>NC_136821.1:5733694-6447028 GCF_951394365.1 Tetrao urogallus | reverse complement strand
CAGAGCTGTTAATAATGGTTATGTAGATTTAATGTGACTTAACTGCAGTTCATAACTGTCATTGTGGGAAAAAAAAAAAAAAAAAAAACATCCTTTTTTAAAAAGAAGTCATAATTTATTTTAATACTAAACAGGGCTCACTGTTCCCATTACCATTTCAGAATAATATCCACGCTCTGAAATCCAGGAAGTGTTCTTGTGTATGATGCCATATTTCTTTTACAGGTGAACACAGTCTTCACAGTAAATAAGAATAAAACTATTGATATCCCAACTTTATATTCCGACAATAAAATAGTTATCATTGATTTCTGTGCATTGTACTTGTTATTAGTAACCAAATTGAAAGATACTTATTGTTTTTTTTTTTAAGCTCTGTGGGGAAAAAATAATCAGTTTCCCAGGTGAAACCACTAGCATACATTTTTATCTGCCTGCACGTGTCAGTGTTACAGTTTGTGTGCTCTTTCCACAGTGCTTTGCTCTTTAGAAGGAAATGACAGGTGTGAATATTCTCATGTTCTCAAAGCCAATACTATAGCTCAGCCTAGATAAGTGAACTGACTTTGGGTTGTTACTTAAAACTACTCATAAGCTATGAAGTACCTCAACACAAACTCAGTATATGGTAGCAACAGCCAGTGTGTAATGATTTATTTTAACTTAGAAGTGATCATGGTGTGGAGTATGCTTTTGCTAAGCCACCTCATTCACCTAGTGCTTGTGTAATAATGCACATCTCAGACGCTACTTCTGCAGCATTTCAGTTGTGTTACTACAGTGTGCTTTAAATGATCAAACTGTTCAATATCTACCCATTTGGTAGTTGCTGTATTAGGTAACTACAGGCATATAAATTACTATGTAATATTCAGTTTCCAGTAATGCAAACACTTGTAATTACTTGAATAAGTTTTATTTGAATGATGGATGCTGTTTTTATGCTTAAGGGATATTTAAATGGAAACCCAGTAGTATCTTCTCTGCTAAATCTAAGCTTAAATCTTGGCCCATGTAGAAAATGCAAAACTATGTTATGTGTACCAACTTGGTTATTTTTCTACATTCAGAATGTATTTGAACTTTGTTACATTTCTGCGTTGTTGAGTACTTTCTATCCTTTTATAGTCTGTTTCCTTTCCATCTCAGCTCTACTATTAGGTCTGATGTATAACAAATGTAATCTGCGTTATATACTGTCCTGGACAACAGTTTGGGCAGGTGGATGGAAGAGCAGTAAATTGTCTTAATTAGTCTTCAGAGCACTACGCTAATTTTTTTCAAGTCTGTTTCAATAGTTGTGCCAAGAAATGCGTCTTATACAGCCACTTTGGATAAGCAATACGTTGTACTGTATATACAGCAATTACTGTCATTAGTTTGAGTTAAATGTCTGGATGATAACTAGTGCCTGTTTAATACAAATTGGAAAAGAGCATAGGTCTTCATCTTAAGGTGCTGATTCAAAAGAACTTTCCTATTTTGATTCTAGGAAATTGTGAATTCTTGTGGACAAAATGTTACTATGCTACATTGAGATTCAAACTGATTTTTGGTTTCTCTGTTTAAAAAAAAAAAAGTCCATAAAATTCATTGGTTTTGGTTTTCAGTGTAACTGTAAATATGTGAAACTGTATTTGTCTTTGTGTTTGAAGCTAAATTTGGTGTGGTGGTAGTGAAGGATGAGAGGGAGGGAGAGGATACGCAACACGATGCCAGTGTTCCCTGGCTGAAGCCCACTGCACATCATTGAGTGGTGTGGATTTCAGCCTGGGTAAGGTGTTTGAAATAAGTGAAAATTAATGGGATCAGCATCAGCCTCACTGAATAAATGCAATAAAAGGCTAACTGACAACACTATTATTCTGTTCCTCACTGATTACAGGGTTTTTTGTTGTTGTAAATTTGAGCACATGCATTATGTAATTTGTAAAATGAAGTATTAGTGGAGACCTTGCTACAACACTATTGAAAATCTTCCTTTTTTGTGAGATAGGAGGCTTAGAGAATAGTGAGATTCTTTTGTGTGTTGAATCTTAGTTCTGTTCCTGATGGTGGAAGTGCTGACATGTATCTCACTGTGATCTGGTACTTCGGTATTTGCATAAACCGGCAGTCCTGTATGTTCTTTTGGCAAACTGTAAATATAAATGTTTCATATTAGCATAGCTGAATTTTTGAGGTACAGACATTTGTGTGGGATTAGAGAACTTTATTTCTAAGAACTTGTAAAAAAAAAAAAAAAAAAAATATTTTCAATAAAATTCCCTACCTCACCTCTATTGTGCAGAAATTATCCCATTTCCTATGTTCAGTTTTCCAACTTCATTTGTAGATGCAAACATCTTTTTTGTTATTAGCAAAAAATAGTATTTTCCATTAAATCAATCAAATAGTGAACTACTTTAAATTTGAAGCATAATTTATTTCCTTTGTTTCCTTCACTGTATGGTGCTCAGGTTTAGGAACACATGGTAAATAGTATTTGCACACAACAGAGGCAAATTCTAGAAGTTTTTATGGCATCTGGAGTGATGCATATATCTGTTCCCTAACTCTGCCTGTGTGAATTTAATTGTAAAGGGATTGGCCATGGTTGATACCGCTTTGGTTTTTTGGTACCTTCATGGCTGGGGGGAGGAAAGTGAAAGGGGAGGAGGGGAGTGACAGGAACCTTCTCTTTGTAAAACCATGGGTGGAAAGGTTCCTAGTCCCCTTTGTGTAAAGGGGATTTGAAGAAACAATGTGTTTGCTTTCTTTAATTGCAGTTGTAAATACACATTCTGAGATCTCAAAATAGAAAACAAAGTCTAAAAGATTTCCAAGTTACTCTAAGATGAGCTAGCCAATTAATCCATCCTTTCTCTGAAATATTTAACTCCTTACGCTTTGTGGGGCTGGAGGGGAGAGCGAGAAGTTCTCTCTCATGTTGCTCCAGGGAATGACATTCCTGGAGAAGGAATAGCCTGCAGACCTGGATAGAGTGAACTTAAATCAATAATCTTTACTCTTAAAAGTCGGAGGTACTTGGTTTTTGTTCCTTTATGTTCCCCGACTCAGATTGAACCAATTTTCTTGCCATAGTTCAGAGGCTGTTTTGGCAATACCTGTAAACCTCACTTTCTGAAGCTGCCTCATGGCATGGGTCCCTTTGGGAAATAGGGGAGAAAAGATTGGTCTGCTCTGGGGGTTGGAATCATTTCCTCAGGAGAGATTTTGATCTTTTTAGCTTGAATGCAAGAACTGGACTTGAGATAGGGTTGTAGCAAATAGCACCAGTTCCTGCTGAACTTTGTGAGAAAGGCGTGCAAGATGATTATAGTTTTGAGCCCAAATCTTAAAGATTGTGGGTTTTCTGGGCTTGATGTCTGTGTCCTTCAGAAAAAGATCAGTGCATGTATTTTGAGAGGAATATTTTAATGTCATTGGTGTCTGTAGTTTCAAGACCAGTGCAGAATAGTTGGGTTGGCAAGTCTTAAGAAAGCTAACTTTTTCCTGAGTGACAGCTCAGAGCTTTAAATGTTATTAATAGAATAAATATTAGGTATCCTCTAAAAAGGTAAAGGGACGTGCTTTCACACGCTCGAATTTTAACTCTAAACGTTGAGGAATCTTGGTGTTACAGTGTAGCTGTACCTGCTCCCTGGTAGCTTGCATGCTTTTATAATGCATTCTTCACTGCTCTTTTGCTTCTGGCCCACAGTTTTAGGAATACTGTGCTATATATAAAAGAAAAAACTGAAGGCTTGCCCTCCTTAAATACAATAAATCATAAGGCAAGTGTCCCTTTTCTGAGTCAGTCATCATATATTTAAAAAAAAAAAAAAAATTAAGGTTTTTCAACAGTTTATCTGAACTATCTGGATTCTGATGTGAAAAATCTGTCATCTCCCTATGTCAGAAATATGCAGTTGTCAGACTTGTCTGTAGAATGTTCTACTATGCCAGACCCAGCTGAGCTGCCCGAGATGCCCCAAATCAACATGACTGTTTAGCTGTGCTGAACACGTGGCTGGTATGCAGTTGCATATCCTTGGGTCTCAAACATGCTTAAGCTTAAGGAATTTTTGTTGCAAGCACTGACACTGGACAACGATCTCTCTCTCTAAATCCAGTTAAGCAAAAGCAAAAATTCACATTCATATTCTGGTAAAATTCTCAGGTTCAGGTTTAAAAACTTTAATGCTTATTAAAAAAATGGAAATTAACTTTAATTAGCTGAACTAAACATTACATTTAAACTCTAAACAACAATTACTAACATGAATAGTAGGGAACTCAGACTTTAGCAGAGGATGTTAGTTTTGCATATAGGATGTGCGTAAGGAGGAAGGTTCATAGCTCTGAACGTTTATAATTAATTGCATGTCTTAAAGCATTCCCACTCTTTCCCCGTTCCCAGTATCATTTCATGTTAAACAAAAACTCATGTTTACGTTGCAGCCTTTTTGGAGACATTACCTTAATCTTAGAAGAATTGATATACTTTATGGACATAATTATGTACATCCTGAGTTCATGTGCCAGGGCTTCTACCTTTATTCAGCAAGGTACTTCAATGTGAAGATGCTCAAGTTACCATGGATTTTGACAGGAGGACCAGCCGGTATTCCTCAAAATGGGACTGATAACTGTTTAAACTTGGAAGATATCTGTAATGCTAAGATTTCTCTTTATACTGGCATGATGTTCTGTTACTGTAATGTGACATCATACCTACAGAAACTATTAATAAAGAATTTTGCTAGAAGTACTGATTTCTCTTCATTTTTATGAAATTTAGACCAAATAGCTCTCTGAAGTCAGGCTACTGGAATAATATAAGATTTAAAAGCTATTTAAGTAACTGAAGAGTTTCACGCTCTGTAGAAAGTTGATATTCTACAAACCAACTTTTTGTTGCTTTCCTTCTTTCCATTTTGTGAAACACCCATTTTTGATATCACTGCTGGTGCAGAAATCAGGGCCTTTAACTTCTGAGGGCTCAGCCCCTAAAAGTTCCAGGGCTGAATTTTACTGCATTTCTTCTTAGAACCCAGCCACTCACATCATAAAGTTCACCACATTTTGTGTCTTATTCCCCCAAAATCTTTACTGAGAAAGAAACCCCATCAGGAAGAGGACAGTCTGAATGCTGATACCTGCATCATCTTCTACTGATGTATCAGAATATTTTTCAAATTTATTCTCATTGCATTCAGTTAATAGTAGGTAGTAGCCAGTTAGTGTAACTGCCCGTAAAAAGGTGCAGACTAAGATTACTAAGACATCTACATGGTGCTCACTCAAGTGTTTCTCAAAATAGTTCAAGTCTCAGGTAAAGGACGTTCAAAATTAGTAGTAGTTTCTTGAGTGATTCAAATGGTACCTTACAGCTTTTGCAAACAAGAGAAAGGTAATGCTTCTATGCTTCTGCTGCTCTGTATCAGCAAACAGAAGTTTGAGAATTACAGCATGTCACTTGAAGAGGGCAGCTGAGAGAATCCTATCAATGTGTATCCATTCCTGATGAGGGGCAATCAAGAAGATAGAGCCAGACTCCACTGTGTTATCCAGTGGTGGGACAAGAAAAAGTGGGCACAACTTGAAATACAGGACAGCCTGCTGAAATATTTTCAGTATGAGGAGATTTGAACACTGGAAAGTGTTGCCTAGAGGAGCTGTAGAGTCTCCATATTTGGTGATACTCAAAAGCCAAAGTAACTGAGCAATCTGTGTCTGCAGCCCTGCCCTAAGCAGTGCAGTTGGAATATACCATCTCCAGCTGTCCCTTCCAACCTCAATCCATCTGTAACACAAAACTGTCCATAAAATCCCATGCATTGTTAAAAAAGAAGATGGTCTCAAATCTCAGGTGCATAATTCTAGAGAGACTAGGAAATTGCCTTGATGTTAGCTTAATAAAAGTACATCTGTGTGCAGCTGGGTATCTCCTGTCATTATCACCACAGTATCCTGAGGTTGATAAACCTCCACAGAAAAGGATAAGAAGGACTGGTATGTGTGTACTGCATAGTTTTTTCCATTCACCAGCTACAGTTAAAAGGCCCATCTAGCTGAACAACAACTTCAGTACGTTTTATGCCAACATAATTGTGTGGTTTGGAGTTTCAATAAGATCTTCACAGACACATTTAAAGACTATGAGTTTGAGAAGAGCTTTCACAAAGCTTTTTGCATCTGTAAAGCTTTCTGCTGATACCATTCATGTTCCATAGGTTTTTACAGAAAATCAGAACTCCCAACTTACCTTACTTGTCATGTGCTCATGGTAGTAGGTTTTTTTCCCCTCTAGAATCTCCTCAGAAACAACAAAATGTGTGACCTTGTGTTCACAGTGAATGAATGCCCATTCCATTGAGTACAGATGTGACAACAAAATGTTAAGCACTGTCTAAAAATAGACTCACTGTCTACACAACCAATCTGCAGTATGTTCTGCTGTTACTTCTAACTCCAGTTTGTTCTGATCTTTTTCACAAGCAGAAATACTTTTCATAATAGAAAATGTATTACTCACTTGACAGGAGGTCTGAACGATTCACTGTCTTCCTTTCAAAAAGGGATGGTCCAACAACTGCAGAGCAGAAGGGCGTTCATGTTGATCTCTGCATTGAGGATTTGAAAAATCAGTACATCAAATGGATGTGCATGCATGGTATGTAACTATTTGTAAAAGCTAAATGCATACTAAGGCATTTATTTTTTTCTTATTTCTCCAGAGATCAGTCGTTTTTGGGTTGTTTTTCGAAATTTGTTCTTTTTTTTTTTTTTTTTTTTTTGTTTGTTTGTTTGTTTTAATAAGACTGACAGAAAGGATGGCAGAATTTGTGGAAAGATGCAATTGGCATTTATGACTTATAAAAGTGGAATAAAAAATCATTCTTCCACTAAAATCTTTCCAAAACAGAGTAATCCTGTAAATTTGGCTGTTTCAGGTGCAGAAAAAATTTAAGGAACATGACAATGATTTGCCTGAACTTGTGTCTGTCAGTCTATTCTGTCATCTCCAATCAACATAATTCACATTAACGAGGCCATTTGGAATTACAACATTTCTAGAACTAAGAACTAACCTTTTCAGCCCTCAGTTTGGACTTATTTCAAAAACAAAACAGGAAAAAGGATAAAGGATGCTGATTTCCTAACTAATAAACTGATGGGAAAGAAAGAATGAAGGAGTCACTTACATTTGTGGCACAATGAGATGATATAGTAAACTTTTGCCACTATCGACACACATGAGGTTTTTGTTCATTTTTGCTGCTGGTGGTTGTTGACTTTCAGTTTTTATTTTGTTTGTTTATAAGGTCAATACTGTATTAAAAACTCTACCTGTGTATTTCCTTCTACCTTAACAATTCCTACTACCTTCTAAATACTGTTCTATCTGAGACAAAGTGTATATGATGTTGCTGACAACAGTTTTTCTGGTTACTGTTACGTGGTTCACATCTAACCATAACAATTCTAATCCAAAGATTAGAATTCAAGCTTCCTGCCTCTGAGGCCACTACCATGCCCACTAAATAATATGCTTCTCTCTAGTGACAAAGTCTGATCTTCAGATATACGTAAAAGGCTGCTATTAATTTGCTATTCATTTCATAAGGATTTTCAGTTAAAAAGCTACATACCTGGTTAAGCATGCGTGCACAAAGTCCACTGCAGTTCCAGAGAATCGATCAGGTAGGGAAGGCATCAGTCCTCTGTGAGCCCCAATATAGAACATGGCTGCTACCCTGTCCATGGAAGCCAGTGGTGGTTTTCCTGTTGCCATCTCAAACACTGTGCAGCCGACGCTCCAGATGTCTGATTTCCTCCCATATCCAGATTCAGTGATAACTTCTGGTGCCATCCAATATGGAGTCCCATGCACAGACTTGAGCATCTCGCTGTGTGTGCCGCTGAGGCTGACCCAAGCTAAACGCCGGGCACAGCCAAAGTCAATTAGCTTCACTATTCCGTTTGGCATGAGCATAACATTATTGCCCTTGATATCTCTATGAACGACACAATTGTCATGTAAATATGCAACCCCCTCTAGAATTTGTTTTGTGTACTTACAAAGGACAATTTCTGGCAACGGACCAAAACGATTAAGAATACTGGAAATTGAGCCACCAGGAACAAACTCCATGAAAATACTTAAAATGTTGTCTTCCAGACAAGTTCCTAAGTAAGTTACAATATTGACATGCTTCAATGTCTTCAGAAGATCAACTTCCTCATGCAGCTTCTGGTACTCCTTTTCTGTAGTCAGTCGATCTGACGTATCCAAAACAACCTGCTTTACAGCTATTAATTGTCCCTGGTTTGTCAGTCCGCAGTACACCTACAACAAAACTAGCATTTATTAAAATGAAACATGAAATTAAAGTGTATGATTACTTATTTTAAATTACTTCCTTTTTTTCTGTCACCTGTCATGTCTCACTGTATAATGCAAAATATTTAAGTTATTTATTGAATAAGAAAGTAGTCATTTAGAAGGTAAGACATAATTCTGAGATAACCGGTGCATCCCCTAGTGTACTGAGACTGCAACTTACTGTGCCATAGGCTCCCTTTCCAAGGACTTCACCTCTTGTCCACATGATAGTGTCTTTGTTATTTACATTGCTTCCTGGTACTTGAGTAGATTCCTCAAAGTTCAGCAGTCCACTTTCTTCACTTGATGCCAGAGAGGATTTTCTGTAACTCTGCTTGGAACATGATGGTTAGTGTGAGGAAAAGGAAAGGAGGAAAAAGACCTCATATTATTGTTATTTTTTTACAGACAGTAACTCTCACCTGGCATTAATCTTTTCTACAGAATTACATATATATATAATCCTTGCCTGGCACATCGATACAATGGCTATGCTACCTAAGACTACATAAATATTTTCAAATATATATCACGATAGTAAACAATCTGAAGATTACAGCACCCCATCTTTTTTGTCATTGAAAGCAGGCCAGGAAGAAGGAACACTTACAAGAACAGAACATATATTGGCTTACTATTTTATTTTATTTTTTGGTCATATAGCTAACGTTTG
Organism: Tetrao urogallus; assembly: GCF_951394365.1. NCBI lineage: Eukaryota > Metazoa > Chordata > Aves > Galliformes > Phasianidae > Tetrao > Tetrao urogallus. The sequence continues at coordinate 6,437,984 of NC_136821.1, read as the reverse complement.
CTAAGGGGGAATACAACAATTAATTTGCCCTAGGTAACATATATAATCCAAACCTCATGAAAACAATTTGGAGGGGAACTCACAAGAAGAAAAAACTGCTTAAAAAAAAAAAACAACAAAAAACAAACCACTAATAATTACTGTACCCAGCCACAGATCCCTAGAAGTATGAATGGAGGTATAACTGGCATTTGTGTTTGCAGAAGCATAAGGAAGAGTATCGAAACACAGTGAATTAATCTTCCTTGTAGATTTGTAGTTTAAATGGAGGAAAATCTGAGACGGTAAAGGAGAAGCAGTACTGGCAGGTGTCATTAGTAGGTAAGGTTTTGTCACAGAGCAAGGGCCAGAATCCAACTAAGCCTTCTGAGCTTGAAGTTTAATTAAACATTACTTAAACAAACATGATAAGCCAATACTTGTAGTTAAACCAATTAAAGTACCCTCTCTCTTTTTTTTTCACTATAATTTCTCAGCTTCTAAGTGTTTCTGGCTATGTCAGTCATGCCTAAGCACCATCTGGCCCATATCAGACAGACAGCATCCAATATCAGTATTCTCATCTGAACACTGGAAGCCCCAGTGGGCAGCTGGCCCAAGGAGAAGAGACTTGGTCATTAATGAGCACATATTACCAGTACTTTAGTTAAGCACTGATTATTGAGTTAACATGAAGACTCATCTTTCATCCAACACTTTGCTGAAGCATCACTTAAAAGAGCAAGCAAGTTACAAAAATTTAATTTTACCTTATCTAGATCATTATCTACTATTTCTCCATCTCTGTTCATTATTTTTCCTTCTTCTTTAGTATAGGTATTCTGCATTTTAGAACCTGCATATTTTGTTCTTGAAGAATTGATGTCTTTATCTTCGAGCATTAGCAATTCTGCAGCCAGACAACAAAGCAATTCATTGGTTACGTCCTTATTACCTGCCCAAGACAAAATGTTCCGACTTGTCTGGAAACTGGGGCTTGTAACATTTGTTGTCTGAATCATTGAAGGCTGAATGAGTTCATTTGCCAAAATACTGTTCTGAGGTGTGAATGACCAACTGTGACTTAATTTGTTTGTAAGGAATTGACACTCCTGTCTATCTGAAAAGGGCAATGCTTCTCCTTGATTTAGAATCTTGAAGGAGGCCCGGTCTGATTCCAGGCTTTTGCAGCCATTCGTATCCACTCTGTACTGGGGTACACAAATGTTCTGGTCTGCTGTTATTAAATTGTTACTTAGAGCAGCACATTCTGTGTAGACTTTATTGTTGGGCTGAAGAAGACCCTGGCTACAGGAAGCAGCTATCTGATGGTTGGGTAGAGCCTGACTGTCTAGAGACTGCTCCAAAGAGGCTTCTTTAATAGTTGATAACTTTGAATCTGAAAGAATTTCGTTTGGCTTGATTGATTCTGGAAGCTCTTCTAAAAATATAAGCTGATGATCTGTGTCTCCATGAAACAATGTCACACTACTTGAAGTTTGTATTCGACAATCCGGACCAGAAGATACTACATTATCTTGCTCAGTGTTGCTACCACTCAATTCAATACTGTTGTTGTTTGCATGTAAGCCTTTCTGCTTTTGTTTAGCGACAGATATGGTCTTCTTTGGCTTAGAATGTGTTCTCTTTTGAGTATTTCTTATTCGGCTGCTGTCTCTTCTTTTATTGCAGGTAGAACTGCAGGTGCTAGCAGTGCATCCCCCAGGTGGAGCAGAACAAACATCTCTGTAAAAACTGTTCTCAAGATGATCAAGCTGGCGCACGTGGGAATAGACAGGAGTTCCAAACATTTCATAAACATCTGGGCCTTTGTCGTTTGAATTTATTTTCTTGAACATATCACTGTACTTCAGTTGTACAAACTCTGAAGCAGATTGTGCATATTGTAGAGAAAGCGGAGTAACAGGTTTCTTTGAGATAACTAGATTTTTGCAACTGCAGGAAGAACTTTGCTTTTTAACTTTTTGAAAACTCTGAAGAAAATTACATTTGTTGGCTTGAGGTATTTTTTTTTGACACTTCAGGAAAGTCTCAGAACCCACATATGGCAGTTGCAAAGATGGAAAAATCTGCCTCTTGGCATTCCTCTTTTGTGTATTATGTTTTATGGAAATCTCCTCAGAAATAACTAAGCCTTCAGGTGTCCTTGTCTTGCTACTCATTTTAGATTTTGATGAACATTTGTTTCTATTCAACTTTATCTCACTTTTGTCACTGTCTTTGCGAGCAAGAACATTGAAGCTCTGACTGACATGAGGAGGCAGGCTACGAACAGTGCTCCTTTTTTTGGCAGGATGTTTAGCAATGCGTGGTTTCGTAGGTAGTTCTTGTTCAGAGAAAGTAACGTGGACAACAGGAACGAGCTCACTTTGACCTTTTGCAGTCACTTCTGACATTGCTTCATTTTCCATTCCAAACTTGAGAAGACACATATTATTTTCTGTTTGTTTTCCAGAATAATCTTGCACTTCTCCAGGAATTACAGCAGCTACAGAATTATATTCTAGGACATGGCAGGACTCAATCACTTCATTTTTACATGAAGAATCTAAATTACAATCACCAAGCATGACGGGTTCACTCTCAGCATCTTCACATGGTCTGCAGTGCAGTATTATGTCTGTAACGTTTTCTTCTATACCAGTTTTACAGGAATTCTCCTCTCTTTCTTCCTTCTCACCAGATCTTAAAATATCAGTGTTTTTTGACACAGGACACAGAGCTGTGGATATTCCACAGTTTTTCACAGCATTATTTGAGTTCAGGTAAAAAAGACAAGTGTCACAAAAATTGTCTTGGATCATAATATCTACATTCTCATAAGCCACTGAAAACTGGGACTTCTGGTCATTCTTTTCAGTATTGGCAGCTGCCTCATCTTCTGTCCATTTCAAATTGTTTTCAATTCCTTCTTTCTTATTGTTAGGGTACTCATAATATTTATTCTTGCTGAAGCAGTACAGGCCTTCTGTTGGAGCGAACTTCTCAGAAATAGTAGCCACAATCACACCTGAAGACTTTTCAGCTTGTCTTATTACTATATTGCCTAACTGATACTGATAAAATTTAGTAGCTGATTTTATAGGCTGAGAAATGGACTTCATAATATTCAAAATATTTCTGATCTTGGTGTGCTTATTGACAAAAATATCATTTAGAGGAGCAAGATGAATGGTTCTTACAGGCTGAAATGTCACTGGTGGCAAATGGAACTGCAATTTCCATTAAAACAAAAAAGAAATTAATGATGCACTATACAGCAGACAAAGGTAAAATCTAATCATTAAGAACCAAACGGGTGAAGGAAAAAACATCAGAGCAGGATATATTGATGGATATACATTAATTGGACATATTCCTACATTTAACCTAATATAAAATGTAATATCAATACACTTAGAAAATACATTATTTTTCTCAGATTTACTGATTTTACTCATTTTGTTGTGGTATAGAAAGTGGGATTCCTTGCTACAAGGCACAAGTCTCTTTCCATAATCTAAATACAGTAAGCCTTGGCCACATGTACAAATAATATCATCAGTTCTTAACTATGCCTTATGCTATCTAGCGTGCTTGATACACAAATTCAAAGGCTGGTCAGCAGTTTATTGTGCCAAACTTTTCTTCTCGCTGTGCACTCTCAGTGAACGCAACCCTCTAAAATGTACTACAGGAGAAATTATATTCCCAATGGAACCAGATCTCATGAAAGCAATTTTTAAAAAGCAAAACTGTAAAATTATAACAGTTTGCTATTTCATCCATGGGGGAAAAAAAAAAAACCAACATTTTTATAAATTATTCATTAGTTTTAAAAGTCATTACTGTAATTCTTCACATGTAGGTCTTCCATGCATTCAGTGTAGACTTGAAAAGCTCATAAACCACGTCAGATGGAATACAGATTCAGCTCAATAGCATTTTGTTAGAAAATACCACAGTCCACGCTACGTTTGTCAGTGAAGTCATACAGATGACTATCAAAAAGCCACTTAGTAACAGCTAATGCAACAGCCTGTTGTGCTTAGGATGTATTTTATTTTCCCTCCCCCCTTTCTTTTCTTCCCCTCCCATTACTTGAAAGTTACTGCACATCTTTGAAAGAGAACAAATTTGAGAATTTAAATACTTTATTGTGATTACTCATATGAACAGTGTGAATAATTTTCTGAAAATATTTCTATTTTTTGCTACATAGGAAATGTGGACAAAATAAGCTCTAATAAGCTGTATACTTTTATGCAAATGAATGCAAGGGAAATAATTACACAGTCATATGCTCTGAGTACCCATCTGCATGTCTATATTCAACATCAGTTAGCAATCTGCAAGAAATTTTTGTTGCATTCCAAGGACAAGCAGAGGTTTGAATGTGCCAGGGAAAGCAATGAGCAATGTTTTGAAATTCACAGTTCAGGAGGCTTTGTCTGGTCTGCATGGTTTTAGTTTGAATGCTCTGTAATCCCAAATGATAAGCTCTAGAAATCATCAGAGCCTAAGATGTGACATAAAGCTGTATTAAATTACATTTGACATCAACTAACTTACTTTTCTTAAACATTTCCTTCAGTTGGCAATGCTTTTCTTTTCCATAGCTCTTTTTATGAACTTTTGCCAGAACGTGCTGTGAATGCTTTTGTATTCTGCAGTAGGTACACTAAAGTACACAGCAGATTTAACAAGTCTCTAGTTGAAAGGACAATTAATTAATATCTATAAAGACCAAGTCCTCTTTTTAAGAAATACAGTGAATTTGATCTTCTGTGGCTGTTAAAGCTCAGCTGCTGTGACACGCTGACTCGTGAAATGACAAGCATGACTGCAAGTACAGGAGTTGCCATACATTTTTGTCAATAATCCTGTTTACACTTCTCACAAATTTTCATGTTAAATACTATTTTAATCAACCATATAAAGTCAGGTTGGTTCTTCAGTTTGGATTCAGTTTTATACAACCCATCAACACAGTAAAATTGCATTGCTTTGTTTTTAAATTCATCAAAACTAAGTATCTAAGGCAACATACAGAATACGCATACCTAAAATTATGTATTTCCATTTTAAGATGTTCTATATCTTTTTAAACTTCCAACACTTTGCCCTCAATAATCCCTGCTGTAATATAATAAACTAATATAATTTCAAACATTTGCTGATATTTATCATCACATCTATACAAATGCTTGATGTTCATCTGAAAAGAACAAGCAGAGAAAACTACCCAGACTTCTTTTGTATCATTACTTTTAAAGTTTTAGTTTTATACATAATATAATCTTACCTCAGACCTCTTGATCCTGTTTTCTAGTATTGCTATATTAAACCCTTAAAAATCAAAACACATTAGTGTTAGTGAGAAGTAAAACAAACTACAATTTTCAGTACACAAATATTTCAAACTGTAGGGTTCTGAGGACCAGACATTTGTCTAACGTGTGGTTGCAGAACTATGCTATAAATCTGCTATAACAAAAAAAGTGGAAAGTTACAATTGCACTTTCTATAAAACACAGTGAAATATAGTAATATAAAAATATTTTATTCTAATAATTTAAACAATTATTTCTTTTAAATTTTAGATGTTTGCTGACTTCAACAAGTAGCTAATTAATTCAATTATGAATTAATTAGTTCCAGGAGGAGAAAAAAAAGTAAAAGAGACGTCATCCCAGCCCTGCCTAAAATTCCACTGTACATTATGAGGGGTCTATTTTATTATACAGAGTAATCGGAATTGCAACATCTTTTTTCATGTTGCTTTTCTTTATCTCCTTCATTCCCTAAATACACACACACATAGTTAAAGAAGACAGGCAACATGGCTGAAGCCCACTTCATATGAAAAATTCATATGAAAAATGTTTAACTTTATTGAAGAATTCTGACTTTTAAGCTTGAACTTACTTTGTTGCATATCCTTAAAACATTTTGGAATGTTGGATTCTGGGCATGAGGCCTGTAGAAGAAAGCTGAAGTCAAAGCCATGCCTTATGATCTCTTTCTTCAGCAGGAAAGGTAGAGAGGTGTGCTGTCCCATCTGTAATGTTAACTGCTTTTTACTTTGACAATGTGCCACTTGTTTATCTGGCCACAGTCTGGTTGCTGGTGTTTTTTGGCTAAAAGGCAAAAACAAAAACCAAAATACAATGTGAAAATAAGTGGAAGGCTCCTACTCAGTTCAAATAATCACTCAACTTGGGACTAACAGGAACAAGAAACTCATAAGATGCAAGAATCCCAAAGTGTTTTCTCTTTCTTGATCCATCTAGGAAGCTGGGGCTCTCCCCAGCAGCATCTAACTGCTATGGCAGCAACTGATCACAAATACCAATGAATAACAAACAACACAGACAAAGACACAGTATGAATAGGAAAACATATTGCCCATCTCCCCTTATTGATAAGAACTGATTGCTTCCAGCATGTATTTTTTATGAAAATACATCATCAGGAAAGTATGTCAAAAGAATTCTGAAGACCAGGTGGTGTGCCTTTGTCATTTATAAAATATGCTATGGCCTGCCTGCAAGAATAGAGGCTGTATGGACAAGACTCAGATTTCTGCCATCTGGTTTCTGAAGAACGGAAAATTCAAGCATGGGGAGGAAAAAAAAAAAAAGAACTTTGATTGAAAAGAGGTCGAAAATACAGTCTATCTTAAAAGCTGCATGCGAGACAATTGTGTTTCTACTTAGGTCAAACACTGATGTAAAACCATAACCAGAAGTAGTTTCTCCTGTTGTACCAAACCACTTGCTCATGTAGTGCAATATCCTGCCTCTGCAAGGATCAGCATTGACACTGGGAAGAAAGAAACGCTATACAACTCATAGCCGTATCTAACAGCTGGCACAAAGCAAATCTTTTTAGGCTCAGACTAATTCCTGCTTTGTCTTCACTTTTGGATACCTAACCACAAATTAAATATTAGTTCTACTTACCTACTTTTTCCTAGAGCTTTGTATGAATCACAGATTTCTTTCACTATCTCATCTGCATTTGGAAGAGCAACAACAGCTCCACGACCTGCATCAGCACATGAGTGTATTAGTTACTATATTGCTGTATTGCAGAAAACACTAGTATACTGCATATCATTCACTCACCAAAGCAAATATACTTAATTTTGGCCATTAAAAAAATTACTGAGATGTATCAGGAAAAAAAAAAGAGCAAATTTGATTTGAATCAAATACTTACATATACTTTTTGTGGTAAATTTTAGACAAGAATGCTTAAGCCTAAAATAACTTCAGTTATTTTGGTAAGTATGATAATTCAATCCACTTTTAAAAGCAAAGGACACCTTTAAAAAATCCAGTTACATCTCCTATTTCAGTGAAACAGAAATAGAAGAAAAAAAGTGTGGACAAACTCATTTAGAAAAAGTATTAAAACCAAAACAAATCTCGGGGCTTTTCAAAGGCAGAAATAACTTTAAGTTTGATTAAAAATTTTTTGTGGATGTTTGATTTTAACAAGTGACAAGATCTCAAGCTAACATGGTCCTTTTTCTTCTCCAGATACATATATTCCATTTCACAGATTTCATTTCATTGGTTAGATACCTTCTGTGCTTCTCCTCTTAATTTTCTGCTTTTCAGACATACTGTCCTTAGATGTTTTAAGGTCCTGAAACCTGAGAACATGTATCATTAATTGATTTCCAATCCATCCAAACTAGTAGATCATACTTCATTACTTTGGGATCCTATACAAGATAATACCAAAATTTTACAAGTACTTGAAATTATGAAGAATTTGTAATTTAACTTAACGTCCAATGCCCCATCCTGCAAATATACAAAACAAAGCAGTCCAAACACAATTATTATTGCTAAAAATTCAGCATATGCTATGAAGAAATGAAAACTCTCAGTATTGTTTGCTGACATCACCCATATACAGCAGACCAGAAAGTCAACGGGTCACATTTAGAAGAAAATCTTATTTTGAACATATCTTTTATTGTTTATCTTTATTTGATCAAAACTCTCCCTTAGCAAAAGAGATCAATAACAAAAAACTTTCTGAGCACAGAACAGCTCGTACACTGCAATCTCAACAAAGTCTCAGTGATGACTGTTTCTGTAATCACGACGCAGCTCACACCAACCTCTATCCTAAGAAACTCAAAAGATTCTTAAAATTAATCTCAATTATTTTTTTCAGGATTGGGCTTCTTCTGAAAAACTTGGGCTTCTGTTTCTCAAATGACAAGAATACACGAATTAAGCACAGTGAATTGAAATGAACAGAAGAAAATATCAGCTAGTATTTATATTACATTTCCCACTGTCCTTATTATTTAGCAAACAACTCAGTTTAAAAAATAGAAACAAAAATGTCAGATATGTGTACAAATACACAGAAATAAACATACATTTAAAGATATATGAAAGATAGACTTGAATTCATTAGTTACACGGAGCTACTGAATGCTAGAGAGGAAGATTATAAAGTCCATAACGGAAAATTCAGTAATAATGTGCCTAATATGAATAATGTGTGCATGGACTTTTCTCCATCTAAAGGTAAATAACATTTTCAACATTCATTACACATTTTATTACAAGTTATCCCCAACAGGAACTACTGCTGGCAATGGTTTGGGGTTGGGACTGCTTACTTATTTGTTTAGCTCATAAGTACCCATTTTTAGTCATTTCATAAATGCCTTTTATCCTTTGCACTTGAGCTCAGGGCTCTCAGTAGAACTGCTAACGGGAAAGCAGCCCAGTGTTGCAGCACTGCCAATGGTAAGATGAATGCAACAGATGGCAGGTAGCAACTCTGTCCTTCAGAGTCCTTCAGGATCTTGTCCTTTAGGAATGGTTCTATTTCAAAGTCACAACAGAGGTCAGTGGAAACGAATGGCACATGTAGCTCCTGCTGGATTCAGCATTTTGCCATTTACTGTTAGTCAGCAAATGAATGTGACTTTTGTTTCTCATTCAGCAAAAAGTACACAACATGCCTTCAGCATGCATCAGCCTTCCCAAGAGACTCATCCACTTGTCTTAGATTAAACTACTTACAACAATTCTGCATGACACTTGTGTGTGTGTGAGAGAGAGAGGAATAGTGCTAATACCACACAGTGCTGCACCCTGATATCGGGCAGTACTGTCACTGGAGGCTTACAGAAGAGGAACAAGAAGGACAACCAATATTCTGCAGAACAGCAGCTGTAGAAGCAAGCACTTTTGACTCCTCCTTATGCCGAACACCAGATAACCCATTAGAAGGGTCACTATATGAGCCTGTTAAGAGTTACATGTTGAACTTTGCCAAACTTTCCCTTTTTTGAATGTTAAAAAATAATAACAATTAAAAAAAAAATTCAAAATAACAGCTGAAAAAGCTCTATAAAACAGACCGAGGCCAGCCCTTACCGTGTGTTTCCACAGCGAGGCACGGCAGAGGCACGGATTCCACATGCAGCGCGCGGGCGGCGGGGCTGCGGGCTCAGTCCCTATTCGTGTCTCTATCTCTATCTCTATCTCTGTCCCTACTCGTGTCCCTGTCTTTATCCCCGTCCCTATTCCTGTCCCTATCCCTATTCCTGTCTCAGCGGCTCGGCCGGCCCGCCGCGCTTCGTTTACACCGCGTTGCCACGGCAGCGGGCGGAGGAGCGGCACCACAGCCCTCTCCCTTCTCTTGATGCTTTCAGCGCTTCGTTTACCTCTACGTCATTTTCCCCGCTATCACCACTAAATTCTCACTAATTATTCTCTGTCTAGCTGCAGGTAGCCTTATGCAGCAGGCCTTGAGGATTACGTTATTTATTTGTATATTTGTGATGGAGAAATAGCAGTTTGTACCGCAGGGAGGCGGAGAAGGGGTAACGGTCACGGACTGAGAGAGTTTCGGAGGAAACTCCTCTGAGGGCTGGCAGACGCTCTCCTGTGTGAGGGACACCGAGCCCCGTGGGGACACCCCATCCCAGCAAGTCAGGAATTTATCCTGAAAAGAGGCCCCTCAGAGCGGGGAGAATTCGACCTCACCCCTCCGTGAGGCGCCGTGCGGGGACGAGGCATCCGCCCCTTCCCGCCAGCCCTTGCGCGTGGGGCGGGCACAGCGCAAGATGGCGGCGGACAGCGAAGTGAGTGTTTGCTCATTCCTCCCGTCCCGTCCCATCGTGTTCACCCCGGTGCTCCCGGCCCGCGGCCGCCTCCCCGCTCACTGCTTCTCCCGCTCTCTCCCCACAGCCCGACTCGGAGGTGTTCGAGATCACGGACTTCACCACCGCCTCCGAGTGGGAGAGGTACGCGCTGCCGTTGGGCTGGGGCCGGCCCTGCTCGCAGCCCCGGCGCCTCCTCACCTTCCTTCCTCGGCCGGATTTCGGACTGCGCCGGGCGCGATTCGAGTTCCCAGCAACTCGGTGGCCTTGTTTTTGTTGTCAGCTGAACTGAAGCAGGCAGTCACGGAAGGTGCTGTTGTGCAGTGCGCAGATGAAGCGATTCCTGGGCGGTGCGGTTGCAGTAGGGCTGACAGTGCTCGGTTGCAGTGTATAAGAGGATCTAGGCCGGCTGTTTGTGAACCAGGTGGAAGATCAGGTTTAGCCGAGGATTACAGTGAACATCCATAAAGCCATGTGTTGTAATGTAGCAGTCGAGTACTTGCCTTGAGGTTGAAGCCCTTCAAAGTTAGCAGAGCAGCATACGGAACAACATCAGGTGAAGGTTGCTCTGCATTCTTGTGTATTATTCTTTAAAATTCTTTTTCCAGTGAGAATATCTGCAATAGAAAAAGACTTTAAGGTCTGTGTTTAAATTGAATTTAGATTACAGTTATGTGTCTAATGTAGGTTGTTTTTTTTCTTTTTTTCTGTAAACAGTGAAGCAGTGCTCTGTTTTATTGCAGTACCAGACAAACGTATAACATCAGTCTCAGTTCTTCCAACTTGCATTGTCTTAATGCATGATCTGTATATTGATCTAAATTAAAGCCTGTGTTGGCCATAACTGGGATGTATTTTAATTTTAGCTGGTTGTGCTTGAAACCCTTTTAGCAAACCAGTAATTGGGGGTTGGGGTATGGGGGAAGGGTGAGTAGAAGAGACAGAAAGCATGTTCCCCTATGTTAGAAATTATCTTTTTGGGAAAAAATGCTACTTGAAGTATAACTGAAGTGCTCATCAGTGAAGCAGTTGGACTTGCGGATCCCCAGAGGTCCCTTCCAACTCCTACAGTTCTGTGGTTCTGTGGAAATGGGTGAGACTTTATAAACATTCAATGCATGTTCATAATGGTTGCTAAAAATAAGGCTTATCTGGGATGTGAAACTAAAAGCACCACTTTATTTGTACAAGGAAGCAGACTGTTTTTGTTGCAGTCCCTGGTATGTTACTATTTTTTGCGTTGTTTTAAAGGAATTCCCCAGTAGGGCTACTTGTCTGCTTCTGGGAGTTGAATTACAACACAAGCTGAGCAAGCAATCAGGAAATATTAATACCTTTTTCTCTCCTTACTAGATTTATTTCAAAAATAGAAGAAGTGTTGAATGACTGGAAACTTATTGGGATTTCTTCAGGCAAACCTCTGGAAAAGGTCAGTTGTTCAGTTAGAGCTTCCACAGAGTGTTAGAAACTAGCAGTACCCATGAATGTGTTTATGTGTGTTCTCATTTACTTAAATGTGGCAGCTAATGATTTGTGTTAGGAATTTCACTTGTAAAACTGGCTATTGAACAAACAAGTGCTGTGAGGTTGCTGGAATTCTGCCAGATAGGCAATTTCCTTGATAAATTCCTTATGGGGGCTAGTGCTATGGTTTCTTTTCATTGCCTGATTCCATTTGGGAACATTGTTTTAGCTGCTCTCCATTCTCAATGAGCTTGTTTATTTACTTTGCCCTCCCCGTGCATTTGGCATGCCTCACGTACTGTGGCTGAGGTTTGCATTGTGTTACTTGTGACTCAGTACATCTCATAGAGAGACTTTCTATTTTTTTCTCCAGAAGTCTAATTAGCAGCTTTCTGGTGGTGGTTCAGTCCTGTAAAACGTGTGGGAAATTAAGGGATTTATGGCTGTCATGTTTCCAGAGGAGTTCTATAACTTAATTTTAGAGTACCAAGTATTCGGGATTAAAGCTTATGATATCTAGTGAACTAGTTGTCAACCATAGCTGTCAGTGTGTTCCTGTATTTTGTACTGTACTGGACCTCTTGTTTTGTAGTGAGAAGAACTTCTTACAAAGAGTGGTTGTTCACATGACTTCTAGTAGCAACTGTATAATTATTTACGTTGCCTAATAATGCTGAAGACTTTTGTCCTTGAAATGAAAGTGATTAACGTGGATTTTAGCGTTCAGCTAACCTTAAGTGCTTTGAGAATATCTTCATAGTAGACGGTGCCTAGCTGTAAAATAAAACTGCAGGAGGAGAAAAAAATGAACAAATATTACACTAAATTGATATGATCAATTAATAGCTTTGTTTGTTGTTTTTCATTTTTTCAATTGCTTTTGTTTGTTATTTTCAATCTACAGGGTGTATATACCACAGGAGTGTGGGAGGAGAAATCAGATGAAATTTCGTTTGCAGACTTCAAATTCTCAGTTACACATCATTATCTTGTACAAGAACCTGGTGACAGAGATGGGAGAGAAGAAGGTGTAGAAGGTAGCTGACAGTACTCTTTCATGCCTGAAATATGTTACAGGTGTTGTAAAGATATGACAAAAGACAATTTCAGAGTGTTGATTTCATAAGCGTTGATTTGCATCTTTGTGAAATTTTTTGGGATCTGATGGGTTGGACTTGATATTTCTGATTTTTGCTATGTCTCACAGTGAACAAATTGCTAAAGAAGTAAACTGTTAGTGTAAATGGATGCTGATGCTCTTATGTGTCCTTTTTTTTTTTTTTTTTTTTTTTTTTTCAGATGCTCTTCCTCTGCCTATGCAGGACTTGCTCTGCATGAACAATGACTTTCCTCCTAGAGCCCACTGTCTAGTGAGATGGTATGTATGCTGCCTTTCTTCTCTAATACGGAGAAGCATAGTGATAGTTTGTTTTTCAGTCTAATTACAGTTTTTACTAACTTTAGTAAGAAACTCGGGACTGGTACACCTGGAAATCCTCATATGACTTCAGTAGTGTTTGAGCATTGTTGAATTAGTGTCGTGGTGAGATGATCTGCGGTATTGCGTTCCCAGTCAGATCTTGGCCTCTCTGAAAGAAGCGACACGCAGCAAAATAAGAGTCATGTCCTGCTGGCAGGAATTAGGTTATTCAGGTTGTAATATTCCTGACAATTCTGTGTTTGAGCTGGTTTATTGGAGCACACAAGTATGTTGTCTTTCCCTGCTCTTTCTCTAAGGTACGGCTTACGTGAGTTTGTGGTTATTGCTCCAGCTGCAAATAACGATGCGGTTCTTAGTGAATCGAAATGTAACCTCCTGCTGAGTTCTGTTTCTATTGCATTGGGCAACACTGGCTGGTAGGTGAAAGCATGAACTTTTTAAAGGTGAAACTAGCGTGCTATTTATATAGTTCTTTATTTATTTAGGAAGAAGTATTTAGTTGTTAGTGAATCACGTTGTGTTTCTTGCATTTGCACCATAATACTGTTACAAAAAGACTTTTTAAATATCTTTCCACAGTAACTATATAAATATTGATTCAGTATGTTATTTATATTCATTGTTGTATGGAAACCTCAAAGGCTTATAAAACTGTTGCATGTTGTTGGGATAGCTGGCATATGGAACACAACTTCTGAAAGATTTCTTCTGTGTGGTAACTATGAATTTCTAGTATTTATGAGTAGCTTTTAGTAATTAGACTGAAAGCCAACAGGTCATTGAATCTTTGCATCTGTGTTTCTCATGACAATTTTTAGGAGTTCTCTTTAATGATGAAGTTAAGAATATTTTTCTGTGATTCATATTTAGCATTTTGAATTGTGTTCTCCTAAGAGAAATACATTGTAAAAAATACGGTGTTTAAAAGGCTATGAGCTGGCAGAGATAATCCAAAATGTGGGTGTTTTACAGTCAGGTGCCGTTGTTTGTGCAAATACATCAGAAATGGCGCCGTATGTATGTTGGAGAGTGCCAAGGTCCAGGAGTTCGAACTGACTTTGAAATGGTTCATCTTCGCAAAGTCCCCAGCCAGTATACTCACTTATCGGGATTACTGGATGTCTTCAAGTCCAAGATTGTAAGTGCATCTGCACATACATACCTGATACTAAGAATTATTATTCTGTTAGCTGACTGCCATTCACTTGCTTCTGTCTTCTAGCGAGTTGTTGTGTAAATATCAGACTTACTGTCAATACCAACAGAGTGTCTTCCCAGATATTGTTGCTCTGTATCTAGTAGTAGAAAATTAACAAAAATTGTATAAATTCTCCACTGGCATATGAAGGCCAAATCTTTCTGATTTGCAGCCTACTTGCAACAACTCCCTTTTTCAATAGAGACAAGCTCTACGTGCTGTTTAAAAGGAGAGGGGAAGGTTGAGGTGCATGTTTGTTCTGATACTTGTAGCTCCAGCACCCAACCTCCTATAAATAGTGAAGAACAATATGATAGTAATCTGAGGGGCCTGGGTGGACTTCTCTGGAGTGGTATGGCTGACTGCAACACTTTGCTGACCACCAACATTGGTCACAATCTCATCAAAACACTGAAAAAGTCCTTACTGAAGACCTGTCATATTCTGTGTTAGTTACTTGTACGTTACCAGCTAAATAGAGCTTGTAAATGTTGCACAGGTTTTAGAATGTTTATATGCTTAGTTTTAGCACAAGCGTCTTGCTAAGCAGTGGCTTTACTGGTAATTCTTGGTAATTCATAAATTTGATGAAATGTATGGTAGTTTATATTAGAATTAAGTTCTGTATGAGGATATTTTAAAGGATGTGCACTTAACAGTGGATGTTTTCAAGGGATGCCCGTTAACACCACTGCCTCCAGTGAGCATGGCTATTCGGCTTACGTATGTGCTTCAAGATTGGCAACAGTACTTCTGGCCGCAGCAGCCACCAGGTGGGAGTTTTGTGTCCATGTAATAGCCTGTCTTAAGATAAATGGCAAGTGCAAAAGAAAACACTTCTGTATCTTGCCAGAGGAATTAAAGGCTGTGATGAGCTAACGAGTTCGAAGCTCTGAAGATAGGACTGTAGCTTTTGTTTGTGACAGTTGTTTTTTATTAGTATTAGACAAATTGTGGTATGTCTAGAACCGTAGTATGTGTTTGGAGAGAAGAGGATAACTGTCCATAGATCTGTAAAGAATTCTGCCCTGAGTTCCACACAGAACCTGCTGGATTCATGTTTTATAGATGTTACTACTTCACAAGAGTACTGGTCAGTTATTTCGATAAAAAGATTGATTTTAATGCTTTGCTGTTTATTAACAATAGGAAGAGGAGAAAATCTTGTGTGGACCTTGCTTGAGGTAGAACTTTGGATTATTTTGTTGTTATTAAGCGAAGGAGTTAATTCTTTTATGTGGCAAAAACTGCTGATCGAGCACTTTGTTATATTAGCTCTTTTTGAGGGGAGAGGTGAGGAAAAATAACGTGTCTTCAATCTGAGGTATACATATGAGGCTTGAAAAGTTTGCACCAGAAATGCTACTTAGAAAAAGAAGTCCTAGATGCTTACTTAAGAGCTCATTATGTGATACTGTGTGTGTCCTTGGTGATCGTTCTTGAGTTATGAGGATTTGTTCTTACCAGAACAAATTGTTTTGATTATCTAGTTGCAACATTACTTCCTAGTTTCGATTGGAAGCAACTACTTTGGCTATGTGCTAGGACTGTGTTTTCATAGCTCTGTCACCTAAACTATTCAGTTATTTTCTGATCAGCCAACACATTGCAGTCTTACTGTGAAAATGGCATGATATGCTTTTTCAAAAGCCCCATGAATTCTGTATGGGAAATGTGTTGATCTGTGTTCAGATATAGATGCTCTAGTTGGAGGAGAAGTTGGAGGCCTTGAATTTGGGAAGTTACCATTTGGTGCCTGTGAGGATCCTATTAGGTAAGATAAAAGTTGAAAAACCTGTGTTTTTTTTTTTGGGGGGGGGGTGTAGGTTTGTTTTTTTTTTTTGACTTCGCTTAATGGAGGACTTTAAGGTATGTCATTTGAGCTTTGCTGTCCTATACTGACTGTGTCAGTAGCAGAATGCTATATTATCCAAATATAATAGCAAGTAACACAACTTGGCGAGTGATATAATGGTATTAGAATTGGAGCTCATAAATGTTCCATCGTAAACTTACAGAGTACTTTGTTTGTTCCTGAAACGTGTTGGAACACGTTAGCTGGAGAAAACTTTAAAAATCATATGCTTTCATTCAGCATTCTTTCATTCAACATGTGGACTTGATCATTATTTTTACTGTCACACTTGTAGAAGACTTTACATGAGAGAGTCTATTAACTGAGTTGTTGCAATACTTCTGATGTCTTATTCCGAATACCCCATCACTACTCAGCAAATCAAAGGGTCATTTAATGTATTAGACAGTATCAAAGCAGTAGGCAAGTTATGTAGGTTTTTCTTTCTGTAGTGGGGTACCATTACAGAGGATAATGCACAATCTCTGCTTTTACAGAGAAGAGTGGTGAAAGGGAACTGTGTGTCAGCTGCCAGTCAGGCTGAGTGCAGTGCTGGGTGATGGAAACTTGTTGGAAATATGCACAGTTCTGTGCTTAGCTGCAAAACCCATGCAGGCATTTAAACGTAAACAGTCATGTGAGTCAAGATCTTACGGTTGATGGACACTTGTATCTTGTTCTGTTTCAGTGAGCTCCATCTAGCCACTACGTGGCCTCACCTAACAGAAGGTGTAATTGTTGACAATGATGTCTATTCGTAAGTATTTTGTCTGAATTGCAAGTATCTGGATGTGTCCTCTCCACTTGTTAACTGCTGCATTTAAGTGACATTAGGACTCTGTATGTGGCTTTTTGTGGAGTGCGAAGATCTACTGACAGAATGTCTGCTCTGGAAAAAATATTTTTGAAGTGCATTTCTGTGTGAGAAAATGTTATGCTGTGAGCTCAACAGAATGTACATCTTGGGGCATACTGCCATGCTAACCTTACAAGTTTTGTGTATTGCATTTTTTTTCTTGAAAGGAGGATAGCAAGATTTAGAATAAGGAAAGCATTAGGAGCTCAGTGATTGACATCCCTCTTTCTAAAGAGGAAGAACAGTGTGCACTTGTACATCAGAAAGGAAGAAAAGACTTGTGGTCTACTGTTTTAAGTAATGCAAAAATAATTTTTCAACATCAGTAGATTTCAAAAGATGATTTTACTTAAAGTTGAGCTGAGTCGTTCTTTTGATTTTTATTCATGTCATATGTCTGTGAAAACGAACTCTTGCTTACATTTTAGAATGCTTTTCATATTCCTCTGTATAATTAGGTGTATATTACAGCTTCACAACTGAAATTTTATTTAAGAATTTAGTGCTCCTCTCTTGTATACCTGTGGTTATGGAATTAAACTTTTTTTTTTTTCCTAGTGATCTAGATCCTATTCAAGCACCACAGTGGTCTGTAAGAGTCAGAAAAGCAGATAATCCTCAGTGTCTATTGGGTAAGACATCACAATTTTGTATCTTCTTTTATTGCTTTTAAGCTGTTTAGAAATTAGAATTGAATGATTGATTCCCCGATGACCTGGTTCCTCACTCCCCTAATTTCTTTCAGTGTACTGTATTTTGGACTTCTTTTTCCAAGAACACAAGCTTTGCAAATAGTTTCTTATAGGTTAGTCTATGTGTGCCATTAACTTCAGTGCTGTTCGTACTTCTTCAGGTTCCAGAGAGTAAATGTTTATTGTGCATGTTCTGTTCTGCTGTACAATTGCACCTTGCTTCAGGTGAGGTCTGGTGCTGTGGAGTGGTGGCTGATAGGTGTCTAGCAGTGCATTTTCTGATACTTCAGTTACCTGGTTTAAGGATATTTTGTGCTTTGGAAGAGATTATTGTGTTCATTCAGAAAAAGACAAAGTTGTCATCGGAAAAAAAGAGGAAGTTATCAAGAATTGTTTGATGATTAGCTTATTGTTCAGTGAGACTTCAATCTAGTTGTTCAGAAACTGTTTCTCTTACAGGTGACTTTCTTAATGAATTCTTCAAGCTGTGTCGTCGGAAGGAGTCAACTGATGAAATACTGGGAAGGTCTGCATTTGAAGAGGATGGAAAAGGTAAAGCTAAAATCTTGTTGACTTATGTTTTTGATAGTTATTCGTTTCACAAATCTGACCTTTCCTGCCACTTCTCTTGACTTCAGATTCAGCAGTATTTTATATTTTTTACCTTCAGGCATTTTCTGGAACATTTCCACAAATTTGGGTAATGTTTAATATGAATACTTAACATGAATTGGCAATTTCAGCTCTTGAAGGGTCAGAGGGCAAATTCCAATGTTATATTTTTAATTAAACGAGAAAGAAAATGAGACTTTCCTTTTGACTGCTTACGTAGAAGACTTGGTGTTGAGCAAGCATTAAACAGATTCATCTGCATTATTTTCTGTATTTTAACACTCACTACTTTCTGCTTTTTGAAATACCGTGTTATGTGCTTTTAAACAGCCAAATAAGAGTGATATCTGTTTGAGAGTCTTTGATCTCCTTTCCACTTCAAAGGCCTATCTTACTGAGAGAGAAATGAAATGAAGCTAAAACCAAAATTGTTAGACCAATAGGTCAAGCATTATCCCAACAGTGTGGGGATACTGGCATTTTTCTGATGCCCTTGTCCCTTTCTTTCAGTTCTCTTACTTTACATGTTGAATGTATTTTGAAGGAGCTCAAAAACAAAAGAAAAGGAGCTAGCTAGTTAGCTTTAAAAAGTGTTGGACTCTGTAGAGTAAAATCATAGAGTCATAGAATGGCCTTGAATGGGTCTCCAACCAGCAGATCAGGCTGCCCAGAGCCACATCCATCCTACTTCTATTGCTTGACATAATCTCTTCAGCCCTCCCTTACCTCTTGTTTCCTTAAAATGTCTGCCAAGATGAGGTTTTCCAGGCTAATAATTCACTGAAATTTGTTTTTACACTTTTAAACAATATTAATTCATTGGTTTTGGAGTTGACCAGCTACAGCTTTGTCTGGAAAATATCTTTTGATTTGAGGAGTTTAACAGAAGAATCTAAAACAAAATAGTGCACAGATGGTCTAATCTAAAGCTCCAGCATAAACTTGCATGTTCTGTTACCTACAGTTTACACAATTTTACCATGTGTAAGTGGGCTCCTCAGCAGGTTTTTTGTTTTTTTTTTTTTGCTGATACTCTGCCTGTCATTATCTGCAACTATGCAGTACTTGCAGTAGATGGCAGGCACTACCTGCAGTCTTATCTTCATTCAGAAAAAAGTAAATTAAAGGTGGTTGGTCCTTTGTGACTCCTGGTTCTGCTATGTAACTGTGACCCAGAATTTGTATCAAGGATCAAACATTGATAGCATGAGGGTATAGCCTAGGTTAATAGGGTTAAAATTCAGTGCAAGAAGTATAGATTGATTACAGCAGGTAGACTTTGAGTTGATTTTGTTCTTTTCTTTTTTCAATTGCAGAGGTTGCTGATATCACTCATGCTTTGTCGAAGCTCACTGAGCCAGCGCCTGTCCCAATTCACAAACTATCTGTCACAAATATGGTTCACAGTGCAAAGAAAAAGATTCGCAAGCACAGAGGTGTAGATGAATCACCTTTGAACAATGAAGTTTTGAACACTATTCTTCTGGTAAGTGAGCAGAATTAACTTAAAGAAAAAAATGCTTCTGATGTCAGTTTCATTATTTGAATTGCATTGATCCACTCCTTGAAACAGCCTAAGTTTAAATGTTATTTCTTCAAGTTCTTATTTCCTGATGCTGTTGACAAACTGGCAGAGGGATATGAAAGCAGGGCTAGCTCTTCATCAGGAAGCAATCCTCCTCCAGAGAACGAAGATTACGTAAGTTGTACCAACTGATACTTGACAGAGGGAAGACAGGGAGGGAACACGATCTTTAGTGCATGTTGATACAGACTTTGTTGTGACCTTATGTTTTATAATTGGTGAATTGGAAAGATACACACAATGCACAGATTGTATGGTTTTGGTGAAAATGCCATTGGTTCTGTATTCCTGCTTTCTTTTATTTCTTATATAGAATCTCTTCAGTCAGTTTAAATCTGCTCCTTCTGATAGTCTGACATACAAATTAGCTTTATGTCTTTGTATGATAAACTTCTACCATGGAGGAGTAAAAGGAGTGGCACATCTTTGGCAAGAGTTTGTGTTAGAAATGCGCTACAGATGGGAGAACAACTACCTTATTCCAGGGTAAGATTGATTTATTTAATTGCAAACGCTGTCTGCTGCTTTTATTATCTTTCCTTCCCAAAATACGAAAGGAGAGCAAGTACGGAAAGAATCTGCACACTCCGTTAAACTTGAGACATCTGAAGGAAGCTCCAGTTAAAGAGCATTCCACTGTTTGGAGGAAAAAGAAGTTTATGCAAATGCTTAGCTTCCAAATTATCAGATAAAAACGAAGGAGCTGTTACAGAGAGAAATACCTTTGTTTTGGGGTGTAGTTCCACCACTTTTCTAAGGGAGCTGTTCCCAGTTCCTGTTGGTGTAGTTGCCTTTTCAGGCAGATGATGCTGTCTCAGCTATCATTCAAATACAAAACTGACCAGGGAATGCAGAATCTGTCTGCTTTATACTGCTACACTTGATCTCTGAGCTTCAAAAATGATCTCTAGGAAGTAAATGTAGTTTAAATTCTGTGCTTGTTCAGTCACTACTTGTCTGCTGGGACTACAAAAGAGCTGCATAGTGGAACAGGTGGGGGTGGGTTTGTTGTGGGTATCTGCCCCTTTCCTGGATTTCAGGTGATTTAAGACCATGTGTGTGTGAAAAGTTCAACTTCATAATTGGTAATAGTTACACTTCTACCTTTTGTTAGATTAGCTAATGGCCCTCCAGATCTGAGATGCTGTTTACTGCATCAGAAGCTTCAGGTAAATATCCCAAATTTCAGAATGATTTTTCTCCTAGAGAAACAATCCAAGTCATAACCATTGTTATTTAAATACGTTGGTTTTTATAGATTTAGTTAGGCTTGTATCACTTGGTCTGGATCTCCATTCCTTGGCAAAATCTTTGTTATAGTACCAATTCAATGGGATTAATGTCTTTTGGAATCGTAAGAGATTTTTGTAATTCTTCATGTTTCTTGTGATGTTTTTTTCTGTAAAAGAAGTAATTGCTAAACACTTTTCCCCCCCTTCCCCCCCCATAACTTGTTAGATGTTAAACTGTTGCATTGAAAGAAAGAAAGCAAGAGATGAGGGGAAAAGGGGGAGTGTGTCAGATCGTTCACCTGGTGGTTCTTCTGGTGATACTGGAAAAGGAGCAGACCACTCTGGAGATTACCTGAAAGAGACTGATAAAGAAGTTGGAAAGTCTTGGGAATCGTGGAGTGACAGTGAAGAGGAATTTTTTGAATGTCTAAGTGACACAGAAGATCTGAAAGGAAATGGACAGGATAATGGAAAAAAAGGAGCAAAAGAAGGCAGCAAAGAGCCTGTAAACCTGAAACCAGAAGGCCGCCTGCATCCTCATGGGAAGCTGACACTGCTGCATCCAGGAGAGCCTCTCTACATTCCCATAACACAGGTTAGATAGCCAGAACTGAGCCACATGTGCAGTGTGACTCTTGTGCAGTACCATTCATTCTCAGGATTGTGAAGTTGCATGTAGTTTGCAGGTTATTTATTTGGACCTAAAACAGAGGAATGGCTCTGTCTTAAGAGTGGATTTTCAATATTTTATAACTTGGTGAAGGTGTTTAAAGTGAAATCTTACATGCTTTTACCAAATTTAATTCAAAACACATTTCTTTCATTTGAAATGAAAACTAAGCTGTCTTGTCTACCTCACACTCTGTTTTTTTCCTTATTTCCAATTCCTAAGGCATCTTCCATTCCCTCCCTATTTTTTTTCTTATGTTTCTGTGCTGTGACACATTTAAGACTCCATATGTTTGGTCATCTGAGCTGATAGTAATTTCTACCAGATGGACCAGAGTACTGGATCAGTTTTGCTGTTGCTTCTTGTCTTTTTGAGACGCACTGAGAAATATTTCAGAAGGCCATAGTCATCAGCTTAGGACCTCACTATCTAGAGCAGATTTCCCCCAGTGAACTGGAAACCTTATTTGATTTTCTTGTAGAGGGGTGAAATAGGAAACAGTGGTGTCAGAGGAAGTAATGTGAATTCAGCCATGTGTGAATACAGTGGTTTTCATTTGAAAGAAGTTCACCTATCTGATGTTGCTTCGCATGGGTAAAAAGAACAAGCAGAGAGCAGTGAGGCAGAATGTCATCAGTTAATTACATGCTGACAGCATCAGTGGCAAAAATCCTGCATTTCTTTACCACAGTGGGTCTAATCAGAATAGTATCAGTCAAACATCAGACTTAATCTGTTGTTTTTTGTATACTGAAGTGTTTCTTAGGTAGTGTTTGTTTTGTTTGTTAGCGTCCTTTTCAGATGCACAGTTTCAGGTTAAACAGTTTAAGCCAAAGAAACTTAGCATTATTTCCTTAAAGTACAAATTGAGTACTGAGGGAGCTGTCAGCCACTTCTTCCTTAATGAGGGCTAAGATGAGGAGAAACTATTTGTGAACTTGCCTTTTTCTGTCTCGCAGGAGCCAGCACCCATGACTGAGGATTTGCTGGAGGAACAGTCTGAGGTTCTGGCAAAACTTGGGACCTCAGCAGAAGGTGCACATCTTCGAGCACGTATGCAGAGTGCCTGCTTGCTTTCAGATATGGAGTCTTTTAAGGTATACTACTTGAAAAATTCCACAAGCCTGCTTTTGTCTTCATCAAATTATTCTTCTTGCATGTGTTGAACAATTTTTAAGGGTTGTATAATGAGTCTTTTTCCTTAGACAGAACAGTTACAAAATAGTTTAAAGTTGAAATTAAAAGCCCATTGATAAAACTGCTTAAACCCTTCAGGATCTGTGGCTATCCAGTCTATTGCACCGTAGTGTTCTGCTGAATTCATACGGTGTTGGATTTGTGTGACTTTCTTCAGGAGATTTAAAAAAAAAAACAAAAAAAAACAAAAAACAAAAACAAAAACAAAAAAAAAAAAAAAAAAAAAAACACCATGGCATTTTAGTTGATAAACTGGAAATTAAAAATCAGGATAGCCTTTATAAAAGAGGGAGGATATTTATTTTAGGATCCTTTTTGAAGGAAGAAGATAAGGAACTTCTGTAGTTAGAAGACAGAAGGTCATTGCTGGAAGCGTGTTCATGCAGCCTACTGATTCTTTCTTTCATTTCTGTCTTGTATAAGCTTATGCACTGTGGCTCTGAGCAGTGGTTGGTGACCCTGCCCACAGTAGAGGGGGTTGAAACTAGATGATCTTTGAGGTACTTTTTCAACCCAGGCTATTCTATGATAAAAACTTGTGAAAATTTAATATTTCTTGCATTTATGAAGTACCAGGTGAAGCTTGACTTCACAGTATGACTTTGAGTTTGCCTGCAGTAATGTGTGAATCTCCTGGTTTTTTTGAGGGGGGCGTAAGAGGAAGGTTTCTTTTCGTTGATGGTGTGGTTTCCACATACATTCCTCCTCACGCCCTACTCCACTGTTTTGCTTTGCATTTGCTTTTTTCCCCTCACCCAGGTTTCTTTTCTAGCATAAATTTTGCTGACTATGAACAGAATTCCCTGACTTTCTTGTTCATAGCCTGTGGTGTGCCCTCAAAACTATACTGCCTTCCTACCCAGTTACACTTTTACAGGATTCTGTGAAGTACAAATTTAATGTCATCTTCATTCCAGGCAGCTAATCCTGGCTGTTGTCTGGAGGATTTTGTGAGGTGGTACTCTCCTCGGGATTACATTGAAGAGGAAGTGGTTGATGAAAAGGGAAATGTGGTAATTAAAGGTGAGCTGAGTGCCCGAATGAAGATCCCCAGCAACATGTGGGTGGAGGCCTGGGAGACGGCAAAACCAGTCCCAGCACGGAGGCAGAAGAGGCTCTTCGATGACACTAGAGAAGCAGAGAAGGTAACAATTCTGTGGCTAGTGATGGCTGCTTATCTTTTGAACTTAACCTTAACTGTGAGAAGCAGTTCTGGTTGTTAATGTGTTAATTTTTCTGTTGTTAAAGGTACTTCATTACCTTGCTGTTCAGAAACCAGCTGACCTTGCACGGCATCTCCTGCCTTGCATCATCCATGCAGCCGTACTCAAGGTAAAGGAAGAAGGTAAATAATGTTTAATAAATTATTATGGTATTCTAGGTTGAACACTAATGCAATAATGAGAACTTGTTTGGTTCTCTTCCTCCTAACAGAAGTACTAGAAGATATATCTTCAGTTAAGAAGATTATTAAACAGATAATATCCCATTCCAGTAAAGTTCTACGATTTCCAAATCCGGAGGACAAGAAGCTAGAAGTAAGACTTCTATGTTAGTTTGTGCTGGAAACTTGATAGACTTGTTTGTGGGAGTGCTAAGAATAAATCTTTTCATTAAACTACAGGAAATTATTGCTCAGATTATGAGTGTGGAAGCTATCATTGCCAGGGCCAGATCTTTGAAGGCAAAATTTGGAGTAGAGAAATGTGAAAATGAGGAGGAGAAGGAAGATCTCCAAAGGTGACTGATTTTGTGTATTTATTTGCTTATTTAATTCCCTCTAGTTGTTTTGTTTTTTTCCTCTGATGCTCTTTCTTTAGTAATGTCAAAATTTAGGACACGTGGAAGTGATGATAATACAGGAATACTAAAGAGTCATATTTAACATGATGTATTTAATTTGGTGTCCCTGTCCCTATGCTACCCAGGGGTGGGCACCTTGTATGCCCATCTGAGTAACCATGTCTCTAATACATGTGATATCTACTATTTTGATGGGATTTATTTTCTGTTGGTACTGGAAATGTGACATTTTTGTATAAGTAAAAGGTGTATGCGATCAACTTTTGTTGCAATTTATGTTAAAATTAGAAGGACGAGGAATTTCATGCTTTCTACAACTAATATGGAATGAATTGCTGCCCAAAGTTACACTTCCTTATTGTAGTTTCCCTAGTAATTCTAAATATCAGTAAGACATATAAATAAAAAGTGACAAGGCATGTTTCATTGTTGTCACTACCTGCTGTCAGATTTACTTTCTGCTTAAGCTGACTAACGTGTCACATGCTTTAAAAGAAATAAGTAGTTCTTACTGCTCTAGGTGATGTGGGTAGCTCAGGACCATCATACTGCCCTCTCCCTCATCTTCTTCAAAAACATAGGAGGAGAAAATACAATGGAAAAAATGTTGTGGCTTGAGATAAGGACAGGGAGATCATTCACCAGTTAGTGTCATATGTTAGTGTGAAAGAATGAGAGATAGGGCAGGAGGCAATCACAGAAGGCTAAGGGGTGGAGGGGAAGTGTTACTCTGAAATGAAATTTTTTTCCTTAATTTTTTTGGAACAGAGAATTCAGAGTTAGCCCCTAGTGCTAATTCTGTTAGATGGAGACCCCCTCATGGGAAGCAATTGTATTTTTAGATGAGAAAACAGAACAAGCAAAAATTCTTTTTTCTTTTTGTTTTTATCACAGATTTGTGAACTGTCTCCTGGAGCAGCCAGAAGTGTCTGTTCTTGGTGCAGGAAGAGGACCTGCTGGCAGCGTTATTCACAAACTGTTTGTGAATGCTCAGAGGGTAAGAGAGTTCTTGACTGCTGCTCTGAGGCCTCAAACCATGTGAATGCAATAAGTTAACATATGCTGGCTGTTTATATTGTCTATATATATCCACGTATTTTTATAAATGTGACTGCATTTTTGGGTGCGTTTTTTTTTTTTTTTGTGATGTTCAACATGATTTTAGCTATGACAGTATCCCATCAAGAGTAGGTGACCTGCGATGTGAAACTTGAAAGGAAGTTGAGTAGATAGAGCTGTCGTTAATGTTTGATTTACTTTGAATTATAACACTAATGCGATTATGGCACAAATTTCTGCTTCAGTGAAGTTGTGTAACATATGCAGCATTGCAGTAGGAACTGTTGAGTGTGATGATGGTTTTACATGGAATGCAGAGAAGCATGCCATAATATTAAATACTTCTTAGACCGAGGCTTATATTCAAAAAATTTCTGGTATGGAAACTTAAGTGCTTAGGAAAAGTGTCAGTTCTCTCAACTCTGTTTTTGCTTTATTTACTGCCTGTGTCGTGTCTGTTTTCTTGAAATCTTTCCCCATTTTGTATTTTTTATAAATAATGCCTTTTTCCTTAAGCAGTTTTTTTTTTTTTTTTTAATAACTGGCTTGGTAAGTACTGATTTCCAAAGTTCTTGGACTGCAGTCAGCCTACAGCTTCTCTGAGAATTTCAACTATCTGTAGCATCAAATAATCTAAAATTTAACAGCAGTGATAATAACAAGGTGACCTAATGTTGCAGACATCTTAAAGCCTGAAACCATGTTTAGAGATCACTGCTGGAAAAAAAAAGTGATTTGGAATTAAGCACTTCTGAGGTGTGGATGCCTTAATAATAATCTGTAATATTTTGCAACTCAGTGTAAAAAGGACCATTCTGAAAACAGGCCACAGTTATTCTGATAAATAAAAATTGGAACATTTGTTTTACCCTTAAGAGAACTTTAGTCTCTAGTGAAAGTTGTGTTGCAAATCTCAACATGCAGGAGCCAGCTTAACTGAGAAGAATTTCTCTTAAATCTTAAGATTATGCCCTATAAAGGTATGCAAATGTATGCACTTCTTTTTAAATCATGTATTTTGTTTTAGAAGTTGAATTTCTAACGTTCACAAGTAAAAATACATGTAATTTGTACAGTTTAGTTTAGTAGCTTACAGCCACCTCCCACTAGCTGCTGGTCACTGTTAAGACTTCTTAGTGGGATGGGAGTTAACTTGCTGCAGGAAAGCATGTTTAATCTACCATTCATTAGTTTGGTAGAGAGTTGTCTGGGAATTATAAGTTGAATTACTTTATTATTCATTACCTTTTGAATCTGGACTCTTCTCTGGGTTGTGTAAAATATCTTTTCAAACTTTCTCAGGGAAAATATGATAGCAAGTGCATGCTCTAAGAAGAAGAGTGCATGATGTCTCTTAAACCTACAGTCTCCTTCTAGCCTCTTGTTAGTCATCTCTGACTTGCCTTTGTTTCTATCTTTCATCACTGGTTCTTTTCTCATCCCTTTTCAAGCTGACTGAATCTTCTGATGAGGTAACCAACTTTGTCCCTCATTTCCCACTCATCTTCCTTAGCTGCATAGAGTTGAAGCTTTTGGTAGATAGAGTACAGCCTGATGTGGTTGGTACTGTAGTTCCTGAGCATAAAAATAATATTGTGTTTCCAGAATGGTTTTTCCTCATTTGCAGACTTTCTTTTAGAGCCTATTGGGAAGTGAAAATGAAGACAAATTTAAAATATAAAATTAAAAACAAGAACAAAAAATGCAAACTTTTCTTCAGGTGAATGCTAATACTCACTGATGCTGAAATATGTGGCCTGCCTTTTATATTTTTCTCTGTTGCTGTCACTATTTTCTTGCCTATTAAACAGCCAGTTGCTTTGGGGGAAGGTAATGATTTATATAGTATACTGTGTGGATGTCACGATCCAGCTACTACCAAAACTATTGAGATAGCAGAGCTTATTAAAGATACTGAAACTTTTGGACAAAAGTATAGAGGTGTTCTGAGAGGGAGAACTAGAGTAACTGAAGAAGTATAGCAAAGAGAACATCCTGTCTGCTTTCCTTGAACTGTTTTTGGACATACAAATGCCACTTGTCCCTGGTGACTGACCGTATGTCAAAGGTTGTAGAGCCAGGCAGAACTGGGTTCCTGCTCTTGGGGGCTGGATGGGTAAGAGATGGAAGCATAGAGAGTGGATAGGTCATTCTGGGGGTTCTTCTATGATATTCCTAGTCTTTAGTTAAGGAGTTCAGTACCCTGTTAGGCTATTGGAGAGTGTGTGGTGGGTGTGTGTGGTGGGTGTGTGTCAAATCATCTGAGGAACAGCGAGGAAGTTGGCAGAAATGGCAGGAGTATGCTATTCCTTTCAATATGTAGTTGTAGTGTTGCTGCTTACTGGCAGTGAGTAGAGATGGAGATGGCCCAGTGTTGTTTGCTCTGTGATGTAACCTTAGCAAGCCTCTCTTTGGTCATGGAGAGTACACTGCAGTTACATGTTGAATTTCAAAGGCAAGTGACTTTTTGTCAAGGCTCAGTGGTGGCCCTGGTTACTTGTACAACGAGGTTGGCTTGACCAAATGCGTAGCAATGAAGAGCTGAGGCTAGTTTCCTGACTGAAAGGGTAGTTTTGTGTGGTGAAAACCTTATTTCATGCTTTCCAAAACCCAAGGAGCTTACCATCCACAAAGGTTCTTCCATTTGATTGTGTGCAGTTTATTTCTTGACATCCCATTAGTGTCTTGTGCGTATACGTAAAGCCTTCTGATATTTACCATGCCGATCTTCCTCTTCTCCTCTTACAAATTCTTTTCTGAATTCTAGTTGCAAGGAACAGCCTGCGCTGTAGTTACACTTCTGCTTTTATTTAAGATTTCTGCAGTGCCTCCGCTTGATGAAGAACTGAGGAGATCAGGTTCAGCAGATGAGCGAAGACTCAACACGGGCTCCATGTCAGACTTCCCCCCGCCCACAGGCCGGGAGATCATCCTGCGCACAACCGTCCCCCGTCCTGCACCTTATTCTAAACCGCTGCCCCAGCGGATGTACAGCGTGCTTACAAAAGAAGACTTTCGACTTGCAGGTGCCTTTTCAGCAGACACAACTTTCTTCTGATGTAACCGTAGCTGTGTTACCTTGTGTGTCTTCACAAGTAGAATGTTACTCATTTTCCTTCAGGGAAGTTAACACTTACAGATCTACCAGCTTGTGGGGAGGAGAAAATAAGGTTGTGGTTAGTGGCAGGGAGTGATAGTCCCAAGGACAGACCTCAGCTGGGATTTGAGAAGAATGACTCCAAATGCTCCATCTTGGAGGGCTGGAGAGGTGGCAGCAGTGGTTTTGCTCTTCTTTGGGGAAGAAAGTTTAGCCATCCCCCTCTGTCCAAATGGAGCACGTTTTTGCATCGGCTTGTTTAATTATGGATGTTAATGGGCTACACTCAAATACTTCATGTTCAAGGTTATGCAGACTGTCCTGCTTTACAGTTCTTAATCAGACTCGATAAAGTGATATTAGCCTACTTAAATTGATGTGTAGACATTAATTTGTATTTATTGCTAATCACAAATGTTGAGCTCAGTATTTTTTCGGTTAATCTGTAAGTTGCAAATACTTCTAAAATACCTTTCATTTTATTTAAAGTGCACAACACATTCTAGTTTTTGCCTAACTCTCCTAGCCTTGCAACAGTCATCTGAAAAAAGGTCTTGTCTTTGGGATGAGAGCTACTATAATCCTATTAGCATTAAGCCTAATCAGTTTTAGATGCTTTATATCCTTCCCTGCATGCAAGGGCCAAAGCTGTATGTAAATTACATGTACAGAGGTTTTAAACCAAAGTGAAGCTTACAGTAGAGACCATTTAAATGTATACTGTCTTTGATCTGATATGATAAACTAACCCCATTGAATATCATGCAAACACTATGACTTGTATGTGCCAATGTTGCTTTACAGTGATCTTACTGTGTTTTAATCAGAATGAGCAGGTCAGAGTTACATTACAAAATTAAATGTAAGAACTATGGTATTGTTGACATTACTCAATAAATTTAAACTTATCGGTTCTAAGAACTTTTCAGGTTGGAGTGTTTGTTTTCTTTTAAATCAAAATACTACTAAAATGTCATACTTTCATAGCTTGATATAGAAACAAACTTGTTTGTGACTAGATCACGTGTAAAAAAGTTCCTTCTATCTCAAATACTTCTCTCTGATAGACATGCATCAAGTAAAAATGTGTTACGGATGTTTTGTGTGGCTTTTTTTTTTTTTTTTAGAGAAAATTTTTCCCTAGGACTTTGTCCCATAGGCTTTGTGTTTTATGAGGCAAATGCCTTTGTTAAATAGAAGAATGCAAAGGCCAATTCAACTGTTGCTCAACTGTCCAACTTTGTAAGTAATTAGTTGCACTAGACTAATTACTGAATAAGTTTGATTACTTACCACTTCCTGGTATTCTTGCTTTCCTCCTCTCCTGCTATGCTTTCTTAGTGATTTTTACCTTATACCTGCAGCCTCCTGTATAGGTTGAATAAGCTTGAAAACCCTTCATTTAGCCAGCAGTCAGGCTTTTACTGGTGCTTGATCTTTCAACTGTGACTGGCTGCTTCACTTTGGCATTCTCAGAGAACGTGAGTGCTGTAACATTTTCTGTCAGCTGCTTAAAGGTGTTTGGATCTGCTGGAAAAGTCCAGTAGTTTTAGTTTATAGAAGACAGTATATTTGCAACAGCACCTATCTTCATCTTCACCTGAGAAAAGCTATGTGTAAAACATTAGGCATTTTCTCATAAGGATATCTAATGAAAGTATTTCAGTGTATTTTAATTAAATATGCCTGGAATTGTAGAGAACAAAGTACTTTCAGAAAAAATTATCTGTAGTGATAACATAAAAGGGGCAGAGGAAAGGCACTAAAGCAGTAAGTTGATGCTGATTTATTTGAAGTAACTGTAAAGAAAGCTACTTAAACAGTGCAAAATAACCATTAGCTCTGCAATTTAGGTAACGAGAATATGGCTCTAGCATTTCCCAGGAATTACCTTGGATGAGACAAGGAAAAATGGATATTATTTCTCATGAACAAACCTTAAATGCTAGCTGTTTTAAACAGATATTTCAATAAACATGAACTGAAAGTGCCCAGATCTTTTACACCAAGTCAAATGAAGCTATCGGGCCTTTCATAGCCCTTTCCCAGGCTACTGCTAACTTTTACATGTAGTTATAAGACAGTTTTAGAAGAAACACATCACCTGCCTTGTTGTAGTCAGGAGAGCAGAGCCTGTATTTTCTCCAGTACCTTTGATTGAGTGAACAAAGGGAACAATTATAACTAAGATAGCTTCTTAGTCCTTAATACCCCACTACAACTGAGCATTGCAAGATTAACATGAATTTCAGCAGCACTTCCTCCAATTCTTGCAGTTGTAAATGAACTAATATGAAAATTGCAGTACTTCAAAACTGCACTAAGGGTTATACATAGAAATTCAGCTTTAAACTGCAGGGCCATAAAAATGTAATCATGATTGAGTTCCTTGCATGCATTCATCCAAGGCCCTCTGGGGGGGGGGAAAAAAAAAAAAAAAAAAAAAAAAAAAATCAGTATTTTGAATGATTTTTTGTTTTCTCTACCAGTATAAAAGACTGTTTTTTAAAGTGCATGAGGAAAACTATGCAACTATAGTAATTCCTGAGTTATAATGTAACTGATTATACTTATTTTACTTCTTCACAAAAAACTGTGTGATATCACAACCATACTTTGTAGCTAAAGAATGTCTCTTCCTCTGACTTCTTTCCTTGGCCTGTTTTGCAGTTCTCTGGAAAAGAGAAAGGTAAGTCTGGTCAGCAAACAGACTTACATGACAACTAGCTGGAAAACACTAGGCTATAGCTTTAGGTTTCAACCTAATTTTGCAGCAGGTGACAAATAAAATGCAAATGTTCATTAAGGTGACATTTTCCCAGTTGTGAGTAAATGGTTTAATGCTGCCTTTCATATTCACTGGTGCCTTCCTGCAAGGAAAAGAGTAGTGCCATGCCACAGACAAGGCAGCATAGAGACGCTTGTATTAGTTGAGTACAGACTCAATGGGTAACATCAGGTATTTCTTACTAAAGGTTTTTGGTTATTTCCCACCAGTTGCTTCTTTCCACATGCATAGTACCTTGGTGTTGTCTATTACTTATAAGGTATACACACTAATTACTGATTTTTACTGTACATATAATAGCACAATCTCAATAACCTATGAATCAGTTTTAGTTTCTTCTGTCAGTGAAAACCTGTAGTTTGCTACAAGTCACATTCCCAGTACCAGGATGTGCCAATGAGGACAGGAGCTGTTTTCAGCAGCCAAAGGGCGATATTTGAGTGTACCACACTGACCTCTCTGTGGCAGACCGTACACAGAGTCTGAAGGTTCCCCAGGGAGCACTGTCCTCCTCCGCTGTAAACAGGCCTGATGTGATCCACCTGCCAGAACTGACCTTCTGTTGGGTTTGTTATAATTTCATTCAACTGCAGGAAAAGGGCAAGACAATGGAAACCTTAGATATTTTCCTCCTGAGCTCCATCTTCGTTCTACACACAGAACAATAAAACTGAGCAAAGCAGCTATTTATATTATTTATACCAATGTTTATGATCGGAGAAAGTGTTAGCATGTTTGTTACTCCCAGTGGACAAGCAAACAACTATTATTTTAGTTGGCACAGTTCTACCTAGTCTGCAGTGTGCAACAGTATCAAAGTAAAGCAGAAGGAAAGGTTATTTTCTTGATCAGTAAATTTGTCTTCAATGTCATTTTATCAAGTGCTGCAGTTCACTCAGAAGGTTGTAAGATGCCCACACTGCAAGACTTGGTCTCAAGTCTTTTAGATTTGTATCGACTTATTTTTAAAAGCCACAAAAAAAAACAAAGGTGATCTCCTGCATACAACCAATAGAAGAACTGGCCGATGATCTTTTCTTTTGCAAGTTTTAAGTGTGTCTTCCGACTTTATTATAAAAATATAGAACCAGCAACTTCTGAAGTAGAATTTCAACTTCACAACAGGACAAAAAAAAAATGTATTCTTATCTTGGAACTAAAATACTGCTTTGTATATGGATATTCTCCCTGTTCCATTGCCTTCGAGTCTGCAAAAAAGCGATTAATCTGGGAAGAATGGGAGTAGTTCTTCATATGCTCTGAGGTTATGGTGAGGGAGGCTGTGACAGCTGGCTTTTGTTAAGCTACTAACCAACATTCTGTGAAGTAGCAATAACCTGGTATTATTTACTACATCCATTCCTCAATTCTGTTTCATAACCACATTTCAATTTAAATCAGCTGCAACACTGACATCCCTAAAACTCAGAGTTCTGATGCCAGTCCTATTTAGATACCAAAAACATGCTTGTCTTTGAAGACAGATGAAGACAAGGATTTTGTTGTTCATTTTCTTTTTTTACTTCTATCTTATCTTCTATCTTGTCTTCTATCTTATGCCTGCAAGTACACCATTTTGGTTTCTCTCAACTACCTCCTACACTACTACGGGAATACACAGATCAGCAGAAAGCACTTAAACAGTGCTGTTACCTGCCCAACTGGAAGATGAGACATCCACGAGCTCTCCAGAAGCTTCTTACGCTGAGTCTTAGGTGCATCTCTGATGTTAAGATAGAGCTCTTGGGCATTCTGATGACAAAACTGGCAAACACCATGCTCAATTTCAAACACCTTAGTCCTGAGGTAGCCCTGACTAGAACGAATTGAAAATTCCTCCTGGCAGGAAAGAGTGCAGAACCGTGTGTCCCAGGCAGGGGCCTGGCAGCTTTGGTCAAGCTGAGCTGTTGGCTGCTGACAGTGGAGACAAAGTGGGTTTCCTTCACCATCCAGGGCTTGCAAATAGCCTTTGGGTAGGGAGGAGTTTTGAACTTCAGTCCAATTGGAGGGAAGAACAGAAGGACTTTTTCCACTCTCCAAAAACAACCTGTTTACAGAGATCAAAGTAGAACTAGTAAAGTGGGTATTCAACACTACAATTTTTGCTTCATACATTGTGTATTTCCATTAGATATCTTTCATGCTCTAGAATACCAATTTTAATCAAAAGATCATCTCAGTCAGGTTAGTATCTGCATAGTGCAGTCATCTACTTGGTTTATGTTTCAATTTAAACAGTGTATGACAATACAAAGGAGATTTTTCCTTTGCACATCTTACTGCATTTACACACACACATTGAATTACTACACTAAAATAATGCTGCATTTATAAGCGTTAGCTTGTGTCAGGTACGTACCTATACTCTCAGACAAATGTTTCAACCCCTTTTGTAATGGGAGCAAAATGTCAGAGGAAAACATCCTGCCTTCTCTCTGCAATTTTCACAGCTTCTTAACAATTTCCTACTCTAAACAAGATTTGCTTCCAGCCAAGAACTACTTGACTGATAAAGAAGGGCATTTTCCAACCAAAATTTTTGTATTTTCTGCCCTATGAGGCAGAATGGAAGAAAATTTGCTCTCCTATTTGTGGTCAACTTCACAAGTAAGCCCAAGCTAATGTTGTTGCTTCCTTAACCACGTTGTGTAACTTTTCTTGTTTCATCTTGCCGCTCTGTTAACTAGTAGCTATGTCATCATACAACAAAACTGTTAATAGCTCATTAGCTATTTCAGCAAGTTTCTTTCCTATAACTTACCTATTACTATGGTTCAACAAGGTAAATATAACTTTGCTATGTTAAAAAAGTCTATGAAGAAACAGCTTCATCGCTTTGTTTTTTTTGCATTAAACTCAACTTACTTTGTGGAATGACCTGGTTGTGCCATAGAAGCTTTTTCATTCCTCAGACAAGCTCTACTTTCTTTAGTGATGAGGCGCACGCTGCCCCCACTGCTGCTTGCTCTGCTAAGTGAGGCTGCTGCTACATCCTCCTTGGTCACATACCTAAAAAAACCAACAGTTTTGACAGATGTCACCAACAGTGGACAGAATTATTTAAAGAAAAAAATGAGTATGAAAAAGTGTTGAAGTAAACTATGAATTATGAATGAGATTGCAGCCCTGATGGCAACTAATGATTTATTCCTGCTCCAAGTAGGAAATATAGTAAGATCTTTTTAAGCTTGCTTTTCTTTTGAGACAGTAATGATTTTTCCTCAAAAATCTTTGGTGAGCTCCAGCTGCTTAATACACAAACCAGAAGGCCAGAATAGCTGCTGAATATGGCAGTGATGGACAGGGAAGCAGATACTTCCATTCCAGCACATTTACTTATGTGCTCAGTTGCATATGTTTGTCACTGTGAGACAGTCACTGAATTACCCATTTGTAGCCTTTGGCTTAATTCTACTGAAATTTGCATTAAATACATCAAAACTTCCTGCAAAAATTAATAAGGGAAAGAAAAATAAAAACAAATACCTTTTTGTGCTGCTTGCTGCTGACTGCTTTTTACACATCTCCTCTGCAGCATGGATAGGACTACAAAACAGCTGACCACTTTTTCTGACAATTTTCTGTTTCATTGCTGTTAGATGACTCCATTCTTTCACAAACCTCAGTATCTGGGGGAAGAATGCTATTGTCAGCAGCGTGACATCAAACAAATAATTACATTGAAAGCATGCTAAGAATTAACATATTCAAAACCAGATGGAAAAAAAGCTGGTATGATCAGAGATGGTCCCTTCAAGTCAGCCCTTGTGCGAGCTGCAGCCTCCCATCCTCTTCTGCTGAAGAACTTAAGACTGCTTTGGCACTGTCTACAATTACAGTTTTGCTACGACATATAGTAGAGTAAAAGTAGAATAAAGTAGAAAATAAAGCCACAAATGGACTTCAATCTAAGCTGTAATGATAAGGAGAATGGATTTCTGGTAAAGTCTCAGATAAGCCTTCCTTGTGTAAGCAAGACTTTGTTCAGGGAAAAAAAACAGATGAGTGAAAGTCTTCTACTTAGAGAAGCCCTCCCTCTCTTGCTCCAGGCTTTCATAAAAGCCAAGTTTGAGAGAGAAAATAACATTCATATACAAAAATTTAGAATTTATAACGTGGCCTTCTTTAGAATACATGTAGGGAAAAAACGGTTTCATCCCACCTTCATCTTTACAACAGAAAACGAACAAATGAGAGTACCAATATGTCCATCAATAACAACAATACAAAAGAGTGGCCAACATGAAAGCTTTGCTGTTTGTTTTTCCGCACTCCGTTCCTTGCTGACTTGCTACATCCACAGTAGGCAATATCACAGTGTTTCTGAACATGGACTCTGGTAACAATAAATACACTGTGCAGTATGATGAGTGATTTCAGCCTCATCCAGGAATGCGCTTCCAAGACTATGATGTGGCAATGATTTTCTCCTTGAACTATTCTTTTTTCCCCATGACAAACATGGAAGAGCACGGACCAGCCTTACTTTCCTACTCAGAACAGCAAGAAAGAAGTCAGCAAAACTGCAGGACAGAAAGACACATGGGAGCACTTACTAACACGGATATTTTAATCTGCAAAAGAAAGTGGAGAGACAGAGATAAAGTTCCATAAGCAGTGTCATCTCCTGCAGAAACATGGCATTCTTAACGTGTCTTCTCAGTCTACTAAGTAGCTTTGAAATTTTTTGGCAACATCTCTGCCACTCATCAGGTGATTCAGATAGCTGTTGGCTAAATCACCAAGTAGGAATTTGACCTACAAATCTACGTTCCAGCCTTGTTGGAGAATCTACTAATAAGAACCAGTCTTGCTCCTACATGATAAAATCTGATTTTCCAAATTATACATCTCTTTAAACAGATGAAACATATTTCTTGACTGTTTCCAACAGATAATATTGCAAATCCAATTTAAATTTTGGATTTCATTACTGTGAGTACTTGATTTGACAATGTTTATGTCTTACAACACCAGTACAAGTGTGATTGTTATTGCTTAAGTAACTGAAGCTGCATATCTCAGTAGAGTTGTGCCCTACACTGTTTTGAATGTTGTTAGAAGACCAAAGGACAAAATGAGAGCCAAGGAGTGCTCATAACTGCAGCTCTGATGCAACCCAGCACATTCTTATTCATCACTCAGCACACAATTTACAACCTTCAAAATGCTATTTTGTTGGCTTACGAATGCTAGTTACTGATCCTGTAAATGAGAAATTAAATGATGCCTGGTTGATTCCATCTACGTTAACAAGAGGTATGATAATTTGCCAGAAAACAGTCTGCATAATATCTGCATCAATATTTACAGTATCTGCTCACACTGATGAAACTGTGTGTAGGTCCCGAGTCCTGGAAGTGTTCTGCATCTTAAAAAAAAAAAAAAAAAAAAAAAAGCCAAAATACTCCACATTAAATACTGCATTACTGTGCCAGTTGAATTTAGGCTTACCATTGAACGATTTCGTTTATGTTGGAAATTCTCTGGTAAATCCTCCCAGTTGTCCAGCTGTATGTCCAATGGAATGAAATTCAGATTCAGTGGTTCACCATCCTACACAAACAAACAGTTTCGTTTACAGACAGAATACGCTACAATCTAGAAAAAAGAAAAAAGCATCTGTTTCAAATGGATTATCCTCCTCTTCCAACCAAGTTTAGATCTTCAAGCTTAAGATCTTTCTAGGAATGATTTTTCATGTAAAAATGTAAAAAATGATTTCTCATGTAAAAAAAAAAAAAAAAGTAAAAAACATTATAGCATTTTTTCTGATCTGTACACAGCACCAATGTGTACCTTTCTGAAAATGTGGTGGCAATATTTTATTTACCTACTTCACCCGCAAAGATTCATTGATTACTGCAACTCCAAAAATATTTGGGAATAGCACACTAGCTACAAACAGGAGAATAAATAGTCATGCTAATGATTCAAGGTAGCAGTAAGATTTATAACAAGAAAAAGAATCAAGCATTGTTAGCATTTTCAACAGACGATCTGAGCAGAAATATAATGTGCTGGCACCTCTGTGTAAACTAAGAGAAGTGTTAGAAGCTGTATAAATGGGGAATTATTACTTCTTCAACAAGACCTAGAATGACAAACCACCTAATTTTTATACATTTTCAATAATATGAAAATAGGGATTTTACATAAAGCATGACAAAAGAAACTATACATGCCTATTTTACAGGACAACAGTCTACTTTGTACTTCTGAAGTGATAATAAGCATGCTTATTTCAGCTTTACCTTTGTATAGAGGTGAATTCTATCAGTATTCCTGCTTGCACAGAACATTAGCCCATCATATACCAGAAATGCATCTGATTGATCTAAATATCCAGTACAGAGAAACAAGGTTAAAATTAAGAGGTTTACTTCATTTAGTCTATTCAGATAGTAAAAATAACCACTCCTGTCATGTGTGACATTTCCTGATTTCACGTGCCTACAAACATATTTTTGTATAAACTCTACATTTCTATTTTTCACCTTTCCCACTCCCTCCGAGTTTTCAGGAGTCATTGTACAAGCTCCAAGACCACACTAGGATTCTATATTTAATTCCAGAACAACATAAGATGCACACGATACAAGCAACAAATTATTAAGTGTTCTCCTGAATTTTTTAGGAGACAATCTTGTTTCTCTTGAATCACCCATTATTTCATTTACCCGTGGCTATCCTGAAGACAAATCAATGCCATCATAAATTTCAATAAGACTGTATGCTGTACCTTAGGTTTTACAGCTACTAGTTTGACATAATTGCTTTGTCAACCAAAACCTCTCTATTTCCTCAGGTTTTGTATGAAGAGTGCTTTAGATATCAAAATTCGATAAACATCCCAGGTTAAAACAAGAAAATCACTGCTAGCCTATCTTTCATATTTTGAAGTTCTTTTTCATGCCAGAGGCAGTAAATACAATTTCACACATAGGATATGGACACCTTTTTTTCCCCCCCACAGGAATCCCCTATTACCTTTTCCACACCTTCTTTCATTTTCTTCACTTTTGATTTTAACAGCTTCTTGTTCACTGATTTCAGACTGCTTGGTCACCAATTCCTCCAAATCTTCTCTTCCATCTTCAGCATCCCATGCTGCTCCCTGTTCATCATTTCTGGAGTCTTTCAACACGTCTTTTTCAGTCTGGCTAGTAGGAACTTCACAGTTTCTCTCACCTATAGAGAGAGAAAAGTGATCACTTACGCTCTCCTTATAAATTGAGAGCTAATCAATAAACGGATGGACAAAAAACAAGCAACTGAAATACTGAGAAATTGCATTTTATTCTCTAATAATATAATGGTTCAACCACCTATGAAAACAGGGCTAACTTTGATATTAGGAGAATAAACACACGGACCAAAGTGTTCTAGTTATGCAATTTTGTGCAGCCAGCTTTATGAAGAAATATGTGCAATCAAACAGCTAGTTACTATCCACTACATTCATTTACCAAACACCATAAGCACATTAAATAGCTTTCCAGCATTTATACATACTTAAGAAATTGAGAAGTTGACCTTACTTCATCAAGAAAAGATCTAAAAAGAAAAAAAGAACCTTATTCTTTTCTTTCTAATGTAAAAACTTAACATGGAGAGATATTTATAAAAATATTTACTAAGTTCCCAAATAGCTGGAATAAATTTCATAGAAAACATTTATTCTGACCTGTATGAATGAAAAATGCTGTATTTTTAAGGCAATGTCTCCCATGGCAACTACACAATACTGAGGCTAATAAAACCATCTATGTGACATCATTTAGTTTTTGACATGTAGAGAAAAGCTTTTCAATTTAATTGGATTCAGAATAACTACAAACCTCAAAGAAAGCAAGAGCTACATTTGCTGTAAAGAAAATTAAATTTATATTCTTACTCACCATTTTTATATCCAGTTAACATTCATCTCAATTCTCTATTTGTTTCAAATTAGAATCATACAAAAGATCCCCAGGAAAAGTTAAATTAAGAAAGATCACCTAAAAGGTATCTGTCTATCTATTCATAGAAAGATACTATTCTTCATGTTTTGCTTGTATGTGCACGCTCAGATTTAAAAATATTTATTTCCTGAAACTAATCACAGCTGGAATGAAAAACGCACACTTTCCCTGCAGCACTTACCTTTATTGCTCTGAGGGCAATTACACATTTCGCAGTAAGGAAGCAATTCATTATTACTGTAAGTGCAAACACTACAGTGCCAAACTTTGTTTAAAGCTGTGCCTTTGCTTGAAGCATTTGAGCTGCAAGGAAGGACTTCATTGTTCTTCTCTGTGAAGAAAGCGGACATTTTTCCAGTCAATGTCTTTTTCTTCCTGGAGCTGACTGGAGTGGATCCACTTATGCTTCTTGCTCTTTTAGCTTCATGTGGACAGGCACTTTCATGACAAGTTGTATCCACATCACTTATTCTTTTGAAATCCAGATCTTCACTGCTCTTCTCTGAATCCTCTTCTTTCACGGCTTCAAAAGACTCTGCATCAACCTTTAATGATTCACTATCTGATAACATTTTGCGTTTTTTTGTAGAGGCAGATTTTGGGGTAAAGAAGGAACGTATGTCATGCTGTCTTTCCTTCTCAAACTAGGAAAGAGGAAAGAAATACATAAAGCCATCTTTATGATTACTGCATCAGGATTGGTTAAATTTTTCTCCCCATTAGTAGTGCTTTCTAACACGGGAAGCTAGTTTAGAGATGAAAACAAAAGATATTTTCCTTTAAGCAGAAACAGCATAAAGAGCTATTCAACGTTGTTGTTTCCTAAAAATTATTTTCAGTATTCTTATCAAGATTCTGCAATAGCACTAATGATAGCAAATACACAGAACAGGTATGTTACGTACATTTTCTGATGGAGCCTACAAGGAAAGACTTCTAAACGTTTTCAAAATAACTGTGTTGAATTTTAAAGCTATTAAGAAAGCTGCATTTTAAACAGAAATTACATTTCCTTATGAGATTATGAGGATGAGTCAATCACCTAAAAAACAATTAAAGCTACTGTTTAAAACCTGTAGATTATTTTATGCCCAACAGATCAGTTTTTCCAGATTAACTTTCTGACCTTGAACTTTTTTTTTTTTTGCCACTCATACAGTGTTTCTCCAGTAGTAAAGCCTGCAGTGCACACAAAACCTAGGTGAGAAAAGGTTAGATCTTTTAAAAAAATGAAATAACAATTAAAAACATAAGTTTTGAGTATTACATGTGTAAACAGAAGTTCATTTTGGAGATCTTCTGCACTGTCGTTAGGGGTCCAAGCTTCAGCAAAACTCAAAAAATCCCATTTCTCCTTATCACCTTCTTCAGCCTGCATTCTCTCTTTTTTTCCATTCAAGGTGCTGCCTGTAACATTGGCCTGCAAAAAGACTTGTGTAAAGGCTCTTAAAAATTTACAGGTAGGAACAAGTTTATTTGTCTAAATGCATCAAATTGGTTACAACTGCTGAACTAAGCTTGCAAGAGAGAAATGAGAATATCTGCAGTAATTCAAAATAATGTTAGTGATTGAAACTATTCTTCCAGTTGCCCTAATGGAAACCATTTCTGCACAAGTACCATATATATGAAAAGGTATATGTAAAATATAAATATTCACTGAGGTTAAGAGATTATTTACATTGTGCTTTCTTTGCGTATCTTGTGCTTTCTGTACGTATCTTTCTCAGTAGTCTTTAGACATTCTGCTTAGTAGATGAAGCCAAAGGCAGAATTAATGGAAAGCAGGAATTCAGTGATTAAACTCTTAGCCAGACAATCTCAGATCCATAGATTTGTCTTATTCTAGAATGTTATTTGCTAGCTGTGCTTCAGTGGTAGCTAAACCACAGTGAATCCCCAATTATTTGGTTGTATTCCACACGCACCTTGCGATTCAGCATTGCCCACATAAGAGGATCCAACGTTCCTTTTGCTATAAGGAAGTGAATATTCACAGAACTGCACTGCCCAATGCGGTGTGCTCTGTCTTCTGCTTGCTTAATATGGCCTGGATCCCAATATAACTCAGCAAACACGATGTGAGTAGCAGCAGTGAAAGTTAAACCCTAAATAAAGGAGTACATCAATTTAGAAAAAAGATTCTCCCCATAAATCTACACACTGCACAGAACATTTTTAAATGTAGGTGAGAGAGACCACCTGGACACACAAAAAGAAATACAAACCAACCTTCTACACTTACTCCAGGTAGATATTAGTAAGATTCAGAAAACACTGCAATATTGT
Organism: Tetrao urogallus; assembly: GCF_951394365.1. Classification (NCBI taxonomy): domain Eukaryota; kingdom Metazoa; phylum Chordata; class Aves; order Galliformes; family Phasianidae; genus Tetrao; species Tetrao urogallus. Next base: position 6,396,056 of record NC_136821.1, on the reverse strand, counting down.
GCAAACACTGCATACAGCACTTCATTATGGAACTAAATGTTGCTTATCATTAATCTGGTACTTCCAGACAGAAGGTGCAGGCTTTTTCTATTCTTCTTACTAATTATTCAACCTACTGCTTATGCTGATTTTGCTCATGTAATTTCGAGAGGCTTAAAACAGTTCACATGACTAGTGCAAAAAAAATGAACACATGATTCTGCAAAAGATGTGTTACACAAATTGCCTTCAGTAAATAACTTTAATAACCTTCATTTCCATTCTTCAAATTTTATTTTTTTATTTATTTTTTTTTTTTTTAATCCTACCTGACCAGCTGCCTGAATACTCAAAATAGCAACCCGGGTCTCAGGATCCTTCTGAAACTGATTAACCAGATGTATTCTTTCTGCAGAAGGAACACTTCCATCTATCCGTATGTAGCGAACCTATAACAGATTTTAATAGACAAATGAAGTCATCCCTTTTTAGATCCAACCACCTTCTTTCCCCAATACTAAAATATCTGCTCTATTCCAGTCATGGAGATAATAGTACCTCAGTACTATTTTACCTGTCGATCTACAATTAAGCCTATTTATCAGAAAGACTATAGACTTAGTACTACCTATTTATAAAAGACAACAATAATAAACACAGGCTCCTAAAACTGAGTATTCTGCACAAGAATCTGCAATTTCCCAGGTAAGATTTATTAAGGTTGCAAGCACTTGCAAACAAATAGATTAATATTAAATACTGATGTTAGCCATTTTTCCCTAGCAATGGTTGAGTCCACAACCAATAACATGGAAGTGATCTGCTGTGAATTAAACATTCAAGCAAGATGACAATATTTTGGAAAAAAAACAAAAAACAAACAAACAAAAAAAACACACACCAAACCAATGAACACCAACAAACCACCTCCAAAAGAAGACAGAAGAATATCGATGAAAAACCTTGGGAAACAACTGCCTACCACATTAATTCACTGATGAAGTATCACACCAAATATCCCCATTTATAAAACAGTTCTTCAAAATTCTACTATCTTTTCAATACAGGAGCACTGACCTTTATTTACCTAAAGTCCTTAAATTCCTCCACATACAGATAGTTCTACTCAATTTAAGCACAACTGTCACATATTTGCAAAGTCTGAAATTAAATCAGTGCACATTTGTTAAATAATTACCTTATTTTCTATAACTGCCTCTGCACAAGCTTGAAGCATGCTTAAGTGGTGAGCAAAAACTAGGAACTTCAGTTTGTCATTTTCAAGCATCATTCTGATATAGTCCTTCACTGCTCCTGCCTGGAGTAATAGAGTATGTTTTCATCAGTTAGATGTACAAAATGTTCAAAATGACAGTTTTCACTTCAATGCCTGAATGCCATTCTATTGGTTAACCATTTAAGACTTTATCATACACTAACGTTAATTTAATAATTATAATTCTGTTTAAGAAGTAGCACAACTTTACGTCCTAATAGCTAAATCTGTCCCATTTCTTCAGAGAAAAAAACCCCTTCACCCTCACAAGATCACAAAGTTAGATGGCATTTCTTTCAGATTAAGATGAAAATAAAAATGCTTTCAGTTATGACATCATTACCTGATGTCTGAAATCAAAATACCAAAAGCATTTAATTTCTGACCAAACATATTTTAATCATACAAGGTATTGTTTAATCAGAACTTCTGTACCAGCAACTAGAAAACCATTGTCAAATCATGTAGAGTATGACACTATAATAATAATATAATAATTGCCCTATTTAAATACTCACATAATTGCTGTGTTAAATATTAATAGTGTTCATCAAATACAATGACAATAAAATAACAGATACTACTAAAATTTGTCACTGATCATTTGATAAAAAAATTCTGAGGGCTGCTGCATAAACAGTATTGCATTTTCCCTCTTTCATTTGAAAATGAGCTGACAATGACAGAGAATAAAAAAGTAGGGGACAAGGTAGCAACAGAACCACACTGGTATTTTTAAGATGAATAGAATATTTAAGATAAACTTCAAGGATTCAGATTCTTAATTCTTTTTAAATATACTTTTCTAAATACGGATTAGCGTAAAGAAAAGATCCGTTCATTCTCACACCTTAATTAAAAGAGGAAAATACAGAACAGGTGTCCCATCTGATAAAATAGAAAGACCACTTAGAGAAGGTTATCATTCTTCATATATCCATGGGGAGAACCAGTACTGACAGAGCACAGTCTGCACAAGGGATGCATCAGCAGCATCCTGTAATGCAAGCCAGCTGGGTCAGTCAGCTGCAGCAGCTGCCTACACAGTTACGTTCCTGGAGCATTCACCTTCAGTGCATTCCTAAGTCCAAGAGATGCCAATACAACTGATTTTATTAACAGAAAACACATCGAAAAATTAAAATATATATTAGTACTTCTACACTTACCTTGGCTATTGCAGTTTCTTTATACATACGTGTGATTAGACTCATGACATCAACAAAATGGCTGTCAGTGGGCTCTGAATTCAACTTCCTCATTAATTTCTCCCACTCTGCAAAAGTGGTATTCAAATTCTAATTGGAAAAAGAGATCAGTGGTTAGGATAGATGTACTTATCTTTTACAGGTTTGTTAGAAGCTACTAAGTATGCTCTACCACAACACTGACTTCCATGAAACATCTAGGGATGGAGTACATTTGAAATCTCTGTAAAATCTGTCTAAAAGTAATTGTAGGATTCAATACCTAATGAAAATGAAGAAGGAAAGACGACCATATTAAAATTAGGGTCAATTTTATATCTATTTGATCCCTTCTCAAGATGACATACCCATATTCTTCACATTATAATAAAAAAAAAAAAAAGCTGATGCTGTGCTATACATGTAGCTACAAAGAATGGGAGAATATTTACACGTGCTTATATAAATACATATATGAATATATATGAATACACAGATATTTACTAACAAATATCTTTTTAGCTGATGTGGAAAATTCACCTTAGCTGCGGCTTGTGGGAGATCAAATGGAATACGCTGTCTAACTTTGGGAGGTAATTGTGTTAGAACATCATTCTTCAGTCTTCTGATCATTATTTTTCTTAAAAGTTGATGTAGTTCTTCTAAATTTGAAGCTCCTCTACAGTCCCATTGTTTTCTTTTACCAAAGAATCTGAAAATGAAAAAAAAAAAAAAAAAAAAATCAATATTGTTTGGTGAACGCTAGCTATTCCAAACCCAATGGAAATCTGCAGTGCACAATTCATTGTAAGACACAGATATGAAGGCATTTAGGATAACCAGGAACACTGAGCATTATGTTGGAGAGATGATAGCTTTCTGTCTGATTCCTTCCAACACTCAAGGCAGAGCTCTTAATTTCTAACCCACAGACCTGACTCCCCATCAGACAAAGTCCTCTATCTCATCCCGTCTATCACTAATCAGAAGAATCTACCACAGTGCTTCTTTATGATATTAAAGAGGGTAACAGCTGATTAAGAAATTAATCACAAACGCCGCAAAGAACATCATTAAAATTCCTTTCCTGTCCCATCTGAATTCACTGTTATGTACATTCAGGATTCAAAGCTAAATGCTCCAGTTTAAAATGTAATTGTATTAAAAAAAAGCAAGGCTAAACAGGGGAAGTAGATTAAAAGTTAAAAAGCTCAAGGCTAAAAAAGAGAAATAAATTAATAGCTGTGTTTCTTTTTCTTTCTTTTATTTTCAAGGACATGTTGCAAGAGAAGAGCTTCTCTGTGTCAACATTGCCACGAAGCAACAAAATCTGTAGCACGGCAGATTTAGCTGGGTTTGGAGAAAAGCCCAGGTGGCATTTCTCAAAGACAGGAGAGTACAAGTATGTAAATTTTACTGGTATTACTGGTAATTTTTTCCTTAAAAGAAAAAAAAAAAAAAAAAAAAAAAAAAAAAAAAGGAATTTTAAGCTTTATTGGGCTTATAAAGGTACTATTGATTTCAGATGGCTGATTACGACCAGTGTGGAAGGAGGTGAGGACTCATTTCCACACTGGCAAAATAATGGCATAACAGATCGCTAGACAGATGGAAGGCAGCTACAACTTTTGCTCTTATCTTTTCTTCAGTGTGTCTGGTCCTTAGAAAGCATTCATCTCTCCAACTTGAGCACTGGGGATGTAAGAAATGGTAGCTGAAACACTTCAACCCTCATCCTTAGAAACAGGTGTCTACAAACACCTAAGTAAAAAACACTTTCACAGAAAGTTCTGCATAAAATAAAGCTACCAAATGGATTACCACAGGATGTTAAGTTCCAGCCAAGTCATGACAACAACGTTATCTGTTGAGAGCTTGCTAACCCGAATTTGATTTTCAATATATTTATGGTATTCCAAAAATAAGATAATCATCTGTGATGGAGTAGTTAACCATGCTGTACCCACGCACACTTGTGGTGTGAAAATTACAGATGCATTTAGTCAAAACACCATAGAAAAAATAGCATTTCTCCATCTGAAAATCAGACAGCACTCTATGTTATTAGAAGTTAGATGCTGATAAAACAGATATATATGATAAGAGGAAAAAATGCCCAAGTTACATGAAAATGAAATTAGACAATTATTACAGTAAAAATTAAATCTAAATGCTAACAATTTAGCTGACAAAAACTACTGTTTTTAGTATATGCAAAATGGTAGGTAAGAAATCCTTTTAAAGGTTCTTTCCCCTCTCATACCTTCTTACAGTGCCCATATTTAATCTCTCAAACAGAACAAACATACTGCTGTGCTTTTGGGACCTTTTTCTCCTTTTGTTTGGTTAATCTAACATATGATCTTCTTTTCCACAAATGTTATAGGACAGCAAAAAGACTGAATCCCATAATAAAGAGATAAATTGTTACATGACATGAGCATTGCACTGAGAATCAGAAACTCAAGTTTCAGCTCTAGCTGAAATGCCAGCTCAAAAAGTAAAACCTATACTTTTCATATTAACAGTAAATTGGCAAGTCATTTTACTGAACAGAACGTTGGCACTTACACTTTCTCTCAAACTTTAATAGCTTCCAATTTATTCCTGAAGTAAAGTCTCCCATCAATTCAATCCTCTTGCCAAACATCTCTAAACACTGAAAAAAAACCCCAGTGTATGTATGTGCCAACCTATTTTCTCCTATTTTCTGTTTGTACAATGCATTTTTGATATTCTTCTTCTGTAAGGTCCCTAATTCACTTTGATGGAAGAGATGGTATCACAGAATGGCTTGGTGTGGGCAGGATCTCAAAGGTCACTTAGTTCCAACCCCCCTTCAGTGGGCAGGGTTGCCAATCACTGTATCAGGCAGCAGATCAGGCCCCATTCAACCTGGTCTTGAACATCTTCAAAAATGGTGCATCCAAAACATCTCTGGGCAGCCTGTTCCAGTACCTCACCTCCCTGGGTCTCTAAACATGACGGTGTAATACCGCAATAGAGACACTACTTATTGGTTCTTTCATTTCATATGAGAGGAAAATCAAAGTCATTCATGAGAAAAATACAAGGGCAAGTACAGTAATACCTCAAACGAGCATCACAGTATTTTTTGGCATATTCACTCCAAGTTCCAAATCTTCCTGGAAAAAGTGCCTCAATCTGCATGAAAAGCTTTATATAAAAAAAAAAATGTCAGTGACAAACTGCCTTCAAGGATAATACTATTCAGAAATAATTCTCATTTATTACATGCTTATTGTGTTAAGCTTATATCCACCAGCCGTACTACTCATGAAAATAACAAAATTCCATGCTCAATATTATTGATACTATCCCTAAAAAAAGAAGAAACAACACGCAGGATGCTAAATACCTCTTCAGGTCTACCGAGTGCAGGAGTTCCGGTAAGAAGAATTGCTCTACTGGCTTTCTGTACAATGGGCAATAAAATCTTGCTGCGTTTAGCATTTCTGGATTTCATATAGTGTGATTCATCAACCACAACTACCTTGAAGTTCTGCCTATACAGAGTGTCTACTAAAGTCTGGGCATCAGAAGTTAACAGGCCATATCCCAGAATCGTCACTTTGCTGCTTGATATTCTCCTAAAAGGGAAAATTCAGAAGTTGTCTTAGTACATAATTACTGCAGGAAAATTAACATAGCAAACAAGTTCCAGAAAGATTTTTTTTTTTTAAATAACAGAAGGCAAGTATGATGTCTTTTGGATTGGCTAGTTATAGAGTTGTTAGATTGACTAATAATATTGGTTATTCAATTGAAATAAAAATTCTAGCATCCTACATTTCTAAGTCACACACATTTCATTACCATTTTCAGGGGATATCATTGTGGTTTAACACCAACAAGCTAAGCTAACATCATGACAGACTCTAACTCACCCCCCTCAAAGGGACAGGAAGAAAATATGAAAAAACCTCGTGGGTTGAGAAGACGACTTTTTTTTTTTTAATTAAAAAAAACCCAAACAAGTATTGGAAATGATTTCTCACAATAGATTTTAAAACATACAAAGGCATAAAGCACAAATTGTTTTTAAAATCACTAGAGAGCACTGTAGCCCTTCAGGAGCCTTTAAACACAGAAGCACAGAGTTGTTAGGCAAACAAGTTACCAGAACAAGACATAAAGCTGATCTATTCATCCGTCAGAAACTACCACTCTGCTGGCCTGATTTTTATTTGTTCCCCAGTAGAAAGAGATCAAAAGCCAATCCAATAAGCTAAAGTTTCTTACAGTACTTAAGAGTAATTAAAGTTTGTGCATGTGTACATCCATGCTTCTAGACATGGAGGAAGAGACCTAAGCATATTTTAACCTATTTATATTAAGAAGGTAATCAACATTCAAGCAGTACACTTCGTTGCTGAAGTTCAGAAGGAAAGCAAAGTACTGAAATCAGAGAAATCAAAAGGTTGAACACACAGAAGCACAATTTCCCAAAGCTACACCAAGTGTGTCAGCTCTGTTTTTGGATTTTCTTACAAATGCATAAAGCATCCTTTATATTAAAATATTCATTAGTTCAACAGCTAGGAAGCCTCCTGGGAACTAAATAGAAAGCCAAGCTTTCCTCTTATCTCGTTGGGAACAAAAGTAGTAATGGTTGCGGTTTATTCCTTTTAAGAACTTCAGAACGTGAAAAGAACAGAATTCTGTTTGCCATTTACTTTTGTCTTCACATTTCCCTTATTCCACATTTCTCCTTGCTGCATTCAGCAGTGTAAGCATAGTTTTTACGTGCAGTTCAACTGAAATGATAAAAAAAAAAAAACTCTCGCTTAATGGATCTTTATTTTATTTCCCATATTCCTCTAACAGCTTTATTTTGATTAGCAATAGTAATTATCCCTCAATTAAGATTTTAAACATATTTTGAATTGGATTTGTCTGGTTACAGTTACCCCAAGGAGGATTCCAAGCTATTTTCTCATCTGCATGTCTTGGCAGTCATTTCCTGATACTCTCCAGACAACATGGAAGTCAGCCTTCTTTGTCCAGGTCTTAGAACAATATCTAGACACTGCTATGAAATTAACCAAGTTATTACAGCAAAACAGATTACAAAATACCTTTTTAGTTCAGTGTTTCCTTGTAATAGGAGAGTTACTTTAATAGCATTAAGACTTGTAGTCCCACTGTAATGAATTTAGGCTACTAAGTCTAAAGATAAAAAACCTGGATCACAATGACCATCGCAGTTAGAGAATACTTACTGTAACATTTAAATTTATCAGTGCTCTAAATAGAAAGTTAACTGTAATTAGGTCCTTATTTTCTAACACATACTAAATTTTTTTTTCAAAAATGTGTTCAAAATGTTTTCCAGAAACTAACAAGTACAATACATCAGAGCTGACACATGGCCAATGTGTTCAATAGGAAACACCCCAAAGTAGCCAAGTCTTCAGCAGACAGCCTTGCCACTGCAAAAAAATCAGACCTCTCAGTTACAGAGGAGACAAAAAACAACCACAAAACCCATCCCTCTGCTGAAACATAAAACCCAATTGAAATTTCTTTCATCTTGCTGAAATCCTTACTTTTCATTATGAACATCTATATATTGTGTGTTTTTCACATACATACTGCCATCAGTTTACAGAATGAAACAGGACTTTCTAATGAATAATAATGAACTTACCCAATATCAGTTTTGTTTTGAATGATAATAATATCATCTGGAGATAGTTCTGGAATCCACTTTTCCATCTCATCAACCCAAGGATATCTCAAAGAGGAAGGCACTACTATTAAGAGAGGCCATTCCTTCCTGTAGTAGTAGGAAATAGCAATTGCTTGAATTGTTTTACCTAGTCCCATCTGTGAAAAGGAAAAAAAAAGTTGAAAACAGAAGTTATGTTTGGAAATCATTGTTACTACAGTTAATCTATCATGAAAGAAGATGCTTCTCTTTAAAGGGATTCACACATACTGCATATTTGGCTTGCTTGTTAAAGCTCCAAGTATCTTTTCCATTGATTTCAAAAGGCTTTTGGTTCAGAGACTTAGTAGGATAGACTATGAAGTTGACCAAACTCTTCAGCTTGTTAATTTGTCAAAAACATTTTAAAAACCTATTCAAAGGAAAGATAAATATTGCCGAGATTGAAATCTCCTCAAGCTTCTTCCTACTAAAAACCAGAACTTGGAACCTACATCAGTCCTTAAACACTACCTCTTTTACATTCAATTTTTATATATAACTTTTTAATCCATCATGAAGTTTGAATTTGTGACTTCTTACCATAAATAAAATATTTTTTTAATAAATTTAAAATGTTACAAGTCATGAGTTTCACTATTAATGAAAGTACACCCTAGGTTTGCATCAAATTAAGTATTTGGTATTTTCCACTTCAGTATTTTCAGAACATCTAGGTAATACCACAGGAATTGGGCTCCACTGCCAACTTTCCTGAATGAAGCATGTTAAAACAAGAAAGAGTGACGTTAAAGTAACAGGAATCACTTACCTCATCAGCAATCATACACCTACAGGTGCAATAAGGGGGAAAAAAAGAAAAAGAACAATAGTAAATATAACTGATAAGCCAATCGTTATAAATTGCTTACTATGAATGTAAGTTAGGCATTCAGCAAATCCTAAAGATTTTCTCTGTGATTAAAGGAAAAAAAGAGAGACTTCCTCTTTAGAGTGCCTTTGACAATAACAGTAAAAGTAATTTTGGTATGATTGTAATAGTAAGTACACCAGTTATTCTAAAATTGTATACTCAATTTGTTAGTATTACTGAAGAACATACAGTGGAATTGAATTGCTGCTTTGGTTTAGTGCTATATTAAATTTAATCTTAAGAGACAGCGCAAGAAGTACATCTTCAATTTTACTGTCTTTCAGGAACAGCATCGTTTTTGATTCTTTGTGATTAAGGGTCACTTCTATGGCATGCTGATTTAGAAAAAAAAGTCACTTCCAGAGGTGTTCCATTTGTTTTGAAATAGAAACAGACATCCTCTCACCACCCCAGCTGTACTGGGCAAAGCATTGGAAAATGAACTTGATTTTTTTTCCATTTAGAAGCCCTTTACTCCAAGCGAAGAAAATAACGGCAACTCTAGAGGCAATTGTTTAAGTAAATTTATATTTCCTGAACAAACACTACCTCTGATATAAATTTCTTTATAGGTATGTTACATTATGCCTTAGTATTAATACTCTGAAGTCTGAAAGGATTTTGGGAACTTAACTGCTCCTGGCCCACACAAACTCCTTCAAAAACATTTTGAAATTAGACCAAGGCCAATGGAATTATTTGATGGACATTCAGTTACACCATCAAATGGTGGCTGACGTCACCTATTTCCAACCGTTGTACCCTCAGCTGTTTCACAAACTGAGCTCTCAGCTATTTCACAAACTTTTAGCTCTGCTATTCTACAACTTCATACAAGTTGGAAAAAAGTACACCCCACCAAGAAACCAAAATCCCAAGGAAAAAAGAAACCTCCAAACACAAACCCAAGCAAACAAAAAATTCAAAGATTATCCAATTTGAAAGCATTATCTAAAGAATTAAGAGTTTAACTCTTGTAATTAGTAAGAGTTTAACTCTTGTAATTAGACCCCCTATATCATATTCGCACACCAACAAATTCAAAGGAAGACAAAAAATGTTAATCTAAGAAAGAAGAAAAAAATCTACTCCCTTTCAGTCTTGCAACATGAGGGTGACTTAAAGTTCTGTTTTCCTGTAACAACACCAGACTGCACAAAGCTTCAGACTTGCTAAGAACCTTCTTGCCACAATCAACGCTAAGATCTAAAAGCAAGATCTAAAATGATCACAAAGTGCCAACTTCTGCAATCTCAATAGCATTCCCTGCTTGAGTTTCAGCTAAGTAACTGGAGGTTGGATTAATCCTCCAGCTAATAAGTAATCTGGGGAGTTTTTCAAGCACTGCATAATTTTCCAAATTTTCATAAAAAACGAAGTGGAAGAATAACTCCCACAGTTTTGTATCATAGTGCCACACAAAAGGCTTGGTCACACCACTGAGAAATACAGCACTGGGTGCTGCTGCTTGAACTGAATGGCAGCAATAGATTGACAGCTGCATGCAGTTCATCATTTTGAAGATTTGTAAATGTTTACTGACAGAAAAGCATCAAGTCTTAGAAATTGAGACAGTTCAAGCTCCAGGAGAGAATGAACTTCACAGGCCACTCTGCTTGTGTCCCAGTGTCCCATCACATTCAAGGGGAAAAAAAAAAACAAACTAAAAATAAAAATAAAAAGCCCAAGGACTTTTGCCTTGAGCTTTTGCTTCCTATCCCCAGTAGCTTTCAGTCACAGACACAAATTAGTCTTGATTAATTGCTCTGGATAAATTCCCCACTGCCTGTTCCCCACCACTGCATCTTCTGAGACAACAAACTTCTCTGCCACATGAGTAGATGTGCACCCACTGCACCATGCTACTCAAATGAAACATTCCTTCTGTGAAAAAAACTGAGATCTTCCAGGTCTCTGCAACTGTAACTAAATTTAACATAACAAGACATTAAAATTCTGTATTTTGATACTAGAAACCCTTTAAAATAATACAGAACTGCTTTTTCAGTGTTGGGTGTATGGAAATTCATGCAGGTACTCAAAGTACATCAGCTGTGATCACATTCAATAACATACATCTTGCCATGGGGCCAAAATGGACATTCCTGTGGCCAAACTACAAAGCTTGGCAGAAAACACACAGAGGCAGTTCCCAGAACTGATGTGCTGGATACAGATTTGATACTCTGAGAGCTCTGGTACATTGATGCTTGCTCATTCAACCCAAAAGTGTAGATTTCAACATCAACGTTTTCTTTCTGCTAACACACACACACATGAAAATATGCATATTATATAGCTTACATTTTTGTAAGTTGCAATCTACTCGTAACTCACTTTGTAGCAGTCCCTCAGCTTTTTAGATGTTTTCCACTTCAAACTTTGGGTTTGGTTGGGATGGAACAATCAAAAAAAAAAGAAAAAAAAAACAGAACAAAACATAACTGCTAAATCCACACAGGCAAAGGAAAAAAAAAAGGCAGGAAGAGAATATTTTTAGTGGCAACCTGAGATCGTGGAGCCTTTGTGTTTGTGATTTGCAGCTGGGCAGAGACATTAATTTGCAGACAACAAATACACAATTCTATTTTTAAATAATGCCATATATTGCTTACTTTAAAGAGTGATTTTTTTTCCCATTTAATACAAATTGCTTCCATTATACTTCTAAAAAGAATTCTTTCTTGCAGATTCTTAAAGGTGACAACTTCTATCAGTAGACTGATTTTTAAAAACAGTTTGAAGACTGAAATTGAGTGGAATGCACAACAACCTAATGGTGGAGAATCATTGTTAATTTCAGTTTTAACTCCTTAAACAAATGCAGAAAATAAGTAGCAAACAAATGCAGAAATGTAGCAATCAGCTACATACAAAGCAGAGGCATCTCAAGATGAAGCTAAAAACATTCTTTAATATTGTATTTAATCCTAAAGGATATCAAAAGGGAATGCACAAATACAGCAATATCTGAAAGTACATTGCATTCAGTAGCATCTGCTGGTAAGGAAATGTGGCAGAGAGAACAGGAATACAAATGTTCCTTGCCATCTTGTGCTGATAAATACAGTATTTCTCAGTATATCAGCTTCTATTTTAGCAGAGTATTATGAATAATGAAATGAAAATCACGTCACTTTAGGCGTGCATCTCCTACACAGCAGGAATAAATCTACTTTAGTGTGAGCCACACATTTTAAAGAGATGAAAGTGAGAATACATGAGGTCCTATTGCACTGTTGGTTTGCATGCACCAAAACACTTCTTGGACCTTCATTCTGTTTTTCAGAGAAACAAGCCAAAACAAAGAAATTTATAAATTGCTCTGACAATTAAAAGCTAAGAGCAATCAAAATAAAAACTTAAAAGTACGTCAGCCACAGGAACAGTTTTTTTTTCATGAAATGATATTTTTTCATTAGTTTATTGCAGCCATTTACACTTTGATGACTTAAATATCTGCAGGACTACAGGAAGTTGTTCTATTTCACTGCTTTCAATTATTTTCAGACTCTGCACATAGAACCTTCTGTTTTCAACTTCAAGTAAGTATGTCTTCAGTGAAACCTGTTATGCAGCAGTGCTACCCAGAATAGCACATACAATTTGATCACTCACATCCATGGAAGATAAATACAAGCCAAAAGAGAAGTGGAAAAGAGCTAATAGAAAGATTAAGGGGCAGCTGAGCCTCCCATGGTAGGAAATAACAAGAGAAACACGATTGCTTCATCTCCAAAAGGAAAAGCTGAAATGCAATGCTTGTTCCACCTCTCCCTGTTCCATAAATCCACAAAAAACAATTTCATTCTGTACCAACTACAGTGTTGGTACAGAAAAGTCTCAGCCTATTAACATATTGAAGCTAGAAATTAGAATTATACTCTTAATTATACTAATAACTGTATCTGTGAAGAACCACAAGGGGGAAAAAAGTTACTAATTACAAAGCAGAACCCAAATTTTACAGAGAATCAGCCTGGACCTTGCCAGCAGCACAGGCCTCAGGACACACATCTCCAATTCTGTGTTCCCAAACTGACAGACAGTACAGTTTCTGTTAATGGTTACAAAGATGTGGTACTTCTACATACACTTCCCACCCTATTAAAGAGCTGTAATTCAGCAATAAATCTTCAAATCTAGTTCTCTCCCATCTGTTCTGCTACAGTAATTTGTAGTAAAAAAATCAAAGGCTGAAGCAGGGAAACTACTGGCTTTTCTTCCTATGCCTGCAACCCCTACATCGCTTAGGCATAGAAACATTAACTACATACATCACGGACTAACATGAATCAGGTGCACAAAAATTGTTTTTAAAGCTGCCCTGAAGTTTTCAGTCTTAGAAGAAGTCTTAAACATGACTGCTTAATGTAGTTACAACATCTAAGTCGTCCAGTATCTGCTCTTAAAGGCACAAAAAATAGCTTATATCCACTGAGAGGGAAATCACCAAGAGTCCCCACATTTTATAACCACATGGATTAGTTTAGAAGTGTATGGAACTTCCCTATCATTATAGCCCAGATCATACAGAACTAATCGGATACCTGATAATTGCATGATACCATTTCAAAAGAAATACCCAACATTTTGCTTTATGTAACCTTAAAAACACGCAGCTGCCATTTATAACAAACGTCAGTACGTCCTACATTGCTGCAGTGAGACAAGCTGCCGACATGAACATAAAGAAACAGATCTTCAGATACACGGAAGGGACAAATGTGTACTTTTAGTTCATATATTTTGACTGCAAGAAGACAGACTTCTCGTTCTCTGAAGTTCAATTAGTCATTTCCTCTCAACTGGTAGTTACCCAATTTGAGCTTCATCGTTCATATCCCATCTGTTCAGCTGACACCACAATAATAGCTCTATCCAAGAATAAAAATCAGAGCTATGATACGCACTTTCGCATCCTGTTTTAGGCTCAGCCCACACAGTCAAAAGTTTCAGAAAAGCAGGAAAAATCATTTTAGATCTCTCAGTTACACTTCCCTTCAGCAGAGAAGTCCAACTAGGCAATGAGCATCACAGACAACGGCAAGCTCCCTCCATTTCCTTTCCCATTTCTAAATGTTTCCTTTCTTCACAGTGAATCCTGAGGTTGGCATCTGAATCTGTCCGTTTGTGAAGGAATGCTGCTATTTTTTCCTAACAGAACACATCAGAATCTCACAGCAGTGCATTACACATTCTGCTACAATCTTCCTGGTATTCATACACCTCTCACAGTTGTAGGGTCAGCAGTGGGCTTTGGACACAGCAGTAGCTTTCATAAATAGAAGGGAACACACAATCTGATCTCTATCCTTTCAAGATGCATTAACTTAAAATAAAACCAAGAGAAAGTATCCTGATAAGTGAATATGCATGCAGAGAAGAAAGAGAAATCGGCTGTTTTGTTGGTCCACCCCAAGCATACATAGGTTCAAAACTTTAATTTTGATCCAGACAAAAAAGAATACAAGCATCTACGAGTATAATTTAAGGGTCCACACAAAACTGAATGAATCAGAGCCCCAGAACCGGATAGTCAAGACTCAGCACACACTATCAGAACAGCCTTGTAAAGGTGCACTTGCACTACAGAAAATCTTGGAGAGAAAACAGAACTTAGAGGAAAATCAGAAAAAAAAAGAAAAGGAAAGACAGAAGGGATGATAATTTTTCAAACCTCACAGAGCACAGGAAGATCTGATGGTTATGTTGACGTCAAGAAGACTGAACCAGCTTTGTAAAGCATAAGGAGAAACAGATGTTCAAAATTCAGTTCATTAGAGAAGCAGAAGGGAAACTGAGGCTAAGCTGGTGTGGCATATGTCATACAGCCACAAGAAGTCGTCTGCATCAGAAAGACATTAATACTGAAACAGCTTCGTAACACAAGTTTCAGGGAAGGAAAGAGTGTTTAAATGATCATTATTTCTATTCCTGTGTGTCTGGGTTACGTTCAGGCAACCCTTCTGAAATGTTAGCAACATCACCAAGTAAACAATGCAATTACAGTTTGTTGTATTAATTACAATGACTTCAGCAAGGTATGTGAACAAAAACAAAGAATCTAATTTTGAGTTACTCTTGGAAAAATACCAACAATTCAGCAACACACTGGCCTATGTCTGAGGTTTAACTTTATAACCTATCTGATTTGTATACATAATTAAGAATCCTAGTAAGTCATGCAGTCATTGCTGTACGTTCCTTGCAACTACAACATCATTTTGCAATTATGTTCTCTCTAAACTAGATAGTTCTGCCTCTTCATAAGTCATGGATTAAAAATTAAAGGGAATATAGAGTTCCAATGTAATTATTGCTTGCACGTGGGGATAATTCAACTTTTTGATTCATTTTCAGCAGCTATTTACCCAGAACTGCAGGCAGCTTTTTCAGAACAAAATCCTTCACCTTTAGTTCCATTTTCCAAGACAAACAGTCAAAGCAGTAGCACTTGATTTCTTAAAACACTGAAAAATTCTGTTACTCCTCAAACAAACTAAAGCTGGTTCTGTTAGCGCAGCCTTTGGAACATGCTGTACAGAGGAAGCTTTGCATCTTTCTTTCACCAGTGTGGGTGTTCTGATATTCTTGGGATTCTCACCTACTCATGTGAGTCAGTTTTATATAACGCTACAACATACAATTTACCTCCTACTCACAAGCCAACACTTCAGCACTAACATCTTAACCAAGGTTATTTAAGGAATCTGAACTGAGTGTATTTTTATATAAAACTGCGCAAGCAATCGTTACATTTGTGTGTCAGTAATCGCAGCACTCAGTCCTCAAACGAGAACACAGATGATAATCAAGGTTGTTTAACCAAAAATAGAGCCCCAGAGGATTTCAGCCACATCATACCCTTGCTCTGGAATTACATTAGGTGCTTTAAAAAAGTAAACAATGAAAAACCAACCATCAATCTAATATAAGATGCACTGAATTGCCACATCTGCAGTGTTCTCAGTTCTTCAAAGGAATATAGAGGAGAATGGCTGTGCAGAGTCTTAGGCTTTTCTCCAATACTGCTCAACCCGTATCTGAGTAAGACATTTAAAATTACCCATGTTTATGAAGGTTTGAGAGCAATATGTGTATATTAGCCAGCATATTTCAGTATGGAAAAGGATGTGTGAAATAACACATATCAACCAAAGTGGTCAAGGCAAAGTTTAAACTCAGAGACTTAGAGTCACAGAACAGTTTGGGTTGGAAGGGACCTAAAAGACAGGACTAGCCAGTTCCACCCACCCGCCAGACTATGGCCAGGGAGGCTCCCACTAGACCGGGTTGCCCAAAGCCCCACCTAACCTGGCCTTGAACAGCTCCATCAATGGGGAATCCAGAGGCTCTCCAGGCAGCCCGCTCCAATGCCTTGCTACCATCTGAATAAAGAATTCCTTCCTCATGTCTAATTTAAGTCTATACTCTTTTAATCCAAAATCATTACACCTTGCTATCACTAGAGGACCTAGTAAGAAGTCTCTCCCCATTGTTCTTATAAACCCCCTCAGACACAGATCAGCTTACCAGCTGAATTGCTGCAAGAAAGACTGACATCAATTAATTGGAACAAAATGGAATAACAAACTAATTTCAGCTACTGACAAGCTAGGCTACAAACCGTAACCTAGACATTAATTTTCAAGATTGAAATACTTGCAATCAAAGTAGCTCTTGCCTATGTATGTATGTATGTAATGTAATGTCTTTCAATGACCATTAGCTACTTCTTAATACTATCAAATAAAATTTGCTTTCCCAAATGATATTCCTTACTGCAAAAGCTGCAGAAGAACTCATCTCTTTGTATCTTCCTCCTTACTCCCAGATCCCTCTGATCTGGAGAGATAAAGGCAATGGAGGCACTTGTTGATATCACTTAACACTTCAAGTCACCAAGTAATTATTGAAGTAAAAACGAAACATCCATAAAAATACTCCTAGGCATGACTCAACAAAATGACTATTAAAGAAATTCCATTTTTAAACACAGAAATTAGTTAAATTGACATCTATCAAAGTCATTGTGACAAAAGCAGAGAAAGTAAGTAGATCTCCCTTAACAAATGATGATCATTTTCAGCTTTCTTATTTTGGAAATCTGAACCTGAACTTTCCATCTTAAAAACAAAATGGTCAAAAGTTGAACAAGAATTTAGATTAGCTCCAATCTCACAGAAATATTGATGCCACACATTCTCACATCTCAACAGATATTCTATTTGGTAACTACACCAATTCAGCATCCTTGCCTGGAACATGTAGGAATGACATTAGTTATGTGCTTACAAGAAAACAAGTCAGAATGCTCACTCAGATTCCCAACAAATCAGACAGTACATGTCTTATTGGCTCTAGAATTATTTTTATTTTTTTTCTAGACAAGCATTAGGCAGTTTGTGCTGCTATACACAACACCTTTGGAGCATTTAGTGAAAAAGCTTGCATCTGCCTGTCTCTTCTGCCTCACTTTTACTAATGAAGCTCAAATCACAACTGCATATTTATCTTATTAGGGAAACTGAGGAAATGAATAGATTGATCCCAGCCCCATTAGTATCTCAGAGTGTATATTTCATTCAAGGTTTTTTTGTTCCTCTGTCACCCTAGGAGCTTCTCTAACCTAAGAAAACATTAACTCAATCTCTACAGTCAACAATAGAGAATTCTCTCTACACCAGTTTCCTACCGCTACAGCAAAGCATGGATTAAGTGATGACAGCACAGGGAGTGCACAGCCTCAGAGATAAAAGAGAAGCCCAGATGCACATATTGCTTACTTCAAGTGCTATGTTCATATATTTTCAAAATTAGAAAAGACACTTTTATGGAAAAGCATCAGACCTTGTTAAAATATACCAAAGGGAATAGTGAAAGAATGCTTAAATCATTAAGGAGTGCACAGAAGAGATTTGGGTGAGCCAGAGACTGACAAACTCGTAAGAAAGTTCAGCTACAAGCAGCAAAGGCTCTTGTTCTCTGTTCTGAGACTAAAAGAGAATTAGATCCGGGTAAGGGACAGATTTTTGAAAAACAATCCTCAGGAAAGTTTGACTTAATATATTTTACTTCAGAGGCTATGTGAACACGTGCAAACAATTGCCCAATTTGACCCAGCTAAACTCACTATGCCAAAGAATGGCATTTCTTGCAGCCATAATGCAAATACTTTCATACCCATGTCACAGTAAAAACATCAGCTTCACATTATTCAACAGTCTTTTGTTAATGAAAAGTGTCAAGAAAAGAAAAAACTACGTCCATAACCCTAACTGAAATAACCCCATAGCCTCCTTAACAGCCACTAGCCGAAGCATTTCAAATCTTTCTACACACTTATTGCAGGCAAATGTTGCTTCTCAAAGAAAAATACCTGATTTGAATGTATCTAGTTAAGCATTTTCCCGAGGAAGCTCTATATTATAACAGCTTGCAAAGGATTATGTTTTCAAACACATTCATTAGCCTACACAAATTAACATTAAAGAAACTATATACATATTTTCTTGTGTAATTTTATTATTTGTATATATAAAAGCATATCAATTGCATATCATGTAAACTCTACTTCCCCTTATTGGCATCAGATCATGAGATACAGTAGCCTAGGGCTTCAGATACATTAAATTCAACTCTTAAATACAAACTTTGCTGCCTATTCTGTCAAAACCTTAGTGATCCACTAAAACCGTACACAGTTATTCTTACAGTCACACCAGAAAAGTACATAGAATTATAGAATCCTTAGAGTTGGAAGGGACACTCACAGGTCATCTAGTCCAACTCCCCTGCAGCGAACAGGAACATGCACAGCTAGGTCAGGTTGACCAGGGCCTGATCCAGTCTCGCCTCAAAAGTCTCCAGGGACTGGGCATCAACCACAACTCTGGGCAATCTGTTCCAGTGCCTCACTACCCTTACCATAGTAGACCTTTTTTCCCTTATATCCAACCTAAATGTACCCTCTTAAAGCTTTAAGCCATCTCCCTTTATTATATGACCACAGACCCTGCTAAAGAGTCTGTCCCCTCCTTTCCTGTAGCTCGCCTTTAGATACCGAAAGGCCTTCTCTTCTCCAGGCTGAACAGCCCAACTCTCAGCCTCTCCTTGCAGGAGAGGATTATTTTTGTGGCTCTCCTCTGGATGCAGTCCAACATGTCTATGTCTCTCCTGTACTGAGGACTCCACATCTGGATTCAGTACTCGCACATTAGCACCCACCAGTACTCCCAGGTCTTTTTCAGCAGGGCTGCGCTCAATCCTTTCATGCCCCAGCTTGTATTTGTTGAGAGAGTTGCCTCAATCCAGGTGCAAGACCTTACATTTGGATTTGCTGAACCTCATGAGGTTCATCTAGGTCCACTGCTCAAGCCTATCTAGGTCCCTCTGCATGGCATCCCATCTCTGGTGCGTCAGATGCACCCCCACAGCTCGGTGTCATCAGCAAACTTGTTGAGGGTACAGCTGACCTCACTGCTGATGTCACTCAAGAAGATATCAGAGTATTGGTCCCAGCACCAAGCCCCGCTCGTCTCTGACCTCCATCCATTTTGAAAATATGAAGTTGTTTTTTTTTTTTTTTTTTTTTTTTTTTTTTTTTTTTTTTTACAGCCTCAGTTCAAATCACTTCTTTTGTGCCAGACCTCTACGATGACATCACTTTCCACAGGAGCAACATGCAGCCTCAAATCATGAAAGTACTGTAATCGCTCAGATATTCTAAAACTTATGAAGCACAGATATCATTCTCCTTCCCGCTTCTTTGACTTTTTAACACAGTAACACGATCTTAGCTAAGTATTTCCAGTCACTGTTGCACAAACTATTTTTCTGATTTATAGGGTACCTAGTTGTTGAATGCTGTTCTTGTTAACTGAGCGCTCTGCAAGTTGTCTTCTGCCTGGTTGTTACAGCTCAGTGAGTTCCAGAACACCCTGATGACATGCCAGAATTGTACCAAGTTTAAAATAGAATACCACACAGATGCATCGAGATCTGTTAGTCATTCTCTTAACAGATCTACCATGCCATTAAGAACTACAGAAGAAACGTGAATTAACTTATTTTGAGATTGCTCTATTAACATCACAAAAAGAAGGCTCCGCTGACAGCAGCCTCCTCTTATATGCGAAGATGTTGGATACTACAGGTTGATTTTGCACTACTAAATATTTCCTCTCCTCCAATAGGAGAAAAACAAAACAACCTCATTTTAAATCATGTTATATTACGTTACAAAAAATACGTAATATAGCTAACCTAAGTGCTGCTGCATTCACATAACCTTTCTAACCATTCATCAATTTTTACCTAGAATAATTCATTCAAGCATGTGATATAAGGAATATACCTGCCACTCCTCTGAAGTGCAAATATGATGCCTTTCTCCTGAAAAGGAAGCAGTTTCTTTCTCAGTCTTTCAGGCAGAAAGGACAGCTCAGCATCAACACTTTCAGAATAAGAAGCTTCGGGTGTATGTGTGTCCTGGAGCACATTAGCCATTTTGAACCTACTGGAAACAAAACCAAAAAAAATGTCTGTCTTAAAAGATAGGTCTGCAATACATTATAGAATAGAACCTCATGGAATAATAACAGCTTGAAATACTTGACATTTACACATAAGCTACTCTTATACTGACAGCAGAAGGAAGTAATGAAAATACTCAGACCAGCCAGTTGCCTTTTTCTAACACCTAACAGTCTAGGCTTTTAATGGCTGCCACAAATGACAATTTAATTCATAAAAAACACATCACAAAGGAAGAACACCAGAATCACCACCATATTAATTAGTAACTTACAAGATATAAGTCATTAAGATCCTCACAATGCTTATGTTAGAAAGGCAAAGTCACAGAGTTGTTGTAATTCAGTGAACCTCGGATAAGATCAGTCTCCCCTGATAATCCATACCCAAAAGAAAACAAGCAAAATATCCAAAACATTTTAAACATTGTTGCATTCGCCTACTACAAAACATCCTTCCCGTTTCCAAAGTAGCACAGCTTCACTTGTATTACCATATAGATAAAGTGCTAAATCAAGTTGCCATAGAACTGCCTGCCTTAATTTAGAATTAAAAACAAGCAATAAATCATCTCTCACTTTATAGCTAATAAAATCATGGCAACGTGTGGGTATAAGGAGGGAGTTTTCCCCCATGAAATCATTTCCAAAGAGGAGCCATTCAGAAAAGGGGCAGGGGAAGAATGCTGTTTTCAACATCAAAAATGTCACCAATATTGTAAGAGAAAGTTGGCAAGATCTCAGCGTTTCACTGTCCTTTATCAGTGCACTTTATTTTATAATAATGCCTTTGAAAACACATTAGTTTTTTGTTTGTTTGTTTTTCCCTAAAGTTGATTAATTTTCATCTTTTGGCTTATCTGGCTAAAAGTTACCTGACAAGGACCTGTCCAAGAAACATGTTTTAGCTGGACACAAGAAATCTACTTAAATTAGCACGCACATAAGCAAACTCCTACGTCACCCACTGAGGAGTATCCTAGTAATTTTTAAGAACATGGAGGTTTTTCCCCCTCTGGGCTACAAAGTCAGCTTGAGGGCCAGTCTCAGGAACCACAGAATTGCAGGGGTTGGAAGGGATGTCCAGAGATCACCAAGTCCAACCTCCCTGCCAAAGCAGGCTCCCTACAACTGCAGCCAGTTTCCCTACAATTGCACAGCCAGGCATCCAGACTGGCCTTGAATATCTCCAGAAAAGGAGACTCCACAACTTCCCTGGGCAGCCTGTGCCACTGCTCTGACACCCCCACTGGGAAGAAGTTCTTTCACATATTGGTGTAGAACTTCCTTTGCTCCAGTTTGTAGCCATTGCCCCTTGTCCTACCCCACAGACCACTGAAAAGAGGTTGGCCAATTGCATCTTGAGAATTCTCTAGAACATACAACATAAAGCAGATGATAAAGAGCCTGCAACATTATGTCAATAAAACGTTCTAACTACTGCAATTGGAAGAGGCTGGTGCACATCGCTTCTTCAACACTATGAAGAATTCAATATTCTTCCTATTCAATGATGATAGTTATTGATCATTCAAATACAGCTTACTTACAGACATTAAAAGGTAAGTATTTACTTTTTCAGGGAAGATACAGAGAGGACATTTTACTTTTAATAAGGAAACTAAATATCCACTAAAACTTGTAATTCTAAGATCAGGAAGTAATGGCAAAATATGCCCAGTATGTTTCAGGTGAAAAACAAACAACAAAGCAGAAGCAGAAACAAAACCAAACCAGAACCTTCCTTTCAGAAAGAAACATTCATAAAGCACAGAATACATCAATCAAAATTCTCATACTGCACTTTGCTCAATTTGTCCACGGGAACAGGGCCAGAGAAGAAATACTAGCTCTTGTTCTCTGAGAACTTAATAGATTTAAGACATCAGACTGTTCAGCAGTAGCACACCAACTAAACACGTGCAAAGGAACAAACCCTACATCAGAGCATAAAGAAAAGGTCTTTGACCCTGCACTGCCTAATTGTCTAGTTTTGGATTCATAGCCTGTAAAAGGAGCAAGACCTTAATGAGCACAGAAACAAAGAGTATCAGCCAAAATGCACCTCTACTCATGAAAGTACTGTAGGTTTTTACAAAACCTCAACAGTAGGTTTTGTACTACAAGGCTTGCTATCAAATTTTTGTAAGAACATGTTGTGCTCAGATTTGTTGAAACTTATGCATTTCTGAAGCAACTCAGAAGTCAGATATGATTTGATAGGATGAATCATAAAACTTCCGGCAAGAAACTCACTGAGCTATTGCCATTCACTTCAAAGATCTGCAGGGCTAAATAACCTGGTTTTTGCACTGACTAGTTACACAGATAGACCGAAGGGGCAATGGAAGTGGTTAAAGTAATCAGTGCAGTAAAGCAAGATCATGCAAGACAGAGCTTGCAAGAGCTTGCTTCTAATATCCTGGAACACTGTTAAGTAAAACAAACAGATTCTGATGAAGTTATATGAAAGAGAACAGCACTCATTCATAAATCCCACATATGAATTTCTAAATGTGCTTGCACATGTGCTTGCAAAACTTGAAGCACACTCTTCCAGACAAAGTTACATTCTCTTCAGCGAATAAAATCTAGGTGCCACCACACTACTGTATGAGAGAAAAATATTGCTCCACCTTCCAAGGGCTTTCTGAGGGCCATCAGGTTGCTAAAACTAAGAACTTCCTCCATTGGGCAAGGTGAGTTTTTCCAAGACAGCCAAACTTGCTCTGTGCAGTGAAGCCTCTTGGTACCAGTTTATGCCTGTTGTTCTACCCATTAAAGCTCCAGAAGCTCTAAGAACAGATAAAGGATTAGTGCACGTTTTCTCTATTTTTTTTTTTCCCCCATTTATTCCTGAGTCCCAAGTATGCTGTAAAATACATCACGACAACACCCACATCTCTAGATCACAAGCACAGGAACTTTGGTTTTCTTATATAAAAGAGACCTAAAAGCTCTGATGCAGAGATGCAGATTTTCATTCAGGGCTTCATTGAGTAAACAGCAGTGACAGAATTCTCATGACTAACAAAACAAAGCCACAAAAACAAAATAAATGAAAATGCACATGGTATTCTCCCAAGCTTTCTAAAGGGCCACAGGGATGAAATAACAGGGTTACTAAAATAATAGCATCTATTTGTCTGAAATCGCTGTAGAATCTCAGGAGTAGAGAGTGGAAAGTGACTGCACTTCTTAAAAGCAGGGATAGTGAATATCTGTGGTATTACATTATTCATTTCTGGGGAAAAAAGCGAGTAAAAATGATGAAGCATAGAACTTACAAACAACAGGGTAAACACGTCTGTGCACAGGGTATCAACATGTCGTTTCATAGAATCATAGAATCACAAGGTTGGAAATGACCTACAAGATCATCTAGTCCAACCATCTCCTCATCACCATTACCACCACTAGCACTAAACCACATCACGCAGCACATCATCCAGATGCCTCCAGATGCCAGGGACGGCAACTCCACCACCTCTCTAGGCAGGCCATTCCAGTGCCTGACCACTCTCTGAGAGAAAAAGTTCTTCCTTATGTCTAAGGAAGAACCTTTTGTACAGGTACCTTTACCTTTTGTAAGGTAAATCTTATCTTTCAGGTCTACTAAAAGATTTTCAAAGGGGGAAAGCATCCAAGAATGTACATACAAACTGGCTGATGCAGTTCAGTTTCCACTTTTTGAAAGTTAACAACAGAGTAAATTTTATTACTATATTCATACAGTACTTATGATTTCCAGGAAAGAATCTGAGATGAAAAATCTCTCAAACTTTTAAGGAAACTGGACTGCAAAGAAAAAAAAAAAAAAACAAAAACACAACACCAAAACAGGAAGATGATAGCGCTGCAACCTTCTTCTCTTGTTCTTAGAATACAAGTTCTGCTCATACACAAGACGTGAAATAAGCAGTATTTCAAAATCTGTTCTAGCATCTACTGCATTCACTGAATTCATAAATCTCTTGGAAAAGCAAGTACTGAGGGGTAGGAGGAGCATAAATATTAATAAAAGGAAAATTAAACATAACAAAAAACAAACAAAAACAACTCTGGAGTTCTGTCATTGCTGCTTGTTTTACTACAGACATTCTTCCTTCCAGTGACACAAGACACAAGCTGTTTAAGACACATAAACTCAAGTACTGGAAAGTCAGATGACTGATGAGAACTTCAGGGCCCAGTGGGAGATCTGAGTTCCAAGACAGCTGCTTGCTATCACAAGCAGTGGTCATTACACAAACCATTTATTTCATAGGCTGCTCATTAAGAAAGTATTTCCATGCAGCTCACAGCAGACCCCCAAAACAAATGGGTGTTTCCACCACACATTTAGCTTGTTTCACAGAACCACAGAATCATATTCCTTTTGATGTTCCTCACTGCCCTATGACTGTATTTTCCATGAGGCTTAATAGGAAACACAAAGCTTTAAGAAAATCACAGAATCCATTCTTCTACCAATAAGAAGATCTTAAAGCGACTTAAGATATTGAAACAAAGAAACTTAGAAGAACGATCAGTTAGAACAAAGGACAGCGATCGCAGCGCCACACATCACATCACGATTTTACCACAGGCTATCAGGGAAAATAGACACCTCCGCCTCTGCGCAGGGGCAAAGGTTTTTGTGGATTGTCCTGAACTTACACACATGCGGCAACACCCCAGCGTTGGGGGGAGCAGAGCGAGTCTTTCTACTGCAAACACAGACTGAGGCAGAGAAGCCCGCAGACACCCAACCCTCACCTTGCAGAGGCCCAGCTCAGCACCTTACGCCTTGGCGCGCTCTGTACTCAAACGCCGCCGGCGGAAGTGACGTAAAACCGGCAGCGCGCACGCGCAGGCAGGAAGCCGCGGGCTTCCCGACGCGCTTCCGGGGTGGGGAGCACTGTGGCGTTGTGCTGTGGTCGGGCCGCTGGCTGGGGCCAGGCTGAGAGGCCGAGCTGGGATTACAGTTCCTAACTTGCTCCGGCCGAGTTTTCCGTGGCTGCGATCTAGGCACAGTTCACCGCCAAGCCCGAGTGAACAGCCATGCTCCCTAACTGCCGTTAGCCGCGGCCGCAGTCTGCGCACCGCCGCGCTGTGCTAATGGTCGCTGGCTGCCCACAGGGGGTGGGCGCTGCCGTGCCGGTCTGCCCGCCGAATGGGGTTCTTATTGGTGATCGCGGCCGTCTGTCAGCGCAGTGGCACCTCCGATTGGTCGTTATCTTCTAGATGGGCCTGTGCCCGCCTAGGCGTTGAGGGGCGCCACTCGCCGGCAGCTTTGAGGGCGGGCGGCGCGCCGCTGATTGGACGGCTCGGCCGTAACTCAGGAACGTTCCATGCCCCTATTGGCAGCGGAGCGGCGGAGGGGCGGGCCTCTCTCCCCGCCGCGGCAGCAGGAGGAACCCAGGCGGCTATCGAGGCTAGCGATGGGGCTAAGCGCCCCTCGTGCGTGAGCCCGCCGCCGCCGCGCCGGCCCGAGTCCGCCGGCCGCGCAGCCGCCGCCGCGGTAAGGAGCCTGAGGCGGCTCCCGGTCGGGCGGCGGAGCTGAGGAGAGCGGGAAAGGAGGAGGCCGAGAAAGCAGGAGGAGGGGAGAGAGTGGGGGGGGGGGGGGCGGTCGGCCGCGCCCGCAGTGCGGAGAGCAGGGGGCAGCCGCTGCGGGAGGGAGGCCGTTGGAGGGGGGAGGGGCGGGCGGCGCGGCCGTTGGGGTGGTTGGCGGCACCTGCTTGGCGCGGCCGGGGGACCGCGGGGCGGCACGGCCCCACTTCTCTAACCTAATATAGGCAGGGCCAGCACCGAGCGGGGCACGGCGGCCCCGGGGCCGAGCGATCCGCGGGGCGGCTGGGCAGCGGCTCCGGGCCGGCCGCCGTTACCTGCCTGAGGGCTTCGCCGGGAAAGCCGGCCGCGGCCCTTCGGCGGGCTGCGTGTGCCGGGCTGAGCCCGGCGGGCTGCGAGCGGCCCGGCTCCGTGCGGCTGTGGGTGGGGATGTGCTCGGGCTGCGGTCCCAGTGGGGGGCCGTCCCGTTGCGGTTTTGCTGCAGGACGGTTAATATGCGTGGAAACGTGTCTAACCGTGTGAGTGAGGTGAAAACTGTGTCACAGCCTGATTGCTGCAGGTTCTCTGGATGACGTTTTAAAATCAGGTTTCGGCGCTGAAGAATGGTTTTTCGTTGTCTAGAAATGAGATGGGCAGAGAAGTGCAGTGCGGCAGCTTCTTCCAGACTGAGGTGATTTGGGGTTATCTGCACTGAAAGGTTTGCCCAGATGCTGTCCTCGCTGAACCTACGGTGTGAGCTGCGCCTGCTGGGTCTGCCTGCTGCCCTCGTGCTTCTCTGAGCGCCGTAGAAAGCCGTGCGGGAAGGGGGGGAATACAGGAGTTACGGATACCTTCATTCAGGTGCATTGTTTGGCGGCAGAATCCACAAGTGTGCGCTGACTCTTGGGCTTTCTGTCTGTCTTTTCTGTTGGTTTTTCCCAGTGATGCCTTCTTGTCAATAACCTGAAACGATAGCAAGATTTTCTTCTGCCCTTGAGGTAACTAAGGGATATACTGCGGTTTTTGTTGTTGCTTTTACTTCTACACGATGTTTTAGATGAGGTTTTTCAATTTTTTCTTTTGTGATGATGTTGCTTTCTGACTGAGGCATTAACTTGGAATTTTCACCCAGGTTATTTCCTTACGTCTTCTACAGGGAGAAATGTACTGCATTTGGGACTTGCTTTTTGGTTGAATGCTTAGCAGAAGATACGACGTTGGCAGTCGTGTTGGGAATTTTAGGTTAGAAATGTTTAAGTGAAAGCAACAAAAATAAAATTTTGCTCTTACAGTAATTTTTTTTTTTTTTTTTTTAAAAAGGTGTTATTTGACCGGTTTGCCTCTGAGGAGGAAGAAACAGCAGTGATAACATACTTATTGGATAGTCTTCCTTTAGTTACAAGTGTTATCACCAAGCATGATATTAAGCCTTTTTTTTTTTTTTTTTTTTTTTAATTTCTTTTGATAAATACTGTGGTCTTCAGGGTTGGAGCATTTTGTAGAAAATCTGTAAGTCAGAGTTTGTTCTCTATAATTAAAAAAAAAAGCAGTGGAAAAGATAACATTAGGACTTGTTGTGTCTTAAATCATGGGAGGTCAGAACTAACTGTATAAGTCAATTTTACTTTTTGTTTTACAAAACTAATCGCTGTTGAGATCAACTGCTGCTTTTCTCAGGAGCGAACGTGGGTACGACTAAGGGGTGTACACACACAGCGTTGAGGAGGTGGATATTATTACCTTCCTATTTCTCTTCTTAAACATAGATTTATATTTATACGTAACACAGAATTGCATCTTATACTTTTTTCTCTGTTCTGTTATATTGTAGAAGTTTGGCATTCATTGCTGCTTATGTTTCATTATAGTTACCTCACATCATTCTTTCTTATTTTGTAATACTTACTTAAAGCCTGTCTGTGTAACTGC
This sequence comes from Tetrao urogallus, assembly GCF_951394365.1. Lineage (NCBI taxonomy): Eukaryota > Metazoa > Chordata > Aves > Galliformes > Phasianidae > Tetrao > Tetrao urogallus. The sequence goes on along the minus strand of NC_136821.1, from coordinate 6,368,014 downwards.
TTCCAGCCAGCTGGATGCAGCAGGTGAAATGCTTTAGATGTGGCTCTGGATGCAAAAGGATCGTTCTTGAAAGGGGCTGCCAGCTTTGTCCAGTGGGTTAACTTCAGTTCACGTGTCCTTGCATCACTACTTCACAGAATCATAGGATCACAGAATTGTAGGGGTTGGAAGGGACCTCCAGAGATCATCGAGTCCAACCCCCATTCTTCAAGTCTTCAAGTCATTTACTTCTCAGTTAGTTTGCAGTGCCATGTCCTTAAATAGGATACTTTTTAAATTTCGAGGCACTCTGTTCTAGGCTTTTAAAAGCAGTCGATACAATTGGGTTTTTTTGGTCTCTGAGGTCTGTTCAACTTGTATTCCAAATGAGTTTTCAGGTAATGATCGTGGAGCAAAAGGAACTTTGCAACACAGTATAGATGAGTTTTCTAAAAACTTTTGCATATGTTGATAGCAGCGTTCAGTTTGGTGAGCTAGATAACTGTGCTGTAACTTTACTACTTGTAAAAAAACAGCAGTAACTTTGGATATTCTGATTTGTGTTAGCCACTATAATCACTACAAAGTAGCTGACTGTGAACTTTTCCAGTTTATTCTAGTTCCTCTTATATTTCAGAGTTAAGCAATAGCTAGTAAATGCAAAATGTTGTTATTGGGTGTAACATCTAAGGAGCTTTCACGGAGGCGGTGGAGCATTCTGTAAAGCCGGTGCTGTTAGACTGGGAGCACTGCAGAGATGTTTGGGTTTGGGAGCCCGGTTAATCTCTTAGTGGCAGTTTTCCCACCTACGTTCCGTGTAGGGATGGTTAGATAGAAATGACCCAGGGGCTTTTGTTAAAAAGTGCATTTCAAATCGAGCCTTTTAATAATGGAAAGATGAGTTGTTTGGCTCTGTAGGATATGCACAATAAGGCCATTCACACTTTTAAGGAAAGAAGATTCTATGAGAATGCCTTAATTTGGTGCTTTATTCAGGATGATTGGTAGCACTTATGCAAGCCCTTCAAGTATGCTTTTTCTTTGAGTTTCTCTGTTAGTTTTGCTTTGAGGTGGTAGACTGATGCACTGTGTAACAGTGTTATGTTAAGAGGTTTTCTGAAAGTGGTATTGAAAAGCTATTTCTAGGAGATCATAAATCAGCAATAGGTTCTGATTAAATGTGGCTGGGAAGATTGTGCTGTCAGCCTACCTGTAAGCCTAATTTGATTTCAAGACTTTTGAAGGAGTCCTGCAGAGGAAATAATATCTGTAACCAGATTTACGGAAGCTCAGCAACCTTAATTACAGAAAAGCCAGCACTGCTAGAGCTGTGCAGAAGTTAGCCTCCAGTTTAATGCAGGCATTATGAGAATTCTGTCACTGTGTCACTTTGTGATATGAATTATTTTCCAATACGGAACATTTATGTTTCCAAGCATACTGTTATTTTCTGCTTGTATCCAGGCTGGTGAAGCAAGCTGTAGATTTGAAGAGCGCGGCTAAGAGATGCTTAATAGAGGGTTTCTTTTCTGTTCTTCATCTTTGATTCCCCTTGGAAGGCAATAGGACACTTTCTCTCTGCAGTCGCTGCTTTCTGATTAAATATGTATATGCTGCATAGTTTTTATGTCCTTGTTTATATGCTAAGTTTTTCTGTTCTTTTAGCCCTTTCCTAACATGAATTCTTATTGTTCAATCTGTAACTCAGAGCATTTTCTGTATAAAGTGGAGTTTTGTCCTTTAACATTCTCAGCTCTCTTCTCAGCTCCCTCACCAGTTTTGTTTGCTACCAAGCTCCTACTGCCATTTATGGAAGGTCTTTGTCCAGTGGTGTACAGAATGGTCTGATGGCTGAAACTTATTGTAGCAAATGCCTGTCATTAAAGATATGGCTGAATAGCATAGCATAATTGTTCCTTCATTGCAAAAGTATAGGTTTTGATATATGAGCATATATCTTTTATTTTGATTTTTTTATCTTTGATTTTGATATATGAGCATATAGCTCATATGACCAGGGTAAAAAATAATCTCTAAAAGGTACAAATACAGAAACTGTTATTGCTGGGTTTGATAAAGCTGCGTATTCTAAGCAAAGATCCAGTGTTGAATTTCAGACTAAGAGAAAAGTATGGTACGATAGCTAACTGTTGAATTGCCATACTTGCTTTGGAAAAGTACACTTTCTGCTAAGAGAAGTGTAACGATTTTCTATTCATGTGAAGTTCCAACTAAGCCATTTTACTTCATGTTACAGTAGAACAAGATATAAACAGATGTGCTCCTTGCAGATACCTGTCTGCATGCAGGAATCTGTCATATTAGCTTTTTGTGGACAGCCTCTTATCACCCCCTCTGATCTGTTAATTGAGCTGTTATAGTGAGTAGTTTTTGAACATTTCACTTTAGACTATGTAGGATGCAGGGCTCTTTTTTAATTCTAATTTAAACACATCTAGGAAAGCTCTCAGGAACAGTTTAGCTGGCAGATGGAGGAAATGGTGACTTGGAAGTGAGATCAGTGACTTCTTTCCCTGGTGCAGCTGAATCTAGAAATCTGAATCTAGGCTGTTTGGTGTGCAGCTGGTGAGGGAATTTTGAACTAACTCAAGTGCTTTTGCCAGTAACACATTGAGGAGTGTTCTTAGAGTCCTTTTTGATGCCAGAGCTCTGGGTGTGCTGCTGATGGTGAGTAGCCGGGAGTCACTGACCAGCATGCTGGATCTGCAAGATTATTTTCATTTGTTTTCATATTTTAAGTGAGTTCAGAATTATTTGGTGTGTTGTTGCAGAGATACATTAGGAGTTCTTAAGGTCACTGGAAAATTATTGAGCTTTATGTATTTCAGACTTTGATCAAGTGTTCAATTTTTTTTGCACCCAAGTGATTCAGTAGAGAAAATCAGAAAATTAGCACATCAATTTGTGGGAATTTCTTGTCTGTATTTTCAAGGAGTTCTATGGAGTATTTCAATGAAAGGTACAGTAAAGGCTTGTTTCCTTGAAATCACCATGAAGAGAGATATATTTCAGATTTGGTGTAGGAGTTTGTTGGTCTTTAAAGAATAAGACATGATGCCTGGAATATCTTGTTCTCATTTTCTTTCTTAATCTATGGAATCTTTTTCAGAACTTTAAAGCAAGAACCAAACCCTTGCCAGTTTCTGACTTTGAACTGGCTTGATTGCCTAACACAGCTACCTAGAGTGATAGTACCTTGCCTCAAAATAAAACTTGGCTTGGGTTCTTAAGTTGATGCATCCTTATCTTTTTTAACCTTGGAAGTCAGACTATTCCCAAACAAGAACTTTTTGCCTAAGGACTTTCCTTCTGACTTAAGGAAGCTGACTAATTTTCTTACTAATTTTCTTGAGTTAATGACTATTTGCATACACTTCAATGGGAGAAACTGTTGTAAAATGGATAATTAGATATTGATAGTATCTACTGATAGTAATTCTGTTTTTAGAATTAGCAGTAATAAGGCATTGATTTTTTATTTTTATTATTTTTTTTTTAATTTGTAACGAAGATAGCAAATTATTAGTCTCCTAGCTCTGGTGGTGTGTTGTTTTTTTTTTCCTCAAGCACCTCAAAGTAATGTTTAGTGCATTTTCATTGCAAATATTGCCTGAAAAGGATTCTAGGCCCGTGTTTCGTGGCACGTTACATTATTTTCATGGAAATAAAGTTCCTCTTTCAAGGTGTGAAGCTGTACCAGAAGCCAGTCCGGGTACTGCTCTGCAGTGTCACCCCTGTGGTACGGGCTGGGAGGAGCAGCAGGCTGTGCACAGCTACTTGGTGACTCGATGGAGGCAGCCATAGGAATGTTAATGCCTTCTGGCTAGACTAGTGGATAGGAAACAGATATTAATCTTTCACCACTTACACTCCTTCATAAAAAAAATCCTTGTTTTCTTTGATCCTAATGCTTTGTATAGTAAGACTACTCTGGTCCTTTTTTCTACCCTTTTCAAGTAATGGCTACAAAAGCAATGTATCTGTGGCTGTAGGATCTTCTTGTTATGGGGAGAAGCATCTGAGTCCAGAAGAAGCCTAGCTAGTAATGATTTAAATAGAGCAAAGCTTTCATCTGGCATCTTGAATTAAGATCATGTATTGGCTGAGGTTTCTGAGCTCAGAAAGCTACTTTTAGGCTAAACTCTTGGAGCAGTAAGAGGAACAGAATGAATGTTGTTACTAGGATAATCCTACTATTGCAATGCATGATATTCCAGTGGTAGGTTGTTTATGTAGCTGTCGTGACATCCTAGCGGTTTCTATCTAATCTTGTATTTTACTGACACAGTAAAGTTTAATTTGCAGAGCACAAAGAGCAGTAGTCTTGAGTAAGACTTGCATATCACAACAGCAGTAGGGCTGTCCTAGCTCAGAATACAATCAGCTTTTATTTTCTGGCCTTTCTTGTTGAATTGTCGGACAGTGTTAGATTGGATTTGTGTTCCTATCTTCTTTGGTCATAACATTTTGAAAGCTTAAACTTAATATGTTCCATGAAGATCAGGAAATGTAAATGTCCAGGTATTCTCAGTGTCTCTCTTGTCCTGCCTTTCAACATGGAGTGCAATATAGGCTCATTTTAAGCAAAAAACAGCTCAGCCCATTTCTGACATTGGAATAATTGGGTGTGGGGAACCTTGAAAAAATTTTTCAACTCTGATCAGACTGTGTGTCTGACAGCATGCCTGTGATTCAGAGGAGTGTTTTAGATTATTGATGACAATTCCAGAATGTGTTGCTTAGCTGAGACCGCAGTGATCTGATGGAGTTCTTAGTTGTCTAGAGCTGCCCTAAATATCTTGTATCCCTGTTCTGCTCCTCCACTGTGGTGGTGTCCTGTAGGTGTGCTGGATCTGACCACACCACATGCCTGTATCTGAGCAAGTGCAAGGGCGCTTCCTCTTGATATAACAAGAAGAATTTCCTTCAGCTTGAAGTCAACAGAAGTTTGACTTCAGTACTGCTTATAACTTATTAACCTCAGCATATTTATGTTTGCAGTATCAGTAGTTTTCTGTATCCATTTTTCACTCATGCCTGCAAGTGCTGCAAGTATGTGGTTATAATTGCTGAGATTTTAAAATGTTGAAACTGATGTTGAGTTGAGGCTGTGTATGTACTGAAAACAGGTTGAGTGTAGGCATGGCTACTGTAAGGAGGCTGCGTTCCCTTGGGTGTTTGATGATCAATGATAGACTTCCACAGACCGTGCTGGAGGACATAACATTGATCTTAAACTGTTCTTTGAAATGTTTAGAAATATAACAAAAATCAAAGGATGCATTCAGCATATAACTAGGATTTTTTTTTTTAAGTGGAATTTCTCCAGTGTCTTCTAATCAGAAGGAAAATTTGTGGCTGACACTAAGAAAGAGTTTTTACTAGGCTAATTAAAAATAAAGCTGGGCAGATACTCAGTTCCCAGAGAATAGTCTATCCAGGTACTTGTATTTTAAATAGTACTAATTATCAGCCAAATAACGGAATGTGTGTGGACAGGTATGAAACATAATGCACTCTGCATTGCATGAATGTGTCTGAAAACTGAGAGACTCTGGGTGCAGGAAAGAATCGATTCTTAACTGTCTCAAATATAAACATTAATTGGATTGCTGACTGTCTCCTTTCCTGACAGATAGTATTTATTTACTTTGTTTCTGTAATGTCTTCTGGCCTCCAGCATGGCTGGCTGTGGTGAGTTCATAGCACGTGGTTTTGACATTTTCCTCTAAAGTAGCTCTTCTGCCCACCTGTTGTCTCCTGCAGCCACATGTGCCATTTAATAGAGACTAATTGCTCTTCAGTCTGTGTTTTGACTAAATGCTCTTTTTCAGTCTCTTCTTCAGCTACCTTATTTTTAGAATGCAGTGGTGCTTTTCATGTAAGTTTTTACCAGTGCAGATGCCATTTTTCTATCTAAAGTTTCACTAGGGCTTCACTGAAATGACACTTATGCTTCTGTAGGGAATTTCTCTCACATTAAAGAATGCGTTAAGTCAGTTTTCCATTAACAGCATCCTCAGGATAATCTTTTTCCTCTCTGGGTGGCACTTCCCATGTTTATGATCCATGGGTGTTAGTTACAGGACTGAAATGAAGCAAAGCTGGTCTCAGGCTCGTAGTTTTAAACCTTTCATCCGTTTGCCCCCTCCATTAATCTACTGCTTTTTATAATACCTTTTTTTAGTAAGCTTTCTAATTACCTACAGTTATTTCTGTATTCTTTGTTTCTGCTTTATTTCCTGTGTGATACCACATGTAATTCAATTAGAGAATGCCTACTCCTTTTTTTTTTCCTAAGAAATACTTCTTTATTAAATAGAGTAGCTTGGCATAATCTCTGTGTTGCACACGTTCTTCTCTCAACTCATTTTCTGTTGACTTTGTTGCCTTTGATTCATGCTTTCCTTTAAAATATGCTGAAAACCCAGACATACAGTTATTTTTTCCTTACGTTTAGTTCTGTGCTTGTTTTACTAACATCAAATGATACTGTCATATCTTTTGTACTATACAAAAAAAAATTTCTCTGCTTTGAGGTCAAATTAATCTCACGAGACAGTTCTAATTTTCTGTAGTTATTGGTTATGCTGTTTTCAGCACTTATATTGTGAATCTTGGTTTTGCTTTGAATGTACTTTTCAACTTCAATTTCAGATGTGCCCATAGAGTTTTTCTCCTGTTCTTCTATTTATATGGAACACAAAACTTTTGTTAGCAAGTTCTGACTCATGTTACTTTTTGTTGCTCAGTCTGTTTTGTTAAATTATTATTTGTGTATTTTTTCCTTTTCATGCAGCTGAACTTGTAGCATTTTCTTTTAAAGGGATCTCTTTCCTTCCAGCCTCTTATCCCTTTGCTTTAGGGAATCTGTGATGCAGGTAAGTTCCATAAGTATTCTAATGAAGAATCCTTAAGTAACTCTAAAGTAGAAAACATAAAATTGCAATTTTTCATGTATATTATTTTAACTGGTGTATCTATGTAAGGAAACGATACATCAGGGACAGTGTGATTATCTTCAAGCCCTGGACTGTTGCACTCTGAGGCTGTATCAAAGTTTCTGACCTGGACTGTCTGTAAAGGTAAAGCCATTTGGTCAGAGAAACACAGGCTTCTAATGCTCACTGTTAGCTATTCTGTTAACTGGCAATACTGCTTTTCTTGAATATTCTGAAAATACAAATGTGACTCTTAAGGATTCAGTTGTAATGTCGCTGTCTCTTAAGCTTTTTCCTTACCCCACATTTGGTATCACTGAGAATGTCTGAGAGCTTTCTGGTGTGTTCCCACTGGCTGTGGGAATACAGGCCTTTTTTTTGTTGTTTCCTTCATGCAATTTTACTTCTCCAAACTAGTTGTCCAGAAAATTTTCAGATAACTTCATCAAGTTCCAGAGTGCTGTGTTCATTTCTTAATTAGACATTAAATGGTAGGAGTTCAAGGTCCTTCAGAATATAGATTTATGGGTGGCAGTCTTTGTCCTGTGTTCACACTCTGCAAAAGAAAATTATCACACTTGAAACCTTCATTATGTTTACTCGTAGATATTACGTCCCTTCTAAAGAGGGAGATGCTTATGCGGTGTTTGATCCCAGTAGGTTTCCTTGGTGTGTGGCCATTTGCTTCAGTGATAGCGCTATGAGGGAGGAGGTTTGGCACATGGTGCTAAAATTTGCATTGCTTCCTTGACAGAACTCTCTGCTCCTTAAGAAAATGAAATATCCTTGAAAGCTCTGGGTACCAGGATGGCAGAAATTGATGCTCTGTGTGTGTTATTTCCTTTTTTTTTCAGTCAGGGGAAAGGAGGAATTAGCTTTCCATCTCCCTTGTGCTTGGGTCTGAGCAATTAGGCTGCTCTTCTAATGATATGCTTTCAAAAGTGTTCATTAAGAAGCAGCGGGATGCTGATTTTTCTCTGCTTTCCTGTGTGACCAGGCTTTTCAGTTTAGCAATACAGAATCATGCCTAAACAGCTGTTGAGTCAGGCTGTCGTATCAGTGAGGCAATTGTCTTCTGCCCTCCCTCTGATGAGAAAGTCGAACAAAGGAATTTACAGAATGAAACTGCAATGCAGGGCACTGCTTAACACTGGATCTTAAACCCATTTAGAAAAGCTGCTGCAGAGCACAGTAGCTCATTTATAAACAATTCAGAAGGACTAACTATAAGAGTCAAATAGTGTAATCCTCTGCAAATTGAACTGACTCTACAGAATGATCTTCAGTTGTGGTTTCTGCAGGAAAATGGTTTGGCTATAACAGAGTTCAAGAAGGTTTGCTGGCTCAGAAGCATGGCTGATAAGATTTGGCCAGATACCAGCTTTGATATCAGCTTTTTCTGGTGAGATTTCACTGAATAAACTCCAGTTTGAAAACCATTCCTAGCTCTGTGGAGTATTCAGGCCTGGATGGCTGTTGCATGTGATAATGTGACAGTTTAATGTGCGGTGTTCTGGAGCTTGACCTGAAATTAGTGGGTATTAATTGAAAATCTGCTAAACCAAAACAGTTGTACTTTATGTAAATAGATACACTTCATGGATAATGGAATTCTCAGTTCATCTAAATGATTCTGAATAATTTTATTATGTACCTATACTGTTCTTCTGGAACACTTTTTCATCACATCAGCTTTGTAAAGCAGCTTTGTACTTACAAACATTTATGTGCAGTCATCATGTACTGCATGAATTTACATCTCAGTGCATAAACTATGTTAATCTCCAGATATTGAGAACATAGATTAAAGTGCTCCTTACTATTTCATTGGTGTTTAAAATGGAGATCTGAGATATTTGACAAAAAGGATGGGGGGTTTTTTGTGTTTGCATATTGCATTACAGCTTCTGAACTCACTGAACTTGCAGGAAGTATCAGCTCAGTTCTAAAATAAGTAAAATAGCTTACCTTCTGTCATACTGAGCAAATGAATAGTCACAGCTGACCGTGTCCAGATACTCAGATTATTGCTGGCCAGTTGATCAGAGGCTTTGCTGAAAAACTAAGTGAAGGAGTTTAAATTAGTTCTGAAGTTCTAGTAGGGCACTGAGCTGCTGGAGTTGAATAAAGGTTTTAAATTGACAAAATCCTGCCAAATCTTGCTGCCGTTGCTTTTCAAGTGTGATAACAGAGTATCTGGAGACAGTGCATAAGGATTCCCATGCCAGAGCAGGAATTTTTCCATATGCATAGTGCTATGCTAGTGCATGATGGATAGAATATGTCCAGTTCTTCTCGGTCTGTTCCATAGGTCATTACTGTTTTGTTTGTTCCTGTCCCTCTGGAATTACTCATTCATCAGTACAAGGATGGTCTTTGACAGAAAACTAGATTCAGATTGTTTAAGCCAAAACTAACAACAGTTTTCTGTTGTGTATTTCAGGATTTTGTGCAAAAGTGTGCTCGTGTCTTTTTATGCTACAACCATGGGTCTTTTTTGTTCAGCCTAGTGATCTTGCCTTGCATATCATAACAAGAAGCATGTTTAGGACTCCAATAAATACACTAGACATGGTATATAGTATTTGCAGTTGTGGTGATGAAATAAGGCTATTGCTTTTATAAATCTCAGTATTCAGGAGTACATATGAATAATTCAGTCGGGAGCCTAAGATCTTCATATATTGCCACCTGCTCATTATTCAGAATTCTCATTATAGCCTGCTGTTGCCCTAGCAACATTCTGAAAATTAGTACTGCATCTATGAGAAAGCTTTTGTTTATCTAGCAAAGCCCACCATCCAATCTGTAATATTGCAGGATGCTTCTCAAGTGGATACTCCAGGCCTCAGCCCCGGTTGTTTAAAAAAATAATCTCTTATGTGGCATTAATTGAAGATTGTTTGTTTATGTTGTTTTTTTTAACCATAGATATTAAATATGGTGATTTATGTTAGTCTCCTTAGTGTCTGATAATGCTTTTGCATGATTCAATTGACTAGAGATGCTTTCCTTTATAGATATGCAAGAAAGTAACAATCCTGTGTTGACTGCTGGTGTTCTTCCCAGGGTCCTTCATTCCCTCTTCTCTCCTGCTTTTTCTTCCCTCTGTCTCTTGACTTCTACATGTGAAGTCAGAACTTGTTTAACCTTGAGTGCTCTGCGACATAAAAAGATAGATTTGTGCTCATGAACTTAACAGTAGCTGAACGTGGAGCATGGATCAAGAGGTGGTGGTGTTTATAGTACAATCCGTGAATCCGCTGTTGTGACTAAAGGAACTTATCTCAACTTGCTCTCGCTGTTTCGAGTGAAATATGCTCCCTTCTCTCACAAGATATACCCACAGAATCTCCTGGAGCAAACGAAGGGGCAGAGCTGAGATATTTGATGGTTTTGTTTTTGTTTTTCTTGAAAGGAAAAATAAATTGAAACAATATTAGAAACACCCAACTTTCCGAATCCTCTCCCTTGGCGCAAAGCAAAAGAAAGCTGCCATCTTTCCCCCAACTTTTATTTGCAGTTCAGATCTTTGTTGCATGTTGTATTGGACTTATTTGGTTCAACTCCTCAGTTGCTCATTCGGTTCTGAATCTGCAGAAAGGAATCTGTACCTTCTCTGAAAGGAATTTTCATTCTTGGTTTATCTGACCTATCGATTTGCGCATTCTAAGATCTGACAGCAAAGAGGACTTGTACTAAATTAGCACTTCAGAAAAATAGGATTTGCCCTGACATAAAGGCCTCAGTTTAAATGAACGCATTTCATAGTGTTTTCCCTCCGAAGCACTTAAGGGGTGGAGGCTGATGAGAAGTAAGCTGCTTTTCCTCATCTTAGCTGCAGCCTCCCCTTTCCTAGTGTTAGGCACCTGGCATTGAATCTCTGTTTCTGTGTTCACAGGTGTTTAGAATTCTTTAGGGGCGATAACACAGCAGCTTAACCTGAGCTTTCCAAACATCTTTGTTTTTCTGCAGATATGAGAGCGGGCTTATGGTTTGGTTTTTGATGTTTCACGGGTAAATGTTGTTATTTGGGAACTTCTGTTTCAGCTCTCCCTTTGCAGAAGATAACACTGATTTAGAATTAGCAACTTCTCATAGGTCTCTATGTTTACTTCTTCAGTCTTCACAAAACTGCTGGTCATTGTATCTTTTCAGTAGAAAGGGTAAATCCATAGTTTTATTTGTAGCTTAATAATGGTTTCCCTCCCTGTACTCACTCTCCTCGATATTCCCCCCCCTCCACTCACACCATCAGCAATGCAATATGTTGGGCAGGCATTTTGTAGAGCAAGCATGAAGGCTGTGAAAGGGTTATATCCTTTTTTGGGAGTAACACAATGAATGAGAATGTTCAGTAATGGGAAAAGCCGGGGGCAACATGAAGGATTAAGTAATACACAGCAGCTGTGTACCCCACACTGCATATATAAAGACCTCATTTTCCCTTTCATTCATTCTTGTTGCTAAAAGCAAACATCACATCCAGTTAAAGCTCTGCAGTTTGTTAGCCATGTGTCTCTTTCTCCAGGACTTTGCTCCTCTCCTTTTCTGTCCTGAAAATGTAAAGGCGTAGAGATCTTTCTGCGAGCGTTTTGCAGGAAAGCAGAGGTAGAGTCCTTCTGCATTTGTGCAGAATGGAATTATATAATTTTTTGTGAGTATACAAATAAAAACCAATAATTAATAATAATTTCCCCTGACAATAGTACAGCCAACCTAGGGAGTATTTCATTTGTCAGGAGAATGATTCTGAAGTGGCTCTCTGTGTAGTGTATCTTTTGCTCTTGGGCAAGCCTAGAGACTCATTCCTTCTTCATTAAGTATGTGATTGCTTTCTAGTCAGCCTTTCATTTATCTCTCAAATATCTCTCCTGTGTGTTTGATGTGTGGTATTGCTTTGAAATTTAAATTGAATTGAAACTTTATATTCGCATATCTCTTTCTGTGCTTATTCTGTTAGATAGTTTTCTGCAAATGTAATTATGTGCGTTTGACAACAGATAAAGTTGAAGATCAGTTAAGTTAAGTTTCTGATGTTCCTGTAAACTAGCCCTGTGCTCCAGTACCTCTTTCCAGGATGTGAGTTGTTACTTAATCTAAGTGTATTGCTTCAGTATCTTTTCTTGTTTGAGAGAAACATTAACACATTCACTTCAAATTATTTTCCCACTTCACATTAATGAGTTATTTCTGTATTCTTTTACATGCAGTTGTATTTGGCATAATCTCTGTAAGAGACATTCATAGAGCTGTAGACACAACAACAAATGAGCATCTATACAGTACATTTCTTAGGCAGGACTATTTTGGGTAGTTATTGTTCCTTCTCCAAATCCTCGTTTCTATTTTAATAAGAAGCAGAGATGCCCTGAAGACTATTTCAATACCAAGCTAAAAATTATTTCTCATCTTTTAAGGACAACTTGAATTGTTGTAGGCATTTCTCATTTTCTTGTGGTTTTAACGTAGTGTCTGTGAAGGAATCTCTCCGAAGGGATTAAAAATGTTGTCCATTGGCAGTTATAATAACATTATGACACCTGTGTTTTGGCATCTTCCGCCATAGACTGCCTCTGTTTTTCTTTTTTTTCTATTTTTCCGCACTCTTTCTTCCTTTCCCACTCTTCAGCAGCCTTATCCAATCTCCCACTTCCATGAAATGGACGACTGAAGCTACAGATCCCACGCCAGTCTGTATGGAGCAGCGACTGCAAGGGGAAGTGTGACCTGGAGGGAAGCTGAACAAGAAGGGACTCAAATTCACTCTTGTACAACAATGAATTAGAAAAAATCCTGAATATTAAGCTAACATTTTACTCCTACTTAATGTAGTTTATGCCTCTTTTCACCCATTTTGAAATTTCAATAAACAAAATGTATTTTTTTAGTTGACATTCCCATCAGTTTGTTTTCATTACAACACGAGAAAGAGACCTCTTAGTAGGTTGCATCTAATGGAAACTCGCTACAGACAGTTTTGGGGAATATTGTACCAATTGTCACATTGTGTTGATGTGTTCCTATCTTTTTAAGTTTTCGTTTTTGTTTAGATGAATGTGGTTTTAAAGGTAGGCAGCTTTATTATGTTGTTTCCTAGTATGATTTTCTAAATTAATGATTTGTCCTACCTCTATATGTTATTGAATGCACTGCTAAAGGATTAATGTTTATGAGGTGGGCAGTTTTAAAACTTTGATTTGTTACTGACTGGCATTTGTAGTGAGCAGATCTTTTAAGCTGTCAAATAACACGTGTATCCCTGATTTTGTGTAGGAAAGGAACCATTGCATAGATGAGCATGTTGGTATTCGCCTGTGGGAAATTTAATGGCACTCTGTTGTTTGCTGTTGGGTTTTGTGTGCTTTTTCTTTTGTTTTCTAAATCTTCCTTCTACACTTTGTGAGAATAGGCCATGGTGGTAATTCACAGTGTCTGTGACTCTTGTTCTGGTGGGAGGTGGAAAATGCCTGCTATTGGGAGCTTCATAGCTTGCTGGATTACCAAACTCCTTTTGTAATCTGTAGCATCCCTGGCCCTAAGCAGAGTCGTTCTGGCCTATGAACTTGGAGTCCGCTGCTTCCGCTGTCTTCTGTTGAAACTTGTGACTCTTGCAGAGGCCCTTTTTATTCTCTGTTCTTATATCTATAAATACCAAAGGAAAAAATGTGAACTTACATATTCCAAGTATATAACTTAATTCCGTATTTAAATTGGGAGCCGCTGTGTTCAGTTTGGATGCCTGTTTTCCGAACGTTTGTATCTTTCTGAAGGTTTGCATCTTTCAAGAGAGCTGCTGTTTGAAGGATATCTGTTGAAAGTAGCAATGCTTTGGCTTATTTATTTAAATTACCTTTATCGAAATATTGTTGAAAAATATCAATCCAAAAAATATTGAAGTCGATGTTATGTGTTGAAACAGAAGAGGGATAGAAAGTGAGGGGCTGGGGTTTGTTTTCAGCAGGAGATGGCTTGATGTTGGTGTGGGGTATGGGTACAGAGCTGTGAACACCTCTGCAGTGGAGCTCCCAGAGTAGAAGCAGTGTAAGAGCCAGGAGGTGGCATGTGCTGTCAGTTAGGTCTCCGAACGATGTTTGCTAAGCCAGCCAAATCTTTGTCAGCATAGTTGTATCTGTAGAGATTTTGCTGGTACAGCAATGTCATGTGAGAAGGGCTTTCATTTCACCTCGCAGGCCAACAGAACAATGTTAGCAAAATTAAAGGCAATTTAGTTGCCTTTCGCAAGCATTTCTAGTAGCTTTTTCCTCTTGAGACAAGCATGCTGTTCAGCAAGAGGCTTAGTTATTCAGTGCTTATTTTCCTCTGGCCTAATGCTTTTCTATTTCTGAAATATATGGTTTTTGAGAGGTTAATTCTATAATGTTCAGGCTAAAATGGCTTTTGTCTGCTACTCTAAGCTGACCTTTGCAGTTGTTTTCCTGTGAGACAATGATAGCAAAAACAGTTTCGGTATCTGGCTTGAAGGCTGTTTCCAAAAATGTTTCTTTCCCTCTGTCTCCCTCTTCAGCCCAAAAGTAAAGGTGGGAGCAGAACAGTTCCTGATGTTGTTACAATTTTAAGTATCTGGGATAGGTTGCTTAATATTACTGCTGCCGTTAGAGTGGACCAGCCACTGAGTTGTTTTGTAACACATTTTCATCCAACATAGATTGTTCAAAGCTAGAATTGTAATTTTGTAAGGAGCTCTAAACACATGGACTGAATTTTGGTCAGGCAGTATCATGGTACGCCCTCTCCTTCTTTCTTTTTCAAAAATGATTTTGATGGTCAGAATTACTTCTATTAAAAATGCATGTTTTCACACCGTGCAAAAACACCTAAAGCCTGCTGGATTTAGAAGCTGCCTGGCAGAACCTTTTTGTTGCCTTATGCTGTAGCGGTGCTTGAATTATGAGGACTGTTTCCCACACCATGAGGAACCCAGACAAAATGAAGTCCAAGAAGAGAACTAATAAGAGAACAGCAGTGCTGCATGCAGAGGGATCTCACTCTGGCTTACTGCTGAGGATCCAGTGCTCAAGATAACTGCAGTACTGTATGGTGCCAGTCTTTGCAGACTGTCAGTCTTGTTCTAGGACAGAATTTTTAAGTTTGTAAGTGAAAGAAAAGGTCACATTAGCCTTGCCAGTTGCTAAATTCCTTATTCTCCTGTACACATCTATATTCCTCAACTTGACATTCTTTTACCACTGTCAGCCAGCTGTTGTTCAGTATTACTCAGAATAATAATTACAAAAAAGTCAATAGTGGAGCCACTGAAGGTCTGTGTGAGCTTTGACACCACTGAGGAGGCATATTTAAGATGTAAAAACATTCTCTTCTTCCAGCTTTTGCTGCTGTATTAGCACCCTTCTAGCAGAGGTTAATTTTGAAGAGGCAGAGTAACTCCATGTCATTCTTTTATATTCCCATCCATCATCTTGCTGTTTTTTGGAAAATCTGATTAGTAAGTAGCTTACTTCTTATTTGATTCAATTAGCGTCTTCTAATGCTAATGCAATAAATAGCATTCCAATGTTAACTCTGTACAAGTTTTAAAAAAGCAAACTGTAGAGTGTAGTATTGGGAAAAGTATTTATCTGTCAATCGTATGTATTAAGGTCAGTGAATCATGGATTCATTTCTACAGCATTTTTTTAGTACACAAATATAAACAATCAACTTGCTTTTTGATTCACACTTTCAAAAAAATGGAGAATGTTCTTATTCAAGTGCTGCACTATTAGTCATTTCTGCATATCATTGTTGAATAAGGAACCCAACATTCCTTGCTCCTTTTTAAATCATTTGATGGTTCTCGACCTTAGAACATAGGAGATCATGTAGAAAGTATGTGCAGAATTACTTGTTGGCTGTCTGGAAGATGGGAGCAGCTGGCTGTCAACAATTCCAATTTCTTTATTTGATAATTGTACACATTTGCTTTGAATTTTATGCTAAATGTTAGTTATTAGGTCAACTGCTGTGTCTTCATAAAATCTGTATAGTGAATTCAAAAAGCTTTTGAACCCATGGACTGCAGTGGTAAAGCTGTGAGAGAAGGAGAGCAAAACATGGATCGCAGAGCCTGCCTTGTTACTCTCAGAGCATCTGTGAGCGTTGCCTGCCCTGTTGGCAGGAGGGAGAATTGTGGCTCCCACTGCAATCCTTTACTCTCCAAGTTGGGAGTTTCAGGATTATATCTTTTTGATTATTTTCCTTTCCCTTTACTCCTTCTGTTCTCCTTTCTGCTTTCTGCCCCTCTCCTAGGGAGAATTTCCCAGAAGGGACTTAGTCTGCTCCTAAGGCAGGTGCCAGTCATCTTGCCCGTTCTTTGTCTTGGGAATCATCAACTGACTGTTGGTTAATAGATGGTTTGTTTTGTTTTTATCCAAGAATATTAATCTACATCTCCACATAGATAATTGCACTGATGCTATTGAACAGTGTCCTTAATTGACCACTGCGGTACTGCTGACACAAAACTTGCCTCTATAAAAGGAGGGAGGAGCAGTTCTCTCTCTGTTCCTTTTGTTGCTAACGTGATGCTGACTAGCACAAGTAACAACTCCTCTGTGCACCACTGTAACTCAGTAGCCAGCAAAATCTTACCCTAGCAAAAGAGCTTGATGGTTTTCAGTCACTTGCTGTTGAATCACAGCATGGAAAAGTTTAGCAGACATGGGAGTTGGTGTAAAGGTGGAACTGTGCCCCAGCAGCATGGGCAGAAGTACAGGGAGAGAATGGAAAAAAGACGGCCTTCCCTTGGTAGCACCACTGAGTTTATTTGATGATTTACCTGCCCAAAGTATTAGTCTTACTGGCTAAAATTAAGTAGTTCCATTTTGAATTTGTCCAACAACTTCAGAGATCTAAGCAGTAGCTAGACGCAATAATTCTTTCAGTTATAGCTGTAATTTGTATTCTCATAAGAATGAGATAATTTTGATCAATATCTTTTTGCTTAAGGCATAAACATTTTTCCCTTTCATTCTAACAAAGAAACATTAGTGAGTTCTTTGTGTTTTTGGTTAGTCAGGCAGACGGATGTTTCTTCTACTCATACAAACCCTGAGGTTATGATGCTAACTTAAATATGTTTATATTGTATTTAAATTTTGCCTAAAATAATTGAGATGAAAAATATCTGGAAAAGCTCTTGTTGTATGGCAAGTCTTCTATTCTCTGTCTCTTTACTTCATCTGATGGTGAAGATGGTTCTCATAGCAGTGATGGGAGGAGTCCCGATTGCTGATCAGCAAAATTCTGTATGTTCATCTTACCCGGGTTTCTTCTTCTGAAAGCCGTGGAGTCTTTGGAATTATGAAGTGTTCTCTGAGCACTTACAGGAAATGCAGACATACCAGGGAAAATTAATTTCTGTTTGTATGTGGAAAATGCACAGCAACTGTGTAGCAAAGGAATACACTTTCAACATATACATGAAAAGCTGGGGCAAATAACCGGACTAGCTTCCTGCCTGTCTCTGTGCCTGAATGTTTGCAATTACTTCTGCCCAGCTGCTATCGGTGTTGTATCTCACCTGTCTTTCCTAGGACTGCGAGCTAGTCTAGGATGGTCAGAAGCTCCCAGCCATTCCTGCCTCAGACTCTAATATGCTCTTTTCTACTTTTTTTTTCCTCCATACTGTTTAACATGAACTTGAGTGTCTGTCTTAAGGGATACAACACACAGGTAACTGAGTTCCAGCCTTTTCTACTCAGATAATACAGTTAAAGCAACTTCTGACTCCTGGGGAGAAATGTAACTGTATTAACTAGAGCAACTGTTGGGCACTGAGACAAGGCAAACAATTGCACGCTGTTTGGAGATTTCCGAATCACTTGCAGCAATCCTAACTGGGAATTTAGTGCTGACTGTGATTTTGACTATCAGATTAGGGGATAAACTACTTAAAACTAATAAAAATGAGATAGATATTGTACACAGCAGCAGATATTCTTTAGACTTGTTGAAATAGCTGAAGAGCATAAGCTTATTTAAGAAGTAAATTTTCATTTGCCCATTTTACTGGCAGTGTATCTGCTTTGTGTGTTGAATGTAGATTTCAACCCCCCACACTTCTAATCCAATTTCCTGCCCTGTATTTGATGGATACCAGTTATTTTGTCAGCTGTGCTGTATTGTTGTTTATTTTTGATGTGTTTTTGGTTTTTTCACCATCATGATATCAATAATTGCTTCCAAGAGGAATGGAAAATCACCTTTTCTCTTCATCTTCTTTTCAAAAGAATCAATTTCTTCCATCCTGGGCAGAGCAAAGCTTCCTATCTTTATCTTCATTGCCTAACAAGGAGCAGATAGGAGTCTTGATGCCTATTACAGAAATTGGATTAAGTTGAGTAGATCCTGTTCCCAGAAATATCCTCACTCATTACAAGTCAATTTAGCACTTTGCAAATGATGGTTTTCAAGTCAGAAACTGAAACAAAAGATCCAGTGGTTTTATGTGTGTCATGATTCTGTCATAAAATTCAGTAGTTTTGCTTAATGACTTCTTTTGATGTCTTTTTTAGTCACTTGCACTTTGGATTACAGAAAAGAAGGCAGTAAAAGCACAGCATTGATTTTTTTTTTATTTTTCTTACTGAAAAGTGTATGCCTTCCTTGCACAAGGCTTTCATCTCACAACTTATAACGGCAATTTTCCCTCTGAAAAGGGGCACGTTCAGAACAATTGTCTGGACTAAGTGATTACTGCTTTTCAGAAGGAGAAATGAAAGAATTTAGGGTGATCTGTGGTATACTGTTATCTAGATGATGAAGAAGGGGAAGAGTGTGCATTTCAACTTATATGTTGTCTGGACTGTTCAGAAGGGTGTCTGTGGTCTGTTGCAGCGCATAAAAATACTTAAGTCTGTTTAATCCAACCTGTGTAATAATAGAAACTAGAATTGAATGATCTCAGCTATGAATTTGTCTGAATTATAAGGAACTTTGGTGGTGGGATGCTATCCAAGTAACTCACTCTTGTGGCTCACAAATCACAAGATTGCCCTATGAATGTCAGTGAATCTCTGGTGGGTTTTTTGTTTGTTTGGGGTTTTTTTTAAGGAAAAATTAGGTAGGCCATGATTCAGTTTTCTGTTTGTATCTGTTGCTGTTAATCTGAATCAGAGGCTAAATTGGCAGGCTTTAAATCTGTCTGCAGTTGATAAATCTGTTCATAGCAATTGATAGGATTATTTGCAGTTAGGTTGCTTTAGAAAACAAGGATTTTTTATGTACTAATCTTCTGGATTGCCAAAAGCAAGTGCATAGATCTTTGCAGTATGAGTTGCACTGAGGTGAACGCTGGTAACCCTTTTTGGTATATGTTTTTAAAATGGTGTTGCAAAGAGACCAAAGTGGATTTGGGAAAAATAAAGAAATAAAGAACTTTCAATATGTGTGGAGGCAGTACTGATGACTGTCATTGCACTTGTGACCCGGGTAGTGTGTAGGAGGTAAATTAGATTTTAATTTCTGGGATTATATGTGCAACTGGACATAATCTTTTTTTCTTCAGCCTGAAATCTTTTAAAACACTTTTTCTAAATGTGATTTAAATGCTGTCAGTTAAACTGAAAAGCATCTGTATTCAAATTGTGTAAATGTTGAAGGTTTGTGTGAGCGCCTTCCTAAGTCTTAAATCACCATCTGGATTGTCTGGAAAACAAACTCAGCAACTGAACAGCTCCGCTTATCCTTCCCTGCATTTCTGTCATCGTTTGTTTCCAGCTTGTTCTTTCATCTCTAATCCTTTCCCCTCCATTAACGATTTGATGTTTTGAAAACACGGCCAGGCCTCTTTATTTTCCATGCTTCCTTAAGCCCAAGCATCTGTAGTATCTTGTATTTATCAAACTCTGTTGCTTGAGATCTGAAACTGATCTGTGGCTGGGGAACACGGTCTGTGTGTTGCCTCGCTCTGCACACTGCTGCCATCCCCTCAGTGGTGCTGGGGCACAAGTGCAGCTCGGATACTCGAGCGATGAGTGAGTGTGGATTAAGATCCATCCCTTAGCAGTTAAGGAGGAGAAGTGAAATGTCAAATGCTGTTTAAATGATCACTTAAAATCTTTCCTCGCCAAATCTCTTTTGCAAGGTAATGGCTTTTGGTTCTTTTTGGGGGGTGGTGAGGAGGCCAGGAATACAGTTTTTCATTTCATGCTTGTATATTGTGAAGTGCTGCCTTGGGCTGTTTTTACAGTCACCGTTTTCCAGGATAAGGATTTAATATCTTATATACAAAGCAATTTGTTTACAAGCTGGTGAGACTTACTGTTGTGGAATGTGAAGTGTTTGCTTTCTTTTGTTTCGTTGTAAATCCTACTTGCCAACTTCAGTTCTGTAGGTAGTTGTTGAAACAGGATATGGCTTTTTCTCTTGTAACGTAGAGTTCTGTATTTAGCTAGCTTCCGTGACATCAATTTATGTGAAACCATTTGCAGAATGGTGATATTGACAAAGCAGTCGAACTGCTGAAAGGCTGGGCACTGTCACATGGCCACAGAAGATTGCTATTAATCTCATTCTAGCAAGCTCGTAGCACACGTTTTTCACATCCCTTTGAGCTAAGATGCAGCATGTGGGAGGCACTGAAGATCTTTCAGGATATGTCTTTTGGCCCCATCTTCCTGCATGTACTGCAGCTCCTCGTGTTGAAAGGGAATGGCTTAGTGTGGATTCTGTACTTACATTGGTTGAAATTCTTCATAACCACAGAAGAAATGGCTCATTTGTTTCTCATTTCACTTTAAACATTTGGATGTTTTTCACTTGTTGGTTTGTTTTCCTGAAACTGTTCTAATTATCCTGTTACTCACACGGAAATTGAGTAGTTCAGCTGGGGTAACAGAAGGTATTCTTGGTGTTCACTGTCATTTGTACTGCTTTTATGATAAGCCCCGGAATAGTTGTGAGATATGTGTTTGGGGAACACAGTACAGAGATCCTGGTAAGCTTTATTTCAACATGTCTTTCAGAGTTGAGCTGCAGTTCTTGGCTTTGGGATATTTCTGCCACGTCCCTGGGATACATTTTGTTTGGTATTCGATAGCCGTTGTTGCCTGCCCCTTCAAACACACACCCTTGTGGGTGGTGGCATTATTTATTTCTCAGGAAAGCAAATCTGCAAAGAAGGAAGATGGAACTTTGTCGGTGTTCTAGAAATTTGTAAAACCTGATCAAGGGCACGTACTTGAGTTGAATAAAAGTATCTTCTACAATTCCAGATGCCTGAAATATAGATTATGTATTGTGCTTGTAGATTAACAACAATGAAGAGAGAATTGCTTATACTTAGAAGGTTTTCTGAGCTTTCACGGCCTGTTGCTCCTCCACACCTGCTGGGCTTCTTGTTTACTGTCTTTTTCAGACTTTGGGAGGATACCTTCTTTATAGGAATAGTTTCACTGGGATGCCAACAGAAAGCTTATTATGACTACTTTGTATCTCTGCAGCACTGAAATGCAAGTCTGATGAAAACTATTACTGCTGCTACAGGCAAAGCAAGTAGCATGAATACATGTGAGAAATGTGCTTTTTTTCTTTAAATGGATAATCAAGGTTTTGGATTGGTCACACCCCTCCCTACCCCCAAATAAAATTATCGTGTGTTTCAGTTGTCAATATTTTTAATGTGTTTATTTATTTAGGCGTTTGAAAGGGATGTTCTTGCTGATTCAAGACAACATCGTTCTGTCCGGGACTTTACACTGGGGATAAGGACATGGGACTCCTGCCAGATTCCAGATGGTTCATTACAACTGACATCTTCGTTGACAACTGTGAAAAGGAACTTTGGATTATTCTATTTTATTTTTGTGGGAAACCACAATCCCCAAACTGTAGGACACATCAGGTAATAAATCCAAATACTTACTTAGATTTTTCTGTATGTTACTTGAAGGCATGAAGCGTGTAGAACGTAGTCTTTGTTTTCTTAAAGAAATTGAATATTCTTGGTTTTACATCTTCTACTCCAATTAAGTAATGGTAATAAATTATATTTAGTATTTCGTTGGGAAAATTAGAGTGGTTCCATTATTGGCTCTAATCATTAGAGTTCTCTTTATATAATTGATTGTTACTAATAACTGTTGATAATTTTCATAGTAATTGCTGTTTCTGTCTATCTTTACTTCTGAGAGAGTGCTTAATTTAATATCAAGGCTATTTTCACTGCATGTAATGTGTAAGAGAGCTCCTGCATTTGGAACCTGTCCCATTGTTTACTGACAATTAGAAAGCTTAAAATTTTAATGAAACTCATCTGTGTTTGCACGCTTGGTTCATTGTAATTTATCTACTTACTCTCAACTCTTTATGTGTAATTCTTTCTTCCTTTCAAATCAGTAAATCTCTCCTTGTTTCTATTGGAACCTAACTTGATTTGGAGCATTGGAATGCTTAAGAAATTTGTTTTTAAAATACAGAAAGGAAAATCTGCAAGTGTCATCCAACAGTGTGGTGCTTAGTTCTCTCATATAGAAAGTGTGGCATGATATGCTTCTGGTAGAAGTGGTAAAATGAAAAATGATCACTCCTTGCTTCTGATATGAGACAAGAAGAATGTAATAGGAAAGCAAATCTTCACAGCAAAATAACTTTATTTTGGATAGCTGCTTAGGTATGTGTATTTCTTTAAAAAAAAAAACTACTTAGTGATTCACTTTTTCTTTGTCCTGAAGGTTCCGTGTTTCTTGTAGAATTTTAAAATAATCTTTTCTAATGAGGATGTCTGATATTCTTACTGTAAAAGATGAAACTGATGCAATGAAGGGTTCAGAAGCTGAATTTAAAGATACAGATCCAGTTGAAAACCTTATAAAATCAGGAAGTCAAGAGCAGATTGAAGTGGAAAAGGATGAAAATTGCCCTGATAGCAAAAACAATATGCCGGTAAGAAGCTTTTTCTCTTTATTTTTCATTGATGTATTGTGTTAAATGAGTCTTTCTAATTGTGTTCTCATTTTTGTCGTGATCTCCTTACATGTTGCTTTGACATAGATCAGTAGAACTTTTATTCACTTCTTTGTTTATGTTTATATATATATATATATATATAAAGGTCAGTCATTTTTGATTGATTTGGATAAGTGGTTTTCAAAGGAACCAGACAGGTTGTCTGTTATTTATGTTTTTATGAGTGCACATGTGAAGCTAAGTCAAGGCTTTTCTATTATAGCAGAACAAGAGGAAAACTTGGCAGTTCAAACATCTTCAGCTGTTTCTGTATTGTCTGTATTTCAGAGAATTTGCTGTATTGAGAATACACTATATAGACTAATAGGATTTGTTCAAGACACTGAAATATTGAGTGTTGGTAGTATGGATAAAGCACTACAGAACAGCTCAGCATGCCTACCCTGAATAGGAGTGACCAACCCAGGGATTCTGAGCTATGGGTGGCTCAGGTTTAACTCTTACAGAATAGCTGTCCTGCATGAGGCTGAAGTAATCAGATGTCAGTGATCCAAGTCCTGGATATTAGAGGAATCAAATCAGCAATCTGGGTCCAGCTATTCTCCCTGCATCAGTGGGGAGGGAAACAGTGAGTTTTCATCCCATCTTGGACGCAGCCAGTACTTATGCACCTTCCCTTTTCCTCAGTATTCCCCCACTTGACAGCTGTGGTGTGCAAGTGTCACGGAGTTGACCAGATCAATCTGTGTCCGTGACAGGGGCGACAGGCCTCTGCCCTCCCCCCCCACCCCAGTCCCACAAAAAATGGGAAGGAAGGAAGGGAGGAAAAGAGCAGCGCCAACAATCTATGGAGGAAAACTTGTTTTACTATAATATTGGAATACAAAATAACACAGTATAATACAATTTAATTGAAATTGAGATTAATAAATCAGACAAGATGAGAGAGAGAGTTCCCGGGACCGATTCAAACCTGAAAAGCTTGGAACGGCTAGGAAAGCACCCTCCAGCACCCACTGCCAGGCAGCAAGAGAATGCCCCCCCCCCACCCGGAAGGGTCAGATCCCGTGACTGCTGTAATGTACAGGGATAGGTAGCTGGGACTGGGGCAGTGACACTTTAATGCCCCGTACACTACATGATGTTTTGATGTGGAATACTGAAACCATAAAAAACAAAACAAAAACAAAAACATAGAACCATGACATTCCACCCCTTATTCTACATCGTTACATCATGCTTAAAATATATACACATATATATATATACAAACAAACAAAAAATGATTAAAATGCATTACACACACATGGATATACATATATACATAGAATTACTAACTGCGCTCCCCCGGCATCAAGTTTCCTTGTGGTACACATTGGACATCCCCATTCTTCTGCATTACCCACCAAGTGGATCCTGGTCCCTGGGCAAAAACTGTACCACAGAGAGGTTTGCCCTTCCCAGAAGCTGGAAGAACCCAAACTGCCTTTCCTAACATGTTCTTTACATGTACAACAGGGACTTTATCTCCCTTTATGGTATGTAGGGAACTGGATTGGTTAGGACCATCACGATTGATAGATCCTCTGGTATTAACTAACCAGGTGGCTTCTGCCAAATGCTTCTCCCAGTGCTTAAATGTTCCGCCACCCAGTGCTTTTAGCATCGTTTTTAACAACCCATTGTATCGTTCAATTTTGCCAGAGGCTGGTGCATGATAGGGAATATGGTAAATCCACTCAATGCCATGATCTTTGGCCCAAGTATTTACAAGAGAATTTTTGAAATGAGTCCCATTATCTGACTCAATCCTTTCTGGGGTGCCATGTCGCCACAGGACTTGTTTCTCGAGACCCAGTATGGTGTTTCGGGCAGTAGCATGGGGTACTGCATATGTTTCGAGCCACCCAGTGGTTGCCTCCACCATAGTAAGCACATAATGCTTACCATTGCGAGATCGTGGCAAGGTGATATAATCAACCTGCCATACCTCCCCATATTTGTACTTTTGCCATCGCCCTTCCTCCCAGAGAGGTTTCATCCTCCTGGCTTGTTTGATGATGGCACATGTTTCACAGTTATGAATAACCTGTGCAATGGCATCCATAGTTAAGTCCACCCCTCGGTCTCTGGCCCATTTGTATGTTGCATCTCTCCCTTGATGACCTGA
Organism: Tetrao urogallus; assembly: GCF_951394365.1. Lineage (NCBI taxonomy): Eukaryota > Metazoa > Chordata > Aves > Galliformes > Phasianidae > Tetrao > Tetrao urogallus. The sequence goes on along the minus strand of NC_136821.1, from coordinate 6,342,973 downwards.
GGTCTCATGGGCCCACCGAGCTAGAAATAATTCACCCTTGTTCTGCCAGTCCAGGTCTATTTGAGCCACCTCAATTTTGGCAGCTCGGTCTACCTGATGGTTGTTTTGCTGTTCTTCAGTAGCCCGACTCTTGGGCACATGAGCATCTACATGGCGCACCTTCACAACCATATTCTTTGTTCGGGCAGCAATGTCTTTCCACAGTTCAGCAGCCCAAATAGGTTTACCCCTTCTTTGCCAGTTATTTTGCTCCCATTGCTGTAACCACCCCCATAAGGCATTTGCCACCATCCATGAGTCAGTGTAGAGATAGAGCATTGGCCACCTCTCCCGTTCAGCGACATCTAAGGCCAGTTGGACAGCCTTTACCTCTGCAAATTGGCTTGATTCGCCTTTCCCTTCAGTGGCCTCTGCAACTTGTCGTGTGGGGCTCCACACAGCAGATTTCCATCTGCGATGCTTCCCCACAATACGACACGAGCCATCTGTGAACAGGGCATATTTCTTTTCATTCTCTGGTAGTTCATTGTATGGTGGGGCCTCTTTAGCACGAGCTACTTCTTCTCCTGGTGGTGTTCCAAACTTTTTACCTTCAGGCCAGTCCATGATGACCTCTAGGATTCCTGGACGGCTGAGGTTCCCCATCCGTGCCCGTTGTGTAATCAGTGCAATCCACTTACTCCAAGTGGCATCAGTAGCATGATGGGTGGAGGGAACCTTTCCTTTAAACATCCAGTTCAGCACTGGCAGTCGAGGTGCCAGAAGGAGCTGTGTTTCAGTACCGACTACTTCAGAAGCAGCCCGAACCCCCTCATAAGCGGCTAAGATCTCCTTCTCAGTTGGAGTGTAGCCCTCTTCCGACCCCCTGTACGCCCGACTCCAGAATCCCAGGGGTCGGCCTCGGGTCTCTCCTGATGCTCTTTGCCACAAACTCCAAGTGGGACCGTTCTCTCCAGCAGCAGTGTAGAGGATGTTCTTTATACCCTGTCCTGTCCGTACTGGCCCTAGAGCCACGGCACGGGCTATCTCCTGTTTAATCTGTTCAAAAGCCTGCTGCTGCTCAGGGCCCCATGTAAACTCATTTCTCATTCGCGTCACATAATAAAGGGGGCTTACAATGAGGCTGTAGTTTGGAACATGCATTCTCCAAAAACCCACTGCACCCAGAAAAGATTGTGTCTCTCTTTTGCTAGTGGGTGGAGACATAGCAGTGATTTTGTCGATCACATCTGTCGGGATGTGACGACGGCCATCTTGCCACTTTATGCCTAGGAACTGAATCTCCTGGGCAGGTCCTTTCACTTTGCTTCGCTTAATAGCAAAACCAGCACTCAGAAGAATTTGGATTATTCGCTCTCCTTTTATGAAGGCTTCTTCTGCTGTATCGCCCCACACAATGATGTCATCAATGTACTGCAGGTGCTCAGGAGCACTGCCCTGTTCCAATACGGTTTGGATCAACCCATGGCAAATGGTTGGGCTGTGTTTCCACCCCTGGGGCAAACGGTTCCAGGTATACTGAACGCCCCTCCAGGTGAAAGCAAACTGTGGCTTACATTCTTTGGCCAAAGGAATGGAAAAGAAGGCATTAGCAATGTCAATGGTGGCATGCCATTTGGCCGCTTTTGACTCCAGTTCATATTGGAGTTCTAACATGTCCGGCACAGCAGCACTCAGTGGGGGTGTGACTTCATTCAGGCCACGGTAGTCTACCGTCAGCCTCCATTCTCCACTGGCTTTACGCACTGGCCATATGGGGCTGTTAAAAGGTGAGTGAGTTTTGCTGATCACTCCCTGGCTCTCCAATTGACGAATCAACTTATGAATGGGGAGCAAGGAATCCCTGTTGGTGCGGTACTGCCGCCTGTGCACCGTTTTTGTAGCAATCGGTACGTGTTGCTCTTTTACTTGCAGCAGCCCCACAACAGACGGATCTTCTGACAGGCCAGGCAAAACAGACAGCTGCTTAATGTTGTCTGTGTCCACAGCAGCTATTCCAAACGCCCATCGATACCCCTTAGGATCCTTGAAATGCCCCCTTCTGAGGTAATCAATACCTAGTATACATGGAGCCCCTGGGCCCGTCACAATAGGATGTTTCTGCCAGTCCTTACCAGTGAGGCTTATCTCAGCCTCCAACACAGTCAATTCTTGAGAGCCCCCGGTCACTCCAGAAATATGGATTGATTCTGTCCCTTCATGACTCGAGGGCATCAGAGTGCACTGTGCACCAGTGTCCACCAGGGCCTTATATTTCAGTGGTTCTGATGTGCCAGGCCATCGAATCCACACAGTCCAATATACTCTATTATCCCTTTCCCCCCCCGACTGAGGGCAGGGCCCCTCTATTCATTACCTGTGGTAACTGGAGCAACTGCACTGGTGGTTGATCTGCCTTGTAATTCTTTCACCCGGGCTCGTAGTACAGGAGTAGGTTGACCGTGCCACTTCTTCATGTCTTCTCCATGGTCACGTAGGTAATACCATAAGACAATTCGCGGTGTATTACCCCTTACTTGAGCTGGAGAGCGTCTGCCTCTAACAGCTGAGATTTTTGATGGTGCACGTGAGAAGGAAGGTTCATCGTCTTTAATTAGGTGGGCTCGCATCATCTCCTTCATCTCCTTGATCTCCTTCATTAGACTCTTTTGATTATCCTGGTCTTCATCAAGTGTCTCTGATACTGCTACAGGTTTGTCACGGTTAATCAGTTGAGACATTTGCTGCCGCGTTTCATTCAGTTGGTCCGTCACTTTTGAGATAGCAGCTACAGCAGCATGAATGGGGGATAGCAACTGTTGATAGTTTTGGAGCGTAAGAATTAATTCATAAATTAAGGGCGTTCTCTGTTGTTCGTTGTATCTGTCACACGCTGACATTAGTGTAGAGGCATATTTGTCCGGCGCTGTTGTCACGAGTTTCTGCCATATCTCAGGTGTTGTCCTCACTCTTTCAGGGTCGCGGTTTTGTTGTGGTAGGTTAGGAACAAAGTTAGGGTCATACAACATTTCCACCACGCCTATTTCCCTCAAATACTGGATACCCTTTTCAACTGTATCCCATTTTTTCATCGCAATCTTCAAACCGTTTTTGAAGGGATACTTTTCCTTCACGGCTATTAACACTCGTTCCCAGAGGGAGGCAGTTTCATCCGAACACCGACTAATTCCTCTATCAATAGCTGGATCTCTGGCAATGGCGCCTAGCTGGCGAGCTTCATTACCATCCAGAGATAAGCTATGGGCCCCACTGTCCCAACAGCGAACCAACCAGGAAACAAGACTTTCATTCGGGTGCCGTGTAAACTCCTTTCTTGAACCTTGGATTTCAGTCATCTTTAGAGGCCGGCGAGTAGTAATAGAGATTTCCTCTTCATCACTCTCTTCTGCATGTCTCTTAGTTTTCCCTTTTGCCTTTCGCGATGGTGGTGGTTCTGAGGAGGGCCCCTCGCCTGGATCTTCCTCTGCCTCCTCCTCCTCCTCTTCTCTTTTTCGTTCAAGATGCGAAGACACTCGTTTCCATTTCTTGCCCTCCACAGGAGCAACTGGTATTGTTACTGGTGTCTCCTGTGATTGATTAGATTTGACTTGGGGATTTTCCCCTTTGGCTTGAACCTCAGCTCGGAAACTCTCTCTCTTCAGAATGGTATTATATAGGGCACGGTAAGCACAAGCCAAACCCCAAATAAGTTGTACCTCCTTAGATTTATGTAAGTCGCATAGTCCCTGACTCAAAAACTGGCTTAGTTTCTCAGGGTCCCACAGGTGTTCAAGAGTAAAATCCCATGACACTGCGGGTCCCCATGCTTCTAAGACCTTTCCTAAACCTCTCCATATTCCCTGCCAGTCATCATTCTCTAGTTTTGGAGGTGACTCCTTATTACGAATGCGTTGGAGTACATTCAGGAGAATTGATGACACGAACAGCAACAACAACATGAGTATTAATTCAAGATTCGTAAAACGTTTGATAAACCGAGAAGAAAACCTGGAGACTGGTCTGAACATTGTATTGTTTGTAAAATTAGTTATTCCATTTGGGATGTAGCTGTTTGTGAAATTAGCCATTCCATTTGGGATGTAGTTGTTTGTGAAATTAGCCATTCCTTCTGGGATGTAAATGTCAAAATTCAAATCATACCACATTGCAAGTAGGTAAAACATAGGTGTCTCCATCAGTGCCCTTAGGTAGTTATATATGAATGCAATTCCACAACACGTAAGTGTGAGATGGATTATTGGCCAGTAGGTTGTGAGTAACACCATTGCTTTAAATCCTTTACCCAGCACCCCCACAATAACGAGTGGGTTCATCACTGGTGCTTGCTAAAAAGGGGTTAATGAATTGAAGCTAACAAGAGGAGGGGAAAAAAAAAAAAAAAAAAAAAAGGAAAAAAGAAAAAAAGGCACTACCCAGACTAAGTAGTGCTCAAAGTTTACAAATATCCCAGAACACTGGCAGTACGCCTAATCTTTCAAGGTCAGGTTTTCCAGCACAGAAACTTGAACTACTGATAATGCTCCCTAACGAAGCTCTCTAAGAGCAGAGAGAAAAAGAGATTCGTTCTAAAAGCTAAAAAGCAGTCGTGCCCCACGTTGGGCGCCAAAAATCTGTCACGGAGTTGACCAGATCAATCTGTGTCCGTGACAGGGGCAACAGGCCTCTGCCCTCCCCCCCCACCCCAGTCCCACAAAAAATGGGAAGGAAGGAAGGGAGGAAAAGAGCAGCGCCAACAATCTATGGAGGAAAACTTGTTTTACTATAATATTGGAATACAAAATAACACAGTATAATACAATTTAATTGAAATTGAGATTAATAAATCAGACAAGATGAGAGAGAGAGTTCCCGGGACCGATTCAAACCTGAAAAGCTTGGAACGGCTAGGAAAGCACCCTCCAGCACCCACTGCCAGGCAGCAAGAGAACGCCCCCCCCCCACCCGGAAGGGTCAGATCCCGTGACTGCTGTAATGTACAGGGATAGGTAGCTGGGATTGGGGCAGTGACACTTTAATGCCCCGTACACTACATGATGTTTTGATGTGGAATACTGAAACCATAAAAAACAAAACAAAAACAAAAACATAGAACCATGACAGCAAGCTGTCAGGTTGGAAAGGTTAGGTTGTCCTAACAGGAAAGTAGGTATGTATAAATATATGATCTTTGCAAGGTAGGAGATACACCTACAGAAACTTGTGGCATCAAATTTTGAGTAAGATGTACAGGAGGTGAATACTGTGAAATCATCTTGTATTAAGAAAGCGAACACACCAGTGTTAGCACCAGTTAAGGATGTGTGGCAGCGTATTTGATACCTCTGAGATTCGTACTGTGTAAGCTCAGGAGCCTCAAAAGATGGGACTGTCGCATGGGACAAACTGGCTGACTCCTGGCTGAGGCCTAGAGAAAGTCAGATTTCTAAGAAGACATAGAAGCTTGTGTTTGAGAAGAAATTAACTTTCTATAAGAATTCTTCCATCTGTGGGTGGTTAATAAAAAAAAAAAAAAAAAAAAAAAATTACGATAAAAATGGTGATGAGGGTATGGAGTATGCCAGTATTCTTCTGTGGGCTGCAAAAACAGGAGAGTGGCTTATTAGATTCCTGTTACTGAGAATGAATAAAACTTTCTTTTGGGACTAGCTTTGTTCATGACTAGCAATTCAATATTCTGCTGAGTGAAGTAAGCCTTATCTGCTAGTTTTATTTGCTTCCAAATGAATCTTGTCAACTACTGTAATAACACAGTTCTACTCTTTAATATCTCCTGACTTTATTAAAGCTGGTATCAGTGTAAACAGATAGCTTTATGGAAAAATGAAGTCCTTAAAATGAAGTACTTTGCCTGTAACATATGAGAAGCAACTACTGAAACATGGGAAGATATTAAAGCTGGTAATCTCTTTAATCAATGGAACGTTCCAGTAGTCATCACGAAAAATGAATGTGTGTGATTTCCACACAGTTCAGTAACTTGGAAGAATCTCATTCACATTTTCTCATTCAACAAGTAGTGTAGAAGCTTATGAGGCTCAAGTGGCAGATTGTCTTTCTGCAAACAGGCATTCCTGCACAGAGAAATGAAACTGTCCATGGTTACGAGCTTTGCTTTTACCTCTGGCTTCTTTGGCAGAGGTTTTGGTTGGTTGGTTTTGTTCTTGGGTGGCAGAAATAATTATGTAGCCTGCGCATAGCATACACACCAGGAACTCTACAGTTATGTAAAGAAAACATCTTTTTGATGCAGACAGTTCTGCTATCTTTCACTTAGTATTAATGTGGGTGTTGTGTCCAGGAGTCTCCATCAGAACCAGAACATTGCCATTACATGAATGGTGTAATTAAAAATCAAGCTAGTTGTCTGAGAGCACTGATTTCAGGAGTAGTAGGGACACAGTCAGTTGTGACTGGAGCCTAGTGAGTGTAGGGCTTCACAACTGTGTGTAACTGCAGTCTATAAAAGTTAATGTCACTTGTGCTATGGTAGCTGATAGTGCAAATATGTATGTTACACATTTGCGTTCTAAGTTGCAATTTAATTTATTTACAATCAAGTAAGAAACTAGCTACGATTGTTCCTAAACCTATCACAGTTTGTATGCTTCTGGGTCTCTGTAGTTTGAGTAACAGGCCATTATATTTTGACAAACAGCTTTGACTAAATTCTAGACTTTTGAGATGTTGTGCACTAGTAACCAATTTGCTGTCATGTACAATGGGAATGTGAAAAGTGTCTCATTGGAGTACAGGGGTATCTTTCCCAATCTCTTTAAGTAGTGTAAGAGTGGCACAGACCTTTTGTTTCTCTGTTCCTCAGCTGAGTTCTCTGAAGTCTTTCTTTGCCTCATTCTCAGCTGTCTTGGTCTCTTCAGATTTTAACCTGTCTTTGTTTCCAGAATGTGACTTACTGATTTTTAATAGGCCCATGATTGGATAGACTCTGTTCAGCTTTTGAACAGTTGAAAATGCTTCTGTAGCCAATGGTGAAACTATTTTTCCAATTTTGATCATTAGTCACCTTCTCCTGTGTCATGGAAAATTGCTGTCAGAACTCACCAGTACAGGACAGCAAGTAACCATAGATCATGCTGTTTTTTCTGTCATTGCAAAGCTATGTACAGTCGTTAGGTAGGACTCTAACACTTAAGTGGTTTTAAAGTCAGTTTAGTAGAAAGGTAAAAACCTCTTTTGTTCAGGTCTGCCACGCGTTGAGTCAGTCCTCTGAAATGTCCAAGCAGTAAATCAGAAATACACAGACCTTTTCTCAAGATTCTTCACACTCCTGTGTTTGCCTTCTTGTGCCTGACGTGATTTTATCCAGTTTCTTTATAGCACAGAATGACAGAGGAAGGCATGTTAATGTGCCAGACCTTTACTTTGTATTTGGTGTGGGGTAGTTAGGAAAAAATTGTCAGCTACTTCCTCTGAAAGCCCCTGGTTGTATTTGACTGTATGTGTTTGGTAAGCGATCTTAACTTCTGTTTTTACTTTGCTAATTGCACTGTGTTAATTAGTTGGAAATGAAGCATAGTACTTCATCTCAACAGTTTTCTTCTTTAAGACAAAAACCTGATCAATGTTTTCATTATGCAATTTTTTTTTGTAACACTTGCTTTTAAATTGTCTTGATGTCCTGTCCAAAATTACTAATTATGGGGCATAAATATATTTTTAATCTTTCATTAACACAGTGCTTTCTCAGGTTGGTAAAACTCTTTCAGAGCTGCAGATATAAAGTTGCCTAACTCACTATGAATTAGATACTCTAAAGCAGCTAAAAAACGTTTGGTTTTCACAAATGAGAATGTAAAGATGCAGTATAGGAGCAAAACTTAGGAAATACAGGAATTGGAGCAGAACTGAAAATTCATGGAGCTACAACATGTTCCTGTCCTGGAACTCCAATGGAGATGTGATTATTCTCCGCTGCTCCAGTTTTGTACAAGTAAGGATCTGGGTCCAATCATCTTAGAGTTTCATGAGTGAAGTTACTGTTCATGTCCCAGGACTTTTGGTTTTGTATTTCCAGGCAGAGACCTTGCAGCATAGACTTCTTCTCACATGAGTTGTCCGTGCAATCCAGCCATACCAAATCTAGTCCGGCACTTATCCCTCACAGTTACAGCTGGACATGGGGGCTTGTACTTCAGGTTTTGATATTCTTGAAATTATACAGGAAAGCAAGGAGTTGAGGCCTGTTAAAGAATTGTTTTACAGGGCATAAAAAGATTTGGTTGCCAGATAACAGGTCTTAATATGATGGGTTGAATGACATTCATCTCATGTGCAACTCTGAGGTTGGATTCATTTCAGGCATGAGAGGGTCTCCCTCTCCCCTATCCCCAGCTCTCCCCAGTGTGGCTGCTACTGGATTGGTCCCTAAAAATTGTCATGTGCTCATGAAGCCAAGCAGCAAAGTATTCAAATACTTTCATTTACTACACTCAGTACCTTATACTTGATCTCACCTAGGGTAATTAGTGTGGGATTAATTGGTAAAGGTTGGGAAATCATCCCATTCTTAGAGCTCAGTAGCTTGATATGATGCAAACTTTGCTTGGGATACACAAAGTGCCAGCTTTCAGTAAACTATGCATACTTTTAGCAGAGCTGATAGAAGGACAGAATGTTTTTCAGACACCAACAAGGCTGTCTCTATTGTTGAAGGTATAGGAAAAGCTGAACTGTCTTTGCTCAGAATCTCAGCAAGCTCTTTTTTTTCTTTTAAAGAGGTAGCAGTTCAGTTTGCTTTCAGTGCAGCTATTTAAAGTCCTTTACACAGTAAATGAGCAATATTTAAATGAGCAGCCCTTCTGCTCTTCACTGAAGCTGGGGCAAGAAAGACACTTGATACTTGAGGAAAGTGACAGAAAATAGCTGTTCTTCTTTCATAGCTTTTCATAAAACGGAATATTGTCCGTTAAACAAGATCTGAAATGGTGTTATGGATGTTATTTTTCACATACAAATATTAGGCTTACTCTTAGTGAAACCAATTCTATTAAAGGCTTGTATATTCATCAGTTTGAGTTCCAGAGTGAAACCAGTGCTTAAACTATGTTACAGCACTGTGAGTGCCTCTGTGCCTGCATAGCTATCATTGGAGTTTGTTCAAACTCTGCTGTTAAAAACCTGTCAAACGCTTCTTGGCTTTGAATGTACATTTCAGTGATGCATGCTGTCCTAAAACGGTGGTAATGTTCTTATTTTAAAAGGAACTATTAATAGGAGAAGGAATCTCAGAAGAGAGAGCATTCATGGGTAGTAAACTACTTATCTAAAGCAAAACTTCTGGTCAGCAACCCATTTTAAAGTTCTTTATAGCTCCCAATCTTTTAATTATCTATAAAACATGAAATAATAGTTAGAACATATATTAATTGCCTTATAGGGGCTTTTTTTCTTCTTCCTTCTTCTTCCATACCATCATTTTCCAGATGGGTTTCAGGAATAGGAGGAAAATTTATCAAAACAAACTCATATTACCAAGGAAATTGGGACATGAGAATTTTAAATGCAGGAGATAGCAGGGAGTTTTAACTACTTGGATCTTAGTGAGTGAGATTAATACTTACTATTTGTTAGATTTCTTTTGTTACATCTTTTTTTATAAGTATCTTCTGTTAAAAAAGGGGAAAGGGAACTTGAGAATAAGCACAATGAAGAAGAGAAAGCATACAGTCCTTCAGCCAAAAGCACCTGCTGTTGCTTTCATAGTCTTGACCGTCACATCAGTAATAACTGTTAAAGCTTTCTCTGTTATGCAGACTTTTTCATGAATAAGTTGAACTATTAAGTTTAATAAAACCTTTTCTGTTGTGCCTATCGTTCAGCGGCCAGTGCAGGCTTTTGGACAGACAGCAAAAAGGTCGAAGGTACAGTAGACTTGTGTGCTGGCATGCTGAGGAAGCCCTCCGTGCTTGATATGAAGCCTTGTTACGTTGTGAACAGTGCCTTTAGTTTTGCCCTTTCTTTTCTGGCAATGAAGCTTTGTTTTATTTTGTTGGATTTTTTTGTCTTGCCTAGTTGTCTGCTTCTGTGGTTTGCCTTTATATTTTTGGTGGCTTTTTATTGTTATGGACAGAAATACTTTCCCAAAGATTTAATTTACTTCCCATTAGATGTGCTCTGTTGTGCTTGATAGTGCCTTCAAAACTGTGATTGCTTTGGTATTTTCTTCCTAAAGGAAGTAATTTATTCAAAATATTAAAAATGCTGTTCTCAGCCAGTTTGTTTTACATAACTTGAATGGAAAAAATAACAGCTTGTGGTATCTTTGTAGAACTTTGATAAGCCATAGTTTTTAATTTTACATACTTTCCTTTAGTCAAACACAAAGTTAAAGTTAGTTCGGAGCCTTGCTGTATGTGAAGAGTATCCACCACCTCCTACAGCTGAAATATCACAGGACCTCCAGGTAAAAGTCGCATTACTGAAGTTTCTGAAACAATTTGAAGTAACTTGCTATTCAAAAAAAAGTCTTCTGGGTGCTCTTTAAATATGTAGATACCATATTTAATTTAAAAAAACCAGTACAGCTTTAATAGGGATGGTGATACCTGGTAAAGAATCTGCTGCTTCTGACTCTTCTGAACTCCAGTGACTGGTATCAGGGAACGCAAAGAGGCTTTGCTAGTTCTTTCAGCTTTCTGCATTACAGTGTGCGGTAGCTAATGCTGTGTGCCTTCATTAAGACAGCAGAAAAACTGGTTGATACGCAGCGTAACTTAACAGCTTTCCATTTAGATGATGTAAGCAGTTTTAAATTTTGGTGTTTTGAGTGAATTTATGCATGTTATTAATAATTGCTGGTGGTTCTCTTAATGCATGCCTGAGGTATTGCTGAAGACTAATTTCTTAATATATACTCAAAGAAAATCCTAAACACTGGACAAAATATATAAAATGCTTTGAAGTCCAACTTCTCTGCCTTTACCTGTATCCTTAGAGGCAATGCTATTACCAGTTCTAGTTTAGGTATGGAAGATGGGCACTGAAATGATTTTTGTGCTGCTCTTGTTTTCTCTCCTAACAAAAGTTAAATGATTCTTCATGTCTTCCTCATAAAGCATATTTACTATCTTTCTGTGAAAAGTCTTACTTTCTGTAATAAGCAAAGGGAACCAGTAGGAGCGGGGGAGAATTTGTTGCTGTTGGAGATCCATTCCAGTTTTGGAGAGTGAAAGAATGCGAGAACTCAAACTAATTAAACATCGTAAGAATGAGCCACAAAGTCTCTGTTTAGGTTTTGTTCTTGGAACTGAGAAAAGAGTGTTTTTCCCTTCATAATTCCTTCCATAATGTACTTGAAGAGTTTATTTTACTGGAGGAATTTTGAAACTGGGCCAGCTAATGTAATAAAAAATCGCAATTCTTAGGAACAGCAGTACAGCATGTGGAGTAAGAGATAAAAAGACAACAGAAAAATTGATGCCTTGTACTGTGATTTATAATCCTGTAATGTTTCCTGTAAGGCTACCAACACTGACTAGGAGATCAGATCAGGGTTGAAGCAGTAGGGCTTAGCTGTGTCACTGCATCTTATTCCAGGAGAAGAGAATCCTCATTTGATGAGCTGTTCATCCACAGCATATTTCAAATGTAAGTCATCAGGATTGTTTTAGAACTCTTGCATTATATGACACCCTATATTTAATGCTTTAAAATCACGGGCTCTCATAGAAAGCATTTTCTGCAAGTGACATTTATTGCAGTGCCTTGTGGGAATCTCTCCTTAGCACTCTGCAATACCTGCAGCTTATTTTACCTTTGTAATACACTGATTCTTTATTCTTTTGCCATTCTTTGTCTAAGTTTAGCTGCTGGGGTTGTTCTGATTCTGTACACTGATATATGAAGTACGAATACTAGTTCAGAATGATTAATTTTGGCTCTTAATAAGACTAAGCTGGTTTTGTGTCCCTGATACTGATATAGGTAATGAGCAAATAGAACTTTTGTAACAGAATGGAACAACCCAAAGTGGGAAAAATGAAAACAAAAGGTGACAACAAACAGTCTGTAGTGATGGTTTAAATTGATTCGTGTAAATTCAGATCAAGCTGATTTTAGAGAGTGCCGATGAAAGTTGAGAACCCAGAATGTAGATCCTTTGAGTAACTGCTCTGTAATGCTTCTTGACTCTTATCTCTTTATTCAAGTGTATTAAGCTGGAGAAATTTTTCAGATTTTGATGGGTTTGGTTTGGGGTTGGTTTTTTTTTTTTTAAGTCAAAATTTGCTGATAATTCATGCTGCTGCAATGAGGATTTGAGATTGGAAAGTCATTTGCTTTACAATAAAGAGCCTGTGAAATCAGTATACTGACAGAGGCCAGCTATCACTATAGTGGAATTAAATGAAAATTCTAAGGAACAGAAGATAAAATATTTTTCAGTGGCTTTCCCATGAAGTAGGTCATGCTTAATTAGGTGCTACAGGTTTTGAAGCATGAAATCACAAGAAAATGCCCTTTGGTACACAGTTCATTGTCACACTTTGAAGTAGAATTGGTGGCAGTGGAATTGGCTGTTCAGACGGCTCTCCTTGTTTAGCTCTTGTTGCAGAAAGGAGCATAAAAATGATTACTTACTCTGAAATCCTTTGACTGAACTACTGCTATATGATATATATTTTTTTAACTTTGCCTATATACTCTAAACCTATCCAATCAATATTTTAATGAGAGAAAGTGAGACTATGAAAAATCTTAATTTACTTAATTTTGCAGTGTACTGTTGTAAAATGGAGACTAACATGTTGTTGGTACATCTGAGGCACAATTAATCTCTTCATCTGACAATCACCATGCTTTTTTTAAAGTAGCAGCTGCATAGCTGCTGGGTGAACAGTCACTGTTAACTTTGTAGTGACAAATAATTTGTGTTGTTGGAGGTTGTGCAAAGAGGTGTTTGCATGTGAAACAGTCTTTAGCCTTGATAAGTTGTGATTATGTTTGCAGGATGGAAGAGTGGTAGGCAAATAGTTGTGGGGCAGCTCTGTGAGCTGGGCTGGGAAGAATTGGGTCTTCTACAATGGGATGGGTGGCAGCATAAACTCAGTTATCTCTGGGGAAGCGAAGCAGATGTTTGAGAAGCTTCCAGGTAAAAGGAATGGCACGGTGCTATTACAGGTCAGGATCAGTGGTCCACCTCTTGGGACCACTCCAATAAAGAATTTGTCTCCATTTCTCATCTTACTGTGTTTTTGCTGTCTGAGACATGATAGTCCTTCATTAGTAGTTTAGCTAAAGACAAGAAGAGGCACAAAGAACAAGATGTTGTTTGTTCAATAGTTAGGGAACTGTTATGTCACAAAAGGAAAGCTCTATTTTGCTTTATCTGGGAAACAGGTTTCATGATAGTTCCCCTATATTGTATAGAAACATGGGTTTCTGAGATGACTGCACACAAAGCTACTTTGTCAGGATACACAAAAGGAATTGAGGCCTTGATTGCATTAAGATTTGCAAATTCAGCCTGGGTATTTTCTACTCTAAATATTTATCTTTGTGTGTGTGAATCTGGTAATGCTGGTCTGTCGTAGAGATTGAAGCATTTGTTTTATTCTGTAATGGAGGGGGAAATGTAGACGATGGACACACTGCATAAAAACACAGTATATAAAATTTGTCTGAAAACTGGAATATTTTCTTTATATCTCGAGATACTTTAGATTCACTTTGATACCATTCAGAGCCAGGAAATATGTCAAAATTCTAAAATATATATTAATTTCTATGTCTTCTCAATAGTTTTTGATTTGCTAGTAAGTAACTTCATGTTGTTTGGCTAGAGTATATGTGTGAGCAGAAAGAAAATGAAGACAGTTACTTTCCTTGTTACTACTTAATTTTTGCAGGTGACATAGTGGAGAAAGTTCTGCTGCAGATGCACGTTGTTTGAAATAATTTTCATGATGACTGGCTTTTACTTTTGACAGGAGAAAATTCAAATCCAGTTGTCACAGTGTTGTGAAAAAGAAGAAAAGCCTGCAAAAGATGAAACAGAAAAGGAGAAGTCCAGTGATAAATTGCACAGAAAAATGTTATCAAGAGGTTTGCTATCTGTCATTCTGCTTTTAATTTGTATTTTTAATCACTTTTCAGAATTTATTAATGATCTTGTCTGACTTTGATGGGAAGTCTTATGGAAGAGTTTTTTAAATGTAAAAAAAGACATTGCTTTCTTATGACTGAAAGTGTTTCTTCAGCGTTCCACTGTCTAAGAATGCTCTGTTTGCATGAACCACAAGGGATTGTTGCACATGTTGATGATTAATATTTCATTGTCTCTTGTTCACCTGACTATATGGTCATTCACACTCATACTTTTGGTAGCATCTAGACTATAAAAATCCTTTGGAGTACGGATTGAACTTGATAAGTTAGAATGACAAGTATGATGCATGCATGTTAATATTCCTGCAGTCTGGATTGAAGGCCTATTCTACTTGGAACAGAACTGCAGAAATTGATCATCACTGTCTCTGTCCATGCTATCTTTTGCCATGTTCATTGTATGTAAGTTGGAAATTCACCGAGCAGCTCTTGGTTTAAATAAAGGAGACAGAAGTCATATCTAGGAATCTTGTATCAACCAGTATGTAGGAAATATCTTTAAACCTAGTAATCCTTTTCATGAGACTGCTAGCACTTGTCTGTCCTGTCTCTTTCTCAATTCCACGAGGCCTTCTTCATGTGACGTTTCTGTACATCTTGTCCCAGCTGGCAACCAGGCATTCACGAAACAAAAAGCACCAGGGTGCAGAACTTGGCTGCATTTATAAATGTCAGTCTTCAAAATGATGCTTTAAGAAACAAATGCGTTGTGTTAGAGCCATCTTGCTCAACCTCTGTATGTGTGCCCACCTTCTAAAAATTAAAACTAAAAAATTGTGCTGTTGTTTCCTTTTGTTTCCTTTTTTTTTTAAAAAAAAAAAAAAGGCCTGCTTATATTCTGTGTCCGATGAATTTTGTGCTCCTTAGTGCAGTAGTCCCCTCCCCTGTTGCTAGTAGAAGCTAATTTGCCAGGACTGTGCTCCATTCTAAGCTAAGCACAAAAAGGCTTAAAACAGCAAGGGCTGAGGCACCTAAGTTTGAGCTGTGCCCACCTTGGGCATAGGCTGACACTTACGTAGTTCTTGAAAGAAATCTAGTTCCAACATTATTAAGCCATCTGTAGCTTATAAATCTGAGATCTGTAACTCTGGAATGTGCTGGTGAAAGGGAAGGTTTGTTGTTAAAGTATTTCAGTGACACAAATTGTTATTAGGAAATAGTTTATTCTTGTTCTGAGACCAGTACAAGACAGAAGGCTGTAGGAAATTCCTGAAAGTGATGTTGTGGAAAGCAAGACCAATAAAATGAAGGTTCTTAATACTACAGAATAACAATAGTGAAGGCTAAAGTGTAACATACTGAATTACAGTATTTCTTTGGGCAACATCCAGTCTTTGTGTATACGAGCTACTGGTCCGTGAAAGTGTATACAGCAGTGTGGTATGGTATGTTGGAGAAAACTTGGAGGGTGGATGGAAATGAGATGAGTGAAGATGATAAAATACCCCTTCAAAATGTAAGCAGTTTGTTAATAAGACTGACAGAGTTACTGAAGCTTTTGCCTCTTGTGCTGTGCTTGAATTGGAGAATTGAGAGAAACAGGGTTTTTCAGCTTGTGGGGTTTTTTTTTTCCTTCAAACCTTTTCTCTGGAAATTGCAAGTGTTGCAACATGTCTACTAGTTAAACAGTATTGATCCATAAAGACAATGCTCATCAATAATTAGGAAAAAGATAGGTTTGGTGGTTTTTTGTTTATTGTTTTTTTCAAAATGTAATTCTGCTTTCTTCCACCCTACTTTTAGATTCCAGCCAAGAGTACACAGATTCCACTGGTATAGATCTTCATGAATTTTTAGTAAATACATTAAAAAACAATCCCAGGTAAGCATTAGCAAAATCAACTTGCAGTTTTTCTGTCTTTGGCGTAGCACCATGTTTTGTTGGTGTGTGTTTGTTTTGGTTTTCATTATTATTATCATTATTTTATTTTCTTCCTCTTAAATGTTTACCATTACATCAGTTATTTAGGATGAGATTCTGTTGTGAAAACTATCTGAAACACCAATCTACTGTAGTCTGTGTGTTATATGAACACAGGCTCAGGACCCTGACCTGTTGTAAATGCTTTTCCTGTTTAATGAGCAAATAATGAGTTCTGTCTGTGTGCAGCTCTATCTGAAGAGACTCTAATACTCTTTAAAATCTGTACTCAGTTAGCATCTTCTTGTTAGATTCCAGATTGCCTTCTTTCACTTTAACCTGTCTTGTACTGAATTTATAGACAGCTTCTTTTACTATGTAGTATATAAATCATAGGCATATGTATCTTCAATCTACACATCAGAAACCAAATCTGACCTAATCCAAGTCCATCATTTGTTAGGAAAAGTTGGTGTGATTCTGTTGCTTTGAAATTTGCAGTACACTGTCTGTCTGGTTTGTTCTTTCCCTCAACAGTTTAATACTAGATCTGTGGCGTAACATACAAGGCAAGAAATGAGCTTAGTGGAATTGTGCTGCTCTTGTGAAAGATATTCCTGTTATTTGTTAGTTGATCAGATTATAGTTATGATTTACAGTGTGATAATATATGGGTAGTCCATGTTATTGGAGGAGTCGGGGAGAGAACAGAAAAGAGAAGATTATCATAATGGACCAACACATTTTGCCCTATATAGAAGACATTAGAAAAATTAGAATGCATTGGCCTCAGAAGTCTCTTACTTCAGCCCTACTGGAAGTCATAAATCATCCTAGTGAAAACAAGAAGTTTATAGGCAAAGGCCTGCTGGGGGTTTACCTGCTATCATATCAACTGATGTGTGCAAACAGTGACCTTTTGACAGTTAGTTTCATTATATGCTAATGAGATATTGAAATTGGCATATACATTTTTAAGATTATTTTATGGTGTTTCAGCTGATACTCATTTCAGTCATCTTCACTTTTAGTTTTTTATATTCTCTTAACATCTTACCACATTGCAGTGTGTGCCAGCTTTTAACTACTCAGCTGTAAGTATGTTGCAGGAATGCCTTCTGTTACCAGCACCTACTCAATCTGTTTCTCTGTGATCCTGTGATTCACAATTCAGGGGGCAGTTGAGGTCTCTACAAATCTTGCTGCCCGTGCTGACCAACAAGAACCAACCCAGTCACTCTTTCCCCTTTTGAGCCTTCTTGATGACTGTACTTTCTGTTGATAGTACCAGGAAGAGATTACTTGCAGGCTTTTTGTACTGTGATTTCTGAGATGAGAACAGTGGGGGGTTCAATAAAATATGGCTTAGTGGAAAATGAGTACTTTCTCCAAAAAATAAATAAATACTGTATTAGACACTTAATGGTCCTGTTTATAGTCTTCCATCATTCCTTGATCATAGATACTATCTGTGTATTCTTAAGATGAATACAGTTGGAGTTATTGGAGTGTCTCATATGTGAGTTGCTGTGTTTTTATTTTCAGGGACAGAATGATGCTGCTGAAATTAGAACAGGAAATTTTAGATTTCATTGGTAATAATGAGTAAGTACTGTACTCTTATAGGAAAAAAAAATTCAAGACTGTTCCTGTTTATTTAATAAAGCTACTATTCCTTTCTTCCAGAGCTCCAAGAAAAAAGTTTCCCCCAATGACATCTTATCATAGAATGCTGTTGCACAGGGTAGCTGCTTACTTTGGATTAGAGCACAACGTGGACCAGAGTGGGAAGTCAGTCATAGTAAATAAAACTAGCAATACAAGAATGTAAGTGTAAAAGTCTTGGAAAAACTTTATGGTACATACATTTAACTCTTGAGATATAACGATGCTGCATCTGCAGCATAGGGGTTTGTCTGTTCATTAGGTAACATGCAGCAAGGAGAGGTGTTCTGGGTGTTACGTAATAGTGTGATCTGTTGCATGTTTAAAGATTTAGCAATGAACAAGTATGCTGTTTCCATAAAATATGAACTTACATCTACTATTATCTTTATATGATATCTTATTATTATCATGATTATCTTATTATGTTTAAAGATTGATACCAGCTTCAAGTACCTGCTTTTGTTCGGATCAAAGCAGGACCAGCCCTTATCTTACCACAGCTGTGTTCAGATAGGGTGAACAGAGGGGAAAAGACTTACTGAGCTTTGATTTTTGTACTGTAAAAATCTACTGCAAAAATTCAGGCTTTGAAATCTGTTGCTGGAATAACGCTGCCTGCAAATCTCACAACCTCACAAAGTAAATGTAACGAGAAGGGCAAACAGTGGAAGTGTCAACCAGGTTAACAACTCTGCACATTACTTTATTGTGATGGCTGGGGAGTTCTTGAAGAAAACTTACAAAATGCTAGCATTGGAATCAGAGCATCTCCAAATTCCACGTGTAGTTGACACTTCTGTTCTCAGGACCCAGCTATTCTGTATTCTGCACTTGCTCTGTCTCCTCCTTCTGTCACTACAGAAAGATGAAGGGGTAATGTGTTGACTATATCTAAGTTTTGTGTACCTAGTTTCTAGCTTTAACTTAATAAATTTGCATGACACTTTTTTTCTTGAAGTACTCTGATATGAGCATGAAGATAGGAGTTCACAGCTCCTGCATCGTCATCATAGACTCTCTGCAGCTTTGAAGGAATAAAATCTTATTATCCATCCTAATTTAAGAGTCAGCAGAACTGAAACAACATACCATACTGAAATTTTACTTTAGCAGATAGCTTCCCTATCAGAATTAATTATTAGAAAATTATATAGGGCCTAAATATATGTTAGATAAACTTCAGTCTTTTTGTATTTGTTTTTGGTTTGGCTCTACATACTTTATCAGAAATTAATTACAAAGGCATACATTTCAAATCTGTTGTCTTTGCATCTACCGGCATGCCTAGGCTGAAGCTTCACACATACAAGTGTGGAATAAGAACTTTTGAAGTATGATTTCTTGTTGTTATTTTTTAATTTATTATTATTGCTTTTTTTTTTTTTTTAACTGGCCTCTGGAAGCCCCATGTAGGTGTAGTTACTAATTAGCAGGCATTTCATCCAACCTGCAGACAAGAAGAGTCTTAATGTTTTCAGTATTCTTATTTTAAATCACTTCAGATATAAAATAAGAATTTAGAAAGAAAACCTTGGAGATCTGCTCCATGTTGAATAAAATCAAACTTACCTTTTCCTCATAGGCAGATTCCCGGCTCCAGCGCCGATCAGTGATGTTACTGACATCAACAACCCAGTGCATACTGGGACGTCTCAGTGGAGTGGGAAGTTGGTGATTGCAGGGCAGTAAATTCAGGGACCTTAAAAAGAAAGAGGTAAGACAGTCTAAAGGTTCTCTGAAATGCCTGCTAATTATATTTGGGCATCCAGTAACTAACAGTTAGGCTTGACTGTTTTACAGAAAAAGATCTCCTGATTTTATATAAATGCCCTGAGTAACAAGTAAAGATACAGAGAAGAGTACATATACATTTTTCCTTTCAATAGGCAAATTCTTCCTGATTGTCTGAGAAAATCTTACTGTAGTAGTAGCAGTTTCATTGTCTAGGTAGTTGGTATCCATTTTTTATTCAAGAAAGAAAAAAGTTTGCAAAATATTTCACTTCCTCTCACAAAGTAGATAAAGTACCAAAGAATATATACTGTTTCTTCCTCTCACTTTGATCTCATGAAGCTCTTGCTTGCCTGCACTGTTGTGTCATTTTTCTTCTCTTGTTTATTTCTACTTAATTATGTTTTAGAAGCTTGTAAGTGTCAATGCTTTCTCCTCTCTCTATATCTCCTTATCATACATTTTCCCTTCAAATGAACTCTGAGGTATATTACAGCTCTAGCAGAAAGCACCTATCTTCACTTCCGTGCATGCCCAATACCCATTGCATGGCACCTGTGTGGATTCAAGAGCACTTCACATGCCCTTGGGGAAGAGGTTGCTTCCCACCTTAGTTGGAAACCGAAGCAAATGCTTTGAAGGAGGAAGCGATTTTGAGAGCAGGTTTGTCATGCATCAGGAACAGGAGTTGCCAGGTGTACACAGCAGTACACGTTTTTGATATTTTTCCCATTGCCCAGGCAGCCACAATCTGTCATATCTGTTAGACTATGAAATATATTGTACACATCACTTATGTTAGACTATTAAATATATTGTACACATTTCAGTTGGTTCCACGTGCATAATGTATTTTACAAGTCCATAAACTTTTCTTTTTAACAACTTTTCATAGACCTGACCAAAAGTTTTGTGAGCATATAAAGGATGAGAAGAGTGATGACTTTCAGAAGCGGTACATCCTTAAAAGAGATAACTCTAGTTTAGACAGAGATGACAACCAGGTGAATAAATATTACTTTCCACTTCTGTTTGTTGTATTGGCCGATGTATCTGTACTACTTTCATGTGTAAGTTGACACTTTATCACTTAATTTAGATGAGAATACGATTAAAAGATGACAGAAGAAGTAAATCCATAGAAGAACGTGAAGAAGAGTATCAGAGAGCTAGAGAGAGGATATTTGCACAAGACGTACGTATCAAAGGAAAGCATGCTGTCTTTTGTGTGAACACTTCACGGACATGTGTGTGCTCGTTAAGAGACGTTTCTTTTCAGGAAGCTTTCTATATCAGAAGAGTACTGAGCAGATCACCATTAGTGTGGCTTGAAGTCAATTTTTAAATGATACTGCAGTTTCTGGGAAGTTATTGATTTTTCTCTTGTTGTTACTGCATGAAGCCCACAGTAACATCAAGAACATTTTTATATATTCTTTAGCATTACTGCTTTCAATGCATTATTTTGCTTCTTAATGAAACTTAGGTTTGATTTTTGGTACTGTAGACATTACAAGTGTTACTAAGAGCAATAATTATCATTTTCATTTGTGTGCTCTTAGACATAGGTGAGAAAAACCTATTTATTTCAAATGCATCTTATGACCAGTAAAAATAAAAGAATTTGAATTTCCACATGTGCTAAATGAGTCAGAAGTCTGGACGTCTGGTCTCTTGAGTGGGATGAAAATTCTGCCGCTCTAGTTTAATTAATAGGTTTGTGGTGTTAATGATAGTATGTGAGCCATACAAATCCATTAACTTGTTCCAGAGCATCATATAGTGCCACTTAGTAAATTGTTGTTCAGCCTTGCATTTTTTCAAGTAGAGTTTCTGTTTCATTCAATATTATTAGAAGTAAATGTTGTCTTGCAAAGTTGATTCCATTAACCAGGTTTTCTGCCATTTATCTGTAGCTCTCACACATTCGTAATATTCTTATTCTATAGGTGTAATGAGCTCTGAGAGGCTAATTTGCTGTATCCATGTTTTCCAAAAATCATTTTGTTCACCCTAGTTGCAAGCAAAAAGTGGGGAGTCTTAATTACCCTTTTCTTTTTGCATACCATGTATCATACCCTTAGAAAGCTTTGTACCAGAAGTTAGAAGTCCTTGTTGAGGACAATATAATTAAAGTTGTTAATAGCCCTTTTTGCTTTTTACTGTATGTGTGCCTATATCTGATGAATTCAGTACAGTTATTGCAGTAGCCAGTGTTATTACTATACACTTTCAAGCAGAGGATAAGGCAACCAAGATCTTGCTAACAGACCTGCAAAGTCACATCAGCTGGATGTTGCATGGAGGAAAGGCCTAATTCAAGGAATTGCAGCTTCAGAGAAAATGCTGATATAAATGAATTGATCAGCCCTATTCTACAGTTAAAGTTAACTTCCTACAGATAGGCCTTTTTGTACTGGCTCTTCTTCTCCCCCCATAACATGGGAATTATTCACCAAAGAGGTTACGTTTTCATGGCAGTTTTATATAAAAAACAGGCAGTTTTATATATGAAGAAAGCTATCAAGTTCATAGCTAACAGAAAATACTTCAAATTGCAATTTGTTTTGTTACTGTGCCATAATAGGGGCTTGATGCCATTAATGCTTATTTCTACACTTTTTTTTGCCACTCAGTCCCTGTGTTCCCAAGAGAATTATTTCACCGATAAAAGGTAAGTAAATTTGCATTTCAACTCTGTCTCACTTTTCTATTTTCTTAATAAATATTAAGCTATCTTATTAAAATGCCAACAGAATCCAGGAGGAAGAAACTAATAGTACACAACAAAGACGACAGATATTTAGGTATTTGATGCATTCTCTAAAAAAATATATATATATATCCCCAAGTATTCTGCATGCGTTTCACCTTTTTCTTTTCTTCTTTTCCTTTATTTTGCAATTGATGCTTGTGCTAAACTTTTAGTTTATAACTTGCAGAATCAATAAAGAAACATCAGGGAGATCAGCCAACAGCCATCAGAGCAGTACTGAGAACGAGCTGAAGTATTGCGAGCCCCGGCCCTGGAGCAGCACCGACTCCGATAGTTCCATCCGCAGCCTGAAGCCTGCTGTAACAAAGGCCAGCAGCTTCAGTGGGATCTCAGTTCTGACAAGAGGAGATAGCTCTGGAAGCAGCAAAAGCACAGGCAGGCTATCTGAGACAGGTATTATGGAATCTGTACATAGTTACCTAGCAGTGAAGTACTTACTGGTTGATGTTTGACGCATATTGTGAATGTGTGCTGAGTAGAGGCCTTGGTCTTGTAGGTGTTCTGTGCATACAGCTCCCTCTGGTCTCAGTGGATGCTGCATGCATAGAATGACTACTGACCCAGGCCTTAAGTGTGTAAGTGCCTTGGAGAACTAGAATTGCAAATAAAATGAAGGCTTTTGACTTAGGAAGTAGAACTTAAAACTTAATTACTGGTGTCTTTAAATTAAATGCATTACAAAATTACAAAGAATTTTAGGATATTTATCAACATATGTACTTAATACCAAATCAAAATGTATTTGGAGTTCAGCTCTACCTTCATCACAGCAAAGCTGCTTTGTGCAGTCTTAAGAATCTGAGCTGTTATCCTGCTAGGGTAATATAGCATAAAAACCTATAAATCATTGTTTGTTCTGATCAGTACCATTGCCAGGATTTAAATGCTTAAAAAGTTCACTTGATCTTTAGATTACTGAAAAAAAAACAGAAGAATGGAACAAAGTGTTTAATTGTAAGCTTCAGAAATTCTGGGAAAAAGAATACTAAGTTTTTTAAGACTTTGGGTTTCAAAGGTGTGCTCATGTGTAACTAATGTCAAACCAAAATCTCAGAAAATAAGGATATAAATCTTCTGTGAATAAAAAGTGACATTTAGTAAATATTTCTATTCTAAACGGTAAATAAATTTGATATAAGAGATAATCTTAGATGTGCAGAATTTTGAGTCTTGAAGTAGGTGGGTGAGTTACAGATGTGCTACTTCAAAGTTAGAAGTAGAAATCAGAAAAGAGGAATGTTACTGCTTATCTGTATTGTAGTTGGCCTTCCTGTCACTTACAACACATGTTTCTGAGAATTTGTGAATTTTTTTTACTTTTCTCTGAAACTTCCACTACATTGTAGGTATACTGCCACACCTTTAATGCAGTAAATAGATTTTTTTTCCATTATGTGTTTAAAAAAAAAAAAAAAAAAAAAAAAAGTTCCAAGTAGTACTTCTACATTTGTTTTGAAACCGTGGAATCATGTACATCTTGTACATTCATCAATCATGGAATCATGTACATTCTCAGAAACCTTTTTTAAAAAACATTGAAAGAAAAAACATTCATTTTTTGATTAAGGATGTAACTGGCTTTAACTTTGACTTCAGTCTCATTTCTCTACATAATCTAGAAGTAGCTACCTTTGTTAAAAAATCTAAACAAAGTAACTGGTAAAAACAGGAGTGTTTTCTGAAGCTGACATAAATTATTTTGCACAATGTACAAATTCTAGCTTTGTATTTCACTTTAGCAATAGCAAAAAAAAAAAAGCTATCAGCATCAGCAAATGCTTGCAGCTGTACTAATTTTTCATACTAACAAATGAAAAGCTTGCAATTAGAATGTTTTCTGAAGGACAGTAAGGTGACTTAAAATGGTAAATATGTTTTACTCTAGTCTTCTAGATTGTATAGAGACTGCTAATAAGAGTTACTACATTTAAACTTCTATACTCTAAGTCCTGCAAGTGTCATAGCGAACACTTAATTAAAAGTGTGCTGGATTGTACACCTAGAGGTCTCTAGGAAACTGTGCAATTCTGTTGACCATTCCCTATTGGACTTCTGGGAAAATTGCTCTTGTCAGCATGCATTACCTTTCAGAAAGCTCGGGGTCTGGTTCTCCACTGCCTTGCAATGTTTATAGCCATTCACAATTGTAAAATAACTGCTTTCTCTAAGCAATTTTGTATTCTTCTTGAACTTCAAATAAGACTAATTCAGGTTTAAAATACCGTATTACCTCATTTTTCTTCTAGCTGCAATTTTTATTTCAGCCTTAAAATTGCCAGGGGAGAGGGGAGGTTGGGAAGAGTGTGTTGGGAATTTTAGTATTCTGCAATTTGTCCATCAGGTGAGACAGATCTCAGATGTGTAGTAGGCACAAAAAAGTCGTTCCTTGCATGTAGGCTGTCTATAGAGCATGTAATGTAAGTGTATCTGAAGGGATGTCTGGCTGAATGGATCTGAGTTATCCAATGGCCTGCATGTATACGATAGCTGTCATCTGTGTGTGCACAAGTGGTGTACGTAAACCCTTGAGTACATCAATATGTCTGCATGCATCTTTTTGGAATGTGTCAGCAATCAGTTATTAGAACTGGAAGAACTGCACTGTAGTGCATGTGCATGTACACAGATGTATTTTCTGACCAGAAATCAGATCTAGAGACGGTTGGAGTGCAAAGCAGTGCTGAATTGACCCCTGGTTTACCGAAAGAATCTTATAATGGTATTCCAGGGGAGATGAATGAACGTTTTGTTGGCAAGGCCACTGTTTAATTATGTGCTTATGCTTAGCTTTAAGGGTAAGCATTTGAAAGGTGTGTGTGTGTGTGTGTATATATGTATATATATATAAAGTGAGCATGATGTTTCTGTCTTTAGGTAAAAACAATTTCTCATTACTCCTTTCCTAGGTTCAGAGTCTTCTAGTAGTGTAGGGTCATCCACGGGTTCTCTTTCTCACACCCAGCAGCCTCTTCCAGTGCCAGCTCTAAGCCAGCCTTCTCATGGCACGCCTGCCGTCTATCCAACTGTCAGCACTAGTAACTCTCTTTCCTTTGATGGTGGCATAAATGGGCAAGTGGCACCTACTAGCACTAGCTTCTTTTTGCTTCCCTTGGAAGCGACAGGCATTCCACCTGGCAGTATTCTGATCAACCCTCAAACAGGTTGGTATCTGCTCGTGGGTGTTCTTGTTGCAGTTGAGAACTCAGACAAAAATGTGCAAGTGTTTATATACGAGTTAATTTCAGTACTGTTCTTTCTTTTTATTTTTTGGTGTTTATATTTGTTCCGTACACGTAATTTAAAAAGCATGACTTCTATATAAAAGGGGTAAGTAAACTCACTTTGGATTTTGCTACAGGTTTTAATTTATAGGTTTAACGTATTGTAACAGTGACTAGGACAAAATAATGGGTCATTTATTATCTAGAATACAGAATAAGGGGAGAGAGGAAAGAGTGTTTTTGAATGCTAATATAAAACAGTTTCACTGAAGGAAGTGCTCCTGAGCAAATATTCACACTGACTTGAAAGAATTCATTATCCTTTGTTTTGCACATCACGACAAACATTTCTGTAAACTCATGACAGAAATAAGGATGGATTATATGCTATTTTTAAACCTCTGTTTAGTTTAAAACAAGATTAAGTCAGTGTTGGTGTATTTGGCCAATATTAATATTTTTAATAAGTAGGAGGATGAAACTTCATAATGTAAATGCAGAGATGTGTAACTTCTTGCCTGATTTAAAAAAAAAAAAAAATTCAACCTTGTACTTGCTTGTGGAAGCTAAGGAACACTGAAGATTTGATTTTACCTATTCTATGCAACACAGATTGTATTTTACATTTAGTATACAGATTTGTTTCCTTTCTAGATGAGGAAATTCTTCAGGATGCATTTCTCATCATCCTCTAGACAGACTTAATTATACTTGAATATAATTGCATGTACTTTTGTAAAACTGATTTTTTCTGATTGCTGTTGTTAAAGTAATCACTTACTAAATTATTTCTCTCCCGTAGATAATTTTCTTTTTCTTTAATATAAATCAGTTGCTATTCTTGTATCCAAAGTAGAAAGCTATTTGATTAATGAATCTACATATTGACATGCCACCTAAAGCTTCTCTTAACTAAATCCCTCTAAAGAATGGCCAACGCTGGTCCTAATAGAATTTGGTTACAGCTGACTGTAGCAGCTAATTTTTCTAGGCAGCCATTGCATTTCGAGGAGGAACTGCTTGCTATCTCAGGTATAGGTTCTGGACATAGCACTGACTTTGCTTCTAGGCATAATGGGACCACTGCACATCTTACATGTGAATCTTACACTGTGACGTTGGCCATCTGAGCGCAAGTGTGGCAATTTGTGATCAAATTTTGCTAGGAAAGCAGAACTTTCTAGCATTTGTAGGCATTCGTGTGCTCTGTGCCCTGCAGTAAATATGAAGGGTATTGGCTCATTTTTCATATTATGAGTTTATAGCGTGACCATACTAAAATCTTTGGAGTTGCTGTAAACAAAACAGATAACTGCAGACATTGGAAGGCTACCATCAGTTTGCAAATAGTGTCATCTGAAACATGATACAGTTTAAGTAGTGGCCTTTAAGTCATCTTCATTTCACTGATGTCTGTGTCAGCATTTTGCATGTGATTAGATTCACTTTGTTCCTCCTGTACAGTTGGTCATTTCCCAGTAGCTTTGGTGAGACTTCCACATAGCAGCAGGAAAGGGCAAAGAAAGAATGGATTGTGAAACAGTTTTTCATGTCGTAAGCATTTTTACTCGCGCTCACCCCAGAAAAGCAACAGAATTCTATAATTGATGTTTGATGTTAATTAAAACTCAAGTTATGATTCTAACTTAAATGTGGGCTCTTGCTGATCTGCTGTTCTGTTGGGTTTTCTTGTTTGTTTTTTTTCTTTCCCCAACCTAGGCAACAAAACAAGTTACTGTTTATTTAGAATTTACTTTTAATTTTTTTTTTTTAATGGCATTATTGGGGTGCTTCAATATTGAAGCTGCAAATTATTAAATAGGAGAATAGTATTACATTATTTCAGTGGAAAGCTGAAGGAATTAATCTGTGAATAGAAGTATTTCAACCTTGTTAGCTGTTATGGGAATATAATTGCTGCTTCTATTTTGTCTATTTTGTACAGGTATTTGCCTTTACTCTGTCTTATGTTTCAGTTGATGTTCAAAACAATTGGAGTTATTTATTTAATTGCCTTCTAAAAGGCCCTTAAAATACTGTTTTAGTAGAGTTGTCCTTTACTGCTTCTGCCCTTTTTCAGTTCACTTAATAAAAATAAGTTGTCTGGACTGTCAGGGTATGGTAAATGCTTATGTGTTCATTAAGTCAGTGCTGAGTTTCTTTGTCTAATTTAAATGTTCATTTGCATGTTTTAGCAGCATATAATTTGCCAGTTGACTCACTTTTAGTTATGGCCATTGTAAATGTAGTTGTGGGGATTTGGCATAAATTTGATATGAAACAGTATGACTTTCTTTCTAACTGTTATTAATTCATTTTGTCTGCTGTAAATATATAAATATATTAATTAATTATTATTAATTATCTTAATTTTCTCCAAACTCGGATAATAGAACTGTCTGTCTTTGTTCTTTTTCAACCATTCAGGTCAGCCATTCCTTAATCCAGATGGCACTCCAGTTGTGTACAATCCTCCTATGCCTCAGCAACCTGTTAGGACCCAAGTGCCTGGACCTGCACAACAGCCACCTCTTCCCCCACATCAGCAACAGCCAGCAGCTAATCACATCCTCTCACAGGTGCACATGTCAAATGTATGCTGCTTGCACTGATGGTCGATACTGCCATACTGCTGTCTTACAAGGGATTAGCAGGTTTGCTCTGTTGACACATGCTGTAGAAGCAGGAATAGCTGCACAGATAGGAGTATATGGAATTTTTCCCCATAGTTCTCAGAACTGTCAGTTTTCCTAATAACTGAGCAGGGTAAACAGTCTTTTCTTAAAAATACACAAAATGATGTACTGAAAATGTTATAGTATCAAGATTATAGAAAAAAGAAAAAAGGGTTCTGTCTTCATCCTGTACTCGCTCATGTACTCACACCCACACACAAAACCTTGGTCAGCAAGGCAGGCACTTAGTCCAGTTGAAGTATTTTTTCATGAAGCTTACTTTTCAGTCAGAAGTTCTTGGGCTGTGCTGTCAGGTTGTACTGCTGGCACCAAAGAGGTAGCTGAGAGCTGCTAGGTGTGAACGCCTCTTAGGTTTGTCCTGCTTACAGTGGTGCGTGCTGAAGGATGGGCTAGCTCTCTGTGTTTAAATGGTTAACCAGAGTGCACATAAAATATTTCAGTATTGGGGAATAAATAAAAGCAATATGTTTTAATCTGTGGTTGCTAATGGATTGAATCCGTCTTCAGCTACTTTGAAACAACTTCTGTTTAGAATGCAAGTCTAGTTCTTATTTTATAATTTCAAAACAATCTCTCTCTGAAAGACATGGCAAATGTTAAACAAAAGCAATCTTCTGACTTAGTTTATAGCCAATACAATGTGTAACAAAACAAATGCCATATTGAAAATTACTTTTAATTCTATGCAGTCTTTCAGCTTAATTAAAAGAAAAAAAAAAATCCAAAAACCTATCCCTTCCCTTTCTGGTAACAACTGGAACACAGTTGCTTTTTTGTCCTGTTACAAAAACTGTTTTCACTTCTCTTATGTTAACCATGTTTATAAACCTGTTATTTCTTCAGCCTATCCGACCTCTACAGCCTTCTTCCCAGCCTGTTCAGTACTCTGCAGTCTCTTATCCACCCCCGCTCCTGCCAGTCTCCTCTACCCAGCAATATTCTGTGGTATTATATCTTCTGTTCATTTCCTTTTTGCGTGGGTTAATCATTAGTGGAAGCTGACCTTTGCCTGGGTTGTTTGTAAGTGATGTGTGATAGCGGTATAATGACTGGCTAGCTTTTCAGTCGCACTAAAATATCACCTGAGCAGTGGAAAATAGTTCCCTGTTAATTTCAAGTTCAAGAGAAATGCATACATTTAAGGCTATTCTATTTATCTGTATATAATGATATATAATTTTTTCTTAACTAAGAAACAACTTTTTCCAAGTTTTGTTGGCCAGTCAATACCTTGTGTCTTTTGACTAATGTCTTTCTATCCATCCTTTCCATCCTTGTTGCTTTCTGTCTGCTCTTTCTTCAGCTGACCCCTAATTGCTTTCCAAGGGTCAGCTGTGCTGGGTTTTATTGAGGTAACTTTTTGAAGCCTCTTTGTCAGAACTCTTAAACAGTTCACAGCATCCCTTGTTCTTAATAGATAGAAGCTGGAAATGAAATCCATTAGTCTCTTGTAGAAATGGTATTATTTAAGAGTCTTATTGCTGAGGCAAAGTGAGGCCTATTGAAGGAGAAATGTTGTCCAAAGCAGAATGTGAACTAGGGCCCAGGTCAAAAATTGAGGCTTTCCAACTCCCCAAACTGCTCTACCTGTTGTACAATAGATATTTTATGATGAATTTGAAGTTTGTGTTTTGCTATTGCTTGCAACATAAATCATGTCATATGACAACAGATGCTCATTAATCTGAATTCAGTAGCCTGCACTTAATTAAGATGATATTATAACCATTGTCTGTACTTTAGGTGTGCAATTCTAAAAGGAACTGCACTGCATTAGGGGTGCTTTCTTTTCAGCAACATTGTTTCTCATGTTATTTTAGAGTTTGAGCACGTGTAAACTGCAATGTATATAACTTCTCAGTTAATTAAATGAGAATGGTTATTTAACCCATGTGATGCATTGCTTCCAGCAGCAGCTCATTCAGGAGCTAGTTTTGTGCTACAGTCTGCAATCATTGTTTAGGCATATGCTTGCTAAAACAAAGAATGAAACTCCTTCCAGGTTTATGATGGTTTCAAGCCATTTCATATTCAGGAAGTGAGTTTGAATACTAATTGTGCTATCAGTTTCAAAAATGTGTTTCTACTGATGGCAACTTATGTAATGTAGTGAAAAGGATTAATCGACTCTGGTTCATAATCTAAATGAATTATCACCCGTAGTTAGTAGCAGGAAGGTTGGGTTTATCCATGCGTTGACAATACGTACTGTACGTGTCACTGCAGGAATAACTGACCAGATGATGATTTACTTGTATTGTTAGTACAATGTGTGTTGCTGGTTTTTGTCCTTTAGATGTTTTGGGAGTTAATATTATGTCATAATGAAATATCAGTATCCTTTCTAACCTGGATGTTGTGAGAAGCAGTATGGAAAGTTCAATGCAGAAAAGCGTTATGATTGTGTTAATAGGCCTCATTCCAGAAGTGCCATAGGGAAATGTAAATTGTTGATAGAATGAAAACAGAGATGGTTCTAAATTCAGAAGTATTCCAAATAATGTTTCATGTGCAAATTCATGTATCAGATGAATAATTCCAAGGCTAAAAGTGTAAAATGTCATCATAAAATATGAATATAGATGATCTGTAAAAGACAGAAATTGAACTTAGTCTTTCTTGATTACCTCTTATCTTCAGGATGATGTGAGAGAGGATCAGGTGCTTTTAAAGGTTTTGAGAGTTTTTTCACAGTTAAAGAGACTGCTTTTTGAAATGTGAAATTTCATGTTTACTAACCAAGGCAATACTAGTGATAACTTTTAATTTCTGGGATGCTGGTAATTTGTTTGATGTTGATGTTGTAAAGAACAAGTGCTTAGGCTTAGTTACAGTAGAAGTTTTCAAACATCACAGGACTTGTGCAGTGTCCAGTGCCATCATACCATGGTTTCAGATGTAAATAAAACAGAGATAATAAGTAATTTCTAGAATGTTTTTTTGCAGCTGTTGCAATGATTCATTTTTTAGCATGAAATCAAGTGCATAGTACAACACCGCCTTTTACAAATGCACCTTGTTATCCAGGATTAAAGCCTCATTAACTTAAGCTCTTAAAACCAAAAGTTGTTTCGTCAATACAGCCTTTTACTGTTCTAGCTGGGGTTCTGTGTTTTCATGCAGAATTTGAAGTCCAATCAGAAGAATGTATTTTTGACAATTGAATTCTTGCAGTAAGTAGAATGAGGCAGACGTAATCCAAAAAATTCGAGTATGTGAAGTGAGTGGAGTCTCTGAGTGTGGATGTACTTTCCCCTGTCAGCACTGAAGACAGTTCACTACTGTGTTCTCATCATGTTCTTTCCTGTTCTTCTTTGGCTGATGTTGCTATTGTGCAGTAATTTAAGACACTCCTATCTGAAACCTTTTGTTTAAGATATTTACCTACTTTTTTTTTTTAAGTATTTCCGAATGTAACTTTTTTTTTAATTATTGCAGCAAGACAACCTAGGATCACAGTTTAGCCATATGAGTCTTGCCCGTCAGCCACCTGCTGATCCAGCTGAACCTCACACCACTATGTTCCAGTCCACTGTTGTCCTGCAGCCCCCGCAGCAGTCTGGTTATATCATAGCAGCCGCTCCACCTCCACCACCTTCTGGCCAGCCGGTTTCTGCTCCGGGCTACTCTCCATCCAGCCACCCTGTCAGCCAGCAGGTCCTCCCACAGCAGGGATATATGCAGCAACCTGTGCCACAGGTACAAGGGCTTTGTTTCCATTCTACTGAAAGCTGTGTTTATAAGCTAATTGTGCATTTTCATCAGTGAGCTTTCTGTAAAGTCTGCCTATTCATGTGCAGCTGATTTAAAAAACAAACAAAAAAAAAACCACCAAAAACATACACTTTGTTATTGATAGAAACATTTTAAAACTTCAAGTGCAAATTGGTCCTGAGATACTAAATCAGCTTCCCTCCATCCTTCTCCATGGTTTCACCAATGGTGCTGCATTTTAAAAGTAACGGGGTTGCTTTCTTCTGGCATTGGCTGAAATGGCATGCATAGTCACGAAAGCCTGCTAAAAGCAGTTCATTAAATCAGTGCCTACATAGGAAAATGTAATATTCTGGAATTTTCCTTTCTACATTGGAAGTCCAAGAAATCAGCCATTAAAAAGACGCTTTATATGTAAAAAAGTTGCTAAAGCATCATTGAAGTTTTGCATCTATCTTTATTTTAACCTGCATTCTTCTTCTATTTATGTGTCTGCCTTCTATAAACTTGCTACTGAAACTCTTTAACTGTTGTTTGTCCCTAGATGCCGGCCTGTTATTGTACCCCCAGTCAGTATCCACACTCCAGTCAACAATATCGACCTGTTTCTGTCCATTACAACACACAGCAAAACCAACCATTGGCACAGCCTGGACAGCAGACAGGTTTGTTGAAGTTACTCAGCATTTCATTAGAATACCCTACATACATTTTGTTCTCTGCTTTTAGAATTATTTTGCCTTATGATTTCAAGTAAAAGTTCACATATTGGACGCAGTGTGCAACTGAAGCAGAACAATTTGAGTCAGTTGTTCAGGAAACTTGAGATCTGAGCCATTACTGCGAGTGGCCCATGCTACTACGTTACAGGAGAATTTTTTAGTCTAAAACTGAATAAGTTATAAGACAAAGCAAAAGACGGGTAACTTAGTTACTAAAAAAAATTAGTTGCCTGTAAAATAAGATGAATTAATAACTTGAAATGATGTAAAATCAGAGAGATGTGTCTTAACTGCTCTAAGTTCCAAACAAAAGATAGTTTTAGTGTTTAAATTGCGGTTTAATACAATATACAATAAATCATTTTTCTGGCCATCGACTAACGGTATCTGGATATTGACCAGTACATGCAGTAAGACCTAAAGCTACATCTGAAATGGTTGGGGCTCAGTATCAGTGGCTGTGTTTGAGGTGAAAAGCAACGTGCTGCTTGGCCAATGCAGCAGTGAGTCCCTCAGGCTGGGTCCCTTCCAGCTCCAGATGTTCTGTGAGTCTGTATCTGGTCAAGAACAAGAGTGAGCAGATCGTGTCTTACGGGGGTTTATTCATTTTATAAAGTGCTTACTAACTATGAAATTATTTTCCAAACAAATGTGGATAAAAGATGACAGCTTCTGAGAGCATGGCAACTGAAACCACGTTTGGTTTAACATTATGGGATGGCCTGACTTTGAGCTGTTGAATTCGGGGCCGTAACACTGTCTGAGAGGTTTGTATTTCTCACAGTGAACCGGTCTCTTTTTCAGCTGCTTCCTGGCTTCCTTTTTAAAGGGGTTTCAGGTGTTAGGTTTTTCGCTTCTATTTTAAATGCTTTGTTTGTCCAAATATGTAAATAGGAGGAAACACTCTTTAAGAAAGTAGCATCTCATGTCCTCCTAATTGTGAGGGTCACGTTACCATGAGACCTAACCACAGGTTGATTAAAAATCCAAACTGGACTGCAATTACTGTTTGGAACATCAACTGAAGCTCAACTGGCTTCTGCTACAAAATGGCCAGTGATAAAGCTCCTACAGCTGTCGATGCAGTAGTTGGTATCAAGCTGTAGTCATCACTTGCTAACCAGGTTATTGTACTGCTGTGTTCTTGACTAAAAGCCATTTCTCACTCTCAGTGTATCATTCAGAAGATGTATTTCTATACTCTGTCTGCTAACTTATATTAAGTGATTCATTTTAAATTATGTAAATATCAAGAAATGCTTCTTCCAGGAACTACTGCTTTGGAGTATTTCTCTGTTAGGAGGCAGTCCACTATGGCAGGTGTGAGTTTTCTTTTTCTGCTGAGTGCTGCATTTCTGTCATACCGTTTTCAATGCAGAGGTGAAACTGTGGTGCTAAAAATAGAATATTCTTTGGAATGCAGTGGAAAACCTTTTTGGCAGTCAATTTCTATTGTTCCAGTTCTCTCCACTTGGCAAAACTGATTACATCTGTCACTGGAAATGCTAGAAAAAAAGTGACAAATGTTCACAGCTACATTACAGAGCCTAGGAAGTGAGGGCTTTAGATTGCAGATGTATTATTGACTGTATCTATCATATGCAGCTTTGCATTCTGTTGCTTTTTAGGGGCTGTAGATCATTCTGCAACAAAATACACTGAAGCGTTTTGTTTTTTGCAGATATGAGAGATTTTTGTGTGCAGTTCAAGCTTAGCTATTAAAAACTGTAATTACTCGTCTTCATTCAAGCATGCATTGTTCTGAATTGTATAGTACTCTGAAAGCACGTAGTGTATTCTGTGTTTCTAATGAACAGCACTCATAATTAACTGAACCTTCTTCCCTTTAATTTTCTCAAATAATATTTGATGATGTTACCAGTCTGTCAGTCTCCATTGTTGCAATCTCTGTAAAAGCTGAGACTTAATTCACAACGTTTGTTGTACCCTGAACGTATGTAATGAATGAACATCCCTGGGTTTTGTTTTGTGTTAACTGAATAATTATTTACAAAATAGACCAAGCAATTTTTTAAACACGCAGACACAAAATCCAAGTGAGTTTTTGTGGCTCTATTTGCTGTATTAATTATAGTTCCATATCAAGCCAGGGAGCATGGGGAATGCCAAATTTGTTAGATGTGAATGCATCAGAGTTAAATACAGACTCTTTTTGCCATCAGTTCATCTGGACAAGCCCCATTTTGTTACTTTCTTGTAGTCTCTGGCATTGTCTCAGCCACACTAATAGCTAGGGGGTTTTGCTGTATGGTAAGTAATTAAGCACATAGCCTATAAGGTGGAGTAGGGGGGAAAAAGAATTTCATTTTTGTTCTGCATGTATTTTCATCATGGTAGAAGTTATCTCCTATATGCATTTACAAAAAAATGTGGGGCTGGAGCACAGTAAATGCACAGATGCTGTTTCCTGTTTGGCACTCAGACCTGTGGGTTTATTTATTTACTTATTTGTCTAGGACACTTTTGGAAGATAATAGAGGGTCCCAGTTAAGCAATAATAAATGGTTGTAGAATCACAACATGGGGGTGGATATCGAGGTCAGGTTTTTTCCTTTTTTTTCCCCACGAGGTAAAGTTAAGTATAAAATGTCTCCATTGTATATGAATGTGGCTTTTACCTGGAAGATTTCTCTCAGTTCCTAATTGTTTTAGTATCCCATACTTCAGTTTAGAAATGGCCCTTTTGAAAAGGACTTGCATGTATGCCTTGCACGGTGTGCTTCAGCCCTGAATTGCTGCTACTTCTATCTCTGGGGCACCTGAGATGCTGGCAGAAGTTATCACCGGAATTTCAAAGCCGGTGTACCTCAAACAGCATTATTTATTAAAACTGACAACTGATTCTCTCTTAATGTTATCTGGCATGCCTTGTGCAAATGCCTTCTGCTTTCACCAGACAAATCAAGGTGTTAACACATGTAACTCACTAGAGTATAAACACTGCAAGCATGTGAGAGCAGCACTGCAGATAGGATGTGAAGTATTTAATGCTGATGCCAGATGGATGCAAACAAATAAATCTGTTAATTTCTAATGTTGGCTTCTTTTTATGTGTGTGATGAGTTCAACTCCTACAAAGCTGCCAGATGTAGAAAGCCATTGGAAAATGCCACACATACCTCTTCATATTGGCAACTGTGCATAAAATTTGTTCATATGTAATTATTTCAAAATAACATTCAAATGTATAATTTCAGGTTACCAAGTTTTGCCTAACCAGCAGCAAAACTACCAGGGTTTAGTTGGAGTTCAACAGTCTCAGAATCAAAGTCTAGTCAGTGGCCAACACAACAACGTTGGGAATCAAATTCAAGGTGTGATTGTTCCATATCCTTCAGTGCCATCTTATCAGGTGGGTAATTTACTCAGAACTTTCCAATCTGTGCATTCAGAGTGATCTATTTTAAATTTTTTTACAATTGTTTTGTAAATGGATGAAATCTGCAAGTATGTTTCAAAGGGACATGGATAGAAATTTGAGAAAGTAGTAACAGTAAACAAAAACAACTGGAATGTGAAGCAGAAGTTTTAAACAAGGGGCAGAATGAAACATTGTCTGCACAAGGAAGTCTTAATGTGTTCTCAATTTTTAGGTTTCGGTGCCTCAAGGTTCCCAGGCAGTGCCCCAGCAGACATATCAACAGCCTGTAATAATTCCTGGTCAGTCAAATCAAGGATTGCCCACAGCAGGAATGCCAGTTTACTACAGTGTCATTCCATCAAGTCAGCAGAATAATTTAAGGTAAGTTTAACTTAGTTATTTGATTTCCCAGCAACAAGGTTTAATTGCCCTGTAGAAACGGACAATATCTGCTATATTACTCCATGTATTGAGATGTATTTTATAGGCAGACTTGCAAATATTTTGTTAGCTGTTTCTTTTTACTCTTATGCAGTTAACTGAAACAACCAGTACTGCTTGTTGGACTGGAAATATACTGTTTTTATGTTGCTATCAGCAATCTTTTACTTGTAAGTTCTACATTGTAGTTTTCAGTGTTCCTTTTTTTACACGTGAAACACGAGGATGTCCAGTAGCAATACCTTTTTGCAGTTATCTTTATTCTCTTTATTTTGAATCTCTGAAACAGATTACTCAACTTCCTTTTGTGCACATAACTAACAAAGCCTGTTAGCACAACATTGGCTATGAAATGAATATAGGAACTTCCTTGGATGTTCAGGTCTTGTTTGATAAATAATGTTGAGTACTCATGATAGAACAGATAATTGAATACCTAAAAGAATTCACTACAATTAATGCTTGTTACATGTTGTGTTTCAAAATACTTGGCTTGCAGCTTTTAACCAAGCAGCA
This sequence comes from Tetrao urogallus, assembly GCF_951394365.1. Lineage (NCBI taxonomy): Eukaryota > Metazoa > Chordata > Aves > Galliformes > Phasianidae > Tetrao > Tetrao urogallus. The sequence continues at coordinate 6,306,124 of NC_136821.1, read as the reverse complement.
GTGGTATGAAGCTTGCTTCATCCATCTGTGAGCACAGATTTCAGTATTTATGTTATTGCTACACGGCTTCATCAAATTAAATGAATCTGAATTCTTGTTCTGTGTACCATAAGGTTCTTTTTAACCTTTTTCTTCTTTGGTTATGTTTGAGATTCAGTGGAATCACAGGTAGACATCATCATAGACGTTTTTTTATAATAAGCTTTGTTGCTTGATCTCTTCTGTCATTTGCAATGGCCATCTCTTTCAAGCAGGGTAACTTTTATTTGGTATTCAGAGCAGACTAGCATCTTGGACATTAGGACAGCATCTTGCTTTTATCAAAATAGATGTGTTGCAACACTTTAACAAAGAACACAGAATACTGTTCTGCAGGAACTGAGTGGACTCAAACCCACAGGTCATTAGTGTAGACTAAAATAATAGGAAGATAAGAAGCTGTGTGAAAGAGTACATCCTATGCAGATAGGAAGCAATTTGTTTTAGTTTCCACTGAGTTTTGCCTTTTTCAAAATACGAGCACTTTTAATTTATAATCAAATACTTGATCTTGGGGACAAAGGATGCAAAAAAAATTTAGGTGAAGTCATACGTGAAAATGGATTTCTAGTGGAGGCTCAACAGGATCACGCTTCCTTTATTCTATTGTTTGAAGGTGTTTAAAAAGATCTCATCTTTTTAAAGGATATTCACTTTCTGTCAGTACTGACACGACCACTCTCAGTTTGCAGTCCTCCAACCCGACAGATGTTCTGTGTTATGACAGAGTTTGGTTGTGTTGTCGGTTCCTCAACTGTTTTGACTTGAATGTCTTGAAAATTAGCTGGCATAAATAAACTTCCAAAATTATTCTTTTTGTATGTATTACAGAAAAATGAAAGGCTATTTCTTTGTCTTCTTCCATGCCTGGGTACTTTTTCCCAATCTCCTGTTTGGTAAAGCCATGCTAAGGCAACCTCTGTAGGTATCTGTCTAAGCTGCCTTACCGTGCTCTGAAGTGGATGAGTATGCTCATTCCATGTGCTGAATAAGCTGACTCAGCTGCTTGGGGCCAGCCTCCAGCTGAGAAAACAGCATATGAAATCCTTGTGGTGGGTTCTGTGGTGGCTTTTTAACTGAGACCTAATTATGGTTAATTAATTCTGTACATCTTTTTTACCGTCTATTTGCACACATACCAAAATAAATCACGACAGCTTCTTGGTATACACAGGTCATAAGTTATGGCCAATGAACGGACTTGAAACCACTGTCTTCTGAAGAAAAGATTCCTGGGCAGTGGGTAGGTGGGAATATTACTGATTGAAATTAGTGAAATCCCAGTAATTTGTGGTGTCTGTAGGCAACAAATGCAGTGGTTAGGATTAAATGTGACAAACTTCTGTTAGTCATGTTCTTTTCTCTTTATTATTATTACAGTTCATCAGTAGGATATTTGCAGCCTCCTGGATCAGAGCAGATACAGTTTCCTAGAACATCATCACCCTGTAACTCACAGCAGCTTCAAGGACAGCAATGTGCAGGTTGGGGGACTAAAGCTTTTTTGGAGCAAGTTTTTAGCCATTGTTATGTAGAGTGTTTGTATTTGTTATTAAGGGTTTGATTCAGAATTAAGTATTTTTTAATTTCCTTCTGTATTCTGTATTTGAAGTTAGATTGCATACAGGTTAACTTTACATCTTAATTTTTTTATCATTGAAAGCTCTCATTACTTTGCCAGAATTCAGTATTGGACACCACAATGCCTTGCATGTCTGCTTTTGAATTGAGTCAGACTTGGGAACAATGCATTCGCAGCCAAATGACTTTAATCTTTTCCTCAGTGGCTACTGGGCTTGGATAGAGAGGAGAGAGGTAGTCTTTCCAAATGTTGAAAGGGAAATTAAATACTCTGAAGTATTCTGTTCTCATGTTTGTTTCTTCTGGTAGCCTTATTTACTGCCTTTACTTCCATAGTTTATAACAACCATTCAAGTCAGAAGCCATCACCTCCTACATTATTGTCACCTTCATCAAAGTCAAAGCTGCCACAGGCTGCTTCCATTTTGCACTACAGCATAGTGTCTCCACCCTCATGTAAAAGTTCACCCACTGGTCTTTCCATCATGCAGCCAATAAAAGGTATATTTTATTGGGATTTTCATCTAAGCCATTCTGTCTAGAAATTATCAGGTTGATTTCATGGCTACTTGTGAGAACAATTGTGATTTGAATGCTGTCTCTGCAAATACTTTTTCAGAATTCTTCATCTGAATTACTGTCATTGTAACTTTAAAAATGACCGCATTGAACTAAATGAAACAACAGCCAACTTTACATGAGCAGCCTGGAGGCAGCCTTCTTCAACAGAGAACAGTGTTGCTTAGCAGAAGTACTTAAATCAGTTTTGGAATGTTTTGCTCTATAAAATATTAAGATAATTTTTTTTAAGGCCTCTATATAGCAGCTTCAATGCAGTATGAAAACAGTAGTGACATAGAGCTTGTCTTGTCCTTGAAACGTTTGTAAGTATTGATATCCAGACACTTTAAATCTCTGCATTTCCAACCACAATTATAAAATTTGATGAGCTGGTCAGGAAACTAAGGGCATTGGGGTTAGCCTCCAAACTAGAGATTTATAGATCAATCTTTTAATCATAGTCAGTACTACTGCCCTTATTTTAATGAAAGAGAATTTGATGCAGGAGAGGTTTCACTGGCAACAAAAAGAAAAGGGGGGTGTAATTTCTACCATTGTTATCAGTATTTTGCAAGCAATAGCTGAAGCAACTAGGTCAATGACCTAGATTCCAGTGGAGATGAGATGTGGAGTCTCTCATGACCTGTTATCTTTTAAGATATTTTTAGAGGCTGTTCATTAGTAAATAGGTAACATACAGTTAGGTGGCATGATAGCTGGATCAGCAGTGTATTTTAGTTCACAGGCATTTTTAGTTTTCTTTCTTTTGGGATGTAAATCTTAAAGATGGCCATTTCCAGGCATCCAAAATTGGTCTAGAATTGGTTTGTTCTACCCTTACCCTGTTCTAGTTCTAGTTTTATGCTGTTTTGATTCAAACCTGTTAAACTGTCATTTAAACAAGGTTGGGGAAGGTAAAAGCCTTCTAAATATTGAGAGAATAAAAAAACCACGCACTTGAGCAACAGCAATAGTGAGATGATACCTTGAGGAATCATCTCGAGGTAAGGACACGGGACATACATAGGCATGCAGCTGAGTGGTGTTTCTCCTCCTGAAAAATTTGAAGGGGAGCACACTCAGTCTGGGAGCCTTTCAAGGATTTCTCCCGGGTTCTTCTTGCCATGCTTTTTGATAGCTGAATATCTGCATCTGACTTATGCCTTCTATGACACTTGATTTCAAGCACGCTTGTTATAGGAAAAGAGTTCCATTTATTCTCACTTACTCAAATGCTGTGGAACTTATAGTAGAAGTAAAGAGAAACAGCACTTGGGGATCTACAGTTTTCTTTTGTGGTTTACATAGAACTTTTCAGCGTGTGGCGTCTATCAAGCAGTAATGCTGCAGGTTATTTCCTTGGGAGTTCTAGCTCTGTTCTCATAGAACAGAGATGACAAAAGTTATGTGCCAAGCACTGTGGAAATTATAAAGCAGTAAAATGTAAATCTAACATTTATAATATTTATATATACATATGTGCATGATTAATAAAATGAAACCAATCTTGTGTGAAAGGTAGTGTGTATATTGGTTTTTGCCTCTTTTCCTCGAGTCTGTGCATAGAGATTACAGAGGCCTTGCCACTTGGCAACTTGCTGTGTGTTACTCAGATTAATAGCAGCAGTCCATAAGCAGAAGTCTGCTTTATTTTGCTGCACAACAGAATAGAAATATTCACCGTGTGACTTTTACAAGGACTGAGCAGGGATGCTCAAATTGATACCCTCCACTAAAGTTGGCAAGGTAATCTGATGATTACATTTCAATCTGTAGCACATAGGTAGAACTTTTTGCCATTTAAAACAATTAGGAAAAAAAAATTGTTGTTATCACATTGTTTTGATAAACATCAATACAGTAAATATTTCACAGTACAGTTTAGAAAGGCTAACACAGTTCTAATATTAAGAGCCTGTTGCTCTTAATAAAATCGTATGATTTGCGTTTCCAAGGAATCAGATTGTTTCTTTTTGCAATGCAGGGGTAGTGAATACAATAGCCCATTTTAAGAAGATATAGGAGCAATGCATTCTGTAATCTGATCGACTTTTCCTAATTGGTGGTATGATGTAGGTAATGAATTGAGAAGATTGTGGACTCTCTGTTTGAAGGGAGTGAAGTTGGATGATTAAATGGTGTTCAAACAGTGTATTTTAATCATGGTTTCTGAGAAATTATGTAAACATAACATAGAAGAAAGAAGGAAATTGCAAACAACCATTTCCAAGTAAATAGGACATTATATAAATTACCTGGGATGGGGGATAACAACCAATCTCTCAGAAAAACTCTCATCACAGCTCTTTACACAAAACCATATGGAACAGCATTGGCTGTTTGGCTGTTCTCCCCTAACTGGAATTTCTGCAGCAACCACAGCAGCTAAGTGGTGCTGGCTGCATGGAACAAACTATGTTCCCTGCTCAGAAAAGCAACCCCAGACTTGTAGGATAGTTATAAAATCTGTGAATGAATAAAATGTTGCTTTGGACTAAAGACCCATTTCAGATCTTTCTAATGTATGGCACCATATCAAAGAGAACTTTACTCTGACAATAACTACAGTAAATGTAGAATACTTCTAACTATTGCTAAATAGAATTTCTTTTAAAAAATATTCCCGCTAATGAGTTTCAGTGGTTCCGTTTATCTTCTGCAGTTCTGGGAAGCCTTCTCTTAAGCTAATCTAGTGCAGATTTATTTGATAGTGGAAATACAATTGTACAGAATATCCTGTCCCAGTTCTCTAGAAATGAGCAGCTTATTTAGCAGGATGTTGTAAGCATTTTCTTTTGTTTTAATTCATGTCTTTTCTACTAAAATTAAAATTGAAACTGATGATGAACCAACTGCATCCTGTCCTTTCTTGCCATGTAGCAGTAGCAGCACCACCGGGTGGAGGAGTAGTAATGATGCAGCTAAATATACCCAACAACCCTCAGCCTCGGAACCATTCACCTCCACAGTGGAAACAGAATAAATATTACTGTGATCAGCAAAGGGGGCAGAAGTCCACAGAACTTAGCACTTTAGACAGTGCTGCACAGGTATGAGTTCTGTTTTATTTTCCAGCATGACTTATTTGCATAAGCTGCATTTTTGCTTTGGCTTGTTGTTGGGTTTTTTGTTTTTTTTTTTCCCAAAAGTTCTTTTTTGGAATGAAGTCTGTTCTGATAGTACTTAATATAGTACTTTTGCTTCCAGCGTTGGAATGCTTGTAATTTAGCTTGTTCAACTGGATACCTTTTTAAATACACACTTGTTGTTTATCCAGTTGCAGCATAGTCCTCAACTAGGTAGTCCTGTCACCTCGCCAGCCCAGTCACCAGCACCAGCTCAGCTGTCAAACCTCAAGAACATCCGTCCCACGTTAACACCTCTTTCTATTGTGCCCCAGTTTTCTAGACCTTTCATCCCTGGACAAGGTATATTTTTGGTTAACTAAAATTTGTGTGTGTTGTTTTTGTTTTGTTTTAAATGCATCTTAAAAGACATAAGGATTTTCTGACAAACTGTGACTCACTGCAGTAGTAATCTTACTGAAGGAAGATCAACAAAGCTATCCACTAGCTCATCTTAATGCATTCTATGGTTATGATGTTATCTTTCAGGGATAGAACTGTAATTTTAAGATGAATGTTCTGCCAAAACCCTTTTCTTCATTGATGAATGCATTGAATCAAACCACTGCTAAGTGTGAATTCTTCATTCCTTTTAGAAAAACTGGTATGATAGCAGAAAAAGTCTCTTAGAGAATAATTGAATTCCTCTTCTGCCATGTTATCAGGAAGAAAAAAAAAAAAAAAACACACACAAAAAAAAACAAAAAAACAAAACAAAACAAACAAAAAAAAAAAAACAGAAAATAAGGAATTTTCATTATGATGTGGAAGTTTGAAAACAAACAAGAAGTCCTTTGGCAGTGACCAAAGATGTCCTGGTGTGTAGTTCCAAAACTAAAATCAGTGGATCTATTTTGTACAAAAATTACGTTAGTAAAGCAAGACTTAGAGAAAATGCTGCTGTGTCTTCCTTATTGATAGGAGAAACTTATTTTGTTTGTCCTGTGCTGCACAACCTTTACATGCTTCGTATTCCATCGTTGTTGTAAAAATTCCAAGTTGCCTGTTGCAAACCACATCTCACAACTTTTTTAATCTTCTGTGATTGTTAAAAGAATTCCGTCTGGTAGTCCTCAGAGCACATAGGAGTATGAAGACTCACCAGGGATGCAACCATGGCAATGGTTAAATTAGTACACTGAGAAGTCCTTTATTAAGGTCATTTTCAGGTGACGCCACAGTAAATAACGTTATTGCATTTTTCAGCGTAACTCTTAAATGCAAGAAAGCCTTGGGCTTGAACCTTTTCACCCTGTGATCAGTATCTGACTTCATCACACAAATCTTATTTTCCTGGCTTAGCCAGATACACTGCATTGTGCATACTCATTCTGCTTTCTCCTACAAAAGATAAACACAAAACCTCCAAATTCTGTTACTATGTTCTGGGGGTGGGGGGGACCCTTCTAATTACCTTTCTCTTTAAGGAGATGCCAGATACCCATTGCTTGGCCAGCCCCTGCAATACAATCCACCATCTTTATTACGTGGACAAGTAGCAAGCCAACAGGTAAAGAGAACACTCTCCTGGCAACACAGAAGAAAGCAATTTAGGACTGCAATTATAATAACTGTGATAGAAACTTAAATTACTGCATTGGAAAAATAATGGATTGGAAAGCACTTGCTTTCTAATAACTGTTTCATTCTTTGTTGATACTTCCGCTGTTCTTATGGTAAAAGTAATGAGAAGCATTATCCTGAAATGTAAACTTGTCTTTTGACCTGAAATTTCAACCTGTGAAAGAAGGTGCAAGGCACAGTGTAGAATATGGACTCTCCCAGAAGCAGATAGGCAGCAGTTCTAAAAATGAGTAATAAAAAAAATTTGCTTAAAAGAATTTTGAGTAAGAATTTTTTAAAAATAGGAAATAAAGGTATTCCTAAGCAAAAAGTGGTTTTGTTTCTTACAAGAAAAGAAAGTAGTGTTAGCAAAACTGTATTTACTGCTGGAGACTTAAACCCTTCTCCCCTACCTTGCTCAATTCTACCAGAGATCAGCCAGAAGATGTGATGGGTTTGAGGGGAGGTGGTTTATTTTTTTTCTGAGAAGTTTTAAGGTGATTCTTTTCATCGTTTCCTTCCTTTCTTCTGAAGTCAAGGGATTTACACTGAGGTAATGCAGAACTTTTAAGATACGATGCCTTGTCATTGAAGTACACCATTTATATTCATCTCTCTAGTGTCAGCCTGGAAACAGACATGGAAACAGGGGAAAGAAACCAGCAAAGAAGGCTGCTTCAGCAGATCTCGGTGCAGGAGAGCCAGGTATAGAACTAGCCACATGGTGTATAAGGGCAAAGCAAGTCAGATGGTACAGTCAGTTCACAAATCTACTGCAAAATTCAGCATTGACTCCCTGCCTTGCTCTTTTAAGGAGCCTATTTGTAATCTCAGCTTTTATTTGTACACTTGCAGCTGTAAGCAGCATTAAATGTGAAAGAAGCATTGCCCTCTACCAGCAACAGAATGCTTTTGTAATAGCCTGTAATATCAGCCAACTGGAGATACGAGGATGAAATAACTCATTCTCTACTGTCTTTATCTACTTATCTACTTAATCTTTAAGTACAAGAACGAATTTTGATTTGATGTTTTTCTTGTTTCAGCTGTGGGAAAAGTTCTAGAAATAACAGAGCTGCCAGAAGGTATAACTCGTATGGAAGCAGAAAAACTATTTGGAGAACTTTTAAAAGTCGGTGCCAAGATCCGGTGGCTGAGGGATTCACAGTGTCTACAAACACAGCAGCACCACCGGCGGTACTGTGGCAGCGGAGATAGTAATGTGAACACTGAGCCATGCAAATCTACTGACTTGGCCTCCACTTACACGGTTCTAGCTATGTTCCCTACAATGTCGGCTGCTCAGAACGCATTGAAGAAACAAAGTAGTACCTCAGTTAACAAGTTCAGGCTGAGAACAAGCAAGAAGCACTACGACTTTCATATCCTTGAAAGGGCTAGTTCTCAGTAGCAGTTACATCGATGGACACTCAGCCTTTACTACTTCCATGTCCTTCTCTCCTTGATCGGCTTAATGTTGTGGGGTTTCTGTTCTTTTCACAGAGATTCCTGGGATGTTTTGTCATAAGTGACATTAGCCATTGAAGAATAACCCAGTGATCCAGCACGATGAAAAAGTTAATTCCAGACAAGAGCAAGAAATCATCTTTGGGAAAGGCAGCTTTCTATACAGAATGCCATTGAAATGCCCCCCCCAACTTTTATAATAGTTTTGTTTTGTATTTTTGACTTCTTGTATCAGATCCAAAGTTCTATTGTACAGCAAATGTTCATAAAAGCCCATGTTCAGATTTGTATTTTATAATCCCTGTTCACTGCCAGCACACAGCTGTCCATTCCAAAGCAGGAACCTGAGGATTGGTACAGGGGGAAAGAGAACCATTTTCAAGGAATTACGCTCATTTTGTAGTGAACTGCCCAAAGTATTCAGATTAACCTGTTCCCTGTCCCTTGCATTTCTTTTGTTTTTTAAAGAAAAGAAATATATAATTTTAGTAACTAGTTAATTCCTTAGATGGTTGGTTTCTTTTGAGATTCATTCAAGCGATGTCAAAAGAAATTACAAGTTCATTGTACCCTGGAAGGATTCGCTTTGATCCAATGAGTTGAAGAAGTATTTAAAGGGGAATATGAATAGATTACGAAGAATGTTCACTGAATCACATTTTAATATTTCTTTTTAGCAAAAAAAGTGAAGAAACTAAAATGGATCTTCACAGGTGACAAAATGTTTGCACTTTAATTGTGTTCCCACCAGTATGAATCTCTTTCTCTTTCTTTTCACGCTAAGATAATTGCGTTTGATAAGAGCTGGAAACTTTTTAAATGGTTTAAGTTTTCATCATTTGCAGATACTCACTGGACATCAAAAGACTCATTGCACATAAAAATGAAACAAACTTTTTTTCAATTTGTGTAATTTGCAAGGCTGTACAATGTGTGCTGATGCAAGCCTTTTTCAGTTCAAGAAAATAAATGTTTACAAACACAAACTTTTGTGGTGCATTTGTTTAAACTTCTAGGAGTCTTCTGAAACCCGGATGAATATGCTGATGGTTTGGATCCCTATAAATGTGAGAAAATAACTTGAAAATAACTACTACTGTAATTTTTTTTTTAAACCACCATCTCTTCCTCTTCTTAAAGCATTCATTTACACCATCTTCTCCATTTTTTTTTTTTTAACATTTTCCCCATACAAGTGAAAAGAGAGAATAGATCAGACTATAAGGGCTGCCCCTGTTTAGTAGTTTTTTTTCTTGTTTTAGCACAGGTGCTGACTTGCTGTGTAGATAAATAACAACCAGTTCCTTTCCTTTAAGGTCACAGCTTTGTAAAACATGCATTTTTAATTCCTCTAAGTGGAAAATCAATGTAAATGTTGTATTTAAAAACATTTTGCAGTGGTTAAGTAAATAATTTTGGTGCCTAATTTTCTCGTTTCAAAAATTCTACTACTGAACAACTAAACATCAACATGTGAAGCAGCAAGAACTGTCTTTTGCATGTTTAGTTTCTAAATCATTTGTGTGATTAATCGAAGTATGCAGAAGAAAATCGGTCTGTCTGGGGATGAGACAGCGTGATGAATTGAGCATGGGGGGACCTGGTTCTGCCAGAGGCTGTAATGACACGTATTTACATGACTAAAGGTAAACCTCCCCTCTGCATGTCTCCTACAGCCGGAGAAAGGTCAACTTTAAGCCCCTAGCCAAAATACACATCTACTTAATAGTAGGACCACTTTGCTCAAAGGATGGATTCTTGGCATTCAAGTACATCTGCTGAATTAAGTCATACCTGAGAGGATATCTGTTTTCATCCTGAGCTGGAATCGCCAAAGAAACCAAAGAAAATGTAACTCCAGGTGATCTAAGTTACAGTATTTCACTCCTGGACAGCACGGATGATAGTGTGACCAATGCACAAGCTGCATCACTGCTTCCAGCTAATAACCAGAACTAGTTTAGGATTGTGGTTTTAATCCTGTAAGTCAGAAGTTTATAATGACAGGTGCCACAACTCAGAGAGGCAGTTGCCGCCTCTGGGTAAAAAAAGAGAATTCTAGGGCAAGATGTAGAAGAAAAGTGAATAACTGAGTTACCATCCATTCTGAATGACCAAAGAACAGTACTAAATACAACATCCAACCTAGCCATTCCAAAGCAATTAATAAGTCATGTATGCTAATCCAGAATATGACTCCTTCCTACTATTACTACAGGCACATCGCCCTTTCTGAGCACCTTTTTCTGTTGAGCAGGAGCAGTTACATTTTTTGCCTGGATAGGCTGATAGGTGTCTCACTGATGATTATGAACAGGACCCAGTAAGTGTCAGAGGCTTCTGTACCCATTTTAGATTCAGAGTTAAAAAAATACTTCTGCTTTACAGTGCTTTGTTCACGTTTTGTGCCACTTCACAGTGTCCCTATGAGAGGGCTCATCAGACGTTAGCCTTCAAACTTCAAGTTTCAGAAAGATAAGACCAGCTGTACTTCCCCGACTTTTACACTTCTGTCCCTTTTGGTTCGTAAAAAGGCACAACTTGGGTCTGTATACAGAGACCCTGGAACTGGATTTATTTCCCAGCTGAGAACAGGCACTGTACGGATAATCAGTTTTCTCAAATGCTCTCACCAACCTAAAATTAATTTATTTGAGTTTCTTGCCATTCCATGTTGGAGCCATTTTAAAAGTAATTAATGGCAAAAGGAATTAAGTAAGGACACAAATTATACTGCAGTGATTCAATACATTTAATTGGGTTGGGAGCATGTAACTGCTAAGGCTGAGGAAACAGCAATCAAGAATAACTAGAAAGCTTGGGTGAATCTATTATCTACTCCACCCAAGGCTACTACTTGAGTTCAATTTTTAGTTAATGCAGTAATATTACTGTACAGAATGCATCCCTGAACTGTGAACACATTCACTGTTGTGACTGTACACTGAAAACAAATGTTTGTAATGAAGAAAACAAACAAGCCCCATTCCTGGGGAGCACTGAAAAACCCACAGGCGTGTGCCTGGGTTCAGGTAAACATAACAGCACACCTGAGAATCTACTCGCACCCTCTGTAAGACCAATTTTGCTGTCATTCCAACAGCTCCTTTTCCTATCTAGTGACACAAGCCATTTTGTTCTCAAGGTGGAATGAAGTTCTATTCTCATGTTTACACAAACTTGTTCGTGCCTTAAAACTTCACATTAGATGTTTGCTAGCTTATCTTCTCATAGTAGCTTGTTTGAATGTGAAAAGAGTTTTAATTAAAATTACGACTAATGTTTGTAAAGATCTGTTTTTAGCTAGCTTCCCTAGAAAATTGGTGCTGGTTGTAATTTCCCATATTTAGCCCTGAGGCAAAGAATGCTTATATGAAGCTTTGGAGAAAACTGATCAAAGCACCTCTAAATTTAATGTCATCAAAAATGACCAGTGCAGAAAGGACTGACTTCAGTCCCCTTTGGTGTTTCTACAGTCCAGTCTTCATGAATATTGATGTGCTGCCTCTATTCAAATTCCTGCTCCTGCAGTTTGGGTATTTTTGGCTATTGATGTCAATAAAATAAAATTAAACAGTGCACAACATTAAAGTGACTTCATTTTAGAAGTCTTAATTCTCACATGTAAACCAGAACTCTTAAAAGGTCCTAATTTCCAAAACCTTTTGAAAGTTATCCCCCTTTAGTGCTTTTATTTGAAAATTAAGAGAAAAGCCATTATTCACACCTGAAAATTGTAGACGTGAGGTCCAACGTAAATGAAGGTGTCTCTTGGCTGACTTGAAAATTATGCAGTCACGTTCTTAACCTGAGATGTGTGAACCTCCCCTTCGTTCAATGACGGCCTCATATGTTTAGACTTGTAGGACTGGAGTTTGGACCTATCTGATGGGCCCTCTTTAGCAAAGCTTATTTTTTTTCCTGCTTGTAACTACTTGACTTCTTTGCAATGTTTGCTGACTGTCAAAATTTGTCAAGTAAAAGTGAATCTTGCATAAGAGATGAAGAAGCATTAAAATTGGTACAAGACACAAACACATTAACATGTGCTGTTTTATTTTGTCAGTCTTACCAGTAAAGCACAGAGCAGTCATTCTGTGGGATGCATGCAAAATGAATTGTTTCTGCACTTCTGAAGAGATATGTGATGTCAGAAAGACTAGTGCTGTAAACCAAAGAGCCATATAGGAAAAACTTTTATCTTGCTGATAATTGTTTGCATTAAAACTGCTATCAGGTAGAAAAATAAACTCCACTACTGCATATAATGCTCACCAGTGAAGTTCATTCTTAATTCAGTTCCCATGTCCCAGTTGACTTTGAATCTGAATTAGACTAAGGACTGATGATGATATATCATGCTGAGAGCAGCGAAAATTTTCAGGCACAGAAATGCTACAAGGTGCTACATACTAGCTTCAACATTTCCCAATGTTTGCAAACAGTACTTGATAGCTAACTTAAAGAAACTATACTAAAAAAGAAAATGAAGAAAAGCAGTGTTGCATTACATCAAACTCAACTTACAGAACTTGAAGACCTTTCTAACACCTACCTTGTAATTCTTCCTTGCAGTGGTCATAAGATTAATTGGAGAAATTGGTATGCAGCACAGCCTTGCTGTTTGTACAGTTTCCAAACTAGTTACTGTAAGAAATAGCACTAGAATAATGCTAGGATAATCCACAGCACTGATTTACAGATGCTAGGAAACACCACAGCTTGTCTCCATGTTAATTCAAATCCTTTTTAACTGGAGCTGATACTTTAATTTGTTAACAGACCATTGATTAGAATTCAGTAACAGTGCAATTAAAAGAAATTCACTCGTGAAAATACTTTCCTTTACAATCCAACTGAATCTACACTGATTTGTTGAGTTTTTTGAGAGGGAAGGTGTGAATCACCAATGTCCTAAAATGTAAACAGCTTTCTTGCATTATCCTCCATATTGATTGCCAAATTCAATTTTGTGTGTTTATCTGATACTGGCTAAAATTTCCACAAGAGTGACAGATGGAATTTCAATCAAATGTGGCTCCGTATGTTCTCAGAAGTCTTAGACTTGCAGCAGCAAATGCTCTGGAGGTGGGCTGCAAAGCTTCCTTACACCTTACGCAACATTACATACATAAGCAACTTGGGAAACTGTTTGGACATGAGAGAACCCTTTAAAATCTTTTTAGAGCAAAGCTCTGGAAGGTACCTTAATCCACGTGCAGCTTTCTGCCCTCTGGGGTCCTTCACTGTGCAACCAGCCCAGCCTGATCCCTGTCCTGCACTACAAATGCTCCCTGTGTTTGCAGCTTCACACGGCCGTTGCTCCAGGAGCTCTCAGATTAACGGCAGCATAGTCGCAACTGCAGCAGCTCGGCGACCCTGTGGTTAGACAGTTAGACTTGTTAAGTTGTACCTACTTGAGAACGTAACATCAATAATTCCTGTTGATGTCCAGATGTAACCCTTACCAGATGATCCGCGGGCCCTTCCCTTGGTATGCATCAACAAAATTCTGTTTTGTCTGTGTAGGAACTGTAGAAAATCGCGCTTTCCAAGGCACATCCCTGAGCAGCGCTGCTCCCTCACGGCTCGGCTGCGCTCGCCTTCTCACAGCGAGCCTCGCTCGGTTCTTTTCCACATACTGAGCACCGCTTTCTGTCAGTTCCCCCTCACGCACCCTTGGCCTTCCCGGCTGAGCTGCATCTCCCTGCCCGCACAGCCCCGTACCACACACCACGTGTGCGCAGGCCCTTTTCCTTGCCGCAGCCACAGAGCAGAAAAGCTCCAGAGCCGCCTCGAGCGCCGGGACAGAGCGTACAAACCGCCCGAAGGGGACGCGCGAAGCGCCAAACATGGCGCCCATCGTCCCTACAGACCAAGGCGAATCTGCCGCCATCGAGCGCGCGACCCAGGGCGGGCACCAATCAGAAGGCGGGGCTCGGGCCCCCGGCGCAGGCGCGTGACGAGGGGTCGGCGCAGCAGAACGGAGGTAGCGGCGCATGCGCACGGCGGCTGTCGCGGCTCCGGAGCCCGGCGGTCACCATGATGTGGTTCGGGGGCTCCATCCCGGCCGCCATCGCCGCCGCCAAGCAGCGGAGTTCGGTCTTCGTCGTGTTTGTGTCAGGTACGGCCGGTCGGAGCGGGGCGGCGGCGCCGAGCGCCGGGTCTCGGCCTCCCCTGCGCTGACACGACGCCCGCGGCCGCCGGGCCCTGCCCTGCCCTGCGGGCCCGCGAGCGGCGGGCGGAGCTGGTCCGGTCCGGTGCCGTCCTCACGGGGCCGCCGAACCGAACCGAAGCGCGGGACGAGCCCGGCCCGGCGTGTCCGCGGCCCCGCGCGCTCCTCTCCTCGGCCGCTCCTCCGCCAGCTGCGCTGCGCCCCGCGGCGGGCGCTCATCCGTGCTGTGTCAGCGCGGGCCGTGGCGGCGCGCCGTGCCTCCGGGCCGGGCAGCGCGGGGCGCCGCTGATCCCGTGGAGCGCCGCGCTCGATCCGCCAGCTTTCCCTTTTGGGCTCTCCGTGCCGTTAGTCGCGTAACCGACACGTTGGAGGAAGTGAACTCGCGCTGTCTCGGTGCAGAGGAGAGAGGAGGAGCCGCTGCAGTGCGGCTGTCCCGTGCTGCTCGCCGTGCTGCGGAGCGCTGTCAGCCCGACTGGGGACGCGGGCTGCGAGCTTCCGGGCGGCGTCTGAAAGCCCTGATAACGTGATGGCATCTGTGCCGAACGGCTTTTAACTCGCCGTTATTAGTTCTGTTCGTTTCTCTGTCTTTTCCTTAAGCATTCTTCAGCGTGTTTGCTTTCAGAATTGACGTTACCGACGGGTTGTATGTAACTACGTGCAAAGCCGGGTGGTAAGCAGGAGGAAGGCAGCTGCTCTGCGATGCTCCACATCTCCAGGGTTAGACATGTTCTGTTGGATTTCTCGAATGTCTCACATTCTTAAAGATTTTTAGTCGCGTTCAGAACCTGTGACTCAGGCTGGCGATAAGTGTGTGACTGCAGGGATGTAGACTTGCTTTGATACTGTAACACTTGCGTGGTGGTGATGTTGAATCTTCGTGCTGCAGACTGGCCCATAGGACAAGCGTTCCTAATTCAGCTGCCTGAGCAGGAAGAGGTGCTTTCAGAAGTGTTCCTTGGAGGTGCTTTGTACACTTTGCTCAGTGATCTATGGGGGACAAAACATCAATTAAATGGAAAAATGATAAATAGTAAATGCAAATCAACTGTGATTGTAGTACAAGCGCTGTGAAGGACAGCTAGCTACTAGATTCAGTCTTGACGAAAATAATTGAAGTCTGCTTGGTTCATTGCTTTTTGTTTGGTTCCTACTACCATCTGCCTGTCCGTCTCTTCCAGTTTGCTGCTTCTCTGGACAAGCACCTGGAATGAAGAACTGGATTATTCCCTCTGACTCTGTTTCCTACAGGCAAGCTGTAATGTGGCTGCTTAGCTTAACAATGAGGCAGTGTTTGCAGCTGAAGTTGCGTGTTGTTCAACCAGCTTTTTTTTTTTCCAGCATTTCTGTTCATGGACTTCGTAGTGTAGTTTTAAACCTTCCTAGCATAGTTTTAGTTAGGATCTTACATGCACTGGCATATCTCATGGATGTCTCTGCTATCTTCTTGGTAGAGTTCTGTAGATGGCTTTCCATCCTGTATGGATGAACATTTAATGTTTTTGAGATATTTAATCTTAAGTTAATAGTTTGTTTCCACGTGAAACTTCCTTGGATGCCTCCTCTGTTCTGGTTGGGGTGGGTAAGATTATTTCTTTCCAGATGTTAGGTGTGTTCTAATACGAAAATACCAGGCTGTGTTTTAAGAGGTGCCTTTTCAGGAGTGCAAAAGCAGGGGCTGTGGGGTAGAGAAAAAAACACTTCCAGCTAAAGTGTTTGTGTTTCTGTTTAGAAACATTTGTAGGAACAGCCCTTTGATTATAACTTTTATTTTTAGGATTTTTTGTTCTTTAACAAAAAAGCGATTTGCAGTCAGCTGGTTATTTGTTAGTGCTTTCCTGCTAAGCTGTATCCAAGCCCTTTTCAAGTTAAACACGTGAAGTAACATGAGGCGGAGGTGAGCAGACCCATATTCCAGCTTGCTGTCATTTCCAGAATGGGCAGTCCTTGCCCTCACTGAGGAGTTAGGAAATGCAGGTTGATGAGCAGCAGCCAGCCAGCTTCTTCTGTAAGGGAGACATTTGTCCCTGATGGCTGCGTGCTGAACAAGCTTTGAAATTTTGATTTGTCGGTTTTATTTTAGGACTGAGGAACAGGGGAATTAAGTCCTTTGGCAACCTGGGGTGGTTTTGAATAGATTCCTCTTACAGGAACTCGGTCATTGCAGATGAAGTCTTTTCAGTGATCTGAACCAAGTGGGAGGTGATGGATACCTGTCCCTGTGTGGAGCTCTCACTTGACCTGACCACAGTGAAGAGATTGGCACGTGTGACTGAGAGTTGTGTGCAGCTCGTAGATTGCTGCTAAGTGAAGTCAAGTTAAGTGTGGGAAATCTGAGGGTCTTGGGAACGAGAGATCCGAGGCAGTTTGTAATAACTCGGTGTTTTGCTGAGATCTGAATTCTGCCAGTAACATTGATTGCGGCCTCTCAGCTTTCTCCATGCCTTTCACATTTCGTTTTCAGGATACAGATACTGGGATAAATGAACATGAGCTCCCAAGTGGGAGAGGGTTATTAACAAAAAGATACCCAAGTAGCTATTCTGTGGGTAGTTCCTATGCTAAAGTGCTTCATGAGGTACAGTTTCACAGAAGGTGATTTATCAGCATTTTCCTTCCTGGATCACAGCTCTTGGAGACTGCACGGTGAATAACCTGACCTGTTTTTGTCCTTCAGCATTCTTTTGCCAACTGCAGCAGTTGTTTGTCTGGAAAAGTTACCATTAGGCAAGTCTTGAGGTATTTTTAGTAGCCTAATCGGATGAGCACATGTGAAAGTGTGTGCAGCACAGCGGCTCCATCCGAGCGTGTTGGGGGGGAGAGGCTGCACCACTGGGCAGAACAGCTGCGGCCACCCGCTGCACTTGGTTCCCTAAAAATATCCTGAATGTGAACTTTGAGTATATAGGCTGACAGGAACAGAGATTAGCGCTTCTAGGGAAAAATCAATACGTACAGATGGAAAACACTTCTCGAAAAGCAGCGTGTTTTGTATTGGTTTCCTTCTGAGCAGCATTGCAACCTGTCCCTACCTTAAGGGAGCAAGGCTTCGCAGGGGTGCTCCTGGTCATTCGCGAGTAAAAGATACTGTGTGAAACAGTGACTGGCATGAAACAGTTTGTTGTTGAATAAGGGGCTTCTGTACTAGGAAGCCAGTATGTGACTCTTCATCGAGAGTGCAGTCAGTTCCAAGCTGCTAGGAAATAATAGAAATTAAAGATAAACAAATACTTGTAGGCCGGTGCACTTGTGGAAAACTGATTAACGTTCACCTGAGCTTATTGATTAACCCAAATTCCCACTAAACTGGTGCTTTAGAATACAAAAGTGATTAAAATAACAGTTGTGAATTTGTGGCCCTTCTTCAGTTTCCTTTACTGACATAGCTGCTCTTCTGTTCCTGGGTGCTCCTGACTCCTTTTCGTCCATTCCCACTGTTACTGTTCATGTCAAGAATTGGAACACAAAAGTGATAAATCTGTGAACAAGGCTTTTTTTAAATTATCAAATTCTGAAGCCTTGTGTACTGAATTTCTAAGAGATGAAAAGTGTAGTTTTACCTGCGTTAGCAGCTGCTGTACTTAGTACTACTATGTACTTAAATTTATTAGGAAGGACAAGCAGTGGATAGCAGATCAAGCCCAAAGGCAGGGAGAAGCAGTGGTTCATTCCAACTGCTGTGGGATCTCCTTGCAGATTACAAGAGCATAGCAAACAGGACACGAAAGCGTAAACATGCTCCCTGTAACGTGAAAATGCGGCCCATGGGCAGTTGTGCAATGAGATGATGCAATCAAGCCAATCCCCAGGCTGCCATCAGTTCCTGCTCCTTTATCCCTGTTCCATCTGTATGGTCCAGTCCCGTCTGCTCCCTGGACTAACTTGCCATGCAGCTGAATGAGTGTGCAAGCTACGTGCTTGCTGTCTTGGAAGGATTTTTGGTATATTTGCCTTTTTTTGGCATGTTAGCGAGATGAATCAGCTGGAGTGAATTACCTCCAGATTATAGGAAAGAAAAGAAGATTAACTGATTTGAAAATAATTGAGAGAGTCTCTTTCATCAACAATTTCAAGCAGCTGAAGCAGAGCTGAAGTCAGAAGCGGATTGTTCAGCTTCATGCATGTTGTGTTTGCAGGTGAGGATGAACAGTCTGCTGAGATGGCTGCAAGGTGGGAGGACGCTCAGGTGACCGAGGCTGCCTCCGATGGCTTTGTTGCTATTAAAATCGACACCAAAAGGTTTGATTCAACTCTAATTCTGTCTCTTGCACGATCTTTCACTGACGATGATGGAAGTATGAGGCAAGGGAAGTCCTCTCCCTGCTCTGGAGGTATTCTGAACGCAGTGTTTGAGAACATAAGTGAGATCAGTACTGCTAAAGCCACTGGAATCTGAGAAAACTGAAAATTTGCAAATGTACTGCAGTGTTGTGCTAAATATTTTTTTGCATGTTTCCTACTGGTTTCAGCATTAGTAAAAGAATGCTTGAGGATGTCCTCTTTCAAGAGAAGAAAATGCAAAAAAGGCCAAGTAAAAATAACGTGGAATCAAGATGCAAGTACACTCGAGGCAATCCTTTGTTCAGTAGGATAGGTCTGTAAGGCCCCAGAGAAATTCTCTCCTTTGTAACACACAGCACAGAAGCGTTGAGGCTTCTGGATAAACTACTCAATTTTGTTAGAATAAGAACTTCAGTTCCAGTGAGCAGAGTGCGTTGACGTTTCCAGAAGTTGCGTTATTTTAAAAGGCTCTGCAGACCTTTTAGAAGACATGCTGCATTGTTTGCACTCAGTGGGTTAGATGTCTCTTTCCTCAATTGCTTCTTAGCACTGCTTCCATAAATAATCTACTGCAGTCAACTGTGATCAGCAGGGATTGATAACACTTATGCAAAATTATAATGAGAAGATGCAATGTGAGTTTCCTTGTAGTGTTCTCTCAAGTATTTAAATAGTTCCGTGTGTGGTGGTAGAACAGTTATTTTTATGATCAAAGGCTTAATCTAAAGTTGTTGCAAAGTGATTGCTCTTCCTCAACATGGATTCTTTCTTTTCCCAGTGAAGCCTGCCTGCAGTTTTCTCAAATTTGTATCCTTTGAAAACAGTTTAGCTATGTTGTGATTACAGGTAATTTCTCTCTACAAGTTAAGGCTGCTCTTAAATATAAACAATATTATTAAAAAATCTATCTTACTGCACAGAAATAAATAATAAGCTGTTATTAAATTGTATCATTACATATTCAGCTTACCGTTAGTTCTTAAAGAAAGTGAGCAAGTTTGTTTAATGTTAGTGCTGTGCAGTTCTCTCAATAGAAAGTTACCCAGAGCTTTATGTAACAGAATAACTCATTGGTGCTAATCAGCATTAAGAAACAAACAAACAACAACAACAAAAAAACCTCTAAACTGTTATCTGAAGCTCAGAATTAGAGAGGAGGAGGGACAAATAGTTGAGTTGGGTTTGCCAGAAGCACAGGCATGAGGTTAGGTAAGCTTCCCCTGCCTTAAGTAGGTTGTTGCTTATAGCTCAGGAATTCTGTCTGATGCTGAAAAAGAACTTGGTCCTTGGATTTTCGCAGTGCTGTAAAGCATTCAGTATTACCTACTTAGGAAGTCATCTTGCACAAACATGAAGTCTTTCAAATCAAAGAGGAATTGGTAGTTGGGTATGTCTGTCTGAGAAAAAAACTTTGGCTCAAACAATTTCAAGGAGAAGGTGAAATACTTACCAGTTGTATGGGATGTTTTCCAGCGTATTTGGTAGCTTTGTTTTTCTTCCTCCCCTGATATATTCAACTAGTTACCAGGTGGAGATAGAATATTGAGTGGAGATATTCAGCACCAAAGATTTCTTTTCTTTATAACGATACTTTATGAATTTGTTGTCAGGCATTGCCCTTAACTGCTGCTGTGCAGATCCTGTAGTGTGCGTTCCATCCAGTTTTTTTATAGGAGACAATGGAATCCCTTTGGAAGTAATTGCTGGCAGCGTTTCTGCTGAGGAGCTTGTTACCAGAATCCATAAAGTGAAACAGGTAATGCTTGTGACAGGTGGATCTTTCAGACTGGGACAGGTGTGCTCGCATGCTTAAGACAGGCCCTTAACGTAGTCCTTGGAGAAATGTGAATAATTGTGTTTATCTCCCTCCATCAACAAAATCAGCAAGTTTAAGTTCAATACATACTGTTGAATGGGTGTGAAAGTCCTGTGCAGAAAGGCTGTGCTGTCTTTTGTTTCACAGATTGTTTAATCACTTGTGTAACCCCCACAGAAAGGAGGCATGTCAAGAAGCCTTAACTTGAATGATACACCAACTACTCTTTCAGTAATTTGTATGTGATTTTGTAATACTGTTTTATGATGTGGGTTTATAAAAAAAAAATATGGTTATATATAATATAAGCATAGTTTTATCACTGGGAATGTGAGTGTAAGATTATAATTAAGAAAAAAGTTATATATGTGGTTGTGTCAGATTCAACAGCATGGGATAATTTTAGTTTTATGTTTTAAATAGGACCAAGTCTCCAAAACCAGTTCAGTAGCCTTGATGTTTGAACATGAGGAAAACATCATACTCTCACTTGTTCCCCCCAATTTCTTAGATGCACGCAGAAAAAGGGCAATCTCTGGAAAATCCATGTCAGTCCTCTGCTCCGTGCCCCTCGTCTCCATCCGATGGTGCTCCAGAAAACATTCAGTGCGCAGCAGCAGGTCCTTGTGGCTCTCCTGAGCCTGTTGTGTCTGAAACAAGACCTTCTGATGGTAATGGCCAATATGTTAACACAAATGCTAGCTGATGTGCTTTTAAATAATTGTCTTAATTGCTATGTAATATTACATAAAAGATTGTATATTGAGTGGAGTTGTTGAAAAACTTGAACATACCAGATGCTTCTTGCAGATCTTGTCATTCTGTGCTGTTCTAATGTGAGAAATACATGGTTTGTAATACAAAAAAAAAAGCAGTGTTAAAGATTCAGCTGAAAAGGCTCCTCTGGATTAGTAACCTGAAATCAAGCAGGGGGAAAGGGGGAAATAAAAAGTTTGAATAGCAGGACCTCCTTTCTTTTTTCCAGGATAAGTTTAGGTTGGATATCAGGAAAACCTTCTGTACTGAAAGGGTTGTTAAGCACTGGGATCGGCTCCCCAGGGAGGTGGTTGAGTCACCATCCCTGGATGTGTTTAAAATCCCTTTGGATGTGGTGCTCAGGGACATGACTTAGTGCAGGGTTGTTAGGGCAGTGTGGTTAGGTCGTGGTTGGACTCTGTGATCTTTAAGGTCTTTTCCAACCTGAGCGATTCTATGATTGACTCTGTGATTCTTCTAGAGATATCCTAGTTCCTGCCAGTTATGGCTAATAGTAAACGGTTGATATTTTTGTATGAAGAAATATACCTTTAACTTTTCTCTCATGCGTTATTTTCTTGTAAATCGCTTGCAGATGGAGCAAATTCAAGTCAGGCAAGCCAGGAAGCAACTCAGTCTTCAGATGAGCAAGCGAGCAATGCTCAGCCTGTGAATGATCTTGCTCTTAAAGTAGAAAGGTAACTCTTCTTTGTAGTCTATCTAATGTATTCTGTTTGTTTCTCAGGATGTAGTTCTATTTTATTTTATTTTAATCAGACAGGCTGAATTACAGGGTTTTGGTGCTGATTCTGTTGTCATCTGGCAGACGTTTCATGTGGGCTTATTTTTGTTTGGATGTCTGAGATTAATACTAGGAGGAACACAAAAATCAGCTTTTTAATTAATTTTTCCCATACCCTGAGATAAAGAGGTCATCTGGAAAATTAAGAAGATTGTCATTACTTTGATACGATGTCATTATTTTGGTCTCTTTCAGACAGTATGCTTTCTGCAAAGATTTTGAAGGAGTTAAAATACTGTACTGCAAGCATTGAAACTAGTTTAGTAATGCTACCCTAGGTTTCCTACGAAACCTTCCTTTCCTATGAGAGATGTCCTCTCATTTTCTTGTCTGTTTGGTGGCTGCAGTCCAGGCATGTTGTAAAAGGCAGAGGAATTCTATTTTGTGACTCTTCTGCTTTTCATTTGATCAATGAACTGTAGCAAGACCAGTAAGCAATGCTAGTTCCATGACTAAAAAGTATGGTATTAAAAAGACAAAGTCACGATGTTAATGTAGATATAAAATTCATTTATAAAATACATGTGAATCTTAAATTGCACCATATTTGCATAAAGTACAACGTATTTTCTATCAGGGAAAAAAAAAGGAGGCAAAGCCATGTGGTACGTAGCGCTTCTCTTTTAAAAAGTATAACAGCAGCTACTGTACAAAAACAAAAAGTTCCTCCTGTCTGACCATGTGTGGCATTTGGTCATGTCTGCCCTCTTCCCAGACTTAAAAATACATTGCAAATTTTGTGCATTGGTCCTTATTCTAAGGCACCTGTCTGGATCAGTGGGACAAACACATGTGTGTCTATATCAGCACTTGCTATATTTTGTTTGTTTTCCATTTTAGGAAGTGATGTGCAGAAGAAACCAGATGGCTTAAATAGTTGAGAACAGGTTGAGATTAGTGTTTCTGTTACCATAGTTTACAAATAGTATTGCTTATTGTATGTCTTACAAGATGTCAAACAAGAATATCTATGGCTCTTTATTTAGTCAACAGAAAAGAACAGAATATGTTAAAACTACCATTAAAAACTGCAGGCTAGGTGCTGAATCACTACCTCGTGTTGTGATGGATGGTACAGCCACACGTGAGTGAATCGTTACTCTTACATTAGCTGTTAGCAGTGTGTTACAGTTCCTCTTCTCTTTCATGTGCTTTATGCTTCTGTGCTGGGAAATGCTTCGTTAAAAGTAAAAATGTTAATAGTAGATAATGCCATTTTAAGACTTTTTTCCTTTGCTTTTAAATTTAGAATCACAAAAAAGCTTGAAGAAAGACGAGAGGAGAAAAGGAAAGAAGAAGAACAGGTAAAGCGAAAATGTGGAACTGCTTGCAGTATTTCTTTAGACACCCACATTTGAATAAATGCTTAATTGCTTTTTAAACGAATATACTTCAGCCTTGTACCACTTACCCAAGGCAATTTTATGGTCTCATTTTTATTGTCTCTCTTGTTTACTCAGAAAGAAATTAAGAAAGAAATAGAAAGGAGAAAAACTGGTAAAGAAATGTTGGAGTACAAAAGACGTCAGGAAGAAGAACTGACAAAACGAATGTTAGAGGAAAGGAACAGAGAGAAAGCAGAAGAGAAGGCAGCTAGAGAGCGTATCAGGCAACAGATTGCATTGGTAATTTCTTCATTTGGAATGACAGCCTGCTGCTTCTTTCTTGCAAGGGCTGCTAGTACAAACAGGATACATTTTCTCATTTGGTAAAATGTTGAAAAATCTTCAGTTTTTCTGTTTGGAGCCTCTGTGGCTTTGCATGGTGACAACTTACGCATTTTAGTAGCATTTGCTGTGAAGCTTCTACTTTGATATGCATCACGATGATGACTGTGAGAATTAATACATTAGCTTTTTTTCCTATGTAGCTTGAGCCCAGTGATGAATTATAATTAAACTTGAAAAAATTGCAATTCAAACTGAGATCTGAAAGGGAAGCCCAGGAAATACTTCATTGTTTGAAAATGGAGGTTTGTTTTTTTTTTTTTTTAAGTTTGTATATATAGGTGTTTATGTATGCATATGAACAGTTCACAGCTGAAATTCCTCTTTGTTTCCAAATTTTGCCTAGAACATGTAGAACTACAGCAGTGTGACTTGTCATAGATTTTTCCCTTTCTCTTCACTGGGAAGTTACACTATCATGGAAGGCTATCTGATTACTTGGATGAAGTAACTCAGTGAAAAGTGTATTTTATGTTTCCTAGGGACAAGAGACAGTCCTATTTGACAGTGAATACAGCTTTGCAGCACCGCTGCCTTTCCTCTGTGCCACTTACTTAGAGCGGTTGGGTTCTCAGTACAGACTGAGGTTTTTGAGTATTAAGTTAAGGTGCATAGTGAAAATGAAGGTTTATGTTTGGCCTTTCCTAAGGATCGTGCTGAGAGAGCAGCTCGCTTTGCGAAATCGAAGGAAGAAGCAGAAGCTGCAAAAGCTGCAGCTCTTCAGGCTAAACAGGCTGAAATGGAAGCCAGAAAAGAAGCATCTCAAAAGGAGCGAAGGTGGGTAGTTTTAGAGAAAGCAGAAATGTGTCCTCACGGGAAGAAAGGTTAAAAAAATCTTTGCGTAAGCATTAAGAAATTTCATAGTATGTCCTAACCTATTAATTGATGCTACGCTGGTGTGTTTGAATACTGACATAAAAATTAGCTTTCTTTTGTGATATTAACTCATGGCCATTTCCATTAATGTTATGTTCTCAGAGAACTTCCATCCTTTAGACATTCCTGACAATGATACATTTGCTTCCTGATCTTTGATTTGAATACCAGGTATGATGGGGCTAGGTAGGGAACTAGATGAGGTGGCTGTGTCAGAACTACGGTGGAGAGTGTGCTGCTGACCCAGCTGTTTCTCTGGGTGCACAGCTGGCTTGGATTCAGCAAGGCTTGTTTATGCACATCAGCATTAGAGTCAGACGTGGCGTCTGTCCTGCCTGATGCTATTGTTTCAGAAAATATCCTAACTTATGGAGGCCTTAAATAGTTACTGAACCACTGTGAATCAAAACCCCGGAAGAAAGGGCACAGTGCAGGAGCAACCTGTTAGATAGCTGAATGTAGCATTACCTGCCAAGCTAGAGTGAATACCTGTGCCCTCATAGTATAACTCCCAAAAAATCCAATAGAAGTAATGCAGGCTACACAAAATGCGTGTGGTTTATATTTCCTTCTGATATTCATTGTTATGTGTGATTAATACAAGCATCTTGTTTGAATACTGATGAGTCTGGTGAAACGCAGAGATGCATGGTGGTATATAAAGAAGATGGTTATCAACTGCGAATCCAAATCCATAAGCTATCTGAACTGCCATAAATAAGATGGCCGCCCCTCCCTTCCACACCTGAGTACTGCCAAGCTAAAGCCCCACGAGTGTTTGTGATTGTTAATAAACCAACTGACCATGGTGAATGTCCTGCAGTGCAATAGCCAGGATTCAGTTCCGCCTTCCAGATGGATCTTCCTTTACTAACCAGTTCCCATCTGAAGCACGGCTGGAAGAAGCGAGGCAGTTTGCTGCACAGGTAAATCAGTGTTTCATTTTCTCAGCTACGTGCTAATTACAGATTAATGTAGCAGCAACTAGTTGAACATGGCAGAATCGTTGTTAGCTGCTTTCCTTTGTGTTAATTCGAAGTGAGTTTTGGTTAGCAGAACCACCAACAGCCTTTATACAGCTGCAGCATGGAACTTGTCAGGGACATTAGAAGTTCTGCTGTTCTTCGTATGAAGATGATTGTAATTCTGATAAGAACTCTTGGGCAGTAAGGCAATGTGTGCTCAGCTGGCAGCTCCGCAGTAGAAAGTGAAAAGTGAGCAGTTCGTTTTAACTAAAATGTTTTCTTTGTGTTTTCACAGACGGTTGGTAATGCTTATGGCAATTTTTCTCTGGCGACAATGTTTCCCAGAAGGGAATTTACCAAAGAAGATTATGGAAAGAAATTACTGGAGTTAGAGTTAGCACCAAGTGCTTCTGTAGTGCTGCTGCCGGTAGGTGTTGCTTTGGGGTTGGCAGGTGCTTCTGGTCAGCCGTTATAAAACTTGTTTGAATTCTGTTCTTTACTGTCTCTAAGACATATTGCAAAATTGGTATAATTTCTGTTTGGACTAATTAGGAAAGGGATTGACAGAGATATTTGTTTATCGTGGAACCAAATGTGGTCTTTTCTAGTGTCTCTTGAGCTGCTTCTAAATTACGTGTGAAATACTCTGCCTAAATGGATACAGCTTGAATACCTGACAAGTTTGCTTTTGGTGTTCGCATCCAGGCGGGACGACCTGCTACTTCTGTTGTTCAGGCTTCAGGCGGTGACCTGTGGAAGTTCTTGGGCACGATACTTTATCCCCTCCTCGCAGTGTGGAGATTTATTAGCAACTTTCTGTTTACGAGTCCACCCCCCTCAGAATCTACTGTGAGAACAGTCCATCAGCAAGAGCATTCGAATCCCTCAAACTCTAACAATGTTGAGCAAAGCAGGTAATCAAAGCTGCTTACGGGAGCTGTCTCTGAGCACTTGCTAGAATTGTCTCAGTCTTATATTATTGAACTGAACCGTATCTGTTCTTTTATACTCGTTGCTCTGTCCTTGCAGTTTTGGGCAACCACCCTTCTGTGTGGCTGAAGGACAAACTGGGGGCAGGCAAACTGCATCTCAGCCCTGATTAAGCCTATCCTGGTTGTACTTGTGTGATTAAGCAAGCCCTTTACTGCTTGCCTCAGTTTCCAACTACAGTGTAGGAAAAAAAAAAAAAGCAAGAAAAAAAACATAGTTTTGCAGCCAGTAATGAACACAGAATTCAGCTGTAACTATGAATATGGGTTTCACTTGAGCTGATACTGTTTGGAAGATAAAAATGTTCAAAATGTAAATTTTGAAGATGTAAAGTTCTCTTATGGTGTAGTTACATAAGGAACACGAGCAACTGAAGTCGACGAGAGAGTTGAGGTTTTGTGTTGGAAGAAAAATCTCTTATACCGGAGCTATTTCACACGAAGTAGGCACGTATCACCTCAGTGCCAGGAGAACCAAAGTTCTGTTTGACCACTAAATGCCATATTTGTAGCTGGGTACCATTCCCCAGGGAAAGAAAGGGCTGAGGAAGCCTATTTTTGGGGATAAGAGAAGGAAGGATGCTCTACTTACACACTGCCTTTTGTACCCTAGGCAAACTGTCAGGAAAAGAGTAACAGAAAAACGAGGGGAAGACTTCAAAAAAGAAGGCAAAATATATAGACTGAGGACTCAAGATGATGGAGAAGATGAAAATAATACTTGGAATGGAAATTCTACACAACAAATGTAGTTTTGAGTAATTGCAGTAATGAGTCAGGCTCTTTTTTTTTTCCTTATTTGATTGAAGTCATCTAAAGCTTCTGGAGAAGTGGGGCTTCTTTCTCACCAACTGAATTACTTAATTCTTATTCCTACAGTGGAGTATGGAATAAAGTTGCCTATTATTTCAGAACAATCAAGTGGGTATAGCTGTGGCTTAAGAAGTCAAGAGTTGAAAAGATTGAAAATCTCCATCAGCTTTCATAATCATTTCCCTACTGCCATTAGTAAGGCACTTTTTAATCTTTAAATATTCTGCTACCTAAATTTAAGCACCAGGTATTAATATAAAGGCCATAGTAGGGAATGACTGATTTAAAATGAGGGTGTCAGAAGCACTATAAGTAGCAAATCAGGTAACTAATTTATGTTTAACTTTTTTCTTGCTTCTGCAACTGCAAGCAAAACCTTGTAGTTTTTAATTCCCCAAGCACTCAATAAACTATTTTCCAGAAAACATGGCTGTCTTTTCTTGTAACATTCCTCTGAGGTACATAGTCACAAAGAAGCAAGCGGCTAGACTTACAGGCTGATATTTAAAATACAAGTCACAGTTGTTTCAGTTTACATGACCTTGCTTGGGAGTTCCTGTTGAAATCTGGTAAAAGCACTATGAAAGTTTTTAGTGTCTGAAAAGGTGGTGTGGGACAAAACCCATTTCTTTGCCACATGAAGTGGAAACGTTGAGAAGAGAGACTGCAATACAAGAGCGCAGAAACTTTTATTTTGAAGGTGAGGACATGGCTTTCACATATGAAGAATGCTGACTTGTCTTCCTCCCCAGGTATTGAGCATTTATATTTTTTACAGTTACAGGTGTTCAGTGCTGCTGCAGACTTCTTTGTAAAGGAACTTCAGTAAGTATTGCACTGTTCAAATGTAAAGGCTTAGTGCTTTTGCTTTTGTTAAAAAATAATTCATGACAAAATTGAGAAAATACTATCCATAAAATGAAGGAATGGGGGGGGGAATGTACTATTGCACAGTAGCTGCAATAGAACAGTACATTCTGCTATCCCTGTTTGTGCCAGTGTTGGCACTAGCTTGTCTTCGAAAGATTAAGCAGCAGCAGAGCTTCGTGGGATGCTCTCAGATCCCTTGGAAAGACAAGAAGGATCCAAGGGAAGATCATGAAGGAGGGCAGATGAAGGTTTACGCTCAGAATCCTTACACAACTTGGAACAGTCAATTTTGACTTGAAAAAAATTATCAATAGTAGCTGGAAAAAAAGTCAGTGTTTTTTACTTCATATTTTAAGCCAACAGCAAGATTGGAAATCACCTCCAAGGCAAGATACTGAGGTGCAGCAGTATAAGCCCCAGGTATCTCTTTCAGTACTACAGAGTACAGTTCTGTAGGCATTCTTTGTTAAGAAAAAAAAAAAGCATTTTAGCAAGTAGAGATACTGTTTCAATCCGTTCCACATATTCAAATGAATTACATTTTACATTTTAGTAAGTTCTATGGATGATTGCTTATGAGATCTTTTGGATAATGTTCCATATTTATATGAAATAAGTGCCAGGCCCAGTGCTCCAATTCCGGAAAGAGCAAAAAGCACATACAGTGCTGTTTCTGCACTGTGTGATGTTAAATCTAATCCCAGAAAGCGCACACTGGCAGCCAGTCCTGGTGTGGTGTCTGGTATCGCTGTTCATGAGAAAACAATAAGAAGTAGTTAGTACATGGCTTGTCAGGAGCATTTTCCTGTGTACAGGTGCATCACTTCTTCCTCACTCTGCACGGCTTTGTAGCGTGGCTCTTCAGTGCTCTGGCAGTAGCTGTGGGTCTCAGGGATCAGCAATTGACACAGCTCTAGCTCAGAGTAATGGTACAGCTGAGGGCTTATAGTGAGCTGCTGGGGCTGAAGGAGACACAAGTAATTCCTGATAGAAATGCTGATAGAAAACCTCCTTTTAAACACCCAAACTGAAGTGGTTGTGGCTCAGTTAATAATATACTTAGTCCAGAGATCACAAGACAAAAAAGAATATTACCAAAGTCTTCTTAGAGAGTAGTCAAAATCATTTCTAAGAAAAATGCAGTGCAGGAGTGCTGAATGGGTGGGATGTGGAAAACGTAATAGAATGCAATAACTTTTTTTGTCTGTTTTGAGGACAGATGCTTAGCTAGGTGTTGGATTTTATGCTAACATAACATTCTGTTTTGGAAACAGAAATGACAGTATGTTCCGCATGAACGTCTTCATTAATAAAGGCTGGTGATTAGGCAGTTTACTACCCCAGCTCTTTAAAAGAATACCGCAGAAAATAGTCTTTTAGGATGACACATCATGGAAGTGCAATTTCTGCTGCACCACTTACCTTCAGACTCCGTTTCCAGACAGGGATGTGGGCCTGCTGCAGGATCTGGAAAGCCATTGCAGCTGATGATCTGTGAGTAGTACCTGGCAGAGGCCTTGGGGAGCCGTGGCAATGTGGGATCCGTGTGATTCACATAGTAGAACCCAAACCTTTCATCAAAGCCTACTGCCCACTCAAAGTTGTCCATCAGTGACCATGCCGTGTAGCCACGCAGGTCAACACCATCAAGCACGAGAGCTGTTAGCAGGAGCAGGCACAGCAGGTTAGTTGAGCAGTCAGGTGACAGGAGTCGCCAGCAGTGGTGCAAACAGGGCACTACAGAAGGGCACACTGAGTGCAGTGCAGTTACTGCCACGTTTGTCTCACCATCTCCCTGTCCCTACCAGGTGTGTGTTGCTACAGCTAGTAACGAGCCAGGGCAGCTCAGCCAGCCCATGAAGACTGCTTCTGTTGGCTCCAAAAGTCAGAGCTTTCATTCAAGAAGTGAAGGTTTAACAGAATGATGAGTATTTAAATGTGTTTAGGGGGGGGGGGGGGATCTGTGCTGCTCAAAGTAACAAGGAGTTGAACAGCTGGCAGTCAGCTCCCTCTAAGGCAGACAAACAAGCTTAACCACTGCTTTAAGCAAAACAAGGGTTTTTCTGTGCATCTGTTGTGAACAAGGTACAGTTTTTAGAAACAGCAGTAGTTAGGACTATCTAGTTTAACCACTAACCCGTCAAGTAATGGAACCCTCTCTTGTCAGATGCAGCTAAATATGGAAGCTGCCTTTATCTTACTTCTGTTAAACCCGTGGTTTGTTCTTCCTTTGGATCACTGTTCCCTGCAAAAAGTCTTGGCCAGCAATGATCAGTTTCTGCTAAAACCCAAAGGCTTTCAACATGGCTGCAGCATAAACCTGTGTATAATTTACAAACCCGGTGCCAGGGATCTGTCAGCTCCTTACAAGTTGCTTTGCTCAGCAGCATCTCCCAACAAGACTGACGTGCAGCTTTAAATGAGCAATCTTACCTTTCAGCGCTTCGTTAATGTAGTTCTGATAGTAATGCATTCGCCAAGTGTCATTGAGATCTATGGCTCCTCTCTCTGATATCCCATTTTCAGTCACATAGATAGGAGGGTTGTTGTACTCCTCCTTTATCCACCTCAGGAGCTTTCGGAAGCCAAAGGGCACCACCTTTAGCCAGAAGGAGCCAGAGTTCAGCCAGCTGCGGTCGGTTACTGAAGCAACACCCCTGCAGAAGAGCACACACTGAGCACAGCACAGCCCCAAGCCTGGCCCTGCATTACTGCTCAGCTGGGAAATCTGACACCAAGCTCTACAGAAAAGTGCACCCAGGTGCAAGCTGTGAAAAGCACCGAGCTGGGGGGAGGTGAAGAGTGCTGGTGTTCACAAGCCCCCAGAAAACACTTCTGATATTTTGTTTTAAAGTTATATTCTGCCTGTAGATAAAAAGCTTCACTTAATCACTTCACGGTTAAATTTACATTTAGCTGTTTGGCTTTAAACTTAATGAAGTTTACTCTGTGTGGGGAGGGAACCAACAACCGTTTACACAGCAAATGGAGTAGTAGTATCTGTAAACCAGGCCACTTTCCCATTTCAAACTGGGGAATGAATGCAGGAAAAATGATAAATGCAGCTGATACCAAATGCTTATGAGACTGATTCCTTCATTTTTAGATGCTCAAGTTTTCCTTGCTCCGTCTTAACAATTCATTTTTTAGTCAGGTCATAACAAAGTAGCTGGCCCACTCTGAACACGGTATCACAAGTACTGTCTGGGGCTATTTTCCCTAATGCTGGTTGTAACAGCTTAATATGAATGTCTCATGGCTTTATTTTCTATTAGTGTACATTGCTCAGTTGGCATAGGCTTCCAAATGTGCATATTTTACTTGACCAACAATTTACAGTCATCTTACCTGTCAGAATCATACGATAGAATAGCAGTAGAATACTCAAACTTGTATGTTAAAACTGTAGTATAATGATTTAGACCAAAGTAGTCATATGTGCCTTTAATTCTTTGCTTTTCACTTTCTGTAAATTCTGGAAGTCTGCAACAGAAAACAAAAAGGCATAAGGCCATCAAAATGCAATAAGCACAAAAGAAGGTACTGCGATCTTTCTAGAGGAACATCAGAAAAATCCCATCCATTTGTTATTAAAGCACAGACAGGGTAAAACACAAGCTTTCCTTTCCTTATATGTGTCTAGAAAGAAAGAAAAAAGGAAGAATATTCTTAGCAGAACACTGGCAATGTGATAGATTTAAAAGTAATGAGAAAGACAAATAAATATAATTCAGAGGTGTGAATGAGGCTCAGTGCTTGAGTTCAGTAGTACATCATTTTAAGAACAACTAAAATATATTTGCCCCAGGCAGGCAAAGCACTACATATAGTGCATTACATTTATTATATCACTCTGAACTGCCAACATGCTGCCCACCCCCAGGGTAGAAGCTTGGAGAAATCTCTTTTATATTAGTAAACTTAATTTGCAAGAAAGGTAAAGAGAGAAAAAATATACAATTGGTTTTTCTGTGAGACTGCGCTAAGATTTTTATAGTGCCATTTTCAACAGAATACTTCCTTCTTATCAGAAAAGCAGGTTTTAGCTCAGCAAGTAGAAGCAAAGCAAGCTTGTGCCTGCACTCTTACCGGGAGCTGCTCAGACCCTGGGCCAGGCTGCGTTCCCGAATCCTCGTCTTCATCACTTCATTGTAATCGCCGTTTTTGAAAATGGGATGAGCAAACCAACCTATAAGGAACTAACCCAGGAAATAAGGGAGAAGGATAAACTACGGGATAAAACTAGGATTTAACTGTTCCTCTCCATAGGCTGCATTATGTATAGTAGCTGGCCCTATAATGAGCAGAGATACGCAGGAATGCCTGTATTACGGCAGCAAACTTAACGAGCAGCCTAGAGAGCTGTGACCAGATTCTTCTCTACCTGTAAGTATTGTCTGGCAGCATCAAAATCCTCCTGTTTGTGGGGGTTCCTTGGCTCAGCCCAGTCAGAGTTGATGGTGATAGAGATCAGCCCTCCTTGTTTTGCGCGGTAAGTCTCATTGTAGAGGTGCCAGGCTTCTGCATGGGCCTTGATTAGGTTGTGCCCCACCACATAGGGGGCTCGCCCAGGCCTAACAGAGATGCCTGCAGGAACAGCACAGACACTGCAGCAGCAATTCCTAGTTCCAATCTGCTGCTTCCCAGCTTAACACCCAGGACATGCAGAGCTGCCCACCAGTAAATGAACAAGCATGCAGTACCTGGTGCCTTTGAGCCCAGCCATGGGCTGAGATGTATGTGACAGCAGGTCTGCTGAAGGCACAGCTGTCATGCACAGGCTGTGGGGAACCCACATCACCCCCCTGCCCATGCTCTGCTGTCAGCACAGAGAGCAGAAAGCTGTGTGTTCAGGCCAGATCCCAACCCTTCCCTTCTCAAAAATTGTGCTCAGTAATCTTACCTGGAGCAGCTGTGCCAAAGCCATACCCAAGATATGCAGTGTTGTAGGGTTCATTGATGGTTATCCAAAATTTCACTTTGTCTCCCAATCTCTGGAAAAGGAGCTCAGCATATTCCTTAAAGCTCTGAACTATGGTATCATTCTCCCACCCACCGTTGTCCTGCAGTGCCTGCGGGAGGTCCCAGTGATAGAGAGTGACCTGTAGGGAATGGCAATGAGAGAAAGGGCTCAGCCAGTCATTGATTCACTTTCACAACGAAGGACAAGATAACGGCCTTGTTTGCAGGCATAAGCCCAACTCCATCTGCATTTTTCTAACAGGCACATACAAATCTGCAGTAACCCCAGTGCCTTCTGTCCTGTAGTCGTTTGAGGTCATAGCGATCACTTGCACACTCTGATAAATGCCACTCTGCCAGTGTTCCAGTTCCTTTAGTATGAGGGGGAACGACTCAACCTTCAGGGCCTGCCCAGCTGTCAAGATGAGTCTCTCACTTTCAGTCATACTAAAGCCCACAATAATCATGTGACAGCAGGAATTCAAGTCAGTAAAGAACAGCTGCAGCTACACTGATTCTCAAATGAAGCACAGAGCAGTACAACACCTGCTCTTGAGGGATCTTGAACAGCCTGGGAATTCATAAGGACAAAGAACTTTCAAAGAACTGTGCTGAGTAATCTCAACACAGGAACCACACAGGCAAGTCTGAAAGTGGAGATCTGATCTTTCAACATCAGGATAATTCTCAGCTCCTGCACTCTGTTGGATTTCCAGTCCTTTTTTACAGTTACCTGAGGCGTAATATTGGCTGCCAGAAGAGCATCAATTAGCCTTTCATAGTAGTTCAATCCCATTTCATTGACGTATCTGGTGGTCCCATCTGGGAGAACACGTGACCAGGAGATTGAAAAGCGATAGTGAGACACCTTGAGGCGTTTCAGCATTTCCACATCCTCCTCAATCTTGTGGTAGCTGTCACAAGCTACATCTCCATTGTCACCATTGCTGATTTTCAAAGGAGTGTGAGAGTATTTGTCCCAAATGCTAAGTCCTTTCCCATCTGCTCTCCATGCTCCCTCAATCTGTAAATGAAGATGGGGGAGGGAAGGGAGAAATCATCAGTAAACTCCAAATTGACATCTTGGCCTAGGAAAGAATTCTGCCCGTCAGACTTTGCGGCACCACATAACATTTTGGCTTCTGTGTAAGCCTTGAAACAGTATCATTTTTTGCTGTACTAAACTGGTAAGGTCTCTTGGGCCTCAAGGCACAGAAGTATTACCAAAGTACAATGTCAAAGGAAAGGTGTTGTTTCCCTTCAACCTGCTGCTCGGTGTTTGCTTCCCCTTGTGAAATCTCTGCTGCTTTCTCAATTTCCGTGGGATAACCACGCCATTATAAGGGAAAACTTTGAGATGTTTAAGGCAGTTGTTACAGTAACCCTCAAATCACCATAAAACCTAATGTAGAAGCTGTGTCTCATCCAAAACGAATTAACTGTCCATGAGTGTCTGAAGAGTCAGTCTTTGTTTCCTAACCTGATATGCAGATGTTGCTACACCCCAGAAAAAGTTCTTTGGAAACTCTCCATATAAGAATTCATCTTCTTTTGGCAATGGGATACCATTGTTGCGGATGATTTCTGCGTAGTACACAGCCGAGCGCCTTGGGGTTCTCGGCCTGTTGGGATCATCAAAATCAACCTCGTGCAATCCAAATCTTGGCTCATAACCATTCAACCATTCAAAGAAATCCATAAAAGACCACGCATTGTATCCTCTCAGATTAACACCGTCCAGTTTGTAAGCTGAAAGACCAGAAACAATGGGAGAACATCAGTGATGTTTCACACATATAACAAACCACAAGGAATTCACTTGCAAACACATACACACTTTCAGCTTCATCAAGCTATCTCTGAACAAAAAGGACCACAACAGACTTCACATCTGGAGGATACAGAATACAAATGGCTACACAAAGGAGATCATAAAAAAACCCACTACGTTTATATTGCACTCAGAATATTAAAAGAACAGCAGAAGATGCTTTTAAAAACGACACCTCAGAGGAAAATTGTGACAGGAATCTAGAGGGGAGATACACAACACAAAATAAAAGCAAACATTTGTACCTTTTAAAGCTTCATCTATGTATGTTTTGTAGTAAAGTATCCTGGTTTGGTCATCAACATCCGATTCGGTCTTTAGCCCCACTCCGTTCTCAATGATGTACATTGGGGGATTGCCATACTCTTCCTTGATCCAGTTCAGCAGCCTCCTCAGCCCCCAGGCCACAGCCCGATGGCCATCAAGAGCTGACGTAGGCCAGGAGCTGTCAACATCTGTTGATATTTCCTGGTCGTACTCATAAGAGAAGGGATTCAGGCGGGTTGTTGCATGGGTTACAAGTTTGGCAGTGTAGGTGTTGAAACAGAAAACATCCGCTGTGCCCCTGATGTACTCACGCTCTTCAGCTGTGAAAACTGGTAGGCGGGATGATGGCAGGTTTTGGAGCTCACTCCTGTTTCCAACTTTCCATTTCATGACCTCAGGGTAGTCCCCATTTTTGAAAACTGGATGTGCAAACCACCCCGCCAAAAACTGCATGTACCTGTCTGCAGCTTCTAAGTCCCTGGGGTTGCTGGGTGTCTTTGGCTCAATCCAATCTATATTGAGACACAGAGAAATGATTCCTCCCTGACTCGCTCTGTATTTGTCATCGTACGTGTGGTAGACTCTGGCGTGGGCTTTCAGTAAGGTGTGTGCCACTTCGTAGGGAGCATCACCAGGATTATTGACACTGGGTGGGAATTCCCCCGTCCCATAGCTAACCCAAGCAATAACTTGGGGTTCGTTGAAAGTAAGCCAGAACTTCACCCTGTCCCCAAAGGTCTGGAAACAGAAGTCTGCAAAACTGTCAAACAGTTCAATGAGCTCACTGCTCTCCCAGCCACCAATGTCCTGGAGAGCTTGTGGCAGGTCCCAGTGGTACAGCGTGACGATTGGAGTGATGTTGTTTGCCACCAGCCCGTCAATGAGACGGTTATAGTAATCAACACCATGGCTGTTTACTGAATTGTTCCTTCCGTTGGGGAAGATTCGAGGCCAGGACAGAGAGAAACGATAGTTCTTTACCCCCAAGGCTCTCAGCAGGTAAATGTCTTCCTCTACCTTGTTGTAGCTATTACAAGCTATATCTCCAGTGTCATTGTTTTTTATGTTTCCTGGGACATGGGTGAAGTTATCCCAAACACTGGGTCCTTTGCCATCCGCATCCCAACCTCCCTCAATCTGGTATGCAGAAGACGACACACCCCATGTGAAGTCCTCTGGGAACGTCCCATAAAAGTACATGTCTCTTTCAAAGTCTGTTTGGGATGAAAACTTCTCCCAGACAACCTTTGACTTGGAGGGAACTTCTGATGCTGGTAGACTCGGCAACTTTGATGGTGTGGGTAGGCCAAATACCACCGATGCAGAACTTCTGTCTGAGGCTTGGGACGGGAAACCATTG
This sequence comes from Tetrao urogallus, assembly GCF_951394365.1. Lineage (NCBI taxonomy): Eukaryota > Metazoa > Chordata > Aves > Galliformes > Phasianidae > Tetrao > Tetrao urogallus. Next base: position 6,269,301 of record NC_136821.1, on the reverse strand, counting down.
TTTTCAATAACAGTGGAATAGAAATAAGCACTTGCCCTGGGAGTCCTTGGTCTGTTGCTATCTTCAAAATTCACGTGATGTAGCCCAAATTTTAGGCTGTAGCCCTCTGGGCCTTCAAAGCCATCAACCAGGGATCGAGCAATGTATGACTGAACATCAACTGCATCCAGTTTTACCGCTGTCATAGAAACAGTACAAGACTCTGTTAATCACTCGAACGCTCTCTGAATGCAGCAGAGCAGAACACAAGCACACAGCTGAGGATAACAACAGGGTGACAGCCAAACATCTACGAATTGTGTTCGGGTAAAAGAAAACAAAACAATTAGAGTATTTGGCAAGAAAAGCCATGATCACTATATCAGGAGCCAGTCAAAGACTTCGTGATAAAAACATACCAGAAAATAAGTATTTGAGTAAAGCCCACTTGTGCCATGAGTACTCCCTTCCCTATGTTCTAGCTTTCAAGAACAACTCATCAGCTTAAGTATACAGTGCTCTTTTATATTTACCACTGCAGTTAAATTGAAACATAATATGTATGTAGTGCTTGTCTAGCTTCCCTTGGCACACAGGAATTCATTTCTGCAGGACACAATACTTAGTACCATCAGAGACAAGTCTAGCATCCTTCCTCATACTGCCTACAGTAAAGCACGCTCTTTCTTATTCCAGAAAAGTTCACTTTCCATAGGCAGTCCATGTTCCTTTTGCAGAGGCAAAACAGCAATGCTAAATGCTGTTTTCTGCAGCTCTTCTATCAGCATGCTGAGAACTAGGTCAACAGGATCAAAAGCTGTACAGTGATCATCAACATAATGAATACATTATATTCAATATAATGCTATTGATTTGTGTATCTGAAGAAAGCATACTAAAATATCTATTCAAAATCTCAAATTTCTATACTTGAAAAGGACTTCAGTTACCAGTATTAATTTTTGTTAAGCTGATACACAGTTTGCAAAGATAAAGGCATAGACTGAATCTTTCCCAAAATAATTGAGATATAAGTATCTCCCTAAAAATTCTAACTTGCCCTGGTGCAGGATGCTATCAGTTAGATCTGCCGAATCAGTAAAGACATCATTCAGTCCCATCTATGAGATCTCTGCAGGTAAGAGCCTGCCTTGAGCCAAATTGTTTTCAAAGGTACTGAAGTAGGTAAACAGTTTTCACTGAGAGACTGGCTTTAGGTTGTATTTGTACCTATGAAAAACCTCTTCCAGTACCTAGACAGAGCTCCATATCTGGTCACTGGATAGGCTGGAATTTATGACACTGTACATAAGAGGTGGCCCACCTCAGGTTACTATACAAATGGTGATGTTTTAAAGCTAATCACTGTGGGAGTGACAGAATAACTAGTTGCCAACATTTTAATTTAAAAAAAAAAGAAAACCAAAAAGCATACCTTTTAGAGCCTCATTGATGTATCGGCGGAAATAATCCACTCGCAGAGTGTCATTAATAAGGTCCCCGGTGGCTTCTGTTGGCATACCATTTCCTGCTATGTAAATTGGGACCTTTGCCCCTGTATATTCCTGGGACACAAACTTCAGCAGCCTTCTTAATCCCCACGGGACCACATGGATTGAAGAAGAGGCAGTCGTTGGCCACGAAGGATCTACGTGCAAAGAGAAGTTCCCAATGCTTTCGTATCCAGGTGTGCAGGTACCACTAGCCACAGCACTAACCAGGTGGGAAGTGTAATGGGAAAGGCCAAAAAAGTCTGCCGTTCCTTTCACCCAGGTTTTCTCCTCCTCCGTAAACACAGGCAGCTGCGCAACTGTGGTGGAGCACTGCTGGTTTACTTCCTGGATCTGAGCCTTCAGGATATCTGGGTAGTCACCGTCAACAAATACAGGGTGAGCAAACCAGCCAAGCGTGAACTGCAGGTACCTCTCTGATGCCTTCACATCCTCAGAGTTGGTTGGAGTCTGGGGTTCAGCCCAATCCGAGTTCAGCACCAGCCCTACCTTGCCCTGCTGCTGAGAACGGTGCCTGTCATTATACAGGTGCCAGACCTTAGCATGAGCCTTGAGAATTGTGTGAGCCACCTGGGGGCAGAAAGCAGAGGAATACGTGTCTCACTGCTTTGCACAACACTGCATTAACACTGCCTTGTGAGAAAGACATCCCCATGTGAAACAAGAGAACTTGACAAAACAAATAATTGTGGGCAGAGAGTACAGCAGGGTTTGGATTAAGTATAAGAATCTGGCTGATTTCAGAGCAGAAAATAACATCCATAGCATCCATTAGTAATACATTAAGGAATGCGTTTGCTTGGGAGCATCATAAGTCCAGAAAGCAAACAACTGTCTCAGATTAGGCTCAAGCATCGTTAAAATTTGCAGAATCTGAGGAACACAACGACGGCAGCTGTAGGATCCTATGTCCCTACCTTGTAAGATGCTATTCCTGGATCGGTGATTCCTGGAGGATGCTCTCCGGTGCCATAGCCAGCATAGCTGATAACCCAAGGCTCGTGGAACGTAACCCAAAACTTGACCCGATCCCCAAAAGTGGCAAAGCAGAAGTCTGCATAGCTTGCAAAAGCATCTATGATACTGTCATTCTGCCAGCCACCAAGAACCTGAAGAGCCTGGGGGAGGTCCCAGTGGAAAAGAGTCACCATGGGCTCAATGTTAGCCTCTAGCAACCTGTCAATTAATTGGTTGTAATAATCCACACCCTTGATGCTGATGGTTTCATTGGTGCCAGCAGGGAAAATTCTAGGCCAGGCTATAGAAAACTTGTACAGCTGGGGATGAAGACCTCTAAGCAAATAAACATCATAGCTAGTTTTGTGGTAGCTGTCACATGCCACATCTGTTGTTTGGTTCATGTAGACATGACCTTCGTGCCCAAACCGATCCCAGATGCTCTCTCCTTTCCCATCCTCTGCCCAGGCTCCTTCAACATTAAAGGCACCTGTTGACGTGCCCCAGAGGAAACCACTTGGGAAAACATCTTGCAGGAAAGTATCCCTCTCCAATTCGGACTGGTTAGCAAACATTTCCCAAATTGTTTGATAGGAGGAGCGAGGGGCAGCAATTGCATTCTCTTGTAGAGTATATGTTTTGCTGAAAATAGAATAAAAAAGAGTTACAACCTCAAGGTGGATGCCAGTGCCACAGAATTTGCAGACAAGGAGCATAAATAATTGTTGGCTTCTCATTCAGCTCACATATGCCAGTTAGGGAACGGCCACTTTGTCACCCAACCAATCCAACCTCCTGCCATCCAGCTGGCAGATGAAGGAGAAGTGCAATAAACTACCTGCAGAGCACCTCAAGTGCTATGTATCTCGTGCACTTCTCAGCAGATAGATTTTCAAATTTCATTAAACTAGGTCAAAGACACAAACAAAATCCTTGCAGTGTGCAGCAATTTCACACGCTCACAAGTCTTCACAGGATAACCTAAAACCAATCAATCCTGCCTCACTGGTCCCTAGCTTCTTCCTGTGCAATGACATTCCCTACAACTCTGTAGGCACAATTGGCTTCTCACATAGGACAGTTACTATTCTATGGTTTTAATTTAATTTTATATATATATATACACACATAATATAAATTCATATATACTATGTAGATGAAAAAAGAACAGTATGCTTGGAATATATGCCTGCTATTACTGTCTTGAAGGTGCAATCTGGGTAACTAAGGATGAAGGAGAGACAGTTACATTTCCTGAAATAGCAGGTTAGAAGATGGCCTGTAACAGCAAGAGACTGGACTGGGCACAAAGGCTTTCCCCTGCATTCCTTTAAGCAGCTGACAGCGATTTTACCACTACAACCGTCTTCTGTCTGCCTAGCACACTTGCTTCTAAAGGATACCAATGTATTACAGTGTGTGATTTAAGGGAAAAGAACTTTAGGTACCTTAAAGCATGAGATGAGAAGTCCAAGAATTCATTCACATCATATCCAATTGTACGTGCCTTCTCTTTATTAATAGCTGAAAACAAACAACAGATGGATAAATATCACAGACTGGATGACATTACTCGTGTATACAATTACATCTTTTGAAACAAGGCTTTTTTTTTTTTTTTTCCAATAACTAATAGCTGTTTTTCTCAGATTTAGTATGTTGTGTTGTTTGTTGTTTTTTGCCAGGAAAAAAAAAAAAAAACAACCCAAAAAAACCAAAACAACAACAACAACAAAACAAACCTGTAAGATTATTTAACTTAATAGCAATGGTCTGGAAAGGACAATTACATAATTTTCCATTCAGAGCCCAGCTACAGAACTCTTCTACTTCTTAAACCATGTCGCTTACCAGTGACAATGGCAGCTACTGGTACGAATGGATTCTCTTCCAAGGAATCACAATCAAGGAAATTCAGACTAAAAAGCAATACTTCTACGTCCTTCCAGACTTTCTGCAAAACAAGAATTCAAAGAGAGATTTCTATTTTTAAAAATATTTATTGGTTTTCCAAAGATGACATGTGGGAAGTTTCCATTTCTTGCTCTTCACTTCTGGCTAGGCCATCACCCTCTGATTTATAGGGAATAAGTGTCCTGCTACAGATACACAGAGCAAAACTGTTAACAAAGAGCCTGACATGCTCCTTCTCAGGCTGGTAGTGCATATGCTACATAATCATGAGCAAGGCAGATCATCTCTGTGCTCATCCCTGCAGACACGTGCACCTAGGTGCTGAATGACTTACAACAGTACCTTAGTTGTCTACTACTGCAAATTATCCATTACTTCAAATTCAGCGTGAGATCCCCTCTAAGTTACTTTTTTGCAAAATAAGCTGTTACAGATGGCTTGCAAAGTTCAGTAGAACTGTAAGAACAATGATGGATTTCTCCTATCTGCTCTACCCTATTACTAGAGTTTTAACTCCACATCCATGAAGTTCAGTGTTCATTTTCACACTGTGCATAATGTTACCTGGAATTCACTCATTTTCAGGTGGAAATCTGTTTCATTTCCACACCTGTACTGAAGGCGAAGAGACAGGAAGTCCACGGAATCCTGGAAACAAGAAAGGGAAAATGATCATCCTATTGGAAAATTATTGCAGGCATTCTCTTCAAAATATAGAAGTTGCTAGATGTTTGATACAGGCACTGCTGGAGTAAGAAGCCAGAAAGATACACAGAACCCTGGAAAATACGAGTACAAAGCGGACGCTGTACGAGAAGATGCATTTTGTGCCTTTCCTTCTAAACAAACCTAAATTTTAGAAGCACTAGAGTTTAAAAAATCATTGTAAGAATATTTTATGCATTTAATATTCCTCATTTCCAATTGATTGTTTAAATTGGCAAGACTGAAGAGTCTCTGATTAATCAGATAGAGAAACCTTTGTTGCCGTATGACTCAGGGTGGCCTTATCAATAATCCTTTGGGGAAAGACCATTTCAGAAATCTTTAGTCATTGCACACTACAGATGTTACTTTACTAAAAGTCCACAAGTTCAAAGGAATAGATAGCATTCTTTTATTCAACCAGTTGCTGAAGCTGGGATTGAACAAACAAACTGACAAGCCTTCCATTTATTTTTCAGTCCAAGAGTTTTTTCTAGTTCAGTCAGCTCCTTCAGTACAACTTTCCTCCTCCTATGAAGCACACCTTGCCTATATCCTTGAAATGTCACACCTATTTCTCCTCATTATTTGTCCTATCATTAAATTTGGAAGGACGAGCCAAATGCCTGCATTGTCATTTGTTCACTGCATCCCACATCAACGTGCTCTAGGCAAAAAGAACTACTAATGAGGGGTTTGGTCTTTACCAAAGAAGGGATGTCATCACCTTTATGGAGATGAGTCACATTGCGCCATCTCGGTTCTAGACCACTTTTAGCATAGCTCAGGCTGTGCTTCAACACATTAAATAGATTTTTTTTTTAAATAGCAGTTATTTTAAATGGAGTAATTTTTATTTGGTTGTGCATTAAATAGACCTGCAAATAAAAAAGCAGTGGGTACAGTTTTTGCAGACAGCTTGGTATTTAAGCACCTATACTGCTAAAACTGCCAAATATATGAGAGAAAATATGCCTCCATGTTTTTAAATCAGTGCTTACTAGCCAAGAAAGGATGTTGAAGTAATTCTTAAAATCAGAGAACTTCACATAATTGAGAAAATCAAAAAGTAAAATGTACCACATTGGACAACTAAACTCGTATATAGCTTGCAATACATCACTTAATCCTCTGCATAAAAATCAAGTGCAACAAAATCAAATTTAAATTGGAAATAATTCTCATTAAGGTGTTACCTGAAGAGAAACTGAAAGCAGCTCAGATGAAGTCCTATCCAAGGGAAGATCCATTCCTAAAGCAATGGACAGCTTTCCACCTTGGGAAACCAAACCAAACCAAACAAAAGCACGATCTATCAGTAGTGCAGGAAATGCAAATAGAAATAAAATACCACTGTAGATATTTTACAATCAAGTAAGACATATAATTTGAAAGCATTTTTTATTATCGAGATACTTTATCTTAAAAGTAACCATCTTGCTTCACAAATGCTTTTTTTTTTTTTTCTTTTTTATCTTGTCAGTACATTTCACTTGAAATAAATGAGAGATGCCATTTTAAAGCATAGTCAGTTTGTTTCACTGGCTTTTATAAGTACATTTTCAAAGTTTTCCACCCTTGGGTAGAAAGCTGGTAGATAAATTGGACCACATTCTTCAGATCTGGGCTTTTAAAGATGCATCCCTTGGGAAATATCTTAATGAAAAAGCCAACTCCCATCATGCTGAAGACAGACAGCTACTTAAATGGATGGCAAAATGTTCCCCTCCCTAAAATGGAACAGTGGCAATTGCAATTTCAATAATCAGTGACACTGAAACATGTAAGAAGACTTTGAAAATGAGGTGATTAATCAGGAATTAAGGATTTTTCCTAGACAATACATTTAAGGTTTGATATACAAGCAGTACAAGACTACTGTTATTCCAGGGTACCAACTGGCTTTTAATAAGGACCCTCAATAAGCACATAGATGAGTCCTTCGGAGACAAAGCAGGTACAAGTATGGTAACATCTGTTTTTAAAGTACCAGTTTCTGCTGCTGAAATTAACCTGAGCCTTCTTAATGCTTAAAAAGAATACGTGTCAGTATACACACAGAGATACTTACCTATGTTCTCCCTGACTACTTTGGCTGTCATTTTAAGCAAAATGCCATTACTAGTAATTGAAGAACAATTATGAAAATAAGGTGTTTGAAGAAATCCATTACTCAAATATTTCTAAGTAATTCTGCTGATAGAATCACAGAGATCACACGTAACAAATTGTGCGAAGGTCATATACAAAATCCCTCCCCCTGTTCTTACCTGACACAGAGTATTTCTCATGGTAAACTCTGTAAGCTCTTTCATGAGCAGCAGCCAGGGCCTGGACACGGGCCTGGAGGTCACTGTAAGGCAGGCTTCCCAGGAGCTCAGGCAGGTCACTGAAGGTGAGCCACATATCAGCCAGGCCTCCAAAAACATAGAAACTGAACTCTGCATAGTCCACAAAAAGGTCAGCAAAAGAGCTCGCCTTCCTGCCCACAGCCACACTATCAGGAACACCCCTGTGATGGAGAACGACCACTGGCCCGAGGTCTGCAGCAACCAGCATCTTGAGCAGCTCCTGGTAGCATCGCACTTGAGCTTCATCTGGCTTCTTGGCATCCCCGTCAGGAAGGATGCGCGCCCACGGCAGGAAGACTTTGTAATGTGTTACCCCAATCTCACGGAGGTGGGAGAAGTACTGGGGCAGTTGGGAAATCACAGCATCTTGCTGACAGAAGTCATCACGGGCTTCAGGCACAGTAGGGTCCAAAGCTTCTTTGGGTAGAATGTGGCTCTGCAGATGCAATCTGTGCGCTGATGTGGTAGGCAGAGGCCCAGCAATGGCAACAAAGTTCTGAGCTGATTCCCCATCTCTCCCAAAGCTAGCAGAGACTAACAAGAACAAGACAACTGTCTTACAAACCAGCTCCATTTCTGGACCTGGCTCACAAACATTGCATCCACATTATTTATATTATAGTAGCAGTAATATTTAACTGCAGTTATCTGTTATGCACTTGAGTGCTCCCAGAAACAGCTGACACTCAAATGATAACAAATCAGGACTTTCAATTGGTAGATGAACAAATAGATAGATGTTCTGGATGCAAAAGGTAACAAAAGCAGAATCACCTACTTGGCTGCGGCTGGTGACACCAATGCCTGGAGGAGGCACATTTGTGCTGTAATTCTTGGGTGCATGAAGGAAATCTGAGAAGGCAGCATCTTACCTGCATTTGGAAAAGCTGTTGTTACAGTCGCTGTTACATAAATTCAAGAAGCAGATACACTGTGTGTCCCCATGCTAATAACAATATTATTTTATTGCTTACCAAAGTACTCTTTCCTTCAGCCTTGAGAATACTTTATCTGTCAGTACGGTGAGTGCACAGAGATCTCTTACCCAAACTGCTGCAACAAGGAGATAACTTCACAGCTCTACATGCAAATACAGCAAAATTGAAGAGTTGAGATCGTGTTATTGAGAACCACCATCTGTGCTGCCTAAATGCAGCACAAGTTTCAATTAACTAAACAAAATTCTACATAACTATAAGGAAACTATACAGAAAAACCAGTTGTCTCCCACTTCACCCCCCTTAAAAGCTAGTTTTTGCACAAAACATTAGTGGAATTACCTGGGCAACTTATCATTGCAAAGAAATATTTTCAGTATTATTTAAATTACACTAGAAACTGTCTCTAAACTTTTGCTTTTACTCACAGTTGACAACCTCCTGCATGTACAAAGCCTATAATTGGTGTACTTGAACTCTGTTCGATGCTCAGGTGACTATTCTGTATTTTTAAGGAGCCTTAAAAAACTTGCTGAAACATTGTGCCTGTTTGGAGCACTCAAGTACTCTTTCCCTCCCAGCCACAATGAACTTGACAGGATCGAATAGGAACCTTATATATTGCACCACCTGCTGTTAGTTTTTGAGTACAGCAGTGTTAACTCCAGAAAAATATCCCTCCTCTCTATGATGCATACAGAATTGTAGGGAAAGAGGAAGTAGGAAGAAAACATTTCCTCCTTACCAAAAGAGAGCAGAGGAAAGAAAGAAAGTATAATGAAGGACGAATACCTCCCTGTCCTTAGGGTGAGTTATTAACAATATAGAAAATCATTGCTGCAGGGGGGCAGTTGTTTTTAATAAAACGTAGCTTTAGCTGAGATGCAGCTTATGGGAAAAAAGTTGCAGAGAAATGTTACTGCAAACAGTGCCCAATGACAGCACAGTACAGCTTGCAACATTTATGAGTCTTTTAATTCCATAAATATAACATCCACGTTTGAAGTATGCATAGTCAGACTAAGGAACATTTGGACTGCAATGATTTACCTCTGCAGACAACAAAGAGAAGTGGGAATCCATGTCCTCTACAGAACCTACGGCTCTTTACTAAATCTGTAAGGAATTTAGGCTTCAATCTAGAAATATAAGACAGTTTAAACATTCTCTTGGATTTGTTTCAGGCTATTTATATTAAGCACAGTGGGATCACTTCATTATTTAGATATTTTTTTAAATATGATTGTACTTGTATTAAAGGCATTGGTCACAACTCCACAGTTAAAGCAGCAGATGTTCGCAACAAAGTCACTGTCAGAAACCTGGAGGTTTCTGTTTTGATGATTGGGTTTTCTGTTTTAAGAGAAAACATTTAAACAGCAAAGCCTGGTGCTTCAGGAGTTAGAAATGTTTGTAACACAGGGCACTGGAAAAACAGGAACAGGTTACCTAGAAAAGCGATAGTATTTCCCATGCAGGGAACATTCAAGACTCAGTTTGGTACAGGACAATCTAATCGATGGCTCTGATGCCAACGAGAGCTTGGATAAAAAGATGTGCAGTGATCCTTTCTAACCTGGACTTTCCAATAATTTTCTTTTGGAAACTATCACTTTTCTTCCCCATTTTTCATAAGTAGCAGCTAAACTACTATATCAAAATACTGGGTGTTCATGCAACTGAAGTACAAAGCAACTCTTAAGTGTCCACATTTGATCTCCACCAGAAACACATACAAAGTAAATCTCTCTCAGAACTGGCACTGGTATGACAGGGAGCTTCCACAAGCCTCTGTTGGGCCTCCATTGCCATAAGTAGCTTACCCATTTCCTTGCTTCCCTGCTTTGCTTCATTTGTCATTCCTAGTTCCATCTCTTCAGTTTCTGGGCTTTTTAAGGTTCAGGAGAAACTGGCTCTAAGAGCTGGCAGCAGAAAAATATGGTATAACTAACTTCCAAATGTTATATCAAACAATAATACAGCACCAGTACTATTTACTTAATGGCTGCAAAACAAGGAGGCCAATTTAGTCACTAATTAAAATCAGTTCAGGGTCAGAAGATTAATACATTGAAGTGAGCAAGCATTTGACTCAGTTGGCTCGAACTGACAGTGCAATAAAGATTATTTGGGACTATGTATCAATTACTCATCTAATACAGGCGAACAAAATGAGTTCCAAAAGCAATGTATAATGTCACCTTCAGCACAACTCTAGGAACTCCTGATGAAGAAATTCTGCAGTAACATGTGGAAGGCTAAATGGACACATCGTGGAGAGGAGGAAGACAATTCCCATTCTCAGCAAACGCAGGATGGTGTACTGGAAAAAGAGACTAAGGTGTAAATCCCAGAGGCTACATTTAAAAAGTTACACATTTGAAATAGTATTTACCTCTTAAAAGTGCATTAAGAGAAGTATTCTGCTGCCTTGGATTGACAGCATTGCTCCCAAAACTTGTTAGCATTCAAATTGGAGTTTGTTATTCCCTTACTCACCAGGAGTTGAAGCACAGGTGAGACAAAGGTCACAAAATCAACTTACAATCTTTTCTATTAACTCAAATTGCATTCTTGTTTGGTACAATATTAAACTGTTCACAAATTCTTGGAACCAAAAAGGTGAGCCTTGAAATTACAGTAAAAATAACACACCCAAATGTTGACTGTAGCTTTTAACATGCTAAAAGGATCCACAGAATCACAGAATTGTAGGGGTTGGAAGGGAGCTCCAGAGATCATCGAGTCCAACCCCCCTGCCAAAGCAGGTTCCCTACAGCAGGTATATTTATATTTATATTTATGTTCTAGTTTGAAAAGTTGATTTCCAAATACATTACAAAATTCCGTATTCTGGAGTGCCAAAACTTAAGATAAGCTGGAAATTGACATTTTATATATGCTTTTATCTTTCTAAACAAATATTAATATACATTTTTCCACCTTAAATTACAGTTTAACCTCATGACAAACTATTAATGGAAAGGTCACACACAAAAACCCCTCCCTATGCCATCCTGACATCCCCCTACGGAAGACTGCATGTCCATGGCAGGAAAGACTTGTAGTGTGTGGGAGAGGTGGGAAATCACAGCAGGGAAATCCCAAGACCTTGCTGAGTCACAAGTCATCGTGGGCTTCAGACACAGCAGGGCCCAGAGCTTCTTTGGGTAGGATGTGGTTCTGCAGATGCACCCTGTGTACTGACTGGGAGAGGGCCAGCAGTGGCAACAAAGTTCTGAGCTAATTCCCCGTCCATCCCAAAGCTGGTACAGACTGACAAGAACAAGACAACTGCCCCACAGAGCAGCTCCATTTCTGGATCGGACTTAGAAACAGTCAGTCTACACTAGCTGTACTTAAAATATCATGGTGTTCTTTGAGCTTTCACAAATCTTTCATAGGAGCTGGTATCAGGTTGATAAGAATTAAAAATATTTGAATATTTGTCTTCTAAAATAATGTAATAATCCCATGCTGTACAGCACATAACTGAGACCAATATAAATTTAAGCAGAATTTTCTTATACAATCATCTGTAAACAAATTTACTAATGCACTCCTAAAAATCCCTCACAAACAAAGGCACTGCTCAAGTCACTTACGGCTCAAGACATTCCTCTAGTTGGGAGGGTTTTGCCATCCTGACCTAAAAGCCTTGCTTTGGGCTCAACTCTTTTAAATTTTCTGTTCTGTATATGCAACAGGAGCATGCACAGCTTATTGTACCTAAAAAGAAAAAGCAGTAATCAGTTTTCATTATCTGTCGCTGGCATTTAAATACTTCCTAAAACAGCAGCTATCATGGAGGAAATTTTATCTTTGTCAAGATACAAAGGGTTTAGATCACTAATTTTTTAGTCTCAAAACACAGTCGTAGAAAATAACCCCACATACCAGTAACAACAAATCCACCCCCAAACACTGAATGGTCTTTTATTTACGTTAGTAAGAAAAGCAACAAAAGCCCACAGCATAAAAAGTCTACCAAACACAATAAAACAACAATGAATACAAGAAGAAAATTCCTCTCATTTAAAACAGAAGTGCCTACTTCACTTGACACTAAGAAGAGCTATTGCATGAGTCTTCTCTGCATCTGGGTGACGATGGTGAAACCCAGAAGTAACAATTAAATTAATTGATGTTATTTCTTTAAGAATTCCCAGGTCTGCTCAGTGTGTATGATCAACCATACGTCACTAACTGCACACTGGTGCATTCCAAACTAAAGCACTGGTGCAAATTTGTTAGCTATACAGCAACCATTGCAAGAATGCAGAAAGAATCCACTTCCCAACATGCCACTAGTCAGTTCTACAGTCCAGCTCTCAACCCTCAGTCCTCCAGCATATAGTTGGGGTTGACAACCAGGTATGGGTCTTCATCAAAAGTCTCCTCTTCTTTGGAACCCCTCAGGCCTGACTGCGACAGTTCAATCAGAATGTGGTCCTGCAACAGAGAAAAAAATGTACTCCAACAAGAACAGAAAGGATTGTTTGTCCTTTTTAAAAAGACATCTCCTGTTTCTACTAGCAGCACCTCTTACTGATGAATTATTTCACCCTTCTACCTGTGAATTCACTCTAATAAGTTCCTAATTCCAACAATTACCTGCACATAGCTTGGTTTCTGGGAAGGCTTCAGTCTAGCATTTTCATTCTTTTAAAAGTGGCAAGTGTCTTTTTCTTTCAAAAATCCCAAAATGTTAAATGAGTAACTTCTCTGCAAATATACATTCTGATTCTGGGAAGTAGTACTTTCTACTTCAGAGCTCTGTGTTATGTAAGACACAAGAACTAAGATGCGCTGTTTGTATTTCTGCACGCTACTGCAACCAAAACTAAAGACATGCAGCAAATCAGCACTTACATGTCTATAAACACATAGCAGAAAATAAAACAGCACTTCAAACTCTTACTAACACACACTTCCAATTCATTTCTGTGTCTTGTCTGTACCTATTTTTAACAAATATTAAACAAGAAAGGCACTTATTCTGCATCAGCCAGCAACATGAAAGCACAAAACGTATTTCTCAATTAGGAAATTCTGCTAAAAATGAATCAGTGCAATGTATCTTAAAGCCTTTCTTCTCCATGCACACATCTCGGTACGCACATAATGTGTAAGTCGGTGAATGACTTTCTCAGTGATCTTCTTTTTGTTTATTAGTTCTTCTTCCGAGTCGATTTCAGATTCTATTTCCTTCAGATACCAATTAATAAGTTCGCTTTTCTTTAATGACGAGTCATCCTCTTCTGCAAATAAAAGTTATACTTAAAAAAAATCTCAGTACAATACCGTTCCACATAATTAGAATAAGTGTTACTACAGTATGATACCTCTCAAATCATAAAAGAAAAGGATTTCTGTGTTAACAGTTATAATGCTGAAAAGACAATCACACAACAGCCTGTCAGGCTCCCTTGCTGTTCTTGAAACATGTTTTGTACAGAAGACTGCTGTATCATGGTTTAATTTGAGACAGATTGAGAATTTCATCCTTCAGCTGTATGCATCCATGAGGTTCACAAATTACACGAGCAGCCGAGCAAACACATCAGACTGAAGCTTCAAGAACAAGCAGCAACGAGGACTTGTAGCTCCTTTTTCTGAGTAAGGACGAAAGATCACCGTCACACAAAGATTAAGAATTCATCCTTCCCTTGTAAATGTCAGCAAAGAGACAACTCACACGTGGTGATGCTACTCAGTCTGCCAACTTTCTAACAATTCTTACCTTCCTCTGCTTTTCTGAGGTGCAACACAAGAAGATTAGAAATTCGTCGGTACTCAGAGAAGCCCAGCCTAAGAGAAGCTTTGGGTGCTGCATCCTTGTTCACGTCCTCAGAATGGCCACCTATCCCATTCACAAGACCATTGACCCCAGCTGGAGCTTCTGCTTCCCCTGTTTGGACACATGATCAACTCTGTAATGCCTTTCAGCTGGCTCATCTGAGCCACTAAATAGTGCTGCACTCACCAGTCAGGCAAGTGGAGCACACAAGAAGGCTAAAGTAAGAGAATTGAGGAGCTAAGATTCCTAGACCTTGTGAGAAGAAAAACAGGTGGGAAATTGCAGAGAAGCATACACACAAACAAGGTAAGCTGTAAGAACTGGAGGTACGTTTCCCCTTGGAAAAGTTCTCCACGCATATTTTACCATTGACTCCGTCTTGCTCTTCTTGGTACTCCATTTCCTGCTCATCATCTTGGTCCAGATTGATATCGGGTGTCTCAACTCTAATGATGGATTTATTTAAAAGCCTGAAAGCTTCCTTCACGTGCTTTGGATGAACCTGGGGAAGATTTAAAAAAAATACACATTCTGGTAGCTCCAAAAATTCACCCTGATCGTGATAGTCTTTCTACCCATCTCACCTAATTAATTGTGAGCAGTAAAGACCCCACAAGTTACATTTCATCCTGCTACAAGTATTCTGCATTCACATGAAGTTATGGAGGAAATAAGCAGCCTGATGGAACGTTTCAGGCTTTAGTTATCACGTGGAGACAACAAATTTTAGCTCATTCAAAGAAAGATCAGTAGAGCATGAAACATGAAAGATATGGGTCTAAACAAGGACGGTGAAAAAAGTTATAATTAATGAGATCCTCCTATGGAACTGAAAAGCAAAAACTGGAGAAATCTTTTCTTGCTGAACCATACTGAAAACTCTCTGTTTCTTCCTAAGTTGAATTTAATTAAAAAGAATCCAGTGGATGACCTTATTGTACAACCAGTGAGTAGGTTTCTATCACGTGTGTCATGTGCAGTCATACTGCAGTTAATGGTCATAACACAATATGCATTTCAACTGTGGCTGACAGAGGAGGAGCTCACATCAAAATACGTGCCTGACTGGATCTCTCTGCATACTCTTACGGGGGTTCAGACACCTTAAACAACCCTGGCGTTTTAGATTGCTGGTCAGAGCAAACTGTGAGAAACTATAAACTGAGCAAGATTAGAGAAGGCAGCACCAGCAGTCCTCGTTCTCTCATGCGTTATTTTCAAGTAAATCGCTTGCAGATGGAGCAAATTCAAGTCAGGCAAGCCAGGAAGCAACTCAGTCTTCAGATGAGCAAGCGAGCAATGCTCAGCCTGTGAATGATCTTGCTCTTAAAGTAGAAAGGTAACTCTTCTTTGTAGTCTATCTAATGTATTCTGTTTGTTTCTCAGGATGTAGTTCTATTTTATTTTATTTTAATCAGACAGGCTGAATTACAGGGTTTTGGTGCTGATTCTGTTGTCATCTGGCAGACGTTTCATGTGGGCTTATTTTTGTTTGGATGTCTGAGATTAATACTAGGAGGAACACAAAAATCAGCTTTTTAATTAATTTTTCCCATACCCTGAGATAAAGAGGTCATCTGGAAAATTAAGAAGATTGTCATTACTTTGATACGATGTCATTATTTTGGTCTCTTTCAGACAGTATGCTTTCTGCAAAGATTTTGAAGGAGTTAAAATACTGTACTGCAAGCATTGAAACTAGTTTAGTAATGCTACCCTAGGTTTCCTACGAAACCTTCCTTTCCTATGAGAGATGTCCTCTCATTTTCTTGTCTGTTTGGTGGCTGCAGTCCAGGCATGTTGTAAAAGGCAGAGGAATTCTATTTTGTGACTCTTCTGCTTTTCATTTGATCAATGAACTGTAGCAAGACCAGTAAGCAATGCTAGTTCCATGACTAAAAAGTATGGTATTAAAAAGACAAAGTCACGATGTTAATGTAGATATAAAATTCATTTATAAAATACATGTGAATCTTAAATTGCACCATATTTGCATAAAGTACAACGTATTTTCTATCAGGGAAAAAAAAAGGAGGCAAAGCCATGTGGTACGTAGCGCTTCTCTTTTAAAAAGTATAACAGCAGCTACTGTACAAAAACAAAAAGTTCCTCCTGTCTGACCATGTGTGGCATTTGGTCATGTCTGCCCTCTTCCCAGACTTAAAAATACATTGCAAATTTTGTGCATTGGTCCTTATTCTAAGGCACCTGTCTGGATCAGTGGGACAAACACATGTGTGTCTATATCAGCACTTGCTATATTTTGTTTGTTTTCCATTTTAGGAAGTGATGTGCAGAAGAAACCAGATGGCTTAAATAGTTGAGAACAGGTTGAGATTAGTGTTTCTGTTACCATAGTTTACAAATAGTATTGCTTATTGTATGTCTTACAAGATGTCAAACAAGAATATCTATGGCTCTTTATTTAGTCAACAGAAAAGAACAGAATATGTTAAAACTACCATTAAAAACTGCAGGCTAGGTGCTGAATCACTACCTCGTGTTGTGATGGATGGTACAGCCACACGTGAGTGAATCGTTACTCTTACATTAGCTGTTAGCAGTGTGTTACAGTTCCTCTTCTCTTTCATGTGCTTTATGCTTCTGTGCTGGGAAATGCTTCGTTAAAAGTAAAAATCTTAATAGTAGATAATGCCATTTTAAGACTTTTTTCCTTTGCTTTTAAATTTAGAATCACAAAAAAGCTTGAAGAAAGACGAGAGGAGAAAAGGAAAGAAGAAGAACAGGTAAAGCGAAAATGTGGAACTGCTTGCAGTATTTCTTTAGACACCCACATTTGAATAAATGCTTAATTGCTTTTTAAACGAATATACTTCAGCCTTGTACCACTTACCCAAGGCAATTTTATGGTCTCATTTTTATTGTCTCTCTTGTTTACTCAGAAAGAAATTAAGAAAGAAATAGAAAGGAGAAAAACTGGTAAAGAAATGTTGGAGTACAAAAGACGTCAGGAAGAAGAACTGACAAAACGAATGTTAGAGGAAAGGAACAGAGAGAAAGCAGAAGAGAAGGCAGCTAGAGAGCGTATCAGGCAACAGATTGCATTGGTAATTTCTTCATTTGGAATGACAGCCTGCTGCTTCTTTCTTGCAAGGGCTGCTAGTACAAACAGGATACATTTTCTCATTTGGTAAAATGTTGAAAAATCTTCAGTTATTCTGTTTGGAGCCTCTGTGGCTTTGCATGGTGACAACTTACGCATTTTAGTAGCATTTGCTGTGAAGCTTCTACTTTGATATGCATCACGATGATGACTGTGAGAATTAATACATTAGCTTTTTTTTCTATGTAGCTTGAGCCCAGTGATGAATTATAATTAAACTTGAAAAAATTGCAATTCAAACTGAGATCTGAAAGGGAAGCCCAGGAAATACTTCATTGTTTGAAAATGGAGGTTTGTTTTTTTTTTTTTTTAAGTTTGTATATATAGGTGTTTATGTATGCATATGAACAGTTCACAGCTGAAATTCCTCTTTGTTTCCAAATTTTGCCTAGAACATGTAGAACTACAGCAGTGTGACTTGTCATAGATTTTTCCCTTTCTCTTCACTGGGAAGTTACACTATCATGGAAGGCTATCTGATTACTTGGATGAAGTAACTCAGTGAAAAGTGTATTTTATGTTTCCTAGGGACAAGAGACAGTCCTGTTTGACAGTGAATACAGCTTTGCAGCACCGCTGCCTTTCCTCTGTGCCACTTACTTAGAGCGGTTGGGTTCTCAGTACAGACTGAGGTTTTTGAGTATTAAGTTAAGGTGCATAGTGAAAATGAAGGTTTATGTTTGGCCTTTCCTAAGGATCGTGCTGAGAGAGCAGCTCGCTTTGCGAAATCGAAGGAAGAAGCAGAAGCTGCAAAAGCTGCAGCTCTTCAGGCTAAACAGGCTGAAATGGAAGCCAGAAAAGAAGCATCTCAAAAGGAGCGAAGGTGGGTAGTTTTAGAGAAAGCAGAAATGTGTCCTCACGGGAAGAAAGGTTAAAAAAATCTTTGCGTAAGCATTAAGAAATTTCATAGTATGTCCTAACCTATTAATTGATGCTACGCTGGTGTGTTTGAATACTGACATAAAAATTAGCTTTCTTTTGTGATATTAACTCATGGCCATTTCCATTAATGTTATGTTCTCAGAGAACTTCCATCCTTTAGACATTCCTGACAATGATACATTTGCTTCCTGATCTTTGATTTGAATACCAGGTATGATGGGGCTAGGTAGGGAACTAGATGAGGTGGCTGTGTCAGAACTACGGTGGAGAGTGTGCTGCTGACCCAGCTGTTTCTCTGGGTGCACAGCTGGCTTGGATTCAGCAAGGCTTGTTTATGCACATCAGCATTAGAGTCAGACGTGGCGTCTGTCCTGCCTGATGCTATTGTTTCAGAAAATATCCTAACTTATGGAGGCCTTAAATAGTTACTGAACCACTGTGAATCAAAACCCCGGAAGAAAGGGCACAGTGCAGGAGCAACCTGTTAGATAGCTGAATGTAGCATTACCTGCCAAGCTAGAGTGAATACCTGTGCCCTCATAGTATAACTCCCAAAAAATCCAATAGAAGTAATGCAGGCTACACAAAATGCGTGTGGTTTATATTTCCTTCTGATATTCATTGTTATGTGTGATTAATACAAGCATCTTGTTTGAATACTGATGAGTCTGGTGAAACGCAGAGATGCATGGTGGTATATAAAGAAGATGGTTATCAACTGCGAATCCAAATCCATAAGCTATCTGAACTGCCATAAATAAGATGGCCGCCCCTCCCTTCCACACCTGAGTACTGCCAAGCTAAAGCCCCACGAGTGTTTGTGATTGTTAATAAACCAACTGACCATGGTGAATGTCCTGCAGTGCAATAGCCAGGATTCAGTTCCGCCTTCCAGATGGATCTTCCTTTACTAACCAGTTCCCATCTGAAGCACGGCTGGAAGAAGCGAGGCAGTTTGCTGCACAGGTAAATCAGTGTTTCATTTTCTCAGCTACGTGCTAATTACAGATTAATGTAGCAGCAACTAGTTGAACATGGCAGAATCGTTGTTAGCTGCTTTCCTTTGTGTTAATTCGAAGTGAGTTTTGGTTAGCAGAACCACCAACAGCCTTTATACAGCTGCAGCATGGAACTTGTCAGGGACATTAGAAGTTCTGCTGTTCTTCGTATGAAGATGATTGTAATTCTGATAAGAACTCTTGGGCAGTAAGGCAATGTGTGCTCAGCTGGCAGCTCCGCAGTAGAAAGTGAAAAGTGAGCAGTTCGTTTTAACTAAAATGTTTTCTTTGTGTTTTCACAGACGGTTGGTAATGCTTATGGCAATTTTTCTCTGGCGACAATGTTTCCCAGAAGGGAATTTACCAAAGAAGATTATGGAAAGAAATTACTGGAGTTAGAGTTAGCACCAAGTGCTTCTGTAGTGCTGCTGCCGGTAGGTGTTGCTTTGGGGTTGGCAGGTGCTTCTGGTCAGCCGTTATAAAACTTGTTTGAATTCTGTTCTTTACTGTCTCTAAGACATATTGCAAAATTGGTATAATTTCTGTTTGGACTAATTAGGAAAGGGATTGACAGAGATATTTGTTTATCGTGGAACCAAATGTGGTCTTTTCTAGTGTCTCTTGAGCTGCTTCTAAATTACGTGTGAAATACTCTGCCTAAATGGATACAGCTTGAATACCTGACAAGTTTGCTTTTGGTGTTCGCATCCAGGCGGGACGACCTGCTACTTCTGTTGTTCAGGCTTCAGGCGGTGACCTGTGGAAGTTCTTGGGCACGATACTTTATCCCCTCCTCGCAGTGTGGAGATTTATTAGCAACTTTCTGTTTACGAGTCCACCCCCCTCAGAATCTACTGTGAGAACAGTCCATCAGCAAGAGCATTCGAATCCCTCAAACTCTAACAACATTGAGCAAAGCAGGTAATCAAAGCTGCTTACGGGAGCTGTCTCTGAGCACTTGCTAGAATTGTCTCAGTCTTATATTATTGAACTGAACCGTATCTGTTCTTTTATACTCGTTGCTCTGTCCTTGCAGTTTTGGGCAACCACCCTTCTGTGTGGCTGAAGGACAAACTGGGGGCAGGCAAACTGCATCTCAGCCCTGATTAAGCCTATCCTGGTTGTACTTGTGTGATTAAGCAAGCCCTTTACTGCTTGCCTCAGTTTCCAACTACAGTGTAGGAAAAAAAAAAAAAAGCAAGAAAAAAAACATAGTTTTGCAGCCAGTAATGAACACAGAATTCAGCTGTAACTATGAATATGGGTTTCACTTGAGCTGATACTGTTTGGAAGATAAAAATGTTCAAAATGTAAATTTTGAAGATGTAAAGTTCTCTTATGGTGTAGTTACATAAGGAACACGAGCAACTGAAGTCGACGAGAGAGTTGAGGTTTTGTGTTGGAAGAAAAATCTCTTATACCGGAGCTATTTCACACGAAGTAGGCACGTATCACCTCAGTGCCAGGAGAACCAAAGTTCTGTTTGACCACTAAATGCCATATTTGTAGCTGGGTACCATTCCCCAGGGAAAGAAAGGGCTGAGGAAGCCTATTTTTGGGGATAAGAGAAGGAAGGATGCTCTACTTACACACTGCCTTTTGTACCCTAGGCAAACTGTCAGGAAAAGAGTAACAGAAAAACGAGGGGAAGACTTCAAAAAAGAAGGCAAAATATATAGACTGAGGACTCAAGATGATGGAGAAGATGAAAATAATACTTGGAATGGAAATTCTACACAACAAATGTAGTTTTGAGTAATTGCAGTAATGAGTCAGGCTCTTTTTTTTTTTCCTTATTTGATTGAAGTCATCTAAAGCTTCTGGAGAAGTGGGGCACCAACTGAATTACTTAATTCTTATTCCTACAGTGGAGTATGGAATAAAGTTGCCTATTATTTCAGAACAATCAAGTGGGTGTAGCTGTGGCTTAAGAAGTCAAGAGTTGAAAAGATTGAAAATCTCC
The DNA here is from genome assembly GCF_951394365.1 of Tetrao urogallus. Classification (NCBI taxonomy): domain Eukaryota; kingdom Metazoa; phylum Chordata; class Aves; order Galliformes; family Phasianidae; genus Tetrao; species Tetrao urogallus. Next base: position 6,248,179 of record NC_136821.1, on the reverse strand, counting down.
ATCAGCTTTCATAATCATTTCCCTACTGCCATTAGTAAGGCACTTTTTAATCTTTAAATATTCTGCTACCTAAATTTAAGCACCAGGTATTAATATAAAGGCCATAGTAGGGAATGACTGATTTAAAATGAGGGTGTCAGAAGCACTATAAGTAGCAAATCAGGTAACTAATTTATGTTTAACTTTTTTCTTGCTTCTGCAACTGCAAGCAAAACCTTGTAGTTTTTAATTCCCCAAGCACTCAATAAACTATTTTCCAGAAAACATGGCTGTCTTTTCTTGTAACATTCCTCTGAGGTACATAGTCACAAAGAAGCAAGCGGCTAGACTTACAGGCTGATATTTAAAATACAAGTCACAGTTGTTTCAGTTTACATGACCTTGCTTGGGAGTTCCTGTTGAAATCTGGTAAAAGCACTATGAAAGTTTTTAGTGTCTGAAAAGGTGGTGTGGGACAAAACCCATTTCTTTGCCACATGAAGTGGAAACGTTGAGAAGAGAGACTGCAATACAAGAGCGCAGAAACTTTTATTTTGAAGGTGAGGACATGGCTTTCACATATGAAGAATGCTGACTTGTCTTCCTCCCCAGGTATTGAGCATTTATATTTTTTACAGTTACAGGTGTTCAGTGCTGCTGCAGACTTCTTTGTAAAGGAACTTCAGTAAGTATTGCACTGTTCAAATGTAAAGGCTTAGTGCTTTTGCTTTTGTTAAAAAATAATTCATGACAAAATTGAGAAAATACTATCCATAAAATGAAGGAATGGGGGGGGGAATGTACTATTGCACAGTAGCTGCAATAGAACAGTACATTCTGCTATCCCTGTTTGTGCCAGTGTTGGCACTAGCTTGTCTTCGAAAGATTAAGCAGCAGCAGAGCTTCGTGGGATGCTCTCAGATCCCTTGGAAAGACAAGAAGGATCCAAGGGAAGATCATGAAGGAGGGCAGATGAAGGTTTACGCTCAGAATCCTTACACAACTTGGAACAGTCAATTTTGACTTGAAAAAAATTATCAATAGTAGCTGGAAAAAAAGTCAGTGTTTTTTACTTCATATTTTAAGCCAACAGCAAGATTGGAAATCACCTCCAAGGCAAGATACTGAGGTGCAGCAGTATAAGCCCCAGGTATCTCTTTCAGTACTACAGAGTACAGTTCTGTAGGCATTCTTTGTTAAGAAAAAAAAAAAGCATTTTAGCAAGTAGAGATACTGTTTCAATCCGTTCCACATATTCAAATGAATTACATTTTACATTTTAGTAAGTTCTATGGATGATTGCTTATGAGATCTTTTGGATAATGTTCCATATTTATATGAAATAAGTGCCAGGCCCAGTGCTCCAATTCCGGAAAGAGCAAAAAGCACATACAGTGCTGTTTCTGCACTGTGTGATGTTAAATCTAATCCCAGAAAGCGCACACTGGCAGCCAGTCCTGGTGTGGTGTCTGGTATCGCTGTTCATGAGAAAACAATAAGAAGTAGTTAGTACATGGCTTGTCAGGAGCATTTTCCTGTGTACAGGTGCATCACTTCTTCCTCACTCTGCACGGCTTTGTAGCGTGGCTCTTCAGTGCTCTGGCAGTAGCTGTGGGTCTCAGGGATCAGCAATTGACACAGCTCTAGCTCAGAGTAATGGTACAGCTGAGGGCTTATAGTGAGCTGCTGGGGCTGAAGGAGACACAAGTAATTCCTGATAGAAATGCTGATAGAAAACCTCCTTTTAAACACCCAAACTGAAGTGGTTGTGGCTCAGTTAATAATATACTTAGTCCAGAGATCACAAGACAAAAAAGAATATTACCAAAGTCTTCTTAGAGAGTAGTCAAAATCATTTCTAAGAAAAATGCAGTGCAGGAGTGCTGAATGGGTGGGATGTGGAAAACGTAATAGAATGCAATAACTTTTTTTGTCTGTTTTGAGGACAGATGCTTAGCTAGGTGTTGGATTTTATGCTAACATAACATTCTGTTTTGGAAACAGAAATGACAGTATGTTCCGCATGAACGTCTTCATTAATAAAGGCTGGTGATTAGGCAGTTTACTACCCCAGCTCTTTAAAAGAATACTGCAGAAAATAGTCTTTTAGGATGACACATCATGGAAGTGCAATTTCTGCTGCACCACTTACCTTCAGACTCCGTTTCCAGACAGGGATGTGGGCCTGCTGCAGGATCTGGAAAGCCATTGCAGCTGATGATCTGTGAGTAGTACCTGGCAGAGGCCTTGGGGAGCCGTGGCAATGTGGGATCCGTGTGATTCACATAGTAGAACCCAAACCTTTCATCAAAGCCTACTGCCCACTCAAAGTTGTCCATCAGTGACCATGCCGTGTAGCCACGCAGGTCAACACCATCAAGCACAAGAGCTGTTAGCAGGAGCAGGCACAGCAGGTTAGTTGAGCAGTCAGGTGACAGGAGTCGCCAGCAGTGGTGCAAACAGGGCACTACAGAAGGGCACACTGAGTGCAGTGCAGTTACTGCCACGTTTGTCTCACCATCTCCCTGTCCCTACCAGGTGTGTGTTGCTACAGCTAGTAACGAGCCAGGGCAGCTCAGCCAGCCCATGAAGACTGCTTCTGTTGGCTCCAAAAGTCAGAGCTTTCATTCAAGAAGTGAAGGTTTAACAGAATGATGAGTATTTAAATGTGTTTGGGGGGGGGGGGGGGGCGGAATCTGTGCTGCTCAAAGTAACAGCAATGATCAGTTTCTGCTAAAACCCAAAGGCTTTCAACATGGCTGCAGCATAAACCTGTGTATAATTTACAAACCCGGTGCCAGGGATCTGTCAGCTCCTTACAAGTTGCTTTGCTCAGCAGCATCTTCCAACAAGACTGACGTGCAGCTTTAAATGAGCAATCTTACCTTTCAGCGCTTCGTTAATGTAGTTCTGATAGTAATGCATTCGCCAAGTGTCATTGAGATCTATGGCTCCTCTCTCTGATATCCCATTTTCAGTCACATAGATAGGAGGGTTGTTGTACTCTTCCTTTATCCACCTCAGGAGCTTTCGGAAGCCAAAGGGCACCACCTTTAGCCAGGAGGAGCCAGAGTTCAGCCAGCTGCGGTCGGTTACTGAAGCAACACCCCTGCAGAAGAGCACACACTGAGCACAGCACAGCCCCAAGCCTGGCCCTGCATTACTGCTCAGCTGGGAAATCTGACACCAAGCTCTACAGAAAAGTGCACCCAGGTGCAAGCTGTGAAAAGCACCGAGCTGGGGGGAGGTGAAGAGTGCTGGTGTTCACAAGCCCCCAGAAAACACTTCTGATATTTTGTTTTAAAGTTATATTCTGCCTGTAGATAAAAAGCTTCACTTAATCACTTCACGGTTAAATTTACATTTAGCTGTTTGGCTTTAAACTTAATGAAGTTTACTCTGTGTGGGGAGGGAACCAACAACTGTTTACACAGCAAATGGAGTAGTAGTATCTGTAAACCAGGCCACTTTCCCATTTCAAACTGGGGAATGGATGCAGGAAAAATGATAAATGCAGCTGATACCAAATGCTTATGAGACTGATTCCTTCATTTTTAGATGCTCAAGTTTTCCTTGCTCCGTCTTAACAATTCATTTTTTAGTCAGGTCATAACAAAGTAGCTGGCCCACTCTGAACACAGTATCACAAGTACTGTCTGGGGCTATTTTCCCTAATGCTGGTTGTAACAGCTTAATATGAATGTCTCATGGCTTTATTTTCTATTAGTGTACATTGCTCAGTTGGCATAGGCTTCCAAATGTGCATATTTTACTTGACCAACAATTTACAGTCATCTTACCTGTCAGAATCATACGATGGAATAGCAGTAGAATACTCATACTTGTATGTTAAAACTGTAGTATAATGATTTAGACCAAAGTAGTCATATGTGCCTTTAATTCTTTGCTTTTCACTTTCTGTAAATTCTGGAAGTCTGCAACAGAAAACAAAAAGGCATAAGGCCATCAAAATGCAATAAGCACAAAAGAAGGTACTGCGATCTTTCTAGAGGAACATCAGAAAAATCCCATCCATTTGTTATTAAAGCACAGACAGGGTAAAACACAAGCTTTCCTTTCCTTATATGTGTCTAGAAAGAAAGAAAAAAGGAAGAATATTCTTAGCAGAACACTGGCAATGTGATAGATTTAAAAGTAATGAGAAAGACAAATAAATATAATTCAGAGGTGTGAATGAGGCTCAGTGCTTGAGTTCAGTAGTACATCATTTTAAGAACAACTAAAATATATTTGCCCCAGGCAGGCAAAGCACTACATATAGTGCATTACATTTATTATATCACTCTGAACTGAGATTTTTATAGTGCCATTTTCAACAGAATACTTCCTTCTTATCAGAAAAGCAGGTTTTAGCTCAGCAAGTAGAAGCAAAGCAAGCTTGTGCCTGCACTCTTACCGGGAGCTGCTCAGACCCTGGGCCAGGCTGCGTTCCCGAATCCTCGTCTTCATCACTTCATTGTAATCGCCGTTTTTGAAAATGGGATGAGCAAACCAACCCATATAGAACTAACCCAGGAAATAAGGGAGAAGGATAAATTCCGGATTAAAACTAGGATTTAACTGTTCCTCTCCATAGGCTGCATTATGTATAGTAGCTGGCCCTATAATGAGCAGAGATACGCAGGAATGCCTGTATTACGGCAGCAAACTTAACGAGCAGCCTAGAGAGCTGTGACCAGATTCTTCTCTACCTGTAAGTATTGTCTGACAGCATCAAAATCCTCCTGTTTGTGGGGGTTCCTTGGCTCAGCCCAGTGAGAGTTGGTGGTGATAGAGATCAGCCCTCCTTGTTTTGCGCGGTAAGTCTCATTGTAGAGGTGCCAGGCTTCTGCATGGGCCTTGATTAGGTTGTGCCCCACCACATAGGGGGCTCGCCCAGGCCTAACAGAGATGCCTGCAGGAACAGCACAGACACTGCAGCAGCAATTCCTAGTTCCAATCTGCTGCTTCCCAGCTTAACACCCAGGACATGCAGAGCTGCCCACCAGTAAATGAACAAGCATGCAGTACCTGGTGCCTTTGAGCCCAGCCATGGGCTGAGATGTATGTGACAGCAGGTCTGCTGAAGGCACAGCTGTCATGCACAGGCTGTGGGGAACCCACATCACCCCCCTGCCCATGCTCTGCTGTCAGTACAGAGAGCAGAAAGCTGTGTGTTCAGGCCAGATCCCAACCCTTCCCTTCTCAAAAATTGTGCTCAGTAGTCTTACCTGGAGCAGCTGTGCCAAGGCCATACCCATAATATGCAATGTTGTAGGGTTCATTGATGGTTATCCAAAATTTCACTTTGTCTCCCAATCTCTGGAAAAGGAGCTCAGCATATTCCTTAAAGCTCTGAACTATGGTATCATTCTCCCACCCACCGTTGTCCTGCAGTGCCTGCGGGAGGTCCCAGTGATAGAGAGTGACCTGTAGGGAACGGCAATGAGAGAAAGGGCTCAGCCAGTCATTGATTCACTTTCACAACGAAGGACAAGATAACGGCCTTGTTTGCAGGCATAAGCCCAACTCCATCTGCATTTTTCTAACAGGCACATACAAATCTGCAGTAACCCCAGTGCCTTCTGTCCTGTAGTCGTTTGAGGTCATAGCGATCACTTGCACACTCTGATAAATGCCACTCTGCCAGTGTTCCAGTTCCTTTAGTATGAGGGGGAACGACTCAACCTTCAGGGCCTGCCCAGCTGTCAAGATGAGTCTCTCACTTTCAGTCATACTAAAGCCCACAATAATCATGTGACAGCAGGAATTCAAGTCAGTAAAGAACAGCTGCAGCTACACTGATTCTCAAATGAAGCACAGAGCAGTACAACACCTGCTCTTGAGGGATCTTGAACAGCCTGGGAATTCATAAGGACAAAGAACCTTCAAAGAACTGTGTTGAGTAATCTCAACACAGGAACCACACAGGCAAGTCTGAAAGTGGGGATCTGATCTTTCAACATCAGGATAATTCTCAGCTCCTGCACTCTGTTGGATTTCCAGTCCTTTTTTACAGTTACCTGAGGCGTAATACTGGCTGCCAGAAGAGCATCAATTAGCCTTTCATAGTAGTTCAATCCCATTTCATTGACGTATCTGATGGTCCCATCTGGGAGAACACGTGACCAGGAGATTGAAAAGCGATAGTGAGACACCTTGAGGCGTTTCAGCATTTCCACATCCTCCTCAATCTTGTGGTAGCTGTCACAAGCTACATCTCCATTGTCATCATTGCTGATTTTCAAAGGAGTGTGAGAGTGTTTGTCCCAAATGTTAAGTCCTTTCCCATCTGCTCTCCATGCTCCCTCAATCTGTAAATGAAGATGGGGGAGGGAAGGGAGAAATCATCAGTAAACTCCAAATTGACATCTTGGCCTAGGAAAGAATTCTGCCCGTCAGACTTTGCGGCACCACATAACATTTTGGCTTCTGTGTAAGCCTTGAAACAGTATCATTTTTTGCTGTACTATACTGGTAAGGTCTCTTGGGCCTCAAGGCACAGAAGTATTACCAAAGTACAATGTCAAAGGAAAGGTGTTGTTTCCCTTCAACCTGCTGATCGGTGTTTGCTTCCCCTTGTGAAATCTCTGCTGCTTTCTCAATTTCCGTGGGATAACCACGCCATTATAAGGGAAAACTTTGAGATGTTTAAGGCAGTTGTTACAGTAACCCTCAAATCACCATAAAACCTAATGTAGAAGCTGTGTCTCATCCAAAACGAATTAACTGTCCATGAGTGTTTGAAGAGTCAGTCTTTGTTTCCTAACCTGATATGCAGATGTTGCTACACCCCAGAAAAAGTTCTTTGGAAACTCTCCATATAAGAATTCATCTTCTTTTGGCAATGGGATACCATTGTTGCGGATGATTTCTGCGTAGTACACAGCCGAGCGCCTTGGGGTTCTCGGCCTGTTGGGATCATCAAAATCAACCTCGTGCAATCCAAATCTTGGCTCATAACCATTCAACCATTCAAAGAAATCCATAAAAGACCACGCATTGTATCCTCTCAGATTAACACCGTCCAGTTTGTAAGCTGAAAGACCAGAAACAATGGGAGAACATCAGTGATGTTTCACACATATAACAAACCACAAGGAATTCACTTGCAAACACATACACACTTTCAGCTTCATCAAGCTATCTCTGAACAAAAAGGACCACAACAGACTTCACATCTGGAGGATACAGAATACAAATGGCTACACAAAGGAGATCATAAAAAAACCCACTACGTTTATATTGCACTCAGAATATTAAAAGAACAGCAGAAGATGCTTTTAAAAACGACACCTCAGAGGAAAATTGTGACAGGAATCTAGAGGGGAGATATACAACACAAAATAAAAGCAAACATTTGTACCTTTTAAAGCTTCATCTATGTATGTTTTGTAGTAAAGTATCCTGGTTTGGTCATCAACATCCGATTCGGTCTTTAGCCCCACTCCGTTCTCAATGATGTACATTGGGGGATTGCCATACTCTTCCTTGATCCAGTTCAGCAGCCTCCTCAGCCCCCAGGCCACAGCCCGATGGCCATCAAGAGCTGACGTAGGCCAGGAGCTGTCAACATCTGTTGATATTTCCTGGTCGTACTCATAAGAGAAGGGATTCAGGCGGGTTGTTGCATGGGTTACAAGTTTGGCAGTGTAGGTGTTGAAACAGAAAACATCCGCTGTGCCCCTGATGTACTCACGCTCTTCAGCTGTGAAAACTGGTAGGCGGGATGATGGCAGGTTTTGGAGCTCACTCCTGTTTCCAACTTTCCATTTCATGACCTCAGGGTAGTCCCCATTTTTGAAAACTGGATGTGCAAACCACCCCGCCAAAAACTGCATGTACCTGTCTGCAGCTTCTAAGTCCCTGGGGTTGCTGGGTGTCTTTGGCTCAATCCAATCTATATTGAGACACAGAGAAATGATTCCTCCCTGACTCGCTCTGTATTTGTCATCGTACGTGTGGTAGACTCTGGCGTGGGCTTTCAGTAAGGTGTGTGCCACTTCGTAGGGAGCATCACCAGGATTATTGACATTGGGTGGGAATTCCCCCGTCCCATAGCTAACCCAAGCAATAACTTGGGGTTCGTTGAAAGTAAGCCAGAACTTCACCCTGTCCCCAAAGGTCTGGAAACAGAAGTCTGCAAAACTGTCAAACAGTTCAATGAGCTCACTGCTCTCCCAGCCACCAATGTCCTGGAGAGCTTGTGGCAGGTCCCAGTGGTACAGCGTGACGATTGGAGTGATGTTGTTTGCCACCAGCCCGTCAATGAGACGGTTATAGTAATCAACACCATGGCTGTTTACTGAATTGTTCCTTCCGTTGGGGAAGATTCGAGGCCAGGACAGAGAGAAACGATAGTTCTTTACCCCCAAGGCTCTCAGCAGGTAAATGTCTTCCTCTACCTTGTTGTAGCTATTACAAGCTATATCTCCAGTGTCATTGTTTTTTATGTTTCCTGGGACATGGGTGAAGTTATCCCAAACACTGGGTCCTTTGCCATCCGCATCCCAACCTCCCTCAATCTGGTATGCAGAAGACGACACACCCCATGTGAAGTCCTCTGGGAACGTCCCATAAAAGTACATGTCTCTTTCAAAGTCTGTTTGGGATGAAAACTTCTCCCAGACAACCTTTGACTTGGAGGGAACTTCTGATGCTGGTAGACTCGGCAACTTTGATGGTGTGGGTAGGCCAAATACCACCGATGCAGAACTTCTGTCTGAGGCTTGGGACGGGAAACCATTGTTTTCAATAACAGTGGAATAGAAATAAGCACTTGCCCTGGGAGTCCTTGGTCTGTTGCTATCTTCAAAATTCACGTGATGTAGCCCAAATTTTAGGCTGTAGCCCTCTGGGCCTTCAAAGCCATCAACCAGGGATCGAGCAATGTATGACTGAACATCAACTGCATCCAGTTTTACCGCTGTCATAGAAACAGTACAAGACTCTGTTAATCACTCGAACGCTCTCTGAATGCAGCAGAGCAGAACACAAGCACACAGCTGAGGATAACAACAGGGTGACAGCCAAACATCTACGAATTGTGTTCGGGTAAAAGAAAACAAAACAATTAGAGTATTTGGCAAGAAAAGCCATGATCACTATATCAGGAGCCAGTCAAAGACTTCGTGATAAAAACATACCAGAAAATAAGTATTTGAGTAAAGCCCACTTGTGCCATGAGTACTCCCTTCCCTATGTTCTAGCTTTCAAGAACAACTCATCAGCTTAAGTATACAGTGCTCTTTTATATTTACCACTGCAGTTAAATTGAAACATAATATGTATGTAGTGCTTGTCTAGCTTCCCTTGGCACACAGGAATTCATTTCTGCAGGACACAATACTTAGTACCATCAGAGACAAGTCTAGCATCCTTCCTCATACTGCCTACAGTAAAGCACGCTCTTTCTTATTCCAGAAAAGTTCACTTTCCATAGGCAGTCCATGTTCCTTTTGCAGAGGCAAAACAGCAATGCTAAATGCTGTTTTCTGCAGCTCTTCTATCAGCATGCTGAGAACTAGGTCAACAGGATCAAAAGCTGTACAGTGATCATCAACATAATGAATACATTATATTCAATATAATGCTATTGATTTGTGTATCTGAAGAAAGCATACTAAAATATCTATTCAAAATCTCAAATTTCTATACTTGAAAAGGACTTCAGTTACCAGTATTAATTTTTGTTAAGCTGATACACAGTTTGCAAAGATAAAGGCATAGACTGAATCTTTCCCAAAATAATTGAGATATAAGTATCTCCCTAAAAATTCTAACTTGCCCTGGTGCAGGATGCTATCAGTTAGATCTGCCGAATCAGTAAAGACATCATTCAGTCCCATCTATGAGATCTCTGCAGGTAAGAGCCTGCCTTGAGCCAAATTGTTTTCAAAGGTACTGAAGTAGGTAAACAGTTTTCACTGAGAGACTGGCTTTAGGTTGTATTTGTACCTATGAAAAACCTCTTCCAGTACCTAGACAGAGCTCCATATCTGGTCACTGGATAGGCTGGAATTTATGACACTGTACATAAGAGGTGGCCCACCTCAGGTTACTATACAAATGGTGATGTTTTAAAGCTAATCACTGTGGGAGTGACAGAATAACTAGTTGCCAACATTTTAATTTAAAAAAAAAAGAAAACCAAAAAGCATACCTTTTAGAGCCTCATTGATGTATCGGCGGAAATAATCCACTCGCAGAGTGTCATTAATAAGGTCCCCGGTGGCTTCTGTTGGCATACCATTTCCTGCTATGTAAATTGGGACCTTTGCCCCTGTATATTCCTGGGACACAAACTTCAGCAGCCTTCTTAATCCCCACGGGACCACATGGATTGAAGAAGAGGCAGTCGTTGGCCACGAAGGATCTACGTGCAAAGAGAAGTTCCCAATGCTTTCGTATCCAGGTGTGCAGGTACCACTAGCCACAGCACTAACCAGGTGGGAAGTGTAATGGGAAAGGCCAAAAAAGTCTGCCGTTCCTTTCACCCAGGTTTTCTCCTCCTCCGTAAACACAGGCAGCTGCGCAACTGTGGTGGAGCACTGCTGGTTTACTTCCTGGATCTGAGCCTTCAGGATATCTGGGTAGTCACCGTCAACAAATACAGGGTGAGCAAACCAGCCAAGCGTGAACTGCAGGTACCTCTCTGATGCCTTCACATCCTCAGAGTTGGTTGGAGTCTGGGGTTCAGCCCAATCCGAGTTCAGCACCAGCCCTACCTTGCCCTGCTGCTGAGAACGGTGCCTGTCATTATACAGGTGCCAGACCTTAGCATGAGCCTTGAGAATTGTGTGAGCCACCTGGGGGCAGAAAGCAGAGGAATACGTGTCTCACTGCTTTGCACAACACTGCATTAACACTGCCTTGTGAGAAAGACATCCCCATGTGAAACAAGAGAACTTGACAAAACAAATAATTGTGGGCAGAGAGTACAGCAGGGTTTGGATTAAGTATAAGAATCTGGCTGATTTCAGAGCAGAAAATAACATCCATAGCATCCATTAGTAATACATTAAGGAATGCGTTTGCTTGGGAGCATCATAAGTCCAGAAAGCAAACAACTGTCTCAGATTAGGCTCAAGCATCGTTAAAATTTGCAGAATCTGAGGAACACAACGACGGCAGCTGTAGGATCCTATGTCCCTACCTTGTAAGATGCTATTCCTGGATCGGTGATTCCTGGAGGATGCTCTCCGGTGCCATAGCCAGCATAGCTGATAACCCAAGGCTCGTGGAACGTAACCCAAAACTTGACCCGATCCCCAAAAGTGGCAAAGCAGAAGTCTGCATAGCTTGCAAAAGCATCTATGATACTGTCATTCTGCCAGCCACCAAGAACCTGAAGAGCCTGGGGGAGGTCCCAGTGGAAAAGAGTCACCATGGGCTCAATGTTAGCCTCTAGCAACCTGTCAATTAATTGGTTGTAATAATCCACACCCTTGATGCTGATGGTTTCATTGGTGCCAGCAGGGAAAATTCTAGGCCAGGCTATAGAAAACTTGTACAGCTGGGGATGAAGACCTCTAAGCAAATAAACATCATAGCTAGTTTTGTGGTAGCTGTCACATGCCACATCTGTTGTTTGGTTCATGTAGACATGACCTTCGTGCCCAAACCGATCCCAGATGCTCTCTCCTTTCCCATCCTCTGCCCAGGCTCCTTCAACATTAAAGGCACCTGTTGACGTGCCCCAGAGGAAACCACTTGGGAAAACATCTTGCAGGAAAGTATCCCTCTCCAATTCGGACTGGTTAGCAAACATTTCCCAAATTGTTTGATAGGAGGAGCGAGGGGCAGCAATTGCATTCTCTTGTAGAGTATATGTTTTGCTGAAAATAGAATAAAAAAGAGTTACAACCTCAAGGTGGATGCCAGTGCCACAGAATTTGCAGACAAGGAGCATAAATAATTGTTGGCTTCTCATTCAGCTCACATATGCCAGTTAGGGAACGGCCACTTTGTCACCCAACCAATCCAACCTCCTGCCATCCAGCTGGCAGATGAAGGAGAAGTGCAATAAACTACCTGCAGAGCACCTCAAGTGCTATGTATCTCGTGCACTTCTCAGCAGATAGATTTTCAAATTTCATTAAACTAGGTCAAAGACACAAACAAAATCCTTGCAGTGTGCAGCAATTTCACACGCTCACAAGTCTTCACAGGATAACCTAAAACCAATCAATCCTGCCTCACTGGTCCCTAGCTTCTTCCTGTGCAATGACATTCCCTACAACTCTGTAGGCACAATTGGCTTCTCACATAGGACAGTTACTATTCTATGGTTTTAATTTAATTTTATATATATATATACACACATAATATAAATTCATATATACTATGTAGATGAAAAAAGAACAGTATGCTTGGAATATATGCCTGCTATTACTGTCTTGAAGGTGCAATCTGGGTAACTAAGGATGAAGGAGAGACAGTTACATTTCCTGAAATAGCAGGTTAGAAGATGGCCTGTAACAGCAAGAGACTGGACTGGGCACAAAGGCTTTCCCCTGCATTCCTTTAAGCAGCTGACAGCGATTTTACCACTACAACCGTCTTCTGTCTGCCTAGCACACTTGCTTCTAAAGGATACCAATGTATTACAGTGTGTGATTTAAGGGAAAAGAACTTTAGGTACCTTAAAGCATGAGATGAGAAGTCCAAGAATTCATTCACATCATATCCAATTGTACGTGCCTTCTCTTTATTAATAGCTGAAAACAAACAACAGATGGATAAATATCACAGACTGGATGACATTACTCGTGTATACAATTACATCTTTTGAAACAAGGCTTTTTTTTTTTTTTTTCCAATAACTAATAGCTGTTTTTCTCAGATTTAGTATGTTGTGTTGTTTGTTGTTTTTTGCCAGGAAAAAAAAAAAAAAACAACCCAAAAAAACCAAAACAACAACAACAACAAAACAAACCTGTAAGATTATTTAACTTAATAGCAATGGTCTGGAAAGGACAATTACATAATTTTCCATTCAGAGCCCAGCTACAGAACTCTTCTACTTCTTAAACCATGTCGCTTACCAGTGACAATGGCAGCTACTGGTACGAATGGATTCTCTTCCAAGGAATCACAATCAAGGAAATTCAGACTAAAAAGCAATACTTCTACGTCCTTCCAGACTTTCTGCAAAACAAGAATTCAAAGAGAGATTTCTATTTTTAAAAATATTTATTGGTTTTCCAAAGATGACATGTGGGAAGTTTCCATTTCTTGCTCTTCACTTCTGGCTAGGCCATCACCCTCTGATTTATAGGGAATAAGTGTCCTGCTACAGATACACAGAGCAAAACTGTTAACAAAGAGCCTGACATGCTCCTTCTCAGGCTGGTAGTGCATATGCTACATAATCATGAGCAAGGCAGATCATCTCTGTGCTCATCCCTGCAGACACGTGCACCTAGGTGCTGAATGACTTACAACAGTACCTTAGTTGTCTACTACTGCAAATTATCCATTACTTCAAATTCAGCGTGAGATCCCCTCTAAGTTACTTTTTTGCAAAATAAGCTGTTACAGATGGCTTGCAAAGTTCAGTAGAACTGTAAGAACAATGATGGATTTCTCCTATCTGCTCTACCCTATTACTAGAGTTTTAACTCCACATCCATGAAGTTCAGTGTTCATTTTCACACTGTGCATAATGTTACCTGGAATTCACTCATTTTCAGGTGGAAATCTGTTTCATTTCCACACCTGTACTGAAGGCGAAGAGACAGGAAGTCCACGGAATCCTGGAAACAAGAAAGGGAAAATGATCATCCTATTGGAAAATTATTGCAGGCATTCTCTTCAAAATATAGAAGTTGCTAGATGTTTGATACAGGCACTGCTGGAGTAAGAAGCCAGAAAGATACACAGAACCCTGGAAAATACGAGTACAAAGCGGACGCTGTACGAGAAGATGCATTTTGTGCCTTTCCTTCTAAACAAACCTAAATTTTAGAAGCACTAGAGTTTAAAAAATCATTGTAAGAATATTTTATGCATTTAATATTCCTCATTTCCAATTGATTGTTTAAATTGGCAAGACTGAAGAGTCTCTGATTAATCAGATAGAGAAACCTTTGTTGCCGTATGACTCAGGGTGGCCTTATCAATAATCCTTTGGGGAAAGACCATTTCAGAAATCTTTAGTCATTGCACACTACAGATGTTACTTTACTAAAAGTCCACAAGTTCAAAGGAATAGATAGCATTCTTTTATTCAACCAGTTGCTGAAGCTGGGATTGAACAAACAAACTGACAAGCCTTCCATTTATTTTTCAGTCCAAGAGTTTTTTCTAGTTCAGTCAGCTCCTTCAGTACAACTTTCCTCCTCCTATGAAGCACACCTTGCCTATATCCTTGAAATGTCACACCTATTTCTCCTCATTATTTGTCCTATCATTAAATTTGGAAGGACGAGCCAAATGCCTGCATTGTCATTTGTTCACTGCATCCCACATCAACGTGCTCTAGGCAAAAAGAACTACTAATGAGGGGTTTGGTCTTTACCAAAGAAGGGATGTCATCACCTTTATGGAGATGAGTCACATTGCGCCATCTCGGTTCTAGACCACTTTTAGCATAGCTCAGGCTGTGCTTCAACACATTAAATAGATTTTTTTTTTAAATAGCAGTTATTTTAAATGGAGTAATTTTTATTTGGTTGTGCATTAAATAGACCTGCAAATAAAAAAGCAGTGGGTACAGTTTTTGCAGACAGCTTGGTATTTAAGCACCTATACTGCTAAAACTGCCAAATATATGAGAGAAAATATGCCTCCATGTTTTTAAATCAGTGCTTACTAGCCAAGAAAGGATGTTGAAGTAATTCTTAAAATCAGAGAACTTCACATAATTGAGAAAATCAAAAAGTAAAATGTACCACATTGGACAACTAAACTCGTATATAGCTTGCAATACATCACTTAATCCTCTGCATAAAAATCAAGTGCAACAAAATCAAATTTAAATTGGAAATAATTCTCATTAAGGTGTTACCTGAAGAGAAACTGAAAGCAGCTCAGATGAAGTCCTATCCAAGGGAAGATCCATTCCTAAAGCAATGGACAGCTTTCCACCTTGGGAAACCAAACCAAACCAAACAAAAGCACGATCTATCAGTAGTGCAGGAAATGCAAATAGAAATAAAATACCACTGTAGATATTTTACAATCAAGTAAGACATATAATTTGAAAGCATTTTTTATTATCGAGATACTTTATCTTAAAAGTAACCATCTTGCTTCACAAATGCTTTTTTTTTTTTTTCTTTTTTATCTTGTCAGTACATTTCACTTGAAATAAATGAGAGATGCCATTTTAAAGCATAGTCAGTTTGTTTCACTGGCTTTTATAAGTACATTTTCAAAGTTTTCCACCCTTGGGTAGAAAGCTGGTAGATAAATTGGACCACATTCTTCAGATCTGGGCTTTTAAAGATGCATCCCTTGGGAAATATCTTAATGAAAAAGCCAACTCCCATCATGCTGAAGACAGACAGCTACTTAAATGGATGGCAAAATGTTCCCCTCCCTAAAATGGAACAGTGGCAATTGCAATTTCAATAATCAGTGACACTGAAACATGTAAGAAGACTTTGAAAATGAGGTGATTAATCAGGAATTAAGGATTTTTCCTAGACAATACATTTAAGGTTTGATATACAAGCAGTACAAGACTACTGTTATTCCAGGGTACCAACTGGCTTTTAATAAGGACCCTCAATAAGCACATAGATGAGTCCTTCGGAGACAAAGCAGGTACAAGTATGGTAACATCTGTTTTTAAAGTACCAGTTTCTGCTGCTGAAATTAACCTGAGCCTTCTTAATGCTTAAAAAGAATACATGTCAGTATACACACAGAGATACTTACCTATGTTCTCCCTGACTACTTTGGCTGTCATTTTAAGCAAAATGCCATTACTAGTAATTGAAGAACAATTATGAAAATAAGGTGTTTGAAGAAATCCATTACTCAAATATTTCTAAGTAATTCTGCTGATAGAATCACAGAGATCACACGTAACAAATTGTGCGAAGGTCATATACAAAATCCCTCCCCCTGTTCTTACCTGACACAGAGTATTTCTCATGGTAAACTCTGTAAGCTCTTTCATGAGCAGCAGCCAGGGCCTGGACACGGGCCTGGAGGTCACTGTAAGGCAGGCTTCCCAGGAGCTCAGGCAGGTCACTGAAGGTGAGCCACATATCAGCCAGGCCTCCAAAAACATAGAAACTGAACTCTGCATAGTCCACAAAAAGGTCAGCAAAAGAGCTCGCCTTCCTGCCCACAGCCACACTATCAGGAACACCCCTGTGATGGAGAACGACCACTGGCCCGAGGTCTGCAGCAACCAGCATCTTGAGCAGCTCCTGGTAGCATCGCACTTGAGCTTCATCTGGCTTCTTGGCATCCCCGTCAGGAAGGATGCGCGCCCACGGCAGGAAGACTTTGTAATGTGTTACCCCAATCTCACGGAGGTGGGAGAAGTACTGGGGCAGTTGGGAAATCACAGCATCTTGCTGACAGAAGTCATCACGGGCTTCAGGCACAGTAGGGTCCAAAGCTTCTTTGGGTAGAATGTGGCTCTGCAGATGCAATCTGTGCGCTGATGTGGTAGGCAGAGGCCCAGCAATGGCAACAAAGTTCTGAGCTGATTCCCCATCTCTCCCAAAGCTAGCAGAGACTAACAAGAACAAGACAACTGTCTTACAAACCAGCTCCATTTCTGGACCTGGCTCACAAACATTGCATCCACATTATTTATATTATAGTAGCAGTAATATTTAACTGCAGTTATCTGTTATGCACTTGAGTGCTCCCAGAAACAGCTGACACTCAAATGATAACAAATCAGGACTTTCAATTGGTAGATGAACAAATAGATAGATGTTCTGGATGCAAAAGGTAACAAAAGCAGAATCACCTACTTGGCTGCGGCTGGTGACACCAATGCCTGGAGGAGGCACATTTGTGCTGTAATTCTTGGGTGCATGAAGGAAATCTGAGAAGGCAGCATCTTACCTGCATTTGGAAAAGCTGTTGTTACAGTCGCTGTTACATAAATTCAAGAAGCAGATACACTGTGTGTCCCCATGCTAATAACAATATTATTTTATTGCTTACCAAAGTACTCTTTCCTTCAGCCTTGAGAATACTTTATCTGTCAGTACGGTGAGTGCACAGAGATCTCTTACCCAAACTGCTGCAACAAGGAGATAACTTCACAGCTCTACATGCAAATACAGCAAAATTGAAGAGTTGAGATCGTGTTATTGAGAACCACCATCTGTGCTGCCTAAATGCAGCACAAGTTTCAATTAACTAAACAAAATTCTACATAACTATAAGGAAACTATACAGAAAAACCAGTTGTCTCCCACTTCACCCCCCTTAAAAGCTAGTTTTTGCACAAAACATTAGTGGAATTACCTGGGCAACTTATCATTGCAAAGAAATATTTTCAGTATTATTTAAATTACACTAGAAACTGTCTCTAAACTTTTGCTTTTACTCACAGTTGACAACCTCCTGCATGTACAAAGCCTATAATTGGTGTACTTGAACTCTGTTCGATGCTCAGGTGACTATTCTGTATTTTTAAGGAGCCTTAAAAAACTTGCTGAAACATTGTGCCTGTTTGGAGCACTCAAGTACTCTTTCCCTCCCAGCCACAATGAACTTGACAGGATCGAATAGGAACCTTATATATTGCACCACCTGCTGTTAGTTTTTGAGTACAGCAGTGTTAACTCCAGAAAAATATCCCTCCTCTCTATGATGCATACAGAATTGTAGGGAAAGAGGAAGTAGGAAGAAAACATTTCCTCCTTACCAAAAGAGAGCAGAGGAAAGAAAGAAAGTATAATGAAGGACGAATACCTCCCTGTCCTTAGGGTGAGTTATTAACAATATAGAAAATCATTGCTGCAGGGGGGCAGTTGTTTTTAATAAAACGTAGCTTTAGCTGAGATGCAGCTTATGGGAAAAAAGTTGCAGAGAAATGTTACTGCAAACAGTGCCCAATGACAGCACAGTACAGCTTGCAACATTTATGAGTCTTTTAATTCCATAAATATAACATCCACGTTTGAAGTATGCATAGTCAGACTAAGGAACATTTGGACTGCAATGATTTACCTCTGCAGACAACAAAGAGAAGTGGGAATCCATGTCCTCTACAGAACCTACGGCTCTTTACCAAATCTGTAAGGAATTTAGGCTTCAATCTAGAAATATAAGACAGTTTAAACATTCTCTTGGATTTGTTTCAGGCTATTTATATTAAGCACAGTGGGATCACTTCATTATTTAGATATTTTTTTAAATATGATTGTACTTGTATTAAAGGCATTGGTCACAACTCCACAGTTAAAGCAGCAGATGTTCGCAACAAAGTCACTGTCAGAAACCTGGAGGTTTCTGTTTTGATGATTGGGTTTTCTGTTTTAAGAGAAAACATTTAAACAGCAAAGCCTGGTGCTTCAGGAGTTAGAAATGTTTGTAACACAGGGCACTGGAAAAACAGGAACAGGTTACCTAGAAAAGCGATAGTATTTCCCATGCAGGGAACATTCAAGACTCAGTTTGGTACAGGACAATCTAATCGATGGCTCTGATGCCAACGAGAGCTTGGATAAAAAGATGTGCAGTGATCCTTTCTAACCTGGACTTTCCAATAATTTTCTTTTGGAAACTATCACTTTTCTTCCCCATTTTTCATAAGTAGCAGCTAAACTACTATATCAAAATACTGGGTGTTCATGCAACTGAAGTACAAAGCAAC
The DNA here is from genome assembly GCF_951394365.1 of Tetrao urogallus. Classification (NCBI taxonomy): domain Eukaryota; kingdom Metazoa; phylum Chordata; class Aves; order Galliformes; family Phasianidae; genus Tetrao; species Tetrao urogallus. Next base: position 6,229,401 of record NC_136821.1, on the reverse strand, counting down.
TCTTAAGTGTCCACATTTGATCTCCACCAGAAACACATACAAAGTAAATCTCTCTCAGAACTGGCACTGGTATGACAGGGAGCTTCCACAAGCCTCTGTTGGGCCTCCATTGCCATAAGTAGCTTACCCATTTCCTTGCTTCCCTGCTTTGCTTCATTTGTCATTCCTAGTTCCATCTCTTCAGTTTCTGGGCTTTTTAAGGTTCAGGAGAAACTGGCTCTAAGAGCTGGCAGCAGAAAAATATGGTATAACTAACTTCCAAATGTTATATCAAACAATAATACAGCACCAGTACTATTTACTTAATGGCTGCAAAACAAGGAGGCCAATTTAGTCACTAATTAAAATCAGTTCAGGGTCAGAAGATTAATACATTGAAGTGAGCAAGCATTTGACTCAGTTGGCTCGAACTGACAGTGCAATAAAGATTATTTGGGACTATGTATCAATTACTCATCTAATACAGGCGAACAAAATGAGTTCCAAAAGCAATGTATAATGTCACCTTCAGCACAACTCTAGGAACTCCTGATGAAGAAATTCTGCAGTAACATGTGGAAGGCTAAATGGACACATCGTGGAGAGGAGGAAGACAATTCCCATTCTCAGCAAACGCAGGATGGTGTACTGGAAAAAGAGACTAAGGTGTAAATCCCAGAGGCTACATTTAAAAAGTTACACATTTGAAATAGTATTTACCTCTTAAAAGTGCATTAAGAGAAGTATTCTGCTGCCTTGGATTGACAGCATTGCTCCCAAAACTTGTTAGCATTCAAATTGGAGTTTGTTATTCCCTTACTCACCAGGAGTTGAAGCACAGGTGAGACAAAGGTCACAAAATCAACTTACAATCTTTTCTATTAACTCAAATTGCATTCTTGTTTGGTACAATATTAAACTGTTCACAAATTCTTGGAACCAAAAAGGTGAGCCTTGAAATTACAGTAAAAATAACACACCCAAATGTTGACTGTAGCTTTTAACATGCTAAAAGGATCCACAGAATCACAGAATTGTAGGGGTTGGAAGGGAGCTCCAGAGATCATCGAGTCCAACCCCCCTGCCAAAGCAGGTTCCCTACAGCAGGTATATTTATATTTATATTTATGTTCTAGTTTGAAAAGTTGATTTCCAAATACATTACAAAATACAAACTATTAATGGAAAGGTCACACACAAAAACCCCTCCCTATGCCATCCTGACATCCCCCTACGGAAGACTGCATGTCCATGGCAGGAAAGACTTGTAGTGTGTGGGAGAGGTGGGAAATCACAGCAGGGAAATCCCAAGACCTTGCTGAGTCACAAGTCATCGTGGGCTTCAGACACAGCAGGGCCCAGAGCTTCTTTGGGTAGGATGTGGTTCTGCAGATGCACCCTGTGTACTGACTGGGAGAGGGCCAGCAGTGGCAACAAAGTTCTGAGCTAATTCCCCGTCCATCCCAAAGCTGGTACAGACTGACAAGAACAAGACAACTGCCCCACAGAGCAGCTCCATTTCTGGATCGGACTTAGAAACAGTCAGTCTACACTAGCTGTACTTAAAATATCATGGTGTTCTTTGAGCTTTCACAAATCTTTCATAGGAGCTGGTATCAGGTTGATAAGAATTAAAAATATTTGAATATTTGTCTTCTAAAATAATGTAATAATCCCATGCTGTACAGCACATAACTGAGACCAATATAAATTTAAGCAGAATTTTCTTATACAATCATCTGTAAACAAATTTACTAATGCACTCCTAAAAATCCCTCACAAACAAAGGCACTGCTCAAGTCACTTACGGCTCAAGACATTCCTCTAGTTGGGAGGGTTTTGCCATCCTGACCTAAAAGCCTTGCTTTGGGCTCAACTCTTTTAAATTTTCTGTTCTGTATATGCAACAGGAGCATGCACAGCTTATTGTACCTAAAAAGAAAAAGCAGTAATCAGTTTTCATTATCTGTCACTGGCATTTAAATACTTCCTAAAACAGCAGCTATCATGGAGGAAATTTTATCTTTGTCAAGATACAAAGGGTTTAGATCACTAATTTTTTAGTCTCAAAACACAGTCGTAGAAAATAACCCCACATACCAGTAACAACAAATCCACCCCCAAACACTGAATGGTCTTTTATTTACGTTAGTAAGAAAAGCAACAAAAGCCCACAGCATAAAAAGTCTACCAAACACAATAAAACAACAATGAATACAAGAAGAAAATTCCTCTCATTTAAAACAGAAGTGCCTACTTCACTTGACACTAAGAAGAGCTATTGCATGAGTCTTCTCTGCATCTGGGTGACGATGGTGAAACACAGAAGTAACAATTAAATTAATTGATGTTATTTCTTTAAGAATTCCCAGGTCTGCTCAGTGTGTATGATCAACCATACGTCACTAACTGCACACTGGTGCATTCCAAACTAAAGCACTGGTGCAAATTTGTTAGCTATACAGCAACCATTGCAAGAATGCAGAAAGAATCCACTTCCCAACATGCCACTAGTCAGTTCTACAGTCCAGCTCTCAACCCTCAGTCCTCCAGCATATAGTTGGGGTTGACAACCAGGTATGGGTCTTCATCAAAAGTCTCCTCTTCTTTGGAACCCCTCAGGCCTGACTGCGACAGTTCAATCAGAATGTGGTCCTGCAACAGAGAAAAAAATGTACTCCAACAAGAACAGAAAGGATTGTTTGTCCTTTTTAAAAAGACATCTCCTGTTTCTACTAGCAGCACCTCTTACTGATGAATTATTTCACCCTTCTACCTGTGAATTCACTCTAATAAGTTCCTAATTCCAACAATTACCTGCACATAGCTTGGTTTCTGGGAAGGCTTCAGTCTAGCATTTTCATTCTTTTAAAAGTGGCAAGTGTCTTTTTCTTTCAAAAATCCCAAAATGTTAAATGAGTAACTTCTCTGCAAATATACATTCTGATTCTGGGAAGTAGTACTTTCTACTTCAGAGCTCTGTGTTATGTAAGACACAAGAACTAAGATGCGCTGTTTGTATTTCTGCACGCTACTGCAACCAAAACTAAAGACATGCAGCAAATCAGCACTTACATGTCTATAAACACATAGCAGAAAATAAAACAGCACTTCAAACTCTTACTAACACACACTTCCAATTCATTTCTGTGTCTTGTCTGTACCTATTTTTAACAAATATTAAACAAGAAAGGCACTTATTCTGCATCAGCCAGCAACATGAAAGCACAAAACGTATTTCTCAATTAGGAAATTCTGCTAAAAATGAATCAGTGCAATGTATCTTAAAGCCTTTCTTCTCCATGCACACATCTCGGTACGCACATAATGTGTAAGTCGGTGAATGACTTTCTCAGTGATCTTCTTTTTGTTTATTAGTTCTTCTTCCGAGTCGATTTCAGATTCTATTTCCTTCAGATACCAATTAATAAGTTCGCTTTTCTTTAATGACGAGTCATCCTCTTCTGCAAATAAAAGTTATACTTAAAAAAAATCTCAGTACAATACCGTTCCACATAATTAGAATAAGTGTTACTACAGTATGATACCTCTCAAATCATAAAAGAAAAGGATTTCTGTGTTAACAGTTATAATGCTGAAAAGACAATCACACAACAGCCTGTCAGGCTCCCTTGCTGTTCTTGAAACATGTTTTGTACAGAAGACTGCTGTATCATGGTTTAATTTGAGACAGATTGAGAATTTCATCCTTCAGCTGTATGCATCCATGAGGTTCACAAATTACACGAGCAGCCGAGCAAACACATCAGACTGAAGCTTCAAGAACAAGCAGCAACGAGGACTTGTAGCTCCTTTTTCTGAGTAAGGACGAAAGATCACCGTCACACAAAGATTAAGAATTCATCCTTCCCTTGTAAATGTCAGCAAAGAGACAACTCACACGTGGTGATGCTACTCAGTCTGCCAACTTTCTAACAATTCTTACCTTCCTCTGCTTTTCTGAGGTGCAACACAAGAAGATTAGAAATTCGTCGGTACTCAGAGAAGCCCAGCCTAAGAGAAGCTTTGGGTGCTGCATCCTTGTTCACGTCCTCAGAATGGCCACCTATCCCATTCACAAGACCATTGACCCCAGCTGGAGCTTCTGCTTCCCCTGTTTGGACACATGATCAACTCTGTAATGCCTTTCAGCTGGCTCATCTGAGCCACTAAATAGTGCTGCACTCACCAGTCAGGCAAGTGGAGCACACAAGAAGGCTAAAGTAAGAGAATTGAGGAGCTAAGATTCCTAGACCTTGTGAGAAGAAAAACAGGTGGGAAATTGCAGAGAAGCATACACACAAACAAGGTAAGCTGTAAGAACTGGAGGTACGTTTCCCCTTGGAAAAGTTCTCCACGCATATTTTACCATTGACTCCGTCTTGCTCTTCTTGGTACTCCATTTCCTGCTCATCATCTTGGTCCAGATTGATATCGGGTGTCTCAACTCTAATGATGGATTTATTTAAAAGCCTGAAAGCTTCCTTCACGTGCTTTGGATGAACCTGGGGAAGATTTAAAAAAAATACACATTCTGGTAGCTCCAAAAATTCACCCTGATCGTGATAGTCTTTCTACCCATCTCACCTAATTAATTGTGAGCAGTAAAGACCCCACAAGTTACATTTCATCCTGCTACAAGTATTCTGCATTCACATGAAGTTATGGAGGAAATAAGCAGCCTGATGGAACGTTTCAGGCTTTAGTTATCACGTGGAGACAACAAATTTTAGCTCATTCAAAGAAAGATCAGTAGAGCATGAAACATGAAAGATATGGGTCTAAACAAGGACGGTGAAAAAAGTTATAATTAATGAGATCCTCCTATGGAACTGAAAAGCAAAAACTGGAGAAATCTTTTCTTGCTGAACCATACTGAAAACTCTCTGTTTCTTCCTAAGTTGAATTTAATTAAAAAGAATCCAGTGGATGACCTTATTGTACAACCAGTGAGTAGGTTTCTATCACGTGTGTCATGTGCAGTCATACTGCAGTTAATGGTCATAACACAATATGCATTTCAACTGTGGCTGACAGAGGAGGAGCTCACATCAAAATACGTGCCTGACTGGATCTCTCTGCATACTCTTACGGGGGTTCAGACACCTTAAACAACCCTGGCGTTTTAGATTGCTGGTCAGAGCAAACTGTGAGAAACTATAAACTGAGCAAGATTAGAGAAGGCAGCACCAGCAGTCCTCGTTCTCTCATGCGTTATTTTCAAGTAAATCGCTTGCAGATGGAGCAAATTCAAGTCAGGCAAGCCAGGAAGCAACTCAGTCTTCAGATGAGCAAGCGAGCAATGCTCAGCCTGTGAATGATCTTGCTCTTAAAGTAGAAAGGTAACTCTTCTTTGTAGTCTATCTAATGTATTCTGTTTGTTTCTCAGGATGTAGTTCTATTTTATTTTATTTTAATCAGACAGGCTGAATTACAGGGTTTTGGTGCTGATTCTGTTGTCATCTGGCAGACGTTTCATGTGGGCTTATTTTTGTTTGGATGTCTGAGATTAATACTAGGAGGAACACAAAAATCAGCTTTTTAATTAATTTTTCCCATACCCTGAGATAAAGAGGTCATCTGGAAAATTAAGAAGATTGTCATTACTTTGATACGATGTCATTATTTTGGTCTCTTTCAGACAGTATGCTTTCTGCAAAGATTTTGAAGGAGTTAAAATACTGTACTGCAAGCATTGAAACTAGTTTAGTAATGCTACCCTAGGTTTCCTACGAAACCTTCCTTTCCTATGAGAGATGTCCTCTCATTTTCTTGTCTGTTTGGTGGCTGCAGTCCAGGCATGTTGTAAAAGGCAGAGGAATTCTATTTTGTGACTCTTCTGCTTTTCATTTGATCAATGAACTGTAGCAAGACCAGTAAGCAATGCTAGTTCCATGACTAAAAAGTATGGTATTAAAAAGACAAAGTCACGATGTTAATGTAGATATAAAATTCATTTATAAAATACATGTGAATCTTAAATTGCACCATATTTGCATAAAGTACAACGTATTTTCTATCAGGGAAAAAAAAAGGAGGCAAAGCCATGTGGTACGTAGCGCTTCTCTTTTAAAAAGTATAACAGCAGCTACTGTACAAAAACAAAAAGTTCCTCCTGTCTGACCATGTGTGGCATTTGGTCATGTCTGCCCTCTTCCCAGACTTAAAAATACATTGCAAATTTTGTGCATTGGTCCTTATTCTAAGGCACCTGTCTGGATCAGTGGGACAAACACATGTGTGTCTATATCAGTACTTGCTATATTTTGTTTGTTTTCCATTTTAGGAAGTGATGTGCAGAAGAAACCAGATGGCTTAAATAGTTGAGAACAGGTTGAGATTAGTGTTTCTGTTACCATAGTTTACAAATAGTATTGCTTATTGTATGTCTTACAAGATGTCAAACAAGAATATCTATGGCTCTTTATTTAGTCAACAGAAAAGAACAGAATATGTTAAAACTACCATTAAAAACTGCAGGCTAGGTGCTGAATCACTACCTCGTGTTGTGATGGATGGTACAGCCACACGTGAGTGAATCGTTACTCTTACATTAGCTGTTAGCAGTGTGTTACAGTTCCTCTTCTCTTTCATGTGCTTTATGCTTCTGTGCTGGGAAATGCTTCGTTAAAAGTAAAAATCTTAATAGTAGATAATGCCATTTTAAGACTTTTTTCCTTTGCTTTTAAATTTAGAATCACAAAAAAGCTTGAAGAAAGACGAGAGGAGAAAAGGAAAGAAGAAGAACAGGTAAAGCGAAAATGTGGAACTGCTTGCAGTATTTCTTTAGACACCCACATTTGAATAAATGCTTAATTGCTTTTTAAACGAATATACTTCAGCCTTGTACCACTTACCCAAGGCAATTTTATGGTCTCATTTTTATTGTCTCTCTTGTTTACTCAGAAAGAAATTAAGAAAGAAATAGAAAGGAGAAAAACTGGTAAAGAAATGTTGGAGTACAAAAGACGTCAGGAAGAAGAACTGACAAAACGAATGTTAGAGGAAAGGAACAGAGAGAAAGCAGAAGAGAAGGCAGCTAGAGAGCGTATCAGGCAACAGATTGCATTGGTAATTTCTTCATTTGGAATGACAGCCTGCTGCTTCTTTCTTGCAAGGGCTGCTAGTACAAACAGGATACATTTTCTCATTTGGTAAAATGTTGAAAAATCTTCAGTTATTCTGTTTGGAGCCTCTGTGGCTTTGCATGGTGACAACTTACGCATTTTAGTAGCATTTGCTGTGAAGCTTCTACTTTGATATGCATCACGATGATGACTGTGAGAATTAATACATTAGCTTTTTTTTCTATGTAGCTTGAGCCCAGTGATGAATTATAATTAAACTTGAAAAAATTGCAATTCAAACTGAGATCTGAAAGGGAAGCCCAGGAAATACTTCATTGTTTGAAAATGGAGGTTTTTTTTTTTTTTCTTAAGTTTGTATATATAGGTGTTTATGTATGCATATGAACAGTTCACAGCTGAAATTCCTCTTTGTTTCCAAATTTTGCCTAGAACATGTAGAACTACAGCAGTGTGACTTGTCATAGATTTTTCCCTTTCTCTTCACTGGGAAGTTACACTATCATGGAAGGCTATCTGATTACTTGGATGAAGTAACTCAGTGAAAAGTGTATTTTATGTTTCCTAGGGACAAGAGACAGTCCTGTTTGACAGTGAATACAGCTTTGCAGCACCGCTGCCTTTCCTCTGTGCCACTTACTTAGAGCGGTTGGGTTCTCAGTACAGACTGAGGTTTTTGAGTATTAAGTTAAGGTGCATAGTGAAAATGAAGGTTTATGTTTGGCCTTTCCTAAGGATCGTGCTGAGAGAGCAGCTCGCTTTGCGAAATCGAAGGAAGAAGCAGAAGCTGCAAAAGCTGCAGCTCTTCAGGCTAAACAGGCTGAAATGGAAGCCAGAAAAGAAGCATCTCAAAAGGAGCGAAGGTGGGTAGTTTTAGAGAAAGCAGAAATGTGTCCTCACGGGAAGAAAGGTTAAAAAAATCTTTGCGTAAGCATTAAGAAATTTCATAGTATGTCCTAACCTATTAATTGATGCTACGCTGGTGTGTTTGAATACTGACATAAAAATTAGCTTTCTTTTGTGATATTAACTCATGGCCATTTCCATTAATGTTATGTTCTCAGAGAACTTCCATCCTTTAGACATTCCTGACAATGATACATTTGCTTCCTGATCTTTGATTTGAATACCAGGTATGATGGGGCTAGGTAGGGAACTAGATGAGGTGGCTGTGTCAGAACTACGGTGGAGAGTGTGCTGCTGACCCAGCTGTTTCTCTGGGTGCACAGCTGGCTTGGATTCAGCAAGGCTTGTTTATGCACATCAGCATTAGAGTCAGACGTGGCGTCTGTCCTGCCTGATGCTATTGTTTCAGAAAATATCCTAACTTATGGAGGCCTTAAATAGTTACTGAACCACTGTGAATCAAAACCCCGGAAGAAAGGGCACAGTGCAGGAGCAACCTGTTAGATAGCTGAATGTAGCATTACCTGCCAAGCTAGAGTGAATACCTGTGCCCTCATAGTATAACTCCCAAAAAATCCAATAGAAGTAATGCAGGCTACACAAAATGCGTGTGGTTTATATTTCCTTCTGATATTCATTGTTATGTGTGATTAATACAAGCATCTTGTTTGAATACTGATGAGTCTGGTGAAACGCAGAGATGCATGGTGGTATATAAAGAAGATGGTTATCAACTGCGAATCCAAATCCATAAGCTATCTGAACTGCCATAAATAAGATGGCCGCCCCTCCCTTCCACACCTGAGTACTGCCAAGCTAAAGCCCCACGAGTGTTTGTGATTGTTAATAAACCAACTGACCATGGTGAATGTCCTGCAGTGCAATAGCCAGGATTCAGTTCCGCCTTCCAGATGGATCTTCCTTTACTAACCAGTTCCCATCTGAAGCACGGCTGGAAGAAGCGAGGCAGTTTGCTGCACAGGTAAATCAGTGTTTCATTTTCTCAGCTACGTGCTAATTACAGATTAATGTAGCAGCAACTAGTTGAACATGGCAGAATCGTTGTTAGCTGCTTTCCTTTGTGTTAATTCGAAGTGAGTTTTGGTTAGCAGAACCACCAACAGCCTTTATACAGCTGCAGCATGGAACTTGTCAGGGACATTAGAAGTTCTGCTGTTCTTCGTATGAAGATGATTGTAATTCTGATAAGAACTCTTGGGCAGTAAGGCAATGTGTGCTCAGCTGGCAGCTCCGCAGTAGAAAGTGAAAAGTGAGCAGTTCGTTTTAACTAAAATGTTTTCTTTGTGTTTTCACAGACGGTTGGTAATGCTTATGGCAATTTTTCTCTGGCGACAATGTTTCCCAGAAGGGAATTTACCAAAGAAGATTATGGAAAGAAATTACTGGAGTTAGAGTTAGCACCAAGTGCTTCTGTAGTGCTGCTGCCGGTAGGTGTTGCTTTGGGGTTGGCAGGTGCTTCTGGTCAGCCGTTATAAAACTTGTTTGAATTCTGTTCTTTACTGTCTCTAAGACATATTGCAAAATTGGTATAATTTCTGTTTGGACTAATTAGGAAAGGGATTGACAGAGATATTTGTTTATCGTGGAACCAAATGTGGTCTTTTCTAGTGTCTCTTGAGCTGCTTCTAAATTACGTGTGAAATACTCTGCCTAAATGGATACAGCTTGAATACCTGACAAGTTTGCTTTTGGTGTTCGCATCCAGGCGGGACGACCTGCTACTTCTGTTGTTCAGGCTTCAGGCGGTGACCTGTGGAAGTTCTTGGGCACGATACTTTATCCCCTCCTCGCAGTGTGGAGATTTATTAGCAACTTTCTGTTTACGAGTCCACCCCCCTCAGAATCTACTGTGAGAACAGTCCATCAGCAAGAGCATTCGAATCCCTCAAACTCTAACAACGTTGAGCAAAGCAGGTAATCAAAGCTGCTTACGGGAGCTGTCTCTGAGCACTTGCTAGAATTGTCTCAGTCTTATATTATTGAACTGAACCGTATCTGTTCTTTTATACTCGTTGCTCTGTCCTTGCAGTTTTGGGCAACCACCCTTCTGTGTGGCTGAAGGACAAACTGGGGGCAGGCAAACTGCATCTCAGCCCTGATTAAGCCTATCCTGGTTGTACTTGTGTGATTAAGCAAGCCCTTTACTGCTTGCCTCAGTTTCCAACTACAGTGTAGGAAAAAAAAAAAAAGCAAGAAAAAAAACATAGTTTTGCAGCCAGTAATGAACACAGAATTCAGCTGTAACTATGAATATGGGTTTCACTTGAGCTGATACTGTTTGGAAGATAAAAATGTTCAAAATGTAAATTTTGAAGATGTAAAGTTCTCTTATGGTGTAGTTACATAAGGAACACGAGCAACTGAAGTCGACGAGAGAGTTGAGGTTTTGTGTTGGAAGAAAAATCTCTTATACCGGAGCTATTTCACACGAAGTAGGCACGTATCACCTCAGTGCCAGGAGAACCAAAGTTCTGTTTGACCACTAAATGCCATATTTGTAGCTGGGTACCATTCCCCAGGGAAAGAAAGGGCTGAGGAAGCCTATTTTTGGGGATAAGAGAAGGAAGGATGCTCTACTTACACACTGCCTTTTGTACCCTAGGCAAACTGTCAGGAAAAGAGTAACAGAAAAACGAGGGGAAGACTTCAAAAAAGAAGGCAAAATATATAGACTGAGGACTCAAGATGATGGAGAAGATGAAAATAATACTTGGAATGGAAATTCTACACAACAAATGTAGTTTTGAGTAATTGCAGTAATGAGTCAGGCTCTTTTTTTTTTCCTTATTTGATTGAAGTCATCTAAAGCTTCTGGAGAAGTGGGGCTTCTTTCTCACCAACTGAATTACTTAATTCTTATTCCTACAGTGGAGTATGGAATAAAGTTGCCTATTATTTCAGAACAATCAAGTGGGTGTAGCTGTGGCTTAAGAAGTCAAGAGTTGAAAAGATTGAAAATCTCCATCAGCTTTCATAATCATTTCCCTACTGCCATTAGTAAGGCACTTTTTAATCTTTAAATATTCTGCTACCTAAATTTAAGCACCAGGTATTAATATAAAGGCCATAGTAGGGAATGACTGATTTAAAATGAGGGTGTCAGAAGCACTATAAGTAGCAAATCAGGTAACTAATTTATGTTTAACTTTTTTCTTGATTCTGCAACTGCAAGCAAAACCTTGTAGTTTTTAATTCCCCAAGCACTCAATAAACTATTTTCCAGAAAACATGGCTGTCTTTTCTTGTAACATTCCTCTGAGGTACATAGTCACAAAGAAGCAAGCGGCTAGACTTACAGGCTGATATTTAAAATACAAGTCACAGTTGTTTCAGTTTACATGACCTTGCTTGGGAGTTCCTGTTGAAATCTGGTAAAAGCACTATGAAAGTTTTTAGTGTCTGAAAAGGTGGTGTGGGACAAAACCCATTTCTTTGCCACATGAAGTGGAAACGTTGAGAAGAGAGACTGCAATACAAGAGCGCAGAAACTTTTATTTTGAAGGTGAGGACATGGCTTTCACATATGAAGAATGCTGACTTGTCTTCCTCCCCAGGTATTGAGCATTTATATTTTTTACAGTTACAGGTGTTCAGTGCTGCTGCAGACTTCTTTGTAAAGGAACTTCAGTAAGTATTGCACTGTTCAAATGTAAAGGCTTAGTGCTTTTGCTTTTGTTAAAAAATAATTCATGACAAAATTGAGAAAATACTATCCATAAAATGAAGGAATGGGGGGGGGAATGTACTATTGCACAGTAGCTGCAATAGAACAGTACATTCTGCTATCCCTGTTTGTGCCAGTGTTGGCACTAGCTTGTCTTCGAAAGATTAAGCAGCAGCAGAGCTTCGTGGGATGCTCTCAGATCCCTTGGAAAGACAAGAAGGATCCAAGGGAAGATCATGAAGGAGGGCAGATGAAGGTTTACGCTCAGAATCCTTACACAACTTGGAACAGTCAATTTTGACTTGAAAAAAATTATCAATAGTAGCTGGAAAAAAAGTCAGTGTTTTTTACTTCATATTTTAAGCCAACAGCAAGATTGGAAATCACCTCCAAGGCAAGATACTGAGGTGCAGCAGTATAAGCCCCAGGTATCTCTTTCAGTACTACAGAGTACAGTTCTGTAGGCATTCTTTGTTAAGAAAAAAAAAAAGCATTTTAGCAAGTAGAGATACTGTTTCAATCCGTTCCACATATTCAAATGAATTACATTTTACATTTTAGTAAGTTCTATGGATGATTGCTTATGAGATCTTTTGGATAATGTTCCATATTTATATGAAATAAGTGCCAGGCCCAGTGCTCCAATTCCGGAAAGAGCAAAAAGCACATACAGTGCTGTTTCTGCACTGTGTGATGTTAAATCTAATCCCAGAAAGCGCACACTGGCAGCCAGTCCTGGTGTGGTGTCTGGTATCGCTGTTCATGAGAAAACAATAAGAAGTAGTTAGTACATGGCTTGTCAGGAGCATTTTCCTGTGTACAGGTGCATCACTTCTTCCTCACTCTGCACGGCTTTGTAGCGTGGCTCTTCAGTGCTCTGGCAGTAGCTGTGGGTCTCAGGGATCAGCAATTGACACAGCTCTAGCTCAGAGTAATGGTACAGCTGAGGGCTTATAGTGAGCTGCTGGGGCTGAAGGAGACACAAGTAATTCCTGATAGAAATGCTGATAGAAAACCTCCTTTTAAACACCCAAACTGAAGTGGTTGTGGCTCAGTTAATAATATACTTAGTCCAGAGATCACAAGACAAAAAAGAATATTACCAAAGTCTTCTTAGAGAGTAGTCAAAATCATTTCTAAGAAAAATGCAGTGCAGGAGTGCTGAATGGGTGGGATGTGGAAAACGTAATAGAATGCAATAACTTTTTTTGTCTGTTTTGAGGACAGATGCTTAGCTAGGTGTTGGATTTTATGCTAACATAACATTCTGTTTTGGAAACAGAAATGACAGTATGTTCCGCATGAACGTCTTCATTAATAAAGGCTGGTGATTAGGCAGTTTACTACCCCAGCTCTTTAAAAGAATACCGCAGAAAATAGTCTTTTAGGATGACACATCATGGAAGTGCAATTTCTGCTGCACCACTTACCTTCAGACTCCGTTTCCAGACAGGGATGTGGGCCTGCTGCAGGATCTGGAAAGCCATTGCAGCTGATGATCTGTGAGTAGTACCTGGCAGAGGCCTTGGGGAGCCGTGGCAATGTGGGATCCGTGTGATTCACATAGTAGAACCCAAACCTTTCATCAAAGCCTGCTGCCCACTCAAAGTTGTCCATCAGTGACCATGCCGTGTAGCCACGCAGGTCAACACCATCAAGCACGACAGCTGTTAGCAGGAGCAGGCACAGCAGGTTAGTTGAGCAGTCAGGTGACAGGAGTCACCAGCAGGCCAGCAGTGGTGCAAACAGGGTACTACAGAAGGGCACACTGAGTGCAGTGCAGTTACTGCCACGTTTGTCTCACCATCTCCCTGTCCCTACCAGCTGTGTTGCTACAGCTAGTAACGAGCCAGGGCAGCTCAGCCAGCCCATGAAGACTGCTTCTGTTGGCTCCAAAAGTCAGAGCTTTCATTCAAGAAGTGAAGGTTTAACAGAATGATGAGTATTTAAATGTGTTTATGGGGGGGGGGGATCTGTGCTGCTCAAAGTAACAGCAGTGATCAGTTTCTGCTAAAACCCAAAGGCTTTCAACATGGCTGCAGCATAAACCTGTGTATAATTTACAAACCCGGTGCCAGGGATCTGTCAGCTCCTTACAAGTTGCTTTGCTCAGCAGCATCTCCCAACAAGACTGACGTGCAGCTTTAAATGAGCAATCTTACCTTTCAGCGCTTCGTTAATGTAGTTCTGATAGTAATGCATTCGCCAAGTGTCATTGAGATCTATGGCTCCTCTCTCTGATATCCCATTTTCAGTCACATAGATAGGAGGGTTGTTGTACTCCTCCTTTATCCACCTCAGGAGCTTTCGGAAGCCAAAGGGCACCACCTTTAGCCAGAAGGAGCCAGAGTTCAGCCAGCTGCGGTCGGTTACTGAAGCAACACCCCTGCAGAAGAGCACACACTGAGCACAGCACAGCCCCAAGCCTGGCCCTGCATTACTGCTCAGCTGGGAAATCTGACACCAAGCTCTACAGAAAAGTGCACCCAGGTGCAAGCTGTGAAAAGCACCGAGCTGGGGGGAGGTGAAGAGTGCTGGTGTTCACAAGCCCCCAGAAAACACTTCTGATATTTTGTTTTAAAGTTATATTCTGCCTGTAGATAAAAAGCTTCACTTAATCACTTCACGGTTAAATTTACATTTAGCTGTTTGGCTTTAAACTTAATGAAGTTTACTCTGTGTGGGGAGGGAACCAACAACTGTTTACACAGCAAATGGAGTAGTAGTATCTGTAAACCAGGCCACTTTCCCATTTCAAACTGGGGAATGGATGCAGGAAAAATGATAAATGCAGCTGATACCAAATGCTTATGAGACTGATTCCTTCATTTTTAGATGCTCAAGTTTTCCTTGCTCCGTCTTAACAATTCATTTTTTAGTCAGGTCATAACAAAGTAGCTGGCCCACTCTGAACACAGTATCACAAGTACTGTCTGGGGCTATTTTCCCTAATGCTGGTTGTAACAGCTTAATATGAATGTCTCATGGCTTTATTTTCTATTAGTGTACATTGCTCAGTTGGCATAGGCTTCCAAATGTGCATATTTTACTTGACCAACAATTTACAGTCATCTTACCTGTCAGAATCATACGATGGAATAGCAGTAGAATACTCATACTTGTATGTTAAAACTGTAGTATAATGATTTAGACCAAAGTAGTCATATGTGCCTTTAATTCTTTGCTTTTCACTTTCTGTAAATTCTGGAAGTCTGCAACAGAAAACAAAAAGGCATAAGGCCATCAAAATGCAATAAGCACAAAAGAAGGTACTGCGATCTTTCTAGAGGAACATCAGAAAAATCCCATCCATTTGTTATTAAAGCACAGACAGGGTAAAACACAAGCTTTCCTTTCCTTATATGTGTCTAGAAAGAAAGAAAAAAGGAAAAATATTCTTAGCAGAACACTGGCAATGTGATAGATTTAAAAGTAATGAGAAAGACAAATAAATATAATTCAGAGGTGTGAATGAGGCTCAGTGCTTGAGTTCAGTAGTACATCATTTTAAGAACAACTAAAATATATTTGCCCCAGGCAGGCAAAGCACTACATATAGTGCATTACATTTATTATATCACTCTGAACTGCCAACATGCTGCCCACCCCCAGGGTAGAAGCTTGGAGAAATCTCTTTTATATTAGTAAACTTAATTTGCAAGAAAGGTAAAGAGAGAAAAAATATACAATTGGTTTTTCTGTGAGACTGCGCTAAGATTTTTATAGTGCCATTTTCAACAGAATACTTCCTTCTTATCAGAAAAGCAGGTTTTAGCTCAGCAAGTAGAAGCAAAGCAAGCTTGTGCCTGCACTCTTACCGGGAGCTGCTCAGACCCTGGGCCAGGCTGCGTTCCCGAATCCTCGTCTTCATCACTTCATTGTAATCGCCGTTTTTGAAAATGGGATGAGCAAACCAACCTATAAGGAACTAACCCAGGAAACAAGGGAGAAGGATAAACTACGGGTTAAAACTAGGATTTAACTGTTCCTCTCCATAGGCTGCATTATGTATAGTAGCTGGCCCTATAATGAGCACAAAGATACGCAGGAATGCCTGTATTACGGCAGCAAACTTAACGAGCAGCCTAGAGAGCTGTGACCAGATTCTTCTCTACCTGTAAGTATTGTCTGGCAGCATCAAAATCCTCCTGTTTGTGGGGGTTCCTTGGCTCAGCCCAGTCAGAGTTGATGGTGATAGAGATCAGCCCTCCTTGTTTTGCGCGGTAAGTCTCATTGTAGAGGTGCCAGGCTTCTGCATGGGCCTTGATTAGGTTGTGCCCCACCACATAGGGGGCTCGCCCAGGCCTAACAGTGATGCCTGCAGGAACAGCACAGACACTGCAGCAGTTTTCAAGCAGAACAATTCCTAGTTCCAATCTGCTGCTTCCCAGCTTAACACCCAGGACATGCAGAGCTGCCCACCAGTAAATGAACAAGCATGCAGTACCTGGTGCCTTTGAGCCCAGCCATGGGCTGAGATGTATGTGACAGCAGGTCTGCTGAAGGCACAGCTGTCATGCACAGGCTGTGGGGAACCCACATCACCCCCCTGCCCATGCTCTGCTGTCAGTACAGAGAGCAGAAAGCTGTGTGTTCAGGCCAGATCCCAACCCTTCCCTTCTCAAAAATTGTGCTCAGTAGTCTTACCTGGAGCAGCTGCGCCAAAGCCATACCCATAATATGCAATGACGTGGGGTTCATTGATGGTTATCCAAAATTTCACTTTGTCTCCCAATCTCTGGAAAAGGAGCTCAGCATATTCCTTAAAGCTCTGAACTATGGTATCATTCTCCCACCCACCGTTGTCCTGCAGTGCCTGCGGGAGGTCCCAGTGATAGAGAGTGACCTGTAGGGAACGGCAATGAGAGAAAGGGCTCAGCCAGTCATTGATTCACTTTCACAACGAAGGACAAGATAACGGCCTTGTTTGCAGGCATAAGCCCAACTCCATCTGCATTTTTCTAACAGGCACATACAAATCTGCAGTAACCCCAGTGCCTTCTGTCCTGTAGTCGTTTGAGGTCATAGCGATCACTTGCACACTCTGATAAATGCCACTCTGCCAGTGTTCCAGTTCCTTTAGTATGAGGGGGAACGACTCAACCTTCAGGGCCTGCCCAGCTGTCAAGATGAGTCTCTCACTTTCAGTCATACTAAAGCCCACAATAATCATGTGACAGCAGGAATTCAAGTCAGTAAAGAACAGCTGCAGCTACACTGATTCTCAAATGAAGCACAGAGCAGTACAACACCTGCTCTTGAGGGATCTTGAACAGCCTGGGAATTCATAAGGACAAAGAACCTTCAAAGAACTGTGTTGAGTAATCTCAACACAGGAACCACACAGGCAAGTCTGAAAGTGGGGATCTGATCTTTCAACATCAGGATAATTCTCAGCTCCTGCACTCTGTTGGATTTCCAGTCCTTTTTTACAGTTACCTGAGGCGTAATACTGGCTGCCAGAAGAGCATCAATTAGCCTTTCATAGTAGTTCAATCCCATTTCATTGACGTATCTGGTGGTCCCATCTGGGAGAACACGTGACCAGGAGATTGAAAAGCGATAGTGAGACACCTTGAGGCGTTTCAGCATTTCCACATCCTCCTCAATCTTGTGGTAGCTGTCACAAGCTACATCTCCATTGTCACCATTGCTGATTTTCAAAGGAGTGTGAGAGTATTTGTCCCAAATGCTAAGTCCTTTCCCATCTGCTCTCCATGCTCCCTCAATCTGTAAATGAAGATGGGGGAGGGAAGGGAGAAATCATCAGTAAACTCCAAATTGACATCTTGGCCTAGGAAAGAATTCTGCCCGTCAGACTTTGCGGCACCACATAACATTTTGGCTTCTGTGTAAGCCTTGAAACAGTATCATTTTTTGCTGTACTAAACTGGTAAGGTCTCTTGGGCCTCAAGGCACAGAAGTATTACCAAAGTACAATGTCAAAGGAAAGGTGTTGTTTCCCTTCAACCTGCTGATCGGTGTTTGCTTCCCCTTGTGAAATCTCTGCTGCTTTCTCAATTTCCGTGGGATAACCACGCCATTATAAGGGAAAACTTTGAGATGTTTAAGGCAGTTGTTACAGTAACCCTCAAATCACCATAAAACCTAATGTAGAAGCTGTGTCTCATCCAAAACGAATTAACTGTCCATGAGTGTCTGAAGAGTCAGTCTTTGTTTCCTAACCTGATATGCAGATGTTGCTACACCCCAGAAAAAGTTCTTTGGAAACTCTCCATATAAGAATTCATCTTCTTTTGGCAATGGGATACCATTGTTGCGGATGATTTCTGCGTAGTACACAGCCGAGCGCCTTGGGGTTCTCGGCCTGTTGGGATCATCAAAATCAACCTCGTGCAATCCAAATCTTGGCTCATAACCATTCAACCATTCAAAGAAATCCATAAAAGACCACGCATTGTATCCTCTCAGATTAACACCGTCCAGTTTGTAAGCTGAAAGACCAGAAACAATGGGAGAACATCAGTGATGTTTCACACATATAACAAACCACAAGGAATTCACTTGCAAACACATACACACTTTCAGCTTCATCAAGCTATCTCTGAACAAAAAGGACCACAACAGACTTCACATCTGGAGGATACAGAATACAAATGGCTACACAAAGGAGATCATAAAAAAACCCACTACGTTTATATTGCACTCAGAATATTAAAAGAACAGCAGAAGATGCTTTTAAAAATGACATCTCAGAGGAAAATTGTGACAGGAATCTAGAGGGGAGATACACAACACAAAATAAAAGCAAACATTTGTACCTTTTAAAGCTTCATCTATGTATGTTTTGTAGTAAAGTATCCTGGTTTGGTCATCAACATCCGATTCGGTCTTTAGCCCCACTCCGTTCTCAATGATGTACATTGGGGGATTGCCATACTCTTCCTTGATCCAGTTCAGCAGCCTCCTCAGCCCCCAGGCCACAGCCCGATGGCCATCAAGAGCTGACGTAGGCCAGGAGCTGTCAACATCTGTTGATATTTCCTGGTCGTACTCATAAGAGAAGGGATTCAGGCGGGTTGTTGCATGGGTTACAAGTTTGGCAGTGTAGGTGTTGAAACAGAAAACATCCGCTGTGCCCCTGATGTACTCACGCTCTTCAGCTGTGAAAACTGGTAGGCGGGATGATGGCAGGTTTTGCAGCTCACTCCTGTTTCCAACTTTCCATTTCATGACCTCAGGGTAGTCCCCATTTTTGAAAACTGGATGTGCAAACCACCCCGCCAAAAACTGCATGTACCTGTCTGCAGCTTCTAAGTCCCTGGGGTTGCTGGGTGTCTTTGGCTCAATCCAATCTATATTGAGACACAGAGAAATGATTCCTCCCTGACTCGCTCTGTATTTGTCATCGTACGTGTGGTAGACTCTGGCGTGGGCTTTCAGTAAGGTGTGTGCCACTTCGTAGGGAGCATCACCAGGATTATTGACATTGGGTGGGAATTCCCCCGTCCCATAGCTAACCCAAGCAATAACTTGGGGTTCGTTGAAAGTAAGCCAGAACTTCACCCTGTCCCCAAAGGTCTGGAAACAGAAGTCTGCAAAACTGTCAAACAGTTCAATGAGCTCACTGCTCTCCCAGCCACCAATGTCCTGGAGAGCTTGTGGCAGGTCCCAGTGGTACAGCGTGACGATTGGAGTGATGTTGTTTGCCACCAGCCCGTCAATGAGACGGTTATAGTAATCAACACCATGGCTGTTTACTGAATTGTTCCTTCCGTTGGGGAAGATTCGAGGCCAGGACAGAGAGAAACGATAGTTCTTTACCCCCAAGGCTCTCAGCAGGTAAATGTCTTCCTCTACCTTGTTGTAGCTATTACAAGCTATATCTCCAGTGTCATTGTTTTTTATGTTTCCTGGGACATGGGTGAAGTTATCCCAAACACTGGGTCCTTTGCCATCCGCATCCCAACCTCCCTCAATCTGGTATGCAGAAGACGACACACCCCATGTGAAGTCCTCTGGGAACGTCCCATAAAAGTACATGTCTCTTTCAAAGTCTGTTTGGGATGAAAACTTCTCCCAGACAACCTTTGACTTGGAGGGAACTTCTGATGCTGGTAGACTCGGCAACTTTGATGGTGTGGGTAGGCCAAATACCACCGATGCAGAACTTCTGTCTGAGGCTTGGGACGGGAAACCATTGTTTTCAATAACAGTGGAATAGAAATAAGCACTTGCCCTGGGAGTCCTTGGTCTGTTGCTATCTTCAAAATTCACGTGATGTAGCCCAAATTTTAGGCTGTAGCCCTCTGGGCCTTCAAAGCCATCAACCAGGGATCGAGCAATGTATGACTGAACATCAACTGCATCCAGTTTTACCGCTGTCATAGAAACAGTACAAGACTCTGTTAATCACTCGAACGCTCTCTGAATGCAGCAGAGCAGAACACAAGCACACAGCTGAGGATAACAACAGGGTGACAGCCAAACATCTACGAATTGTGTTCGGGTAAAAGAAAACAAAACAATTAGAGTATTTGGCAAGAAAAGCCATGATCACTATATCAGGAGCCAGTCAAAGACTTCGTGATAAAAACATACCAGAAAATAAGTATTTGAGTAAAGCCCACTTGTGCCATGAGTACTCCCTTCCCTATGTTCTAGCTTTCAAGAACAACTCATCAGCTTAAGTATACAGTGCTCTTTTATATTTACCACTGCAGTTAAATTGAAACATAATATGTATGTAGTGCTTGTCTAGCTTCCCTTGGCACACAGGAATTCATTTCTGCAGGACACAATACTTAGTACCATCAGAGACAAGTCTAGCATCCTTCCTCATACTGCCTACAGTAAAGCACGCTCTTTCTTATTCCAGAAAAGTTCACTTTCCATAGGCAGTCCATGTTCCTTTTGCAGAGGCAAAACAGCAATGCTAAATGCTGTTTTCTGCAGCTCTTCTATCAGCATGCTGAGAACTAGGTCAACAGGATCAAAAGCTGTACAGTGATCATCAACATAATGAATACATTATATTCAATATAATGCTATTGATTTGTGTATCTGAAGAAAGCATACTAAAATATCTATTCAAAATCTCAAATTTCTATACTTGAAAAGGACTTCAGTTACCAGTATTAATTTTTGTTAAGCTGATACACAGTTTGCAAAGATAAAGGCATAGACTGAATCTTTCCCAAAATAATTGAGATATAAGTATCTCCCTAAAAATTCTAACTTGCCGTGGTGCAGGATGCTATCAGTTAGATCTGCCGAATCAGTAAAGACATCATTCAGTCCCATCTATGAGATCTCTGCAGGTAAGAGCCTGCCTTGAGCCAAATTGTTTTCAAAGGTACTGAAGTAGGTAAACAGTTTTCACTGAGAGACTGGCTTTAGGTTGTATTTGTACCTATGAAAAACCTCTTCCAGTACCTAGACAGAGCTCCATATCTGGTCACTGGATAGGCTGGAATTTATGACACTGTACATAAGAGGTGGCCCACCTCAGGTTACTATACAAATGGTGATGTTTTAAAGCTAATCACTGTGGGAGTGACAGAATAACTAGTTGCCAACATTTTAATTTAAAAAAAAAAGAAAACCAAAAAGCATACCTTTTAGAGCCTCATTGATGTATCGGCGGAAATAATCCACTCGCAGAGTGTCATTAATAAGGTCCCCGGTGGCTTCTGTTGGCATACCATTTCCTGCTATGTAAATTGGGACCTTTGCCCCTGTATATTCCTGGGACACAAACTTCAGCAGCCTTCTTAATCCCCACGGGACCACATGGATTGAAGAAGAGGCAGTCGTTGGCCACGAAGGATCTACGTGCAAAGAGAAGTTCCCAATGCTTTCGTATCCAGGTGTGCAGGTACCACTAGCCACAGCACTAACCAGGTGGGAAGTGTAATGGGAAAGGCCAAAAAAGTCTGCCGTTCCTTTCACCCAGGTTTTCTCCTCCTCCGTAAACACAGGCAGCTGCGCAACTGTGGTGGAGCACTGCTGGTTTACTTCCTGGATCTGAGCCTTCAGGATATCTGGGTAGTCACCGTCAACAAATACAGGGTGAGCAAACCAGCCAAGCGTGAACTGCAGGTACCTCTCTGATGCCTTCACATCCTCAGAGTTGGTTGGAGTCTGGGGTTCAGCCCAATCCGAGTTCAGCACCAGCCCTACCTTGCCCTGCTGCTGAGAACGGTGCCTGTCATTATACAGGTGCCAGACCTTAGCATGAGCCTTGAGAATTGTGTGAGCCACCTGGGGGCAGAAAGCAGAGGAATACGTGTCTCACTGCTTTGCACAACACTGCATTAACACTGCCTTGTGAGAAAGACATCCCCATGTGAAACAAGAGAACTTGACAAAACAAATAATTGTGGGCAGAGAGTACAGCAGGGTTTGGATTAAGTATAAGAATCTGGCTGATTTCAGAGCAGAAAATAACATCCATAGCATCCATTAGTAATACATTAAGGAATGCGTTTGCTTGGGAGCATCATAAGTCCAGAAAGCAAACAACTGTCTCAGATTAGGCTCAAGCATCGTTAAAATTTGCAGAATCTGAGGAACACAACGACGGCAGCTGTAGGATCCTATGTCCCTACCTTGTAAGATGCTATTCCTGGATCGGTGATTCCTGGAGGATGCTCTCCGGTGCCATAGCCAGCATAGCTGATAACCCAAGGCTCGTGGAACGTAACCCAAAACTTGACCCGATCCCCAAAAGTGGCAAAGCAGAAGTCTGCATAGCTTGCAAAAGCATCTATGATACTGTCATTCTGCCAGCCACCAAGAACCTGAAGAGCCTGGGGGAGGTCCCAGTGGAAAAGAGTCACCATGGGCTCAATGTTAGCCTCTAGCAACCTGTCAATTAATTGGTTGTAATAATCCACACCCTTGATGCTGATGGTTTCATTGGTGCCAGCAGGGAAAATTCTAGGCCAGGCTATAGAAAACTTGTACAGCTGGGGATGAAGACCTCTAAGCAAATAAACATCATAGCTAGTTTTGTGGTAGCTGTCACATGCCACATCTGTTGTTTGGTTCATGTAGACATGACCTTCGTGCCCAAACCGATCCCAGATGCTCTCTCCTTTCCCATCCTCTGCCCAGGCTCCTTCAACATTAAAGGCACCTGTTGACGTGCCCCAGAGGAAACCACTTGGGAAAACATCTTGCAGGAAAGTATCCCTCTCCAATTCGGACTGGTTAGCAAACATTTCCCAAATTGTTTGATAGGAGGAGCGAGGGGCAGCAATTGCATTCTCTTGTAGAGTATATGTTTTGCTGAAAATAGAATAAAAAAGAGTTACAACCTCAAGGTGGATGCCAGTGCCACAGAATTTGCAGACAAGGAGCATAAATAATTGTTGGCTTCTCATTCAGCTCACATATGCCAGTTAGGGAACGGCCACTTTGTCACCCAACCAATCCAACCTCCTGCCATCCAGCTGGCAGATGAAGGAGAAGTGCAATAAACTACCTGCAGAGCACCTCAAGTGCTATGTATCTCGTGCACTTCTCAGCAGATAGATTTTCAAATTTCATTAAACTAGGTCAAAGACACAAACAAAATCCTTGCAGTGTGCAGCAATTTCACACGCTCACAAGTCTTCACAGGATAACCTAAAACCAATCAATCCTGCCTCACTGGTCCCTAGCTTCTTCCTGTGCAATGACATTCCCTACAACTCTGTAGGCACAATTGGCTTCTCACATAGGACAGTTACTATTCTATGGTTTTAATTTAATTTTATATATATATATACACACATAATATAAATTCATATATACTATGTAGATGAAAAAAGAACAGTATGCTTGGAATATATGCCTGCTATTACTGTCTTGAAGGTGCAATCTGGGTAACTAAGGATGAAGGAGAGACAGTTACATTTCCTGAAATAGCAGGTTAGAAGATGGCCTGTAACAGCAAGAGACTGGACTGGGCACAAAGGCTTTCCCCTGCATTCCTTTAAGCAGCTGACAGCGATTTTACCACTACAACCGTCTTCTGTCTGCCTAGCACACTTGCTTCTAAAGGATACCAATGTATTACAGTGTGTGATTTAAGGGAAAAGAACTTTAGGTACCTTAAAGCATGAGATGAGAAGTCCAAGAATTCATTCACATCATATCCAATTGTACGTGCCTTCTCTTTATTAATAGCTGAAAACAAACAACAGATGGATAAATATCACAGACTGGATGACATTACTCGTGTATACAATTACATCTTTTGAAACAAGGCTTTTTTTTTTTTTTTTCCAATAACTAATAGCTGTTTTTCTCAGATTTAGTATGTTGTGTTGTTTGTTGTTTTTTGCCAGGAAAAAAAAAAAAAAACAACCCAAAAAAACCAAAACAACAACAACAACAAAACAAACCTGTAAGATTATTTAACTTAATAGCAATGGTCTGGAAAGGACAATTACATAATTTTCCATTCAGAGCCCAGCTACAGAACTCTTCTACTTCTTAAACCATGTCGCTTACCAGTGACAATGGCAGCTACTGGTACGAATGGATTCTCTTCCAAGGAATCACAATCAAGGAAATTCAGACTAAAAAGCAATACTTCTACGTCCTTCCAGACTTTCTGCAAAACAAGAATTCAAAGAGAGATTTCTATTTTTAAAAATATTTATTGGTTTTCCAAAGATGACATGTGGGAAGTTTCCATTTCTTGCTCTTCACTTCTGGCTAGGCCATCACCCTCTGATTTATAGGGAATAAGTGTCCTGCTACAGATACACAGAGCAAAACTGTTAACAAAGAGCCTGACATGCTCCTTCTCAGGCTGGTAGTGCATATGCTACATAATCATGAGCAAGGCAGATCATCTCTGTGCTCATCCCTGCAGACACGTGCACCTAGGTGCTGAATGACTTACAACAGTACCTTAGTTGTCTACTACTGCAAATTATCCATTACTTCAAATTCAGCGTGAGATCCCCTCTAAGTTACTTTTTTGCAAAATAAGCTGTTACAGATGGCTTGCAAAGTTCAGTAGAACTGTAAGAACAATGATGGATTTCTCCTATCTGCTCTACCCTATTACTAGAGTTTTAACTCCACATCCATGAAGTTCAGTGTTCATTTTCACACTGTGCATAATGTTACCTGGAATTCACTCATTTTCAGGTGGAAATCTGTTTCATTTCCACACCTGTACTGAAGGCGAAGAGACAGGAAGTCCACGGAATCCTGGAAACAAGAAAGGGAAAATGATCATCCTATTGGAAAATTATTGCAGGCATTCTCTTCAAAATATAGAAGTTGCTAGATGTTTGATACAGGCACTGCTGGAGTAAGAAGCCAGAAAGATACACAGAACCCTGGAAAATACGAGTACAAAGCGGACGCTGTACGAGAAGATGCATTTTGTGCCTTTCCTTCTAAACAAACCTAAATTTTAGAAGCACTAGAGTTTAAAAAATCATTGTAAGAATATTTTATGCATTTAATATTCCTCATTTCCAATTGATTGTTTAAATTGGCAAGACTGAAGAGTCTCTGATTAATCAGATAGAGAAACCTTTGTTGCCGTATGACTCAGGGTGGCCTTATCAATAATCCTTTGGGGAAAGACCATTTCAGAAATCTTTAGTCATTGCACACTACAGATGTTACTTTACTAAAAGTCCACAAGTTCAAAGGAATAGATAGCATTCTTTTATTCAACCAGTTGCTGAAGCTGGGATTGAACAAACAAACTGACAAGCCTTCCATTTATTTTTCAGTCCAAGAGTTTTTTCTAGTTCAGTCAGCTCCTTCAGTACAACTTTCCTCCTCCTATGAAGCACACCTTGCCTATATCCTTGAAATGTCACACCTATTTCTCCTCATTATTTGTCCTATCATTAAATTTGGAAGGACGAGCCAAATGCCTGCATTGTCATTTGTTCACTGCATCCCACATCAACGTGCTCTAGGCAAAAAGAACTACTAATGAGGGGTTTGGTCTTTACCAAAGAAGGGATGTCATCACCTTTATGGAGATGAGTCACATTGCGCCATCTCGGTTCTAGACCACTTTTAGCATAGCTCAGGCTGTGCTTCAACACATTAAATAGATTTTTTTTTTAAATAGCAGTTATTTTAAATGGAGTAATTTTTATTTGGTTGTGCATTAAATAGACCTGCAAATAAAAAAGCAGTGGGTACAGTTTTTGCAGACAGCTTGGTATTTAAGCACCTATACTGCTAAAACTGCCAAATATATGAGAGAAAATATGCCTCCATGTTTTTAAATCAGTGCTTACTAGCCAAGAAAGGATGTTGAAGTAATTCTTAAAATCAGAGAACTTCACATAATTGAGAAAATCAAAAAGTAAAATGTACCACATTGGACAACTAAACTCGTATATAGCTTGCAATACATCACTTAATCCTCTGCATAAAAATCAAGTGCAACAAAATCAAATTTAAATTGGAAATAATTCTCATTAAGGTGTTACCTGAAGAGAAACTGAAAGCAGCTCAGATGAAGTCCTATCCAAGGGAAGATCCATTCCTAAAGCAATGGACAGCTTTCCACCTTGGGAAACCAAACCAAACCAAACAAAAGCACGATCTATCAGTAGTGCAGGAAATGCAAATAGAAATAAAATACCACTGTAGATATTTTACAATCAAGTAAGACATATAATTTGAAAGCATTTTTTATTATCGAGATACTTTATCTTAAAAGTAACCATCTTGCTTCACAAATGCTTTTTTTTTTTTTTCTTTTTTATCTTGTCAGTACATTTCACTTGAAATAAATGAGAGATGCCATTTTAAAGCATAGTCAGTTTGTTTCACTGGCTTTTATAAGTACATTTTCAAAGTTTTCCACCCTTGGGTAGAAAGCTGGTAGATAAATTGGACCACATTCTTCAGATCTGGGCTTTTAAAGATGCATCCCTTGGGAAATATCTTAATGAAAAAGCCAACTCCCATCATGCTGAAGACAGACAGCTACTTAAATGGATGGCAAAATGTTCCCCTCCCTAAAATGGAACAGTGGCAATTGCAATTTCAATAATCAGTGACACTGAAACATGTAAGAAGACTTTGAAAATGAGGTGATTAATCAGGAATTAAGGATTTTTCCTAGACAATACATTTAAGGTTTGATATACAAGCAGTACAAGACTACTGTTATTCCAGGGTACCAACTGGCTTTTAATAAGGACCCTCAATAAGCACATAGATGAGTCCTTCGGAGACAAAGCAGGTACAAGTATGGTAACATCTGTTTTTAAAGTACCAGTTTCTGCTGCTGAAATTAACCTGAGCCTTCTTAATGCTTAAAAAGAATACATGTCAGTATACACACAGAGATACTTACCTATGTTCTCCCTGACTACTTTGGCTGTCATTTTAAGCAAAATGCCATTACTAGTAATTGAAGAACAATTATGAAAATAAGGTGTTTGAAGAAATCCATTACTCAAATATTTCTAAGTAATTCTGCTGATAGAATCACAGAGATCACACGTAACAAATTGTGCGAAGGTCATATACAAAATCCCTCCCCCTGTTCTTACCTGACACAGAGTATTTCTCATGGTAAACTCTGTAAGCTCTTTCATGAGCAGCAGCCAGGGCCTGGACACGGGCCTGGAGGTCACTGTAAGGCAGGCTTCCCAGGAGCTCAGGCAGGTCACTGAAGGTGAGCCACATATCAGCCAGGCCTCCAAAAGCATAGAAACTGAACTCTGCATAGTCCACAAAAAGGTCAGCAAAAGAGCTCGCCTTCCTGCCCACAGCCACACTATCAGGAACACCCCTGTGATGGAGAACGACCACTGGCCCGAGGTCTGCAGCAACCAGCATCTTGAGCAGCTCCTGGTAGCATCGCACTTGAGCTTCATCTGGCTTCTTGGCATCCCCGTCAGGAAGGATGCGCGCCCACGGCAGGAAGACTTTGTAATGTGTTACCCCAATCTCACGGAGGTGGGAGAAGTACTGGGGCAGTTGGGAAATCACAGCATCTTGCTGACAGAAGTCATCACGGGCTTCAGGCACAGTAGGGTCCAAAGCTTCTTTGGGTAGAATGTGGCTCTGCAGATGCAGTCTGTGCGCTGATGTGGTAGGCAGAGGCCCAGCAATGGCAACAAAGTTCTGAGCTGATTCCCCATCTCTCCCAAAGCTAGCAGAGACTAACAAGAACAAGACAACTGTCTTACAAACCAGCTCCATTTCTGGACCTGGCTCACAAACATTGCGTCCACATTATTTATATTATAGTAGCAGTAATATTTAACTGCAGTTATCTGTTTTGCACTTGAGTGCTCCCAGAAACAGCTGACACTCAAATGATAACAAATCAGGACTTTCAATTGATAGATGAACAAATAAATAGATGTTCTGGATGCAAAAGGTAACAAAAGCAGAATCACCTACTTGGCTGCGGCTGGTGACACCAATGCCTGGTGTCATCAGGTAACACCTTGGCTGGTGTCACCAATTGGTGACACCAATGAGGAGGCACATTTGTGCTGTAATTCTTGGGTGCATGAAGGAAATCTGAGAAGGCAGCATCTTACCTCCATTTGGAAAAGTTTTTGTTACAGTTGTTGTTACATAAATTCAAGAAGCAGATACACTGTGTGTCCCCATGCTAATAACAATATTATTTTATTGCTTACCAAAGTGCTCTTTCCTTCAGCCTTGAGAATACTTTATCTGTCAGTAGGGTGAGTGCACAGAGATCTCTTACCCAAATTGCTGCAACAAGGAGATAACTTCACAGCTCTACATGCAAATACAGCAAAATTGAAGAGTTGAGATCGTGCTCTGGCAGAGCACAGTGGGTCGTTGTTGGCGGTGCAGAGTCCGGTTGGAGGCCTGTAACTAGCGGTGTTCCTCAGGGGTCGGTGCTGGGCCCGGTCTTGTTCAACATCTTCATCAGTGACCTTGATGAGGGGATAGTGGCCACCATCAGCAAGTTTGCTGATGATACGAAGTTGGGAGGATTGGCTGACATGCCTGGAGGCTTTGCTGCCATTCAGCAAGACCTGGACAGGCTGGAGAGCTGGGCAAAAAAAAGCGGATGAGGTTTAACAAAAGCAAGTGTAGAGTCTTGCATCTGGGGAGGAATAATTCCATGCACCAGTGCAGGTTGGGGGATGACCTGCTGGAGGGGAGCTCTGCGGAAAGGGACCTGGGTGTCCTGGTGGATGACAGGTTGGCCATGAGCCAGCAGTGTGCCCTTGTGGCCAAGAGGGCCAATGGCATCCTGGGGTGCATTAAAAAGAGCGTGGCCAGCAGGTCGAGGGAGGTGATCCTCCCCCTCTACTCTGCCCTGGTAAGGCCTCATCTGGAGTACTGCGTCCAGTTCTGGGCTCCCCAGTACAAAAAAGACAGGGATCTCTTGGAAAGAGTCCAGCGGAGGGCCACAAAGATGGTGAAGGGCCTGGAGCATCTCTCCTATGAGGAAAGGCTGAGTGAACTGGGTCTGTTCAGCCTTGAGAAAAGGAGACTGAGAGGGGACCTGATCCAGGTCTATAAATATCTAAGGTGTGGGGGGTAGAATGGCGAGGCCAGACTGTTTCCAGTGGTGAGTGGAGACAGGACAAGGGGAAACGGCTGGAAACTGCAGCATAGGAAGTTCCGCACAAATGTGCGCAAGAACTTCTTTACAGTGAGGTGACGGAGCACTGGAACAGGCTGCCCAGGGAGGTGGTGGAGTCTCCTTCTCTGGAGATGTTCAAGACCTGCCTGGATGCCTACCTGTGCGACCTGCTGTAGGGAACCTGCTTTGGCAGGGGGGTTGGACTCGATGATCTCTGGAGGTCCCTTCCAACCCCTACAGTTCTGTGATTCTGTGATTATTGAGAACCACTATCTGTGCTGCCTAAATGCAGCACAAGTTTCAATTAACTAACCAAAATTCTACATAACTATAAGGAAACTATACAGAAAAACCAGTTGTCTCCCACTTCACCCCCCTTAAAAGCTAGTTTTTGCACAAAACATTAGTGGAATTACCTGGGCAACTTATCATTGCAAAGAAATATTTTCAGTATTATTTAAATTACACTAGAAACTGTCTCTAAACTTTTGCTTTTACTCACAGTTGACAACCTCCTGCATGTACAAAGCCTATAATTGGTGTACTTGAACTCTGTTCGATGCTCAGGTGACTATTCTGTATTTTTAAGGAGCCTTAAAAAACTTGCTGAAACATTGTGCCTGTTTGGAGCACTCAAGTACTCTTTCCCTCCCAGCCACAATGAACTTGACAGGATCGAATAGGAACCTTATATATTGCATCACCTGCTGTTAGTTTTTGAGTACAGCAGTGTTAACTCCAGAAAAATATCCCTCCTCTCTATGATGCATACAGAATTGTAGGGAAAGAGGAAGTAGGAAGAAAACATTTCCTCCTTACCAAAAGAGAGCAGAGGAAAGAAAGAAAGTATAATGAAGGACGAATACCTCCCTGTCCTTAGGGTGAGTTATTAACAATATAGAAAATCATTGCTGCAGGGGGGCAGTTGTTTTTAATAAAACGTAGCTTTAGCTGAGATGCAGCTTATGGGAAAAAAGTTGCAGAGAAATGTTACTGCAAACAGTGCCCAATGACAGCACAGTACAGCTTGCAACATTTATGAGTCTTTTAATTCCATAAATATAACATCCACGTTTGAAGTATGCATAGTCAGACTAAGGAACATTTGGACTGCAATGATTTACCTCTGCAGACAACAAAGAGAAGTGGGAATCCATGTCCTCTACAGAACCTACGGCTCTTTACCAAATCTGTAAGGAATTTAGGCTTCAATCTAGAAATATAAGACAGTTTAAACATTCTCTTGGATTTGTTTCAGGCTATTTATATTAAGCACAGTGGGATCACTTCATTATTTAGATATTTTTTTAAATATGATTGTACTTGTATTAAAGGCATTGGTCACAACTCCACAGTTAAAGCAGCAGATGTTCGCAACAAAGTCACTGTCAGAAACCTGGAGGTTTCTGTTTTGATGATTGGGTTTTCTGTTTTAAGAGAAAACATTTAAACAGCAAAGCCTGGTGCTTCAGGAGTTAGAAATGTTTGTAACACAGGGCACTGGAAAAACAGGAACAGGTTACCTAGAAAAGCGATAGTATTTCCCATGCAGGGAACATTCAAGACTCAGTTTGGTACAGGACAATCTAATCGATGGCTCTGATGCCAACGAGAGCTTGGATAAAAAGATGTGCAGTGATCCTTTCTAACCTGGACTTTCCAATAATTTTCTTTTGGAAACTATCACTTTTCTTCCCCATTTTTCATAAGTAGCAGCTAAACTACTATATCAAAATACTGGGTGTTCATGCAACTGAAGTACAAAGCAACTCTTAAGTGTCCACATTTGATCTCCACCAGAAACACATACAAAGTAAATCTCTCTCAGAACTGGCACTGGTATGACAGGGAGCTTCCACAAGCCTCTGTTGGGCCTCCATTGCCATAAGTAGCTTACCCATTTCCTTGCTTCCCTGCTTTGCTTCATTTGTCATTCCTAGTTCTATCTCTTCAGTTTCTGGGCTTTTTAAGGTTCAGGAGAAACTGGCTCTAAGAGCTGGCAGCAGAAAAATATGGTATAACTAACTTCCAAATGTTATATCAAACAATAATACAGCACCAGTACTATTTACTTAATGGCTGCAAAACAAGGAGGCCAATTTAGTCACTAATTAAAATCAGTTCAGGGTCAGAAGATTAATACATTGAAGTGAGCAAGCATTTGACTCAGTTGGCTCGAACTGACAGTGCAATAAAGATTATTTGGGACTATGTATCAATTACTCATCTAATACAGGCGAACAAAATGAGTTCCAAAAGCAATGTATAATGTCACCTTCAGCACAACTCTAGGAACTCCTGATGAAGAAATTCTGCAGTAACATGTGGAAGGCTAAATGGACACATCGTGGAGAGGAGGAAGACAATTCCCATTCTCAGCAAACGCAGGATGGTGTACTGGAAAAAGAGACTAAGGTGTAAATCCCAGAGGCTACATTTAAAAAGTTACACATTTGAAATAGTATTTACCTCTTAAAAGTGCATTAAGAGAAGTATTCTGCTGCCTTGGATTGACAGCATTGCTCCCAAAACTTGTTAGCATTCAAATTGGAGTTTGTTATTCCCTTACTCACCAGGAGTTGAAGCACAGGTGAGACAAAGGTCACAAAATCAACTTACAATCTTTTCTATTAACTCAAATTGCATTCTTGTTTGGTACAATATTAAACTGTTCACAAATTCTTGGAACCAAAAAGGTGAGCCTTGAAATTACAGTAAAAATAACACACCCAAATGTTGACTGTAGCTTTTAACATGCTAAAAGGATCCACAGAATCACAGAATTGTAGGGGTTGGAAGGGAGCTCCAGAGATCATCGAGTCCAACCCCCCTGCCAAAGCAGGTTCCCTACAGCAGGTATATTTATATTTATATTTATGTTCTAGTTTGAAAAGTTGATTTCCAAATACATTACAAAATTCCGTATTCTGGAGTGCCAAAACTTAAGATAAGCTGGAAATTGACATTTTATATATGCTTTTATCTTTCTAAACAAATATTAATATACATTTTTCCACCTTAAATTACAGTTTAACCTCATGACAAACTATTAATGGAAAGGTCACACACAAAAACCCCTCCCTATGCCATCCTGACATCCCCCTACGGAAGACTGCATGTCCATGGCAGGAAAGACTTGTAGTGTGTGGGAGAGGTGGGAAATCACAGCAGGGAAATCCCAAGACCTTGCTGAGTCACAAGTCATCGTGGGCTTCAGACACAGCAGGGCCCAGAGCTTCTTTGGGTAGGATGTGGTTCTGCAGATGCACCCTGTGTACTGACTGGGAGAGGGCCAGCAGTGGCAACAAAGTTCTGAGCTAATTCCCCGTCCATCCCAAAGCTGGTACAGACTGACAAGAACAAGACAACTGCCCCACAGAGCAGCTCCATTTCTGGATCGGACTTAGAAACAGTCAGTCTACACTAGCTGTACTTAAAATATCATGGTGTTCTTTGAGCTTTCACAAATCTTTCATAGGAGCTGGTATCAGGTTGATAAGAATTAAAAATATTTGAATATTTGTCTTCTAAAATAATGTAATAATCCCATGCTGTACAGCACATAACTGAGACCAATATAAATTTAAGCAGAATTTTCTTATACAATCATCTGTAAACAAATTTACTAATGCACTCCTAAAAATCCCTCACAAACAAAGGCACTGCTCAAGTCACTTACGGCTCAAGACATTCCTCTAGTTGGGAGGGTTTTGCCATCCTGACCTAAAAGCCTTGCTTTGGGCTCAACTCTTTTAAATTTTCTGTTCTGTATATGCAACAGGAGCATGCACAGCTTATTGTACCTAAAAAGAAAAAGCAGTAATCAGTTTTCATTATCTGTCGCTGGCATTTAAATACTTCCTAAAACAGCAGCTATCATGGAGGAAATTTTATCTTTGTCAAGATACAAAGGGTTTAGATCACTAATTTTTTAGTCTCAAAACACAGTCGTAGAAAATAACCCCACATACCAGTAACAACAAATCCACCCCCAAACACTGAATGGTCTTTTATTTACGTTAGTAAGAAAAGCAACAAAAGCCCACAGCATAAAAAGTCTACCAAACACAATAAAACAACAATGAATACAAGAAGAAAATTCCTCTCATTTAAAACAGAAGTGCCTACTTCACTTGACACTAAGAAGAGCTATTGCATGAGTCTTCTCTGCATCTGGGTGACGATGGTGAAACCCAGAAGTAACAATTAAATTAATTGATGTTATTTCTTTAAGAATTCCCAGGTCTGCTCAGTGTGTATGATCAACCATACGTCACTAACTGCACACTGGTGCATTCCAAACTAAAGCACTGGTGCAAATTTGTTAGCTATACAGCAACCATTGCAAGAATGCAGAAAGAATCCACTTCCCAACATGCCACTAGTCAGTTCTACAGTCCAGCTCTCAACCCTCAGTCCTCCAGCATATAGTTGGGGTTGACAACCAGGTATGGGTCTTCATCAAAAGTCTCCTCTTCTTTGGAACCCCTCAGGCCTGACTGCGACAGTTCAATCAGAATGTGGTCCTGCAACAGAGAAAAAAATGTATTCCAACAAGAACAGAAAGGATTGTTTGTCCTTTTTAAAAAGACATCTCCTGTTTCTACTAGCAGCACCTCTTACTGATGAATTATTTCACCCTTCTACCTGTGAATTCACTCTAATAAGCTCCTAATTCCAACAATTACCTGCACATAGCTTGGTTTCTGGGAAGGCTTCAGTCTAGCATTTTCATTCTTTTAAAAGTGGCAAGTGTCTTTTTCTTTCAAAAATCCCAAAATGTTAAATGAGTAACTTCTCTGCAAATATACATTCTGATTCTGGGAAGTAGTACTTTCTACTTCAGAGCTCTGTGTTATGTAAGACACAAGAACTAAGATGCGCTGTTTGTATTTCTGCACGCTACTGCAACCAAAACTAAAGACATGCAGCAAATCAGCACTTACATGTCTATAAACACATAGCAGAAAATAAAACAGCACTTCAAACTCTTACTAACACACACTTCCAATTCATTTCTGTGTCTTGTCTGTACCTATTTTTAACAAATATTAAACAAGAAAGGCACTTATTCTGCATCAGCCAGCAACATGAAAGCACAAAACGTATTTCTCAATTAGGAAATTCTGCTAAAAATGAATCAGTGCAATGTATCTTAAAGCCTTTCTTCTCCATGCACACATCTCGGTACGCACATAATGTGTAAGTCGGTGAATGACTTTCTCAGTGATCTTCTTTTTGTTTATTAGTTCTTCTTCCGAGTCGATTTCAGATTCTATTTCCTTCAGATACCAATTAATAAGTTCGCTTTTCTTTAATGACGAGTCATCCTCTTCTGCAAATAAAAGTTATACTTAAAAAAAATCTCAGTACAATACCGTTCCACATAATTAGAATAAGTGTTACTACAGTATGATACCTCTCAAATCATAAAAGAAAAGGATTTCTGTGTTAACAGTTATAATGCTGAAAAGACAATCACACAACAGCCTGTCAGGCTCCCTTGCTGTTCTTGAAACATGTTTTGTACAGAAGACTGCTGTATCATGGTTTAATTTGAGACAGATTGAGAATTTCATCCTTCAGCTGTATGCATCCATGAGGTTCACAAATTACACGAGCAGCCGAGCAAACACATCAGACTGAAGCTTCAAGAACAAGCAGCAACGAGGACTTGTAGCTCCTTTTTCTGAGTAAGGACGAAAGATCACCGTCACACAAAGATTAAGAATTCATCCTTCCCTTGTAAATGTCAGCAAAGAGACAACTCACACGTGGTGATGCTACTCAGTCTGCCAACTTTCTAACAATTCTTACCTTCCTCTGCTTTTCTGAGGTGCAACACAAGAAGATTAGAAATTCGTCGGTACTCAGAGAAGCCCAGCCTAAGAGAAGCTTTGGGTGCTGCATCCTTGTTCACGTCCTCAGAATGGCCACCTATCCCATTCACAAGACCATTGACCCCAGCTGGAGCTTCTGCTTCCCCTGTTTGGACACATGATCAACTCTGTAATGCCTTTCAGCTGGCTCATCTGAGCCACTAAATAGTGCTGCACTCACCAGTCAGGCAAGTGGAGCACACAAGAAGGCTAAAGTAAGAGAATTGAGGAGCTAAGATTCCTAGACCTTGTGAGAAGAAAAACAGGTGGGAAATTGCAGAGAAGCATACACACAAACAAGGTAAGCTGTAAGAACTGGAGGTACGTTTCCCCTTGGAAAAGTTCTCCACGCATATTTTACCATTGACTCCGTCTTGCTCTTCTTGGTACTCCATTTCCTGCTCATCATCTTGGTCCAGATTGATATCGGGTGTCTCAACTCTAATGATGGATTTATTTAAAAGCCTGAAAGCTTCCTTCACGTGCTTTGGATGAACCTGGGGAAGATTTAAAAAAAATACACATTCTGGTAGCTCCAAAAATTCACCCTGATCGTGATAGTCTTTCTACCCATCTCACCTAATTAATTGTGAGCAGTAAAGACCCCACAAGTTACATTTCATCCTGCTACAAGTATTCTGCATTCACATGAAGTTATGGAGGAAATAAGCAGCCTGATGGAACGTTTCAGGCTTTAGTTATCACGTGGAGACAACAAATTTTAGCTCATTCAAAGAAAGATCAGTAGAGCATGAAACATGAAAGATATGGGTCTAAACAAGGACGGTGAAAAAAGTTATAATTAATGAGATCCTCCTATGGAACTGAAAAGCAAAAACTGGAGAAATCTTTTCTTGCTGAACCATACTGAAAACTCTCTGTTTCTTCCTAAGTTGAATTTAATTAAAAAGAATCCAGTGGATGACCTTATTGTACAACCAGTGAGTAGGTTTCTATCACGTGTGTCATGTGCAGTCATACTGCAGTTAATGGTCATAACACAATATGCATTTCAACTGTGGCTGACAGAGGAGGAGCTCACATCAAAATACGTGCCTGACTGGATCTCTCTGCATACTCTTACGGGGGTTCAGACACCTTAAACAACCCTGGCGTTTTAGATTGCTGGTCAGAGCAAACTGTGAGAAACTATAAACTGAGCAAGATTAGAGAAGGCAGCACCAGCAGTCCTGGCTGGTAGTAATCAATAACTGTCCCTCCTCTGTGGAACAATTTGACAGGTAAAAGGCTGAGAGCCCTAATACAACAGTCACACAAAAATATGCATGCTCTCAACTGAAGCCAATGATCTCTGGCTTTTTGTTGTGTTTTGGGTGCTTTTTTGTTGTTGTTTTTAGGAAGCAGTGCTCCTGGTACACAAATTCAGGCTGAGCACGATCACGTCAGAAGCGAAAGCAAGATCCCAGCTCTCCTCTTCACTCACAGAATTTAAATACATAAAATACCCTGGTCAAAAAGCCAGGACTCCCACAACATTTATAAACTTCCATCAAAAACCCAATACCTCATCGCAGCAATGCATGCGGGCCATAGCCTCAGACAAGCGAATCATGCTTTCCAGCTGCCTCACTGTGATCCTCCAGGAGGACTTGGTCACTCCAGAGCCGTCACGCTGCCGAAGGCGTTTGTACTGCTCCACTATGAAGTCCTCAGACTCTTTAGATATCTTTGTGAGATAAGATGGGAAGACAGTTTGCCGTGTCAAAAGCACTGAAGTTTATGCTTCTGAAATTAGATAAGACTTCTGTACCAGCTACAGCTTTTCTCCGAAATGCTCTATTCTATCACACACAGCACACATAAATAGAATGACCATCAGATTAGAATTATATTGCAGTAACGACTGCAGTAACAGTTATATTACAGTAAGTACTCTGACTCACCAATTATTCTACAGATTTTTAATCAATTCTTTTTTTCTATTCCACTGACTTGCTTCTAAGCACAATTCATGCTTGTCTTTACCAGATTGTTCTGTCTGTTTACCTTTCATTCTGCATACAAAGTACTAACACTGACTACAGCTTTGCATACATGCTTTTTAACCTGACTCTGCCTGCACATATACACATCCATCAAGAAAACAAACTACCCTCCACATGGAAATGAAATGGAAGCTTGCAAAACTTAATAAAGGGAGCTTTCTCATATGGAATAACTTACACAAGAAAGTGGAATTACCTTTGGTTTAAACTGCCTCGCAAACAACAGGTACCTTCTGATATCATCTAATGAATAGACACGATCAACAGATTCTTCTACTCTGGCATGCAGATCCACTATGCGTCTGGCAATGGCATAATCTGTCACCTGGGACACCAGTGCTCTGTTAGATCTCTTTCATAGCAGCAGCCAAACATCAAAACAACAGCTATATTCTTCCTCCCATCCCCTTCCCTCACACTCCTCATGGCTGAGCTGGTCTTTCCAGAAGAAGGACACTCTGCCAGAAGACCCAGACAATGCCCTGAAGATTTATAGTACGAGCAAACAGCCAAGAATGAATGAAAGGCAGTTTTAGGATTTACAACCTCTTGGAATTCTCCTGGGTTACAAGTTAGCCATAGAACAGGCAGAAAGCAGCACTTTGCAGCGTGGGAACTGCTTGCTTTCTTTATAGCCTGCTCTATCTATTTCAATAGCCCCTTCTTAATTACATCATTGCGCTGAGCAAAGCAGTGGAAAGAATAGTACTGACCCACCATTAATCTCTGTATGCTCCCAAGGCAAACGCCACACAGACAGGTGGTAGCCATCTTAACCTCAGTGACTAGCAGTTTGTAAAGATGCCTATTGTTGAGTTTGCAGGTCAAATCATCACAAGAAGAAAAGGCAGTATCCTTGTATTCAGCAGAGCATAGTCAAATTATATTGCCAGATTTTAACTTTGCAAAGAAAAAAAGCAGAAGCAAGAGGCTCTCATGAGACCAGCTTCACCTAAAATTGCAGAGGGCCACAGAGATGGGCAGAGGTCAGGAGCACGTTATGTACAAGGGAAATGTCTGTTTACAGATGCGATAAAAGTAAACTGTTTTTGAAAGTACTAACTATCAGAAAAGAAGCAACAGACATAAACTGAAGTTATGATTAGATATAACTCATAGTTTAAGAAACAGCAACAAAAAAAAAATGCACACTGTAGCGTCCAACATTGCTAAAGAGGCTCCTGAAGAGGCTGCAGAATGCTCAGAATTCACCAGGTCTTGGCCACATACTCAACAGTGATGTGCTGAGCAAAAGAACAGACTAGAGACCTCCAAAGGGCTTTTCTGATATCAGTTATTCTACAATTGCTCAGTTACCTCATTACATTCATCCACAAGGATGAAGAAAAGATCAAACCGAGACATGATGGGTGCTGACAGGTTTATATTCTGCTTCAGTGACTTAGATCTGTCATAGCGCCCGCCAACTGGGTTTGCTGCAGCCAAAATGGAGGTTCTGGCATTCAGGGTGGCCTGACAAAGAAATCAACAAACAAAAAAAAGACATAAACCACTCGCTAAACCAATGTACTGTAATTTGAAAAGATCAGTGTACCATCTTCTAGAGAACTTAATTAGCACGTTACAACAAAGGCTCTTCAGAAGAGTCCAAACTCTTCTAACCAATCCTTTCTAACCAGCTCCAACATTGTATCATCCTGCCCTGATACACAGCATAATGATTCGATATTTCAACGTTATTACACATCTTCCATCATTATTGAACTTATAAGCCCTTAAAACTGCTATTCAAATCACCTTGCTTTCAAATAGTGCATATCTATGAATAATTCTACAAAAAAACAAATCTATACCATTTTAGGCTTATTTCAAGGGGGGGGATTTTCCCACACTAATTCCCATTTTCTCTTTCCTGCTCGCTGTCTCTTTTCTCCTTTCAGTAAAATATCTGATTCTTGAGGAGCACAAGGCCCAGAAACTTTGCAGGTAAATGATTTCTCTCTCCCTGCCACAGTGAGGCAGCTGCAGAGCTGCCATGAAAATCT
The DNA here is from genome assembly GCF_951394365.1 of Tetrao urogallus. Lineage (NCBI taxonomy): Eukaryota > Metazoa > Chordata > Aves > Galliformes > Phasianidae > Tetrao > Tetrao urogallus. The sequence continues at coordinate 6,190,325 of NC_136821.1, read as the reverse complement.
GACAGACAACGCCAGATCAGAATGTACCACACACACACCTGGGCAATCTTGTAGACCACACAGCCAAAGGAATAGCACAAAGTACCTTTACTCCAGCTTTAGTAATGGATATAGTCTGCTGCTCCATTGCTTCATGAATGGCTACCTGATCCCTCATGTCCATTTTGTCAAATTCATCAATGCAACACACACCCTGCAGTGAATAATAAAAAGCAGGTGGCTCATTTCAAAAACTCTTGGAGCAAAAGAATCTTTAAGACAGTCTGGGGTCTTCAGTCATTAATTACAACAATTCCAAGGATGCAGGAACTGGGTTCCTGGACTCACATTATCTGCCAACATCAGTGCTCCAGCTTCAATGACAAATTCATGTGACTCTTCATCCTTCACAACAGCTGCTGTCAGACCAGCAGCACTGGAGGCTTTCCCGCTGGTGTACACAGCACGAGGACTGAACTCATCCACGTGCCTATGGAGAAAAGCAACAGTGCAGAATTGTGTTGCACAAACTTAAGCACACAGACCAAAACCTGCAGAAACAAAGTAACTTTCTGAAATCACTGCTTTCAACTTCTAAAGCCAGGACTCATCCCTTCAGGAAGCAACTGATATTTAGGCAATCCTCCTATCCTCCTATCAATAACGACAATTGAGTGAACCTTGGGAACTAATCCTTATCTAACTACAGCCTGGTTACACCAGCAGAAAAAGCAATCCAGACCTCCTCTCACAAGTTTTCTGCTGACTTCACGAGCCAACACAGCTCTTCACAGGTCAGGTAAACGTTAGTCAGCACAAAAGAAGAGCACACCACAGCAGGAAGCAGCTAGGCTGACCACAGGCAGCCTGAAGCAGCTGCACTGCCTGCAGGCAGCTTAAAGCAGCTTTTGGTGTCTGCATATTTCTGAGATGCAGTGTGTGCTGCAGGGACCTCAGCCTTGTGGAGAAAGATGCAGTGATAAATGAGCATCGTAACAAAATAAAACCATATTAAGTAGAATTTCAAGTAGAAAAAAAAAAAAGATTATAATTTAAGGTGCAGCATTATAGACAAGATTATTTCATAATTACTGTTCAGATCTAATAGCTCTCTAGCTGAACAAAGTGATGGGAAGCACCAACTTAGACTAAGCTAAAACAAGCGAGAAGAAAAGAAAATCACAATTTAATCTAATATTTTAAGATGTGCTATTTTGTGTGATTTTTAGTATTCAGTGACTTTCAAAGACATAGAATAAACCATACTTTCCTAATCACCTAAACAACAACAGAAACAAACTCTTAATTCAACTACTTGTAATTACCACAGGGACCTGTTGCATTTGCTTCAGCTCTATTCAAATAACTGTCCAAACAACTCCTGGAAAATTTTCTCAACTATTTTACTTCCCTCTTCTCTGTTGAATGTAGAAAAGGCACAGTACACATCTACAGCTCTGGTCACACTGGTCAGTATTTAAACATCGAGTTTTAAAGAGATTCTTACTTTAGAAATTGACTCTTGGCTGTACTGGGATCACCAACAACACAAACATTGATGTCCCCACGTAGCGAAGTGCCCTCTGAAGTGGTCTTAGGAACTCCTCCAAAAAGCATCAGCAGGACACCACGTTTCACTTCATCATTACCTGCCCCAGAAAAAACACCCAGCTAAAAATCCATGTGCAATTACACATATTTCCTATTTTAAGGAAACTTCAAAACACTTGGGCACATCTGCTCCGAGTTTACCTGTTTCCTAAATTTCCACTAAAACTGCATTTATGAACTTGATACACCTTCAGGGAAGAAGGGCTCAGAAGGCAGCTTCTTTATGCTACCACATGGATTCTTTATGCTACCACAGCTCAGAACATGGACAAAAGTCCACTGATTGAACTTCTCAGACACGAGTCCTCAAACAAGTTCTGAGCCAGAAGCAGCAGCAAACGTATATGCATGCACATCTATGTACATCAGTGTACAGATTAGGAACTCCTACATCTTTTGAAAAAGGCAAATATAAAGAGTAAAGTCTCATAGTAAATGAACCAATAGCAAAACCAATCATTTTGTCTACTCGTGCAGGCCCCAATGATTTCATGTAAGTCTGCAGGAATTTGGCTCTCTGTTTTCTAGCGTAACCAGTTCTGAAGGGGAGCGTTTGAGATCAGTGATATTGAGCCTCAAGAATTCCCCAAATGGTGCTACACAGATATCAAAAAGAACTCATATGTCACAACTGAAATCCCTGAAACTACAACTGGAGTCTTACCATGGATAGTGGGGAAGAGGCTGGTACACAGATTATGATAGAGGTTTTTATCTTGGCTCATTTCAAACACCTTTTCCCACTCTTTCACTGTCATTTGGTTTTTAATGCTTTCTGCAGTCTGTTCTTCATCTCGAAGCTCTTTTCCACCAAACTAAACAAGGGAAATCAAAAGAATAAAAATAAAACCATGACAAACACGATCATTACTGAATGCGAGTACTGCACACCAGAGCTTACACAAACTTGCCCTCTAAACTGGGTAGAAGAACGCATTTATGAAGACAAATCATAGGCTAAGGAAGTTCATCATCTTATACTTTTAGAACACTATGAAGCACAAAAGCAATACAGACAGCTCCATAGGGAGCAAATGGAGTCTAAGCTCGCTCCATGGGCAAAAAGACAAGAGGTGCTTCTTTGTTCAGAAAGTAAAAATAGAGCAAAAAACCCCACCAGTACAGCCTCCTTTGACTAAAACTTGCCTTAATCAGAACTTAAAAGATCTTGAATTGCTCTGGAACAAGGCAAGAAACTTCTACATTCTGAAAATTGTGTAATGCACATGAGGTTGGTACACATACATATTTAAAGTTTTGTACACCCTCATCCTGTAATTTGAGGTAAGAATACAGAGCAGAAATCATCAATAATTTCCTATCTATTTTCTTTCCAGACTCACGCGAGGGTTTGTTGGTGCAACGTAACAGGCTAAAAAGACCAGTTTGTAGGACAGCTCCCTGACTCCAAGGGCACGAAGTCCCCGGACTCCTTCAGCTTCATAGCCCTCCGTCCCACTAACCCGTGAGCCAGTTTCTGCACGAACCCCTGCCAAGAGAATAAGAGTCAGAACAGCTGCAACCAGAACAAGCTGCACAGCATCGAGGTGATGAGCAGTCGCAACAAACCTGGTGTTGACAGCTGAGCCACATCAGGCACAACAATCAGTGATCCTGTGAAGTCACATTTGTCACCTGCTTGAGCAGATTCCACTGCTTCTGCACGCAGGATCACTTCCATGCTTCGAGGAATGCTGCCCCTGGGCAGCTCGGCCTGCGTCTCTTGAATGCGAACCTGAGGAGGTACAGAGCATTAAGCACTCAGATGTCACCAGATCTGGAAATGCTTTGAAAGCTAAGCTGCTAACAAATGCAGTAGGAAGCATTTGCTTGCAACCATCTGATTCAATCAGGTGTCTTGGGAAGCTTAAGAGGATTCACAGGGACCACAGTGCCAAATCTGAAGTCAAGGAAAAGCACTGAGGCCACTCAGATTCTATTCAGTGCGACGCTTTATCGTGAGATGCGATGTGCTGAGGATCCTGCAGAGTAAATCCATGTGGAAGAGTAAAACACCACAGATACAAACAAGACACTTCTTTTCAGACTTGCATGAAATAATTACGCATGACATATCTGTGACAGCAGACTGACAAAGGCTTGAATACGTGGGTTTTCAGTGGCTTGCTTACATAATAAATGCCATGCAATAAAACCGTTTAGATTCTATTTATAATTTCCCATGTTTAATCATAATTCTTCAAAGAAAGCAAGAAACAAAGTGCAGAAAACTCCAGTGCCTTTATTCGAGGTCTTTTTAATGTGCAGCTGCAGCAACACCTTTCAAACACCACAACAACATCACATCACCATTTGTCACCCCCCCCCAATCCAACCTCACCACTGTACCTTTTGGAAATCAACGAATCTTGATTTGTTTGTGTCCAGCAGGAATCTCCTTCTGTTGGCACAGACTGGGTTTCTGCAGATGTTTGGCTGCGTGTACTTAAATTGCTGTTCCACATCCTTAATCACTGTCTGGCAGTCTAGGCACAGGAAGGTGCCACTGACCAGCTCTGGATGAACTGGGTGGGTACGTACCACCTGCCCACTGATACGCATCAGCGAGCCAATTTTGGCAGACGTCAGCTCTCGAATCCTGCGTAGAACAGAAATGAATTCCAGATTAAATTCCTAGTCCAGCTGACACTTCATGCCGGGAGTACTCAAGTAGTAGCAGTATGCTTTCATTCCATTTGTAACAAAAGAACAATTGTAACAAGCAAAAGAAACAAGGTTAATAAAAACAACTTCCCATTTTGTCATTTTACATACTTTCAGACTAACATAAATTACATCATCGGCACTTCAAAAGCAACACATTATATCAGATTGTAAAATACAAAAGTTAAATTAGTTTGTCAGTATCTGCAATCACTTCCAGTCCAGCATATGTATGATTCACAAATGAAAAACTGTTTCATAAAATCATGCAACTTCTTCACAATTGTACAGGTTAAGTGCACCTTCTATGCTGTATAACGAGAACATTTTCAATAACCCTTGACATCTTTTTCCAGTAGTGAGAATATTCTAGTTTCTAAGATTAATAATTATCTTACTTGTGTCTGGTAGGCAGATCCTGAAATGCAACATAGAAGTCCTTGCTTGCAGGAACACTTCCATGGTCTCTAGCAAAAGTCCTTACTGCTCGGCAAAGGTAAGGATAAACCCTGAAATGAAGGAAATAAGTTTAATTTCTATATGAGATATCAAAATGTCCTTTTCACTTTAGACTATGTTACAGGCTTGTATCATATATTTGCAGGCTCTAGCTTTAAAATATTTTCACAGTGAGAAGCTCTAGAGCTTATCCTGCATTCTCATTCTGCCCACCTATTTCTTTATCAGAGTAAATGAAATTGCCTTGTTCACTCGTCGCTTTCAGAAAGGCTGAATTAGTAACTGTGAATTAGTTAAGAAATAATTTTTGAATCAGTAAAAATAATTTCCTAAATGTGAGGTTTTTCAGGATACCGAAAGCAGATGAACCGCAGGTGAGACCTTATGGGCCTGCGACTGCTGCACTGGTCAGATTTCAGGCAATCCATACACTTTACCTGTAAAATTCCTCCTGAACAGTGGTAGAGAGCTGCTGATTGAACTGCTCCAAATCCACAAAGCTCACAGTGAGGGTGTTCCGCTCCGGCCGGATCAGCTCTTCAGCATCACGCAGGTATTTGACCTCCCCATCACTGTTCTGGAATCTGAAAGCAAGCCAAGGAAATGAGTGACAGTTATACATCAGATAGAAACCAAATACTGGATTCAAGAGGGAAGAATTGTATGTGCAAGAAATCAATGGCACCCCCATTGCCTCGAAGTCTCTTCCAGCAATGTTCTCTCCCAAGCAACAAGCCATAGGACAAAAGGAAACAGCCTCACGTTGCAGCAGGGCTTTAGGTTGGATTGTAAGGAATTGTTTTCATTTTAAGGGCTGCAAAGCATTGAAACAGACTGCCCAGGAAACAGTTGAGTCACAATTCCCGGAGGTATTTAAGGACACAGACATAGTGCTTAAGGACATACATTAGCTGCAGACTTGGCAGCGAAAGGTTAACGGTTGGAATTCATGATCTCAGGGGCCTTTTCCAACGCCAATGGCTTTCCCTCTGCCCCCATGACCACGCCGGCACACACGCAGGCCAGGCCTGCACAGCTGCTCTGCCACACGGACTGCATTCATCGTCCAACCAGGACCCTGTCTGCCTAGTTCTGCTCCCTCAGCACCCCTCAAGGGCGGCCTCCACGTTTCCACAACAAGGCTCGGAGGGACCTCGCGACGTTACCACAGAGCACCTCACAGCCGGGCCCAAGCTTTTCTGACGGGAACGAGGGGCAGGGCCGCAGACCCGCCGGGACGGACCCTCCCCCCTACACACACCCCGGCCGCACTCACTCCTCGAGGAAGTCCTGGAACAGCTTCTGGCACTTCTCGGCCACCTCATCGCGCAGTTGCTGATGCTGCTGGGCCGCACCCGCGCCGCCGACCGCCACGGCCAGATCCATCGCTCCCGCTGCCGCCCCGCTCCCGGCTCTCGCCCCGCCCACCACCCTTCGCGCCGCAGCCGCGCCGGCCAATGGGTGGCCGCCGTCCCGCAGAGCCCCGCCCCTCGCCCCGCTCTTCCTCTTCCCTCTCGGGCGTTTTCGCGCCAAAAGCGAGCGGCGCCTCAGGGCCGTGGGCGGGGCTCGTACCACGCCGTACGCGCACGCGCCTGGCGCCTCGCCTTCATGGCCGCCGGGCGCGCGCCGTCGGCTTTGAGCGCCGCAGCCCGTGGGGATCGAGCGCGCCCCGTAACCGCGCGTTGAGTCATCCCAGAGCGCGCGAGTCCTGCGGGTGCCGCCCCCATGGCGGCACTGGGACCCGGGGTTCCGAGCTCTGTCAGGAAATGGCTGCTCTGCTCTGATTACACGCACGGCACGTGCGCTGAGTGTAACGCGGTGTGAGCCGGCCCAAGGGCGGGCGCTTGCGCGCTCGGCTGCGGGCTGCCGTGAGGCGGCATTTGCCGAGCGACGGCACCGTGCGGTGACAGCTGCTGGCGAGCGATGTGCTGCCAGGAACAGCTCTGAGGGCTGTGAACAACTGCTCGGAATCGCAGTGCCACCTGCAAAGACATCCTGCTCTGCCCGAGCGGGAAACGCTCCTGCAATTAAGGCAGCTAAGGGCTGATTTATTTATTTTTTTTTTTTCAGTTCTGAAAGACTTCAGAGACTCTAAAAATAAAAATCTAGCAGTGCAAGCTTCCTGCAAGTGTATGTTATGGTGCTCTTACTGTGCAGCACGCAGTCTTATTTGCAGAATGGTAAAAGCAACTCATTGTAACATTTTCTTTTTAGGGATTTGCAGTGAATATTGGAAATTAAGTGTCTTTGCACTGCACTCTCACTGCTTAGACTGAAATAGAGATAAACCCAAGCTGGTGTTTGTTTCATTCCACAGGTACAACGTGCTTGGTCATCATCGGGTGGCCCTCAGCATGCACAGTGCTGTCAAAAGAGTAATTAAAGTGATTAAAAAGTACTTCTCCAAAAACATCCCTACTGCTTCTAAAAGCATGTAACAAGTTCAGCTCACCATTCAGAGGTGGAGGGCAGTCGGTACCAATCCTGCCCCAGCTGCAAAAACCACGGTGAGGAGAAGCTACGTATCCTGGCACCAGCACTAACAGGGCAGCTCTTGGCTGAAGCCACCTGGTGTGCTCCCAGCCCATCTGCTCTCTTCTAGTTCTTCCTCTTTGAAAAGGCAGCCTCTTTGGAAACCACCCGTGACAGAAGGAGTCTGAAAGACTCCCCAAGTTTTATCTGGAAACTGAAATGCACAGGCTCAGCATCTTCCCTGGGAAAGATCCTGTGGGGGAAGCCTATCAGTTTCATTATATCTTCCTTTTGTTATCAGGAAAGCCTGGAGGGGCAGAGATGAGATGGTGAAGTTACTGGCACAATCAGTGTGTGAAAAAAACATTTTGCCCTCTACGTAAAGGAATAGCTGATTAATCTTAAGCACTTATTACGTGAATTCAAATCAAAGAACAAGCTTTCAAGCTTCAGAAGATGTCTGCAAGAATATCAGTGTTTGTTTTTTTTTTCCCAAACAACTTGAAAGCAACTACAAAGTTTTGATTGTAGTGAAAACATGCATGATTCTGATTGAAGATTTAAGTACCCACAGACTAAGGGAATTGTATCTGTGTATGTATCTAAGGACACAAAGTGAGACAGTTGTTTATTCCAAATGTACTGGAGAGCATGGGACCCGAGCATGATGGATATGAATGATATGGAATAACATGTGGAGATTGATATCATACTGGATGGAATGGGATAGAATTAATTTTCTTCCAAGCAGGTGACATGGTGCTATGCTACATACATTTGTGACCAAACAATGGAGGCTGAGCAAGACGTTAGGAGCAGACACAAACAGGCAGCTGACCTAAACCAACCATGTAACATCATAAGCAGCAATAAAAAGGGAGAGGAAGGGGTTGGGGATTTGCCATATTTTGCTGGGGAACTGGCTGGGCACTGATCTACATCTGGAAGATGGTGAGCGATTACCTTTGCATCCATCGCTTGTTCTCTCTTCTTATGCTTCTTCACATAGCAAACAATTCTGCAACACAAAGTTTTTTTGCTTTATTCCTTTCCTCAGCCCCATCCCTCTAGGGGCACGGTGCTTAGCTCCCTCCTGGGAGCCCACAACAGCAGCGCTCAGCCACTGGGCATCAGTCCTGTGCTTTGCTTCCACAAAACTGCCAGTCTTCTTTCCTGCTGGGCAGATGCAGACAGCTCACTGAACACAGATGGGTTTTCACAAGGAAGTATTTCAGTTAAACTGCAGAAATAAACTGAGGCTTTGCAGTGTTAGTTGTTAACAAATGACTCCCTAGCTATCCCTTATTAATAACTTTTTAAATCAGTTTAATACTTAAAAATGAGCAAGAATGATTACCTTTATCTGTATATCACGAAAGAAAAAAACAGTAATTTTAACTGATGAAAAAGCAGCAGCAATTTGGACTCCAGGTAGAATGCTAAAGTTCCTGCAATAGGTGGTGGGAATCAAGGACTATACAGGTTTTCTTGAACTATGAAACCAGAATTGCTAACTATCAGAACAAGATAAAGTTCTGAATTACTATCTGCTGAGTTTTAACCAAGTTCTAGCAATGCACAGCATACACTGAAGTATCCTGTTTAGATGACAGTCCTGAGAAATGCATTTTGCATTTTGATTTATGATCATAATTATTTTCAGTTGGCTAAGAAAAACTGCACGAAAGGATATGGCATACAAAGGGAGAAGAAGGGATAGGGGCCTCCCAGCAGAACAGTGGTTCTTTTGCAGCTACTGAGAATAAATCAAACTAAAATATGAGCTCAAGTAACTCTTAACAGAATTGGGATAAGCACAGTTATTTACAGGAGTACGTGCAAAACCTCCTGCCACATCTAGAGTAATGAACACAATTCTTAGATCTGTTTTTTTGTTGGCATGAAATGTAAGCCACTAATTTTGTGCATTATTAGGAGGAAGCACTTCTGATGTACATTACCAGCTCGGTAAGAACAAAAGAAATTAAACAAAATTCATGCCAGCCAGCTAAGCTGAATAAACAACTGTTTTGAAATTTGGATTCATCCGTAAGAAGACTGTGGTGGTAAGCTACACATAGCCACTTAGCTTTCTAAAATATAACTGAGTACAGGATAACATTTTTAATACCAGTAAATAATATGGGACAGATTCTATATTTAAAGTAATTACAAAGGACCAATGAACAAAGCTGCAAAGTATGTTATTCTTTGCATTGTATGCCTTCTAAACAAAGTTTAACTTTGAAATTTCCAGCACTCTATCAAACTGACCTTTAGTATTCCTAGAATTATCGCTTTATAATGAAGAACTTGTCACAAAAAAGGAAAATTAAGTCTTGTTCAATGGCAGCTGCAAAAGATGATTTGCCCTTTTGTGAAATTCTACACAACTTCAGCACAGCCTCCCTGACTGACCTTTTTGCAGCATAACCAATATGTGACTTCTCTGACATTTAAAAAATCAAGGCAGCAACAGAAACAGACTGTCTAAACTATACCTCCAACTGAAAGCTTTTAACATGTAAAATGTTAAACAACAATTAAATCAGAAATTAGAAGTGTGTATGAAAATGAGACTAACTCTATTGCAGGGCCTAAAAGTTGAATAGAATCTTCCGTTCTTTGTCATCAACACTTACTGTTTTAAACTGGAAAAGCAACCATCAGATGCATTATTTAAAAGGAAGTTTAAAAAAGATCAGTTCCTCACAAAATGCAGGGCATGCTCATTGGGTTGGGAAGACAAAGAGAAGTAGGTTTGTGTACCACTGAAAAATGAGGAGGTCCAAGCAACTGATTCATTTCAGAAAGAGGATGTCTAGAAGGAATTTTAGAAGTACTCTTTCTGACTTAAACACCCTATTTCTCTAAATGTACAGCGCTCAGGCAGTTCACAGCATCTATAAATGAAGAAAACTCAAAGCTTACATTACTTACTTTTCTTCCATTTGGAATAGATATATTAAATCCTCACTAATATGCTTAGTTATCATAGAAGCGTTGTCAGGAATGAACATGTGACGTGCTCTCAAACTCACCATCTATTTATTTGCTGAGAACATTATATATCCCTCATGCATCCCATGAATCTACATAACCTCCTATCCAGTCCCAAAAGCAACATAAAGAATGGGCCCTATGGCTGCTGGCAACTTTAAGCGAGGACACAGAGCAATTCAAACCTTAGGTGGTTATTCCATCAGGTTTTGTTTTGTAATTAAATGCAACATCCCATGATTACCATGTGAGGATACAAAGCAACAACCAGAAAAGACAGCTACTGTACCTAGTTTGCTTAGAGAATTTTATTGGAATCCATTACGACTTTTAATTAAGAATATTCTCCCTCTCACCTGCTACAGTTTCACACAAGTAAATTAACAACTGGGTTGGTTTCCTCTCCTGCTTTTTGAATTGCGAGCATCCTGTTATTTCAGCTTTGAGCCAATTCTGTAATCCAGAATATTCAATCTTGCTGACATAAGTTAAAAGTGCACAATATTTATTGCACAATTTATTTAAATGCTTAGAAATATGATACAATTTAATGACATCAGAATACTAATTTGAATTTGTTAAAAATGTGCAGCTGCCAGTACAAAGAGTCTTGCTCTGTTAAAATAATAGCTCTTAAATAAATACCTAAAGGATAAAAAAATGTTTGTGGCACTTCAGTAATTAGATCATCTTCTTTTATTGCATATTACAATGCTTAGATCAATACACGCTCATCACCAGCAACAGATATGCTCACAATCATTTCACACTTGAGGGCAAATCACCTCATGCTTTTATGAACAGGCCATGTTAGGGTGTCAGTCGTTTGGGATCCCGTGGGAACATGGAGGTCTGGCGAACATTATGCAGCCCTAGGTACAGCATAGTTACTCTTTCCAGCCCTACAACAAATGGGAAGAAAAAAAAACAAAAAAAACCCCAGTATAATCAGTCAGTCTTCTGTTCAAAACTCTTAAGAAGCTAAACGTAATTTATAGCCAAAGCCAGCTTCACACATAGTGTGAACAAAGAGTGATATGTACACATTAACACACCTGACTACAGAAAGGAATTAGAACCAGAAATTACAGGTTTTACATACAGTACCTTCTGATACATTACAGGTTTCACTTGAAACACGTGTAAATAAAGCAATGGTACTAGAGATGCAACCCCTCTTTTGAATCACTTGAGAGTTTCAAGATGGCATAGAAAATTGAAATGAGAAGGGAGTAACTGGGAGAAATGTATCTTGAATATGTTACAGAAGTACAGGACAAACCAGAGCTGGTACCAAGTACTTTAGAGATATTAACTGTCATAAGCAAGTACAGTAAAGAACACTCTGGGAAGCTTGTCCCAAACACTCTACAGTGCAAGCATGCAGATTCAGCAGTATGTACTCATGTTTGCTGATATCTTCAAGATAATAAATGCTTCACTGGTTGTGTTCTTTCCTCCTGCAACCTCAGAAGTTATGTGCATACTGTGGAACACATATGGACTTCCTAATCCATGGGACTGCACACACTCCAGCCACACTGGGACACCTACTAGCAGTCACACAATGCTCCTCCCTGTGTTAAGGCTTTCAGCTAAACCAACTAGAAAACAGCTCATTTCATAGTATCTTCTGCTTGGCTGATACTTGGCCTGATCTATGAGATGTGCCATGAGAAGCATTTACCCCGCAGAGGAGATGCAGCTTCATTTTCCTTGATTGCAGCTGTGACTGGCCTAAATGATCCTGGATTATCTGCAAGTGCTGATGACCATTGATGCTAACACCTTTTAAGTATTTCAGAACAGCTGTTACTCAAAAGTTAAGATATTTTAAAATTATTTATTTCAGTATATAAAATACTCACACCCAAGACAAGAAGCCAGTAGACATCAGTTCTTTTGCTGAAATTACCATCAGCCAAAGTTGACATTCAGTCAAATCACAGCAAATAAAGACAGAAACAATCACTATTTTTTTCCTTACTACACAACAGCTTCATCAAATGTGCTGAGATACCAGTGACATCTGGTATTATTAAGCTATGATATCCATACATATATGCAGTATTTTCTTGCTTAGTTTTTCTTCTTTGATCAAATTTGAAGGTAATCTGCCAGGTTAATAAATCAACATATTTTCAATGGTGATCACCTACCCTTTAAACTTGTCAGACTGTGTCATTAATATTTAGTCTAACTATTTTATGATGATGTTTACAGTTTTATCTTCTCTCCCTAAACTCCCCCTGATAATCAGTTCACACACTGACCTTCCAAGACCACTGCTTGCAATTTTATAATCAAACCCTGCTTGGGACCAAGTTGAAGCTAAAGCCAAGCTAACAGCAAACAAAATAAAATACATAGACTTACCTATTCCACCACCAGCATGTGGAGGTGCACCAAATCGAAAGGAATCGATATAAGCCTTTATTTTCTCCAAATCTAGAGAGGAAAAAACACACATTTCTCATCTGTTTAATGAACCCCAAGCCAACACACAAGTGAATACAGGACTGCATGCACAATAAAATATTTACCAAGGTAATTTAAAAACTAACAGTGGGGTTTCGGTCATTAAACAGATTTAAGTTATCCAGAACAGTCTAGAAGTTATATCCATAACAGTTTCATTCTATTATTTTGTTAATAATTTAATTAGGTAAGGAACTGTATAACTGAGGCCTAACTGTTCATTCTAACTTATGGGAACTGCTGACTTCTTGAATAAGCTGCAGTGAGTAGTAAAGATTTAGCAATTTGTTTTTCCCTCTTGCTATGTTGGAAGATACTCCTTTTATCCTGCTACCTTCTTGACACTTCACTTTGTCATCCACTGAAAGCATAATTTTAATCTGTATCTTACTCTACTGATCTTCACCTAATTTAGATTTCTACTCTTTTACCATTAGCCAGCTTTACCTGTTGAGTCTTCTTTTCCAAAAACAAAAACAAAAATCTCCACTTCTTGCTTATTTGCTCTCAGTTCAAGATTTAACAAGTGATAACTAATTTTGCCAAAGTACTCCATAAGAAGTTTGGGGGAACATAGAGGCATGGAAGAATGCAACTTGTCTACCCCCATTCAGTAGCAGGTATTTCCTGCATTACGTCCTCTCAAAAGCCCTTGGAAACAATCCCCCCTCATCAAAGCCTTGTTGGGAAACTAGTTAGTTTGTTAATCCCACCACTCTATACTAAAACAGTTATACAGCATTGACAGATTAACATTATGCATGAAACAGTATCATAATTTAAGCATTATTGTCACACATTAAATTCTGCTCCAAATTCTTCCTCTAAATTAAACAAATCCAATCATGATTTACAATCTTTTAAACAAAGCTTTATGTTGTTTAACTTGTTACCAATGCCATGATGCTTGGCTCTTTCTGTCAGCAGCTGCGGATCGTGAATTCTCTGAGCTCCAGACAAAATCTCTTCCCCTCTCATGAACATATCATAGGAGTTTGAGTTTTTCTGGAAAGACAAGTACTAGTTAATTTCATATCTACACTTAGTCCATCCTTAGGGAGCAAACACATATCTCTCAGTAACTTCATTTATGATGTCCAAAGCTATGTAGTAAGAACGCAATGTGTTTGTGATCTGCCTTAGAATTGTAGTATACTGTTTTCTCTCATTAGTCTGGAGATGATTATTTTTTAAAAACTGGAGTTCACCCACACACACTTAAAAAAAGGTTACATTCACACGTATTTACCCCACAAAAGATGCTGAAAGATATTTATGCTGGATTTTGGAATAAACTGGGAAAGTTTCTATCAGTGTGAAAAAAATGTATTTCTACTTAAGTATCTGTTGCCCTCAAAGAATGTTTTTGTCTTGTTTTAGTGATGGCAGCACAGGAGATCTCTTCTGGTGACCATGGAGACCTCTTCATAAAGCTCCCTCAACTTCAGCCTGTTTGCTTTCTGGTATGTTTTTCACTGGTGAAAGGTCACTGCAAACACTTTATAGGCCATGTAGCACTGACCTACTCTTGTTATTAGCTTAACTTCAACTACAACAGAGGATCATACAAAAATACTTCATCTACTTTGTCAAATTATACTGTACACAGAGTAATCTCAACTTAAAAAAAAAAAAAAAAAAACCGACCACTGTCAACAAAGAATTTTACTTACAGGATTTACAGGGTCTGGCATTGTATAAAAAGGCCTCACAGCAAGAGGGTATTTGTCAAGAATATAGAAGTCTGTGTCATACTGAAAGACAATGATTTCAAAAAGTTACTGCGAGTGAAAAAGATGTAAAGAACAAATTACAAGAAGAAAATACAACCAATCAACCTTTGAAACCTTAAAAAAAAAATTTCAAGCAACTGCACAAATTTGACAGTATTATCTTCAAAAATATTACACAAAAAAGCAATACATTACTTTTGTTTCCCAACACTAACACTTCTGTGAATTTAAGAATGTTTAGCAGTAAAATGTCTTGCCAAATTTTGTTGTTGATTTTTTTCCCCCAATGATATCATCTTTTTCTAAAGATTTAGACAGTATCTGGTTTGCTTTGATTTTTGTTTATTTGTTTGATTTCTAATTCTCCTACAATCTGTGTTTTTTGAAAGCACTACCCTGCTTGGTGTACTCAATAGTAAAATCCATAAAAGACTGAAAACGGTTTGAAAGAGATTATGAAGGGTAAAGATAAAAACGTTGGTTGATGAAATAAGCCATAGCAAAATGGGAATGCAGTCAGCCAATTAAGACATGCTTCACTGATCACAAACCCTTCACAACTTCTCTATATTGATACTGTTTCCTCAGTCAGTGCATAAAAAGTTATTTTACATGAAGAAGGCATTCATACCTACTCAATGATTCCATGACATCATGCTTCCGATTCAGTGAGAAACATATTATAAAATAATAGTTACCTTTTCCTTTACCAGACGTCCCAGGAGCTTTTCATTAGGCGTGCTGAAAAAGATTCTCACCATTAGAATGATGTGACTTAAACTTTTACTGATTGCATACTTCATAAAAACAAGTTCCTTTTATCCTCGAAGCTCCTCTCACTTCATGTCGCAAATTATTTTCTTTTGACCTCAGAGTTTATATGGACAGTCTAGAGTACAAGAAATGTCTATTTTCATATCCATTCAATTATTTATGAAGAGATATGGACACAAGCACTGTTTATTCCTCTCAAAGAGAATCTTTCTGCGCAGCACAAAACTTACACCTTCCTACCACTTTTGGTAGGAAACATTGAAACATTTGTGTATTGCCAAAGTACCTCAGATCTTCTTCATCTCCCATCTCAACGCCTGCCTCCCTAAGCATGGCCACAGCTTCACAGTATTCCAGCCTCAGAGTTGGCTCCAAAAACTTAAATGGCTCACATGGGAACTGTTTGTTCACCGTCTGAATTTCAGTTTGGAATCTAAATACAAGAGAACAAGAGCAGAAGCAAAATGCAAAGTAATCAAGAAATGTGCACTTCTTGTATGTAACAACCATTTTGCATCAGCAATACAATTCTGCCACAAGAGGTCCCTCTTGCAATATCAAAACCTATTTTATTTTGAATTATCTCCTGGAGAAGTTCTGTATAATTCTAATGAAATGTTTCATCTAAGTTAATGCAATCTACTTCAATGATATACAGGTTAATATTTTACTACCACTTCTGTTTTATTCCTTTCCTAAGAAATAATTAACTAGATCAAATTTTCACAGTAAAACCAACCAGAAACCATCCCTTTGATTTGTAACATTTAGCTAGGTTCTCCTTTGACTCAAGTAATACTCTGTTTTGAATATAGACATTTCTTTCCAGATTGATAAAAGATAGGCATTTCTACTGGCAAGATACTCCATTTTGTAAGCAAATGAAAACCACTTTCTAAACTTCTGGCTTGTTTCATTAACAAGTTAGGAGCGTGAATAATGGAAAATAATCTTTGCTGTGTCATGGCAGAGATGCAAGCTGTTACAATAAGTTTCCTTCAGGAAAGCTATTTTAAACTGTTAAGATTAATTTCAAAACAGAACAATCAGTCGACCTGTAGTGGCACAACAGGAAGGATATCTTACACTAATGATGGAGCATTTCTATGAGAAAGCCCATTCAACAGTGAACATCATTTCTGTGGTGCGAGCTGGCATACTGTAGAAGATGCAACTGGGGCATACAATAGACAGTTTACTAGTGTTAGTGAACTTCTAAAGTCAGTTACAAAGGAACATTTAAGAGCAAAGCAAACACGTTTGAAATTCCCTTTTTGTAGATCAGATTACTAACGATTATCTGACAGGCTGAGGATGAAATGCTCACCCATTTGATACCACAGTGCAAGCGAGCTCAAACAAATGAAGTTGCTCATGAAATGGAATGTGTTTTTGTTACCTCTCCTGAAGTCCCTTGAATATCTGCACCAAGGTGTCTGCAATCTCATCTACCACTTCATGATAGTGGTAGTTAAAAGCCATTTCAATATCCAGACCAACAAACTCAGTCAGGTGTCTATGTGTATTGGAGTCCTCAGCTCTAAAAACTGTAAAATTAAACAACAAAAATTCCAACTGACCTGAAATTGTAATTCCATTTTGAAACAGTAACACAGATGATCAAACAAACCAGCAATTAGACAAGATAGACAGCGCTGTCTCTAGACATGACAATTCTTATTGAAAACAACAAGAAAGCTTGTTGCCTCAAAGCATCACTCATAACAAACAGTAACAGCATTATTGTAGCTGTGGTGGTCAAAGGGTACAAGATAGTACCTCTCTGCCAGTCTTGTCTATCTCTTGTCAAACCAACAGATAGAAGAGAAAAAAAAAAAAACAGACAAGCTGTCAGGCACACAAGAATTTCCAGATTTGAAAACTACCTTTTTCAGAGGCAATGGACTTCTGCACATGTGAGCTGGTTCTTTTTCAGGTATAAGACTGATATAAACATGCCTTCCTACAAAACCATGACTCTTGTGTTAGTAATTAACAAGTCACTTAAGGCCTGAGTTACTTGCATCTTTTTATTTATAAGCTGTTACTGTGTTTTCCAGCATTACTATCTTAAATGTCTTTAAACCTGTTCTCAAGGTCTAAGAAAAAGTTGCTGCATTAATGCCTAAGAGGACAATGTCCTATTAGCTTTTGAGGAAGGGTGTGAGAGAGGAAAGTAATCCATTTGGATTCTTTACTGACAGTCTGGTGAGACACATGCATTTTCCAAACAATGCTGTTTGGTACATGTACAGGAGCAAGGGACAAATCCATATAAATGCACATCAAATTCAGCTTCCCTGTTTTAGCTCCTTGCTACTGCAATGGCTTTGGTAATTATAGCGCTCTTCAAATTTTGCTAACTCCATCATATCACAATTTCCAGTGCAACTCTCTTCTTTCTTCTCACAGAATAAAAAACTCCCTCATTTCAGCATCTCAGTTTTGTTCCAGCAACCCCCCTGCCAACTTTATTCTTGTTAGTTGCCCCAACTGAAATTTGTGTTTATTAAGTGAAGCTATAGTTAGTAGGAGCATTCAAAGCTTTCGAGATAGATGTTACTTTGCTTTTACCACAACTGCTAAAAGCCACCAATGTCATCTTTACAATTTGGATGAAGTAATGCTTTTCTTACCTGGTCCAACACAAAAAACTTTCTCAAAGTCAGCACATATACACATCTGCTTGTACAGCTGTGGGGACTGAGCCAGGTAGGCGCTGCTTTTGAAGTATGATACAGTAAACACATTGGCTCCTCCTTCGCTGGCAGCTGCAAAGCAAAGCTTACAGTGGTTATTAAAATGAAATATTAAAAAAAAAGTTAGAGGTAGACTGACAGATTTTTATATTGAAAGATAAGGAAAAAAACACGTTAAAAGAAAAAGATAAATTTGCAGCATTAATGCCAAGGCAAGTTTTGTGGCTCAGGACTATCAGACACTGTCTTGCAAACCTGCAAATTGAGTTGGGGTAGCTAGAAATGTTAACATTCCCAGCCATCCTACACTTTAGGGAAGGCAGCAGAGAACGCGTGTTTGTACCACCACCACATCTACTTGCAGTCCACCATTTCTGTGGAAACAAATCTTTATCAGTGATGTAAGCTTCAAAGACAGTTAATTGCAGAGACCAAGATCAAAGCACACTTCCTGTTTTTCCAGGACTGTCTCTCTAGCAGAGGACTGGGCAAACATCTGAAGTGTCTGAAAGCACTAATAGATCTCAGATACAAACCTGGATTTACCAGAGGACATTTGCCAAGGATACAAAGCTATCTCCCAGTTTGAGACAATTACCATAGTCACTGAAAGAATGTTAGCCAAGAACACATGCTCCCATTTTGAATGAATCCCTCATAGTAAACAACCTACCAAAATTCACTGCACATTTCCCAGTGTATGAAATGAAAGTGAAGCTGCTTACCATACTTATAAAAACACGTCAGAGTGAAACAGTAATTCATAGTTTTTAAAGATTCTTACGATAACACTATGTGCTACTTATAATTACTGACAATTCTACTGCAATTAATCTTCCTTTTCTTTAATTACCACTACTCCCACTGAAATAATTTCATTGACTACTCAGTTTTGAACAGAGGTTAACACTGAAAATCTCAACTCGTAAAACAGCTGTAACATGAAAATTTGAAATTTAGTAAAGAACTGCATCCATTTAACTTGCTAATTTTGCAAAACTTATCAAATTATCTCCTTCAAAAAATAGCATGCTTGCTTGCTTTCAATAGTACACTGAACAGAAAGAGCAGCACACTTCCTCAAAGGTGCTACATAAATAAACTACTTGGGAGTCTTCATGCTATTTCACCAGCATCTGTAGGAAAAGTTACCTAATCTTACAGATTAATGACATTTTCCATGTTGTAAGAATAGTTGCTTGCATGTACTTTGTTAAAAAGTCCTAGTTTTAGCTCAATCAAGAGTTGTCTTCAAAAATATAAATACAGAGGTATAAAATCCTCACTGAAGAAAAATGCATATCATCAAGCATTCCGTGTTTAACTAAATTAAAACTTTAAATGCACTGCAGAGTACAAAAATCAGGTGTAAACAGCATTTGTCTTGTTCTTTCAACACTTGAAGTCAGGAGAAGAATAAAGAACAACCTTGACACTTGCTTTGTTTGCTACGTTGTATCAGAATTAGAAATAGTTTCTAAAAGAAAAAAAAACATTTGTCAGATAAGTTCACTGAGCAAATCTAAAAGCAGCACATCTGAAGCTTCTGGATCAAAAATACGCTACCTGAAATGATTTTGGGAGTCTGAATTTCCACAAATCCCTTGCGAATGAGAGTTTCTCTAAAAAGCTGACAAATACCAGACTGAAGAGAGAAGACTGCTTGACTGGTGGAAGTCTGTAAGGAAAAAAAAAAAATAATGAAACCTAAGTTAGTTTAACTCTTCCCCACTCTGTTACTTCTTATGGACAGCTGGAAGGATACATCTCTTCTCTTAGGAATACTTGGCTTCTGTATTTGCCTGAACAGAGAAAAATGCACACATAATTATTTGTTACAGAAAATAAACAATACAAAACAAAACAAAACAAAAAAAAAAAGAGAAAAAACAGCAAAGGATGCAACAAAAATTCCTCATTTCAATTTGCAGCACATTCAGTTATTAAGGATATGCTTCAGTCAACCCAACATTTAAACAGTCACTGATTTGTAAGCTTTGCTTCTGAAAATAAAGATCTTACAGTAAGAAAATGAATAAGAAGACTAAATCTATTACAAACCTTTCAGCACACTGAACTAGAATCACTGCAGTAATACACAATGCATAACAGCAAAGCCCACAGTTTGTACGAGGTCAGAATGTTTGTGCCTACTAAAGAAGTAGGAAATGCAATGTTCTTCATGTACAAAACACAACCCTATGCTAACTACCTAAACTGGGGCCACAAAAACGACCTCAAAAGTGTGTGTGAACTCTCAGCAGCATTTACAACCATTCACATAACTTCTGATCATACAGACTACAAATTTCTTTTCAACATTTATTCCAGATACACATTTGGCCAAAAAACTCATCAATTCAGGTTTTATTTGTTGATGTATGTGACACAGTTAAGTCACTTATCTGGTTAACAGCTACCTGCACTCAATGTTCCTGTAACACACTTGGGTTTTAGTGTGAAGAAAAAAAAGCAAGCAGCTGTAGCAGATGCTGAAAACATCACAATACATCAGCACTGAACTCATATCTGATTTTGTGCTCGCAGTGTTTAAGAACTGGCAGTCAGCAACCCACAAGCACACCTAAAAACCAGCAAGTTCTCATAAGAAAACTAAGACAACGTCTCTTTACGACAACCTGCGTCACAGCACTGTTTACTTCTCTTTTCTGAAAGGTACCCAGCTTTTCTCTCAGGGTAAGGAGAACCTTGTGGGCTTTTTCACATGACTCTTACCAAACCACAAAACAAAAAACCCAGTCAAAACAGTATATAAGCATCCAAATTTAGACAGTCCGCCAGTGGATATGTCGAAACAAAGCTACATTCAACATCTCTGGAAGATGAAAAATATTCCTTAACTGAAAAACTGAAAGAGAAAACATTTTTAATACTGTGGATTTGTAGTAATTTGGAATGATTTGCAATTAGAGCAGACAAAGTACTACAGAGCACAAGTGGTTGAGATCAGTAAATAACTGCCAGCAGTTCTCACTGTCTGACAGCAGTAACCACAGCCACTACTCCCACTAGTTTCAAAATTAAGGAGAAGAGGTTATGAGCAACAAATACAAAAGTACCCTCGAACTCTCACCATTCTTCCACAGATGTTGCAGGGTCAATCATATGCCAGGATAAGAAACTTAGCTCCAGTTCTTTATATGATTTGGCAGTGCTACACCAAAATGCCCCAGCGATTCAAAGCCATAGATAGACACATACTTCTATTCATACATGCACACGTATATACGTTTTTGTTGTTGTTTTTTCAATCCATCTCCTACTTAGAAACATGAAGAGACTTCAGATTATCCAAACCGTCACATTTAGGTTTACCAGAATGGCTTTTGATAAACTCAATCAACTTCGAAAAATGCTAAGAAAAAATTGCACAACATTCATTTGAAGTGAAGGAGTAACAGTGACTCCTTGTCCTTCTGATGAACCAACACCAGTATGATGCCTGAGTAGGTAAGAATGTAGTCCTAAAATACACACTCTAGTGAACAAAAGAAATGGTATTTCAATCTGAAAGCAATTACTTGCTATGAAGTCTGAAAGTGTGCAGAGTCGACAACTAATATATACCTACTAACAACGGTTTGTGAGCTAGTATCACAGAATCACAGAATTGTAGGGGTTGGAAGGGACCTCCAGAGATCATCGAGTCCAACCCCCCTGCCAAAGCAGGTTCCCTACACCAGGTCGCACAGGTAGGCATCCAGGCAGGTCTTGAACATCTCCAGAGAAGGAGACTCCACCACCTCCCTGGGCAGCCTGTTCCAGTGCTCCGTCACCTCACTGTAAAGAAGTTCTTGCGCATGTTTGTGCGGAACTTCCTATGCTGCAGTTTCCAGCCGTTTCCCCTTGTCCTGTCTCCACTCACCACTGAAAACAGTCTGGCCTCGCCATTCTGCCCCCCACACCTTAGATATTTATAGACCTGGATCAGGTCCCTCTCAGTCTTCTTTTCTCAAGGCTGAACAGACCCAGTTCACTCAGCCTTTCCTCATAGGAGAGATGCTCCAGGCCCTTCACCATCTTCGTGGCCCTCCGCTGGACTCTTTCCAAGAGGTCCCTGTCTTTTTTGTACTGGGGAGCCCAGAATTGGACGCATCTCCCCCCCTGCTTTAGTGAGGATGCAAAAAAGAAGCTGCCATCCTCTGTACCTCAAATTAGACCTGACAAAACCACTCTTCTTACTACCAAAGCTAACAGAACTTCAGTGCCCATCCATTCAGAGACTGCCAACAAGCATTGAGTATCTGTGACACTGTGGCCTCCCTGTAAGAATTAGACAGGCCCACATGATCTCAGATCAGCTCCTAAACAACTCCAACTGTCAGCGTGCAGTGGAGTCAAGTGGAGGATCTCAAAAGTTCTACGTGCAACTGTAACTTTTCAAAGATTTTAAAGTTGATTCTGCATCCATACAAAACAAAGGTTTCAAATTTAATTATGTCCTTTGCAGTGAAACATTTAGGACAAAAAGGGACTGAAGAAAACCATTCAAGGCAGCAAACTAAGGCAGCTGTGAAAAATGAATACACATTTTTAAACATCTCAGCCCTCAACAACATTTCAGTATGTTCACTGTATTGTTCACTCTTACAAACTCTTCCATGCATATACCAGTAAATTCTTGTTTAAGACAACAGCAAATTCACTAAAGTCTTCAAATGCAAAGCAAAAACTGAAACAAACATATGCCACTTAGATGTTGCTGTTTAAACTTACAGACTTTACAGGAAAACTCATTATTTCTAATAATTACCCCTTGTCACAGACAGCAGAAAAAATATTTAGCTAACAATGTTGCAATACAGGTGTAGGCTGTAACTTCATCTCATCTCACCTGTGTGTTTGTTACATAAATGCAACAAAGGAAAATACTATTAGAACACAGCACTTTAACACTTAAAAATTGTGAAAGAAAATAATTATGTTCTGTGCTATGTATTCAGCACAGTCAGCAGCATGTAAACAGTAATACCTGCATAAGGGGCCAGACAGACAAATGTATTTCAATAGAACTGAAGGCAGTTCACACCTTGAGATCCTATCTCAAAGAGGTGCAATGAAGACGCAAACAGGCAAAGCTGCAAACTTCTTTTCCTTCTCATATCAGCTATTCGTTCTAACACCTCACTTTTGTTTTTTTTTGTTAACCCACATAAAGTAGGCTAAATAAACAAGGAAATGTCAACTACATAACTTTAAATAATACACAATAATTTAATAACAAAGATAATTTTGCAAATTCTTTATCACAGGTATGAGACATGAAGTTCTTGCTAGGCAACAGGATTTGCCTTCAGTACCAATTTATGCATTCCAGATTGACTGAAATCAATTGTTTCATTCAAATTCAGTATTACTTTATAGTACAAGTGGAGAACACGAAGTGTCTCGTTGAAATTTTTGGGACTGTGTTATTTCAACGCAACGAAATCACTACAAAGTACAGCAAACAGTGTAACTGGTTATTACAGCTTGAAGTCAGTCAGAAGACCAACAGCTTTTGCAACAAGTAAATCAAATCGAACACAATTAAATCAAGCTTAAAGTAATCAAGTCATCGAGACAAAACTGCATTAAGATCAGTGTACATATAACAGTCTGACAGCCATGAGCTACTAGAAGTACACTTTAATGGTTATACACTACCCTAAGCAGTTTAAACAAGATAATATTGACTCTAAAGGACTATGCTTTGGTCACAAAGAGCTGTGCATTAGCAGACATAATTATAGAATCAGGACTGCTGAACACATATAACTCAAGTCAAATTTGGACAGATGCTATTACGATAAAAACCCTGCTGGACATCAAAAAATAAACCAGAGCAAGGATATCAGCCAGGTCTATTGCTGAAACCTGATGAACCTCCATTGATTTTTTCTTCAGAGCAAGATACACTAAAAAGCAAGATCCAAAAAAATCAGTATTTCACATGTTGGCTTATCTTTACTGCTTTACCTTCACCACAGATCCTCATGAAATATGAGCATTTAACACTTTCTTTAGGTGTTTTTACATACATGAAAAGTCTATATATTGCTGAATACTGCAGTTAACCACAGCAGAAAGGCAGAAATTTAGAAACACAATCAGTGCTCCAATTGCCTTTTTGAATTGTGCCAATAAATGATTAGTTAATCAAACATATCTAGAATAAAATACATTGACATTCATTATATCATTAAAAATAGATACTCAGGTCAACAGCAGTTTTCTTACAGTCACCTACAGACATGTGAAACAAAATCTCATCTGTACAAGGACTCTCAACTTTACATCCCCAGTTTTTCTACTCCAAGGAGTGTAGGATCTGTATTTTAGGAAGTAATGGATCACGAATAGATTCTTCTTAAATCATCATTCCTCAGAAAGGTCTTTGAAAAAACCCCTACCTTAAATAATAACAACTTTCTTGAATGCATTTAGAGCAACAGCTATAGCAATAGCTCGGGATCTTGGCATTTTAGCACTTCCAATCCCTACCCTCAAAAACACCTGTAAGAGATTTGACAGCAACCAAAATGCAAGACTGTGCATATGTGAATTCCAGAAGTACAAAAGAATTGAAATCTTGAGGTGCCCGTAGAATATTTTGCACATTACATCCACCAGGATATTTTCTTTTTTTTTTCCTTTTTACCCCACTATATTTTTCTTGTTATTAACCATACTCATTCCACTATTCTACAATTAAACTCTCCCCCCAGTATCCACCAGAGCTGGATGGAGCTATGCTATTTTTGAAAACCCATCCTCTTTTCTTCATGCAAGATCTGAGTTCCACAGCTCCACTTTATCATGATTTCACCCTAGCCAACAAACTCTTTGGTTAATTACTGAAGTTAATTACATCACTATGGAACTACTTCAAAGATTCTATTTAAATGGACAAACCTAATTTTAGTTCTATATTAAGATCTTTTTTTGGTTCTATATTTAGTTCTTTTTTAAAATCAAAGTCTCTCAAAGGCCTCCGCATTTCATTTGTTAAATCTGTCTCCAAAAAAATCAGTATCTTTATTTTTGATACTCAATTACCTCCTTCTTCCTTAAAAAAAACAAAAACAAAAATAAAAACAGGTCACTGAGGAAACCCAAACTAGATGGTACAGAATGTGGTTGGGACTTCCTCCCATACTAGTAGGAACAGATCATCACAGCAACTCCATCAGAACTGTTCTGATCAAGTTTCACTTCAGTCCAGTATATATTCAGTCTGTCTTTTATACAGAGATAGATTAAGGTTCAGAACTCAAAACAAAAGGCCAAGCATTGCAGAATGAATGGTGTTCTGGAACATATAATACTCACATAAAACTGTATAATTTAGGAAAGGTTATAGCAGTACTCACTTAGCTCACCAGTTGTACCCTCCAGCTTGACTGGTGACAACTTATCTTCTATGACTACATTGGCAGAGATGTGCATGTGAAGAGTCACGTGAGACTAACAGATACGTCCAGGCAAATCCAGTACTTGATCTAATAAGTGATCTAGGAGTTGGCAACTCTGCCTGCAGCAGGAGGGTTGGAATCTGATGATCCTTGAGGTCCCTTCTAATCCAAGTCATTCTATAATTCTATTTGACTCTACAAGAATTTTAGCCCATCTCTTTGTTTCATGTCCTGTGTATATTCTGGCATTGCATGTTTTTTTGGTGTGGCTTTTTTTTCCCCCTTTCCTATTTACCTTCTCATGTTTTACTCCATAGATGCTCTCATCTTAATTACTTCCACACTATTACTTTCAGGTTGTATTTTAAATGTTATTTCATTTTCAATGACTCCTCTCATCCGTTCAGGGTTCATAGTTCTTTCCAACTTATTATACACATATTTCATTCACTTAAATAATTTTCTTAAGTTTCTCCGCTGTGCTGTTTAGAATTTTTTGGCATAATCAGAAATTCACACAACACTTCAACTTTTAACAGTCCAGAGTTCTTCCTTCAATTTAATGCACTGCCTTACCGCTACTCTAAGCTGATGATTCTTTAATTCTCACTAGTACAGAATTCTTTTCATCAAAAACTTCAAGATACAGATGAAGAGACAAGTACAATGAGATACTGAGTGTCTTGAAAAGTAATCACAAATTGAAGCTGCTCAGTATCACATATGATAAGGTCAAGTGAAAAGCCATTATATCTTTGCTCCAAAAGAAACAATTTGCAAAAGTAGTTTTAATTGTTGAAATAATATCAGATATCCAAATGCTTTAAGCATCTCTGTGCCAGAACTTTTCCAGATTTTCCAGTTAAAAAATGATCTTTTTGTTTTACTTCGCAGACCCACAGCTTGGTTACTGTGAAACTATCATTATCATTACTTCAAAGGCAGGACTAAATACACCAAAAAAAGAGCTAAATATACTCTTCATTTAGTTAAAACATTATTGTGGAGAGTCAAGTAAGGGAAAAGACCACAGAAAATTATGTCCAAAAGATTAAAGATAGCTGACTACATATTCACTGTTAAATTCAAAACTTCCATCTTACGGATCTAAGCTGAACTCTTACAACACTCTCTGGATATCACAGAATCACAGAATTGTAGGGGTTGGAAGGGACCTCCAGAGATCATCGAGACCAACCCCCCTGCCAAAGCAGGTTCCCTACACCAGGTCGCACAGGTAGGCATCCAGGCAGGTCTTGAACATCTCCAGAGAAGGAGACTCCACCACCTCCCTGGGCAGCCTGTTCCAGTGCTCCGTCACCTCACTGTAAAGAAGTTCTTGCGCATGTTTGTGCGGAACTTCCTATGCTGCAGTTTCCAGCCGTTTCCCCTTGTCCTGTCTCCACTCACCACTGAAAACAGTCTGGCCTCGCCATTCTGCCCCCCACACCTTAGATATTTATAGACCTGGATCAGGTCCCCTCTCAGTCTTCTCTTCCCAAGGCTGAACAGACCCAGTTCACTCAGCCTTTCCTCATAGGAGAGATGCTCCAGGCCCTTCACCATCTTCGTGGCCCTCCGCTGGACTCTTTCCAAGAGATCCTTGTCTTGTTCTTGTTCTTGGATATGAAATACTATATTTGAGAAGAAATACTGCCTATATGTTATCCTTATTCAGTCACCTTTCACTTTTGGAAATAAAAAAACGCTGTACATGGCCATATGCCAAATCCTAAACATCCACTTCATCTACTAATATGTGTGCTCTGATGCACTCACACATTGAAAAATGTTGTTTAGCTTTGGCCAGCAAAACACTTCCACCAAATTCAAGGCTTTTACTGTTCCACGGATTATGACAGTGAACAACTGAACACTTGGAAGTAAACAGACAACAAATCTCATTCCTTACCCTCAGATCAATCACTCTGTTGTCCAGTCTTGTATCTTGGTTTACAGTAGCTCTTCCATCCTAAACAGTTGTGCAAAAATACATAATGAATATATACACACTTAAAAGGAAAATATTGGAGAAAAACATCCTTTGGATAAAGGTCAAGGGATACTTCTAACTTCAGATTTTCTAGATCGGTCTGAAGAACATACAACAGCAAGTCTTAAGCAATGACTTCTCCACAGTCACAGGCCGGAATCAGCTATGAAGGCCTACAACACATCAGACCAAAAGCCCGCTGGTTCTGACCTAACGCTGCAGTTCAGCAGAAATCAGATCTGTAGAAATTTCTAATACAGCTCTGGAGAAACATAATGGAAATAAACACAATGGAAGCTAATAACGAAACAATAATGAAAGCTGAACATAACAAAAAAACAAAGCCGCTGTATGATGGAAGCTGCCAGGCTTTCGTACTTTTCTTCAATTACAGATATAATAAAACGTATTTGATATGCAAAGTTTTCACCTCCTCGCCTTCCACTTCTGGCCGAACAGCATCATCCAGCTGTAAAGGGAGTCGGGGTTCAGCTAAACTGATCACATAGATCTGAAAGCGAGACAGAACAAAAATAGCATGATACTCAGCTCAAAAGAAGGTGTGATTTACAATAGGATATTTCTGGCATAAACATGAAACAGTGTTTGCATAGGCTGTTAGCTGGAAAACTGATTTTCTTCTAAAAGTCAACTTACTTGGGTGCAGTCTCATGATAATATTGGAAACGCTTAAATCTGACTTCCTTTTTCAAAGATTTTTTTTTCCCCTTGGAAGCAGAAAAGTATCAAGTGGAACAAGTACAGGCTGCCTGAGGGACAAGCCCACCGGCATGAATGCAGGTCTGAAACCACTAGACTTCACCGTTTTAGGTTCTGATTGCAGCAAGTGAATCTCAGTCTTTTTGTTGTTCAAGTACTGTTTTACTTACCATCTGATTGAATTTGAAGTAGCTATTTCAGACTAAGAATTTATGAGGCAGATAAAACACACTGAGAATGCAAGACACCCAGCTCTAAGGCCTTGTCACAGCTACAGCTCATTTCATGTTCTTTTAAAAATCAAGCATTTGACAATTTGCACATATATTTCTTCAAAATCTGCACATTTTCACAGTGCTGTTAGCTAAGATTTACCTTCCTACAACTATAATAGCCACTTTACTGCTGAGGCGACTGTGTTTCCGCAGAATTGTTCAAAGTCTGTGTAATGGCTTTAGAAGCAAACAAAGGTTTAAATACATATTCTGTTAACCAAATTATAAAGCTGCACTTCCTCCAGCCCTGCAACACAAGCTATGGAAACTTTAGATTTCAAGAGCTTCCGTATTGGCAAGTCAGTACTTTACCTCTGCTGGGAATACATTCCATTCCATTTCACTAATGGGAAGACAGTAACTTCCCAAAACAAGAAGAAACTTTTCTCATTGCACCTAAGAAGTGGCTGACTTCTTATTACAGTACCTGCTGCACTTAAGAATTACAAGCATTCCTAGCCAAATTGATCCAGTGAGATTAATTAACTTGTTAGTATATTTTAAGTGACAGCTAAAATCAGGAAATACTAAAAATCAAATACTTTAGAAACAGGAACATCTCATGTTTAGTATGATAAATAGAAATGTGTAGTTTAAAGGAGTTTATTTCTCTGGTACTGGACTACAAAGTTTATATATGCAGAAAGACAGACAGGCTAAATAGATAGATAACCCCAGACAGTGTTCAGTTTGCTTAAAAAATTACCCTTTGAACATGCAGCTCAACATCTTGCTGAGTACAACCTCCGATTTTCTGATGTGCTTTCCTCACAACGCCTTCTACATCCACAATGCTCTCTTTGTTGATGCTGTCAATAAAGATAGTAGCCTTACTAAATTTCATTGCATACTGCACCAGATTCAGTACTTAGCACTAGCACGTATATGTACTGCATGGACTGCTGGAACAACAAAACAGAATTAAGAATTTAGATATTTATTATACATAATCAATGAATGAATAAAGGATGTCACTAAAACATCACCAGCCACAATAAATTCAGACTGGGACGGAAGACTTATGAGGGAAAGAATTATAATTAAGCTTAGTAATTGCTCACTGTGTGTGTATACATAAACTGACAAGTTGCATAGTTCTTTTTCTAGGCCACAATCACTCTTGCATGTGTCAGCTGACACAATTATCTGAAAGATGCGTCTTGAACAGCAGAACAACAAATTGAAAGGAAGTCCCAGATCTAAAGGGCAAAAAAAAACTGATTGAGTTTGTTTAAACTACATGACTTGTTACTGAAATATGCAAGATGCTTCTAAGTCAGTTCTTTAAAACATCTTAACTGCTCTCCACTAACAGTCATTAAGACTCTATTAAATCCCTATATAACATCTTTAAAATCTTCCAACAGTATGATAGAAGGTATGTGTGTTATAAGCAAACAGTAACAAAAGTCTTGAGAGTGATAGATGAAAAATAAATCATATGAGCAACTTTCATTTAGGTACTGTAGAAAATCACTGGTTTTAAATCCTGTACTTCATGTAATTGTGTCTCTACCGGAGATACAATTTCACTCTGTCTCTTTGTCAGCCTGCTTACAAAAGGCAAAATAACAGAAAACACTTCTTTGCTCTTTATGAAAAGTAAGTTACAATTAACTTTATCTTTCACTTCTCAGGCATCCTTGAGATGACTGGAAAGCACTTTATGTACATCACTTGACCACGTAAGTCCTTCAAAAGCAGAACAGGAGGCCCATAATGCAACCACAAACAGTAAGAGGCAAGCAAACCCTAAGCTTTTTCCAAAAGCCAAATTAGAAGGCAGCAGGATAAATGTTTTAATGCACAGAATTCATGAGCACTAATCCCCAGTGAAAGCAGAGAAAGGCAGAGTTGCAAGTAGCTGCAAGCTTCTGCTGGTGGTAAGTATAATCCAAATCACTTACATCTCCATTAGTTTATCTAGCACTTCCCAGACTCACTCTAAGAGCTGTGAGTAAAATCTAGATATTCTAAACTGACGGCCTTTTTGTACAGCTACACTAAAACCACAAGAAACTCATTAGGATTGAAAGCCTTCTTTTTAGAAATATCTATGTTTGGAACTAGTTTCTCTCTCACTTTTCTTCTTTTTTTTTTTTTTTTTTACCCAGTTAAACAATGAAGTCTATCTTCTCAGCTGTTGAGAGAAACTTGGCTTTCATCTCCAACAAGCCTTTGTGGTATGACCCAGAAGAAACTGAGATATGAACACTAAGTGCTGCACAGTATGACTACTAGCTTATTCTGTGTTCTATTACGCCTGATGCATCATAGAATGGCTTGGGCTGGAACTGATCTTAAAGATCATCCAGTTCCAACCCACTGCTGTGGGCTGGCTGCCCCCAGCAGCTCAGGCTGCCCAGGGCTCTATCCAATCTGGCCTTGAACACCTTCAGAGAATGGGCACACGCAGCCTCTCTGGGCAGCCTGTTCCAGGGCTCAGCACCACCATCCGTAGCAGCCATAAGAGACGCTAAACAGATTTTTGGCTTGACCTAGAACTGCTTTATTTCATAAAGTTAAGTTTAAATTTAAGTCATTCAATGGAATTTTTGAATAAAAGTTAACAATTTTTTTAAAAATCTGATGAAGTTTAAGTAACAGTTGCAAATTCAAACAACAGAATTCTCAAAACTTCAAAGACTCACTAGAAATGAATCACAAGTAACTGAAAAAAAATGCCAAATTTCAGCATTTTAATTATTAGACTGTTTGTTTGATAGCAATACTTTCAGGTGACAGAGGTTGTCAGCTGCTCTGAAAGATATACATACCAAAGTGCTCTATATGCTTAGCTACGAAATAACTTCATAATGTATAAAACTTCTGAAAGTATGTTTTTTTAAATGAGCTGCACTTGCTCAAACTTGTATAATGAACAAAAAGCCAATAGTAGGCTTTAAGTCAGAAGTCATATAGTGGGGGATGAGAATTCATTCATCTCATTAAACAAGAGACAACAAAATCGAGAAAGACATGGAGAAATGGTGGCTGAGTGCACTCCCTCACAAATGATTCTGTTTAAAACCGCTTAAAAAGATTAAGGCACAGAACACATCATGCTAAAACACTATCAGGTCTAACTACAAATTCGCTCTGCTCCTCAAATAAATCAATATTTAAAACAAGCCAAGTTTTACATCTGTGCTGACACGCTTTCCCCTCAAACAGTTCTCCACTTCCCTCACTTCTTTTTTCACCAACAGCAGCGTGTTGGTTGAAACAAAGTTCTGTTTCTGCTGAATAAAGCCCTCATGCTAATAACTGCAAATACAGAAGTGTTGTAAACATATTGAAGCAGGTTCTACACATTGCAAATAATAAAAGAACAGCTAAATGTAAATGTGCTGTATGACTCAGACCACTGATGCCATGGCTGAGAACCTGTGTTAGTGAAGTCACTACAGGTCTATGATCAGAGTACACACAGAATTCAAGATATGCAAAACTGCATCAGATCAAAGATACAGGAAGAAACTTCTACATCCCTGTAGCTGCAAACACTGCTTTGCAAACTTGCCTAAAACTTAAAAACTTTGCAACTGTGATTAAATATGCCTTTTTTCCCTCCTCTCTCTGGCAACTGAAACAGTATATTTCTTTGTCTAGAACACCCTTCAAAAATTCTAACATCAGTTAGTATTTTTTTAATATAATTTCACATATTTCAGCTCAGTTCCTACCTATACAGATACCTTTATCCAAATTTGCATAGAACTGCCTGGCCACATGTAGCACTACCAAGTTTTCTTCTGTCTATGAACATCTTTGTGTTGACAAACACTCATAATCTACTCTAAACTTTCATCTGATCAACAGAAAACATGCTTTTCCTCACTTGGACTGCACATCTAATCAAGTTTACCTGCATCACTCCTATGCAAACAAAAGCTTGTATTTTGATTTCTGTTTGAACTGAGCTCAGCAAGACCTAATGTTGGAAGAGTCTGAAATCCCTAATCATCATTCATCAAATGAACAATGTAAAAGTGAAAACGCTGCTTTGATCCCAACAGGTAACTCTAGGAACATAACTTAAATGGTAATTTCAGCTCAAATTAGAACAAGAAAGAAGATGCTTTAATTAAATAGTGGTAACTACAGCATAATGTTCGAAGCATTCCTAACAGTAGCAGCACAATTTTATTTTTTTTTTTTAAACTAATTCTCCCCATGGTAACAAAGAAGAAAACAAAAAACAAAAAGTGAACAAATAGCAGAAAAGCATGTCAAAGCAACCATCACTTCCATCTCCAATTAATACTACAAAAGACTTGAAAGCAAGTTGGAAATGTATGTTTGATCCTTAAAGGAGTTATTTTAGTAACAGATTCATAATGTCCAAAGCTAAACACCGCATAAGAAAACGTTCCTTTATATTATAATGTTCATTAAAATGAAAAATAAAAAATTCAAGACCATAAATATGAACAGATTCACTAGAGGCGTTACATCCCTCACATCTATGCACGACTATTAGCCAAGACTCTTCCAACCACAGGGTTGCATCACTGCGGTTTGTATGACAACACCTTCCTGCTGCAAGCTGAACCCTTTGTGGGCCTCTCTAAAAGAATCCCAATATTTGCCTGATCGAAAGTCTGAAGAATTGGAAGAAGCCTCTCTATTTATTTCCGTTAAGTAGAAAATGATTTAATTTGTGAAAGCGTCTCCAGATATTTACTTCCTTGCCTTTTTCTCCAAGACTGTTTGATGTAAGCAGACTGCACAAATCACAATATTAATACTATACTATGTCTAAAAGAATAAATAATTGTTATAAAATAATAACCAATAGTAGTCTATGTGAATGCAAGAGAAAAATGGATGCAATACAATTTACTTTTAGAAAAGAAAGAGCTCACTTTTAAAACAGTTGAAATTACACACAGGTACTATCAGGCTGAGATTTACAGTACTGATTTGTCTTGGATAGAACAGACAGATGTCTTTAGCCTCACAGGAAGGCAGATTTACCTGACCACAAATTATTTCAGCATGCTACTTCATCATCAGCCTTCTCTGATTTGACATGTATTCAGACACAGAGGACAAGATATTCCAGGAATAATCTAATCACTGGCATGTATTATATTAATGGCATTTTATTCCATTTTCAGAACCTAATAACAGAGCGGAATAGAGAACTGCATGAACTCCTGTTAAGTTGGTTATCTATCATGACCCCAAGTTGCTAACTTCTTGTATTTCTGAATACTAATCTTGAACATACAGAAGATCTCAACTAAAGTTCAGCTAGAAACTCTTTGTCGTCAAACTCACAGAAATCTCTTTAAAACAGTGGTAAACCAGTGTGAAGCATCTTTCACTGAAAGAACTCACATTCTTCAGATAATGGAGATAAATCAGTATATGAATATTGCAGTTGAGTATGCAATGTTGTTGCTAGACCACAGAAGGTTGTGAAAGCTCCGTTTCCAGGTGCCAGTATCTAAAAGAGGAACTGGTTTATTATTTATGAAAATTTGTACAAAGGATGTTCATCATTTAATCAGCTTTTATACTACCTTAATTTTTCCTTAAAATTCACAATGCAGAAGTTCACCAGCTGCTTTAAAGAAAGTTCCATAACCACTATCCAAATATGAGAAAGCACCACACGAAACAAAGTTCATCTTATGCCAGTGAAAAAGTTTAGTTCCCATAACCGAATGAAATGTAAGGTATTAAAGTTGAATATTTTCTTTGATAAATGTTTATTTCCTCACGTAATGTGTAGGAAACAAGAGGAGATGAGGCAGAGAAACAATACAGTTATTTTTAGATGCCGAAGATCAGCTTCATCCGCTAATAATAACAGCATCGTTCCACAGCACGTGAAAAAACGAGCAGGAAGGCAACTAAAGGCACAGCACACACTGTCACTGTGCTTCAGGTGGCACTGACGTGCTAACCACAAGTGCACTTGGAAGTCAGGGAAGAGCAGCCTCTGAAGGACAAAATGCAGCTGCAATGATGGCATCAGAGAGAACTGACAAAAAGATAAAGCACTGGAAAAAGTGAGAGCGCGGAAGGATATTAATAAAGCAGGTTTGTTGGTGGGAAGGAATGACTGCACTAATAGTGTTTTAAAAAAAAGTAACCCTCAAAACAAAACCCAGGAAGGCTGCAGAGCAGAAAGTTTAAAGCACACTACTGTCAACATCTAAGCAATTCAGAAGCACAAACAACGAGCAAAGCATGCATGCCATAAATCACAGTCCGCAATATCAGGATTTGTACATCAAATCCTGCCACAAAATTCCAAACACTATACAGACATGAATCTGGCTAGTCAGAGGAAGTTTGGTCTGTCACATCAAGACAAGTAGGAAATGACAGAGAATTGGAAAGAAATTAAGGGTAAGGCTCCATCTGATGTAACAGCTCACAGCGCCAGAAGGTATTTTATTAGCTTTGCCCTCTCGTCTTTGCAGATATCACCTCTTGCTAGCTGTGGACCTCCATGGTGTAGTTTAAATCACTTAACCTGTCAGAATAATAATCTAGTAAAAATAAAAAATAAAAAAAGGAGAAAGAGAGAGAAGTAAAACAAACAAAAAGATCACAGAAGACTTACAAGTGGAAGAATCAGTTCAAAGAAAAGAGTAAGGACGGACTTTCCCTCTTGCAAGCTACTACGACAGATCTCTGCTGATCATGAAACAGAAACATAGGAAATTCAGCAAAGAAACATGAAGAAAAATGAAAAACAGAGATGCTTAAGAAAACTGGAGAATAGGAGAGCAAGCATCACAAGTGTAAGACTTGTTTCACTGCACTGTAATGCAGTTTGTAGAAGAGTGCATGCAGATCGATAGTAGGTTACATACAGGGAGAGGAAATGGGGAGAGGAGAAACTACATACTCAATTCTTTTCAAAGATTCTAAGTGCTGGAGAGAACAAACTGTTTTACAAAGAAACAGAACACTTCATTTTGGCTCATAAACACCTGTAAACAGCATGCTTCACACTTGCACTGCCAACACTAAGCACCAGCAAGTAATGAACACTGCTGGTTCTGTACTCCTGTTGCCTTGAACCTTATCAGCAGAAGCATTATCCTAACCTTCTTAACTTGGCTACTGGAAGTCTGTACTATAATGAATCCCTCCCTGACATATTGAAGGCTGTAGCACTTCTGCAGCTAATTAGCAAAGGCTCCCTTCCCAGGCACGAGAGTAGTGCCAAGGACTACACAGAAGCAACTCAAGTGCCACATGTTAAACATACTATTGCACTGAATTGATCCACATTTCTATTTGTGAACAAGTAGTTACACATGACTATGAAGTTCTATTATAAAAGCCTCTTCATCACACAAACATACTTAGTACTGGACGACCTGAAAGCACAATCTTGATGTAAAAAGCAGTGGGAGGTAATTTTTTTTACCTTTAAGAATATAACAAACCAATTAAATCAATTTAAATTGTTGCAAATACCTTTTTAATTGGTAAGTCTAAATGTTGTCATAAATCAAAGTATTTTTTAAAGTATCTTAACCCCTACCAACTTTCTACTGCCAAAAGAAGGCATGTAAACAAGATTAATTCAGTGCACAGAAACAACTCATTTCTCCAACTCAGCCACTTGCAATAGAGCTTCCTTGCATCTGTACCAGCTACAGAACATATTAGCAGTCTGTCAGTCTTGTAGAAGAAAAACCCTAAACGTGTGCAGACACACATAAACATCACACAAAATGAAGTGTCCCACCAAGCTCAGTTTGCCAGACTTTTTGTTAGCCAGCCTGAAAGTAAATGGAGGTTGTCTGTGGCGAGAGAATGCTGCTTCAGCAGTTCAGAATGAATTTCAAGCCTGTTCTCTATTTTATCTTTTGTCAGTGTAATGTATTCAATGCAATACTGAACTGACAATTTAAATAACTACATTTTAAAACAAACGAAGCATTGATGTTAATGTGTGAAAATGGTCCCAACCCTTGGGAGTCCTGGTTCCCACCATTGTTTACTCTGACAACAGGATATAATTGCTTACTTACTTGGCAGCAAACTTTACCATCTGCTTGCTTGCATGCTGTCCCACAGCCACAAGAGCCTGGATATTAAACTGCTGCTGACGCAGGACTAAGAAACACTGCTTCCCTGAATACAAAAGAAAACAACACAGGTGTATTAAGGACAAGTTACTCGAGGTCTTTATAAATGAAGAAAATGTAATTCTGCAATTAAGCTGAGCTTTTAATGAGTTTCTCTCTCTCTTCCCACCCACTCTAGCTATACTTACACTCAGCTCTGCATGTACACACACACACACCAAACCTTGGGATAAATACTACTAAGTTTGCTGTGCACCTAGAAACCTGTGAACGAACATTTTCTAAAAATGAGAAGTCTTCCAAGATAAGTAATACCTAGACAGAAATTAGAATTTGTAACTATTAAAATATCTATTGTTCTTCAACTGTCGGAAGAAAATCATACTTCAACTTGTTGCACTGCTCACTGTGTTGAGTTTTGACTGTTTTCAAATAAGTTTTTTCTCCTCTTGTTAAATGTACTTTGGCACTTCTAAAATTAAAACTATAGAGTTCATTTGACAAAGCTGCTGAGAGAAATAGGCTTGATTTTGCACCACAGGGACTGTACCAACAATGGTCGTTCTATAATACTCTGCACATTCAGAATGAAGGGGAACAAAAGGAGTATTGAATGTTATAAATGACAAGAATCTAAAAGACCCAAGCAAAAATTTCTCTAAGAGCAATTTATTCATGAACAGCTTAGGGAAAAGGAAGTTAATGGAAATTAATAGTGATTTACAGAGAATATAATGCACTTTGTTGACTTTTAAAATTGGCATTTCCAAGTCAACAAAGCTCCTTCTAATCTGTTTAAGTGACAGTTACAATTACTTCCTATTTCTGCTCACAACTCTAATACACATTCATTGCTTAACTCACATCTAAGGAAATACGGTCATTTTAAACGCTTCTTCCTCAGAGAGAGGATGAACAAATAGTCACTGTCATACCATCATGAGACAGAACGCATCGATACCATTTCAATGCAAACTTCTGATCATAAAGTTATAACATTTTCATTAAAATGGTGCAAGCAGGAAGAAGCCAGCGTCCCTCATAGGCAGCTACTGCCCATTCACTGTTGACTTAATGTTACAAAACATTACAAACAACCAGCAGCCAATGTGAACACTGATACAAAAAAACCAACTGCGATTGCTGTTTGTAAACATGTAGATAACAATTCCTGACACATAGTTGCACATCAACGGTACCAAAGATAAACATATCATTTGACATACAATCTGTCAGAAATAAAAGCAAACACGTAGAACTGTTATAGATAATACTAAAAATTAACATAATTACTCTAATTATCTTACTTTGTTCTACAATTGTGATTTCAGAAATGCAATGAAACTAATGCCATATTTTTAGAAAACAGACTACAACCACTTTCATATTCCAGAGCCTGCGACACGTAAGTAACAAAGCTAACGTGAGATGAATTTACATATTTCCTACTGGCAAACATTAAATCATAGCTTTAAAGTAGAAAACTACAGGCTTCAGAAATTAAACAGATCCTTTAAGTGCTATACATGTCTATGCTTCACATTTATACAGAAAGTCAACAAACTAATGTATGAAATACACAACTTTTCCAGAAGACAGAATATGCTAAGTTTGGGGTAGGCTAGATGTATGTCACATTTAATATCTCTTTATTTCTTACTATACCAAGCACAAATCTGTAAGTTATTTCCTTGAACATTAGTACTTCTCTCTTCTTGCAACATAAAGAATTTGACCAAACATGTCAGAAATTCCAAGTGCAATATTAGGCATTCAAACAAAAATACATAGCTGAAGACTACTATAATGTAGCTCAATTAATAAATATTAGTGGAGAAGTTAGTAAAATAAATGAAGGAACTTGCTATCATACAAATCAGAAGCAAGTCTGGCCATTGCACTTAACCCCAACCACTAGAAATCTCATCAATATTTCCATCACAGAAGGACTCATGAGTAATGGTAGTCGTTTCTATGAGAAAAGAGGATGTTTTGTAGAATAATTTCTAATCACACAGAAGTTAAGTGATCAAACAAACCTCACTGATGGAAATAATTATAATATCACAGTTGTGAAAATTGTGGGAGGGAACAGAACTTCTCTCAAAAGAGCCTATTATGTGCAAGATAAGGCATCAAAAAGATGAGCCATAACCAAATCTAGTCCATCATTACATGCTTCCTTTCTTCCCCGCCTCTTGATCTGGAAAAGCATCAGAGTGAGAGAAAAAAAAAAAAAAAAAAGATTTGGGGATCTCTATGTGTTTAAAAATCCTTATGGGGCATTTCAGTGAAAAGCATTAAGACCAACTATCGTGTAATTGCTCATAGTTAACAAGAGTAACCTATTCAAGGCTTCTATAACATAAACCAATGCTGTCTTCTATATGAGACAGTCTAAAAAGATGAAAAGTTTCAAAAGGACATTTAGTTAAGAACTTTTAGTCACAGAACAACAAATAAGAGAATACTTCACACAGAATCCCATCAAGTATTCACAGAAAACCAAACAGGAATAGATTTCCCTTCTTGGAAGTACCAAATGACACAAGACCTTGAGAGAAAAGGATGCAGGAAGGAATTTGCATAAGCTGCAAAAAAAAAAAAAGCGTTTATCATACAAAAGGAATACGTTGCTAGTTACAGACATCTGCCAGCAAAGAAAAAAAACGCAGTCCTTCTGCGCTTTGTGGCAGTCTTCTTTTCAACATACTGTTTTATAAAAGCTTTGCATCCATAAAACAAAACCATACTCTGGTCTGACATATCACAGAAGTCCCGGCTGCCTGGCAGAATGCAGACTGACTTCCCAACTGCTACTCAACGATAAACATGATCAGTAGCTTAGGCTGGCTTTAAAATAAGGCCAGAAATAACATTTCAACTACCACAAAAAAAAAACAGGGCCCCAAGCACTTTATTTCTTGTACAACTCACTGAAATTTCCAACACCCCATTCTTTACACATCCTTCAGTTAACTTTCATCTGGCCTCATGAGTGGCTTGCTATACGAGACAGCTGGCTCCTAAAGTTGTTCACATTCTTTTTTGTTGTTGTTTATTGGTTAGAACCAGGCAGGGTTAAATAAAGCATACGCTGGTTATTTAGAAGTCAAAAATCAATCTTCTAAGAAAAAATAAAGCTATTTTTGTGCTAGATTTTCCTGTTTCCTGCAAGATTTTCCTCTCCACAGCAGTAGGAATAGTGCCACGCAGTGTGTGGGAAAGGCTAACATTACATCTCATGCTTAAACATTTGCTTTTGTTCTAAGATTCTTCCCCCCCAAACCAAAGTAAACAAGCATACAGTATTCCCCAACAGCATTCCCTGGATGTCAGAATTGTTCTGTCTTGTCAGACCAAGAAGGAAGAACAAGAACAATCAATAAATTGAGAACATTTGATACTCAGAATCAATTCCTTTGCTTCTATTCTTCAGGTTGTTTTAAAAGTTTTGAAAACAGGCATCATAATTTCATAAAAAACACTAAGTCTATCCTGAGGTCAAAAGTGAAGGATGAAAAGGAACAGCTTCTTTCAAAGTTGAATGTTGTCATGCTGCATGTTAATCCAACTAAAGTAAAGGCACATATCATGCAAGGCATCTCATATAAAGTAGAGAAAGTAATAAATAACCACTGAACCTTCCATTTTGTTCTAGTAGTCCACATAAAGACATCTGTCTCTAATACACTACGTTTTGTCAATACTTCT
This sequence comes from Tetrao urogallus, assembly GCF_951394365.1. Taxonomy (NCBI): domain Eukaryota; kingdom Metazoa; phylum Chordata; class Aves; order Galliformes; family Phasianidae; genus Tetrao; species Tetrao urogallus. Next base: position 6,150,273 of record NC_136821.1, on the reverse strand, counting down.
CATCCTACAGAACTTCTCATCCTACAGCAAATGAAAAAGCCACGAGAATGCTCAGTTATGTAGCAGTAGTAACATTTAAATTAGTTTTTGTCTCCTGTCCGAATAATTCCAAGCTGTGGAATATAAGCAATGACTAAGGCTTCCACAGCTTTTGGCTTTGTATCATCTCTGTACACAGCAACAAATCACTTCCATGTAAAACCACACTGCAGAACTACTGAGGCAATCACATAGGCCTCTAAATTTAAAGATCATAATACAAATTAAAACATCTATTTATACACAGCTCCTTATTTTAATTGACAGCTGTACAGACAGTAATTTAAGGGAATTTATTTCTCCCTATATATAATCAAAAAGAAAAAGACGTTTTAAAAAGAGAAATGAATCTGGTATATCTGTGTCTCTAATTCACATTATTTCCAGTTCTAAGCCTACTGTTACATTTCATCTGTAATGACAATTTTCTTATGCTCTCTTCTTTCAACTCTTGGGAAGACAGAGTATTTATATCCCCCTATTGAGCTGCCAAATGTAACTGAAGCCAGCACAACAGTTGTCAGTGCCTCGTATCAACTGAAAAGGCCAAAGCCTGTTTAAGTTTGCATATGGCAACCTGATCTCCAGAGGGAACTCCTGATTCCGTGAAGAAACATGGCTGTCAGAGAGCCGAATACGACAGCTCATGCTATTTAGAACCTACAAGAGGATGCTCCCTTTCTCTTACTTAAGAAAGATCATGGTTCTTAATTACAAGACCAAGCTGAAACAATCAGATAATGGCAACAAAGTAAAAATTCTGAAATTTTAATGTGGATTAGAAAACATATAGCAAAACTGTTCGTACACACCAGAATAAATATGGCTGTCTGAAAATTGGTAACTATAATTTTCTATCCCCACTGAGGCTTAAAATCACTTATCTTGCAACTTTAACATCCAAGGCAGAAAAATTCTATATAAGCATTGTAAGTTACTGTTACCTACAGTTGTCCACATCCTCTTTTGTAATGTGATTAAAAAAAAAATCATTTCTGCTACAGTGGGATAGTAATATCCCATCTCCCATTCAGCTGAAAACAATATTTCCTCTTCCCTGTTTAGGAAAAGTGGGTGGAAAGCAGAGAAAATAACTGGTTGAAGCAAACACTGAGTAACCACGTGGCAAAGTTTTCCTGTATGCAAGATATAATTAGCAGATAGTAATTGCTTTGCTTCATTTCACTGAAATATCATGAAGCTTAATTAGATGTTCAGGTTACACTAACAAAATGAGAAAATACACACCCGATTCCTGGAAGCCTCTCACCTTTAGCTCTGCTTGTATGAACTCTGCCACGAACCCAAACCACCTCATCAGCCTTCTCCTCTGTCAGGTCTTTTATTCGAACTAAAACACGATCTGCATAACAGAAAAAAAAACCATTACAAAACCATGGGGGACAGGTTAAGGAAAATATTTTTCACTTTAAATTCCAGATTCATCTTCTATCACCATTAAAATTTATGTTAAATTCACATTATTATTTTGTGTATCTACAGCATAATAACAATTTTTTCTGAAAACACAGATTCTGTCTCCTCTCTCAGCAAGTTGTACTTGATCAAGTAGTTTTAAATTGGCTCACGCTTACTGTTCAACTTACACAGCAGGTCAAACAGCACTAAACCAAAAGCAAGACTTATAATTGTTCATGGGTGGTAAAACCCAGCACAACTGCACTACTTCTGATAGGGCTTCACTGTGCTGCACTGCATTAGCTGGTCTTGCAGGTCTGGAATTCTGCTAGCTAAGGGATTTCTGCCTTGCTCCACTGTGCAACGTGAAAGTTGGCATGTTGAATGCAGCCAAGCAATGCCTCAGAGGAGACTATTCTCTGTATACATGTAAGTGGGGAGAAGATCACTGTAAAATTCTAATTTAAAATAAATAAAAAACCCAAGTTAGTGCACTTCCCAAATGTAAAGAACATTGCATGCATGTGTAGGAAGAAGGATTTGGATAATAAAGGGGAAAAAAAAAATCACTGAAAATTTCATTTTGTAAATAAATCAAGACTTTATAGATTATACACAACCAGTATGAACTGACAACACACTGGCTACATGCCATTAGTCCTTGAAACATACTTATTTAATTGGCTATTTCCCTATATTTTGGCCAAAACACTGAGACTAAAAAAATGTATTTGTTGTAGTATCTACAAATCAGCAAATATATTTACAGCACACTGTAGAACCTCAACAGTTCTAGCTGCACTTTTTCATTTACAACTCATATACAGACTTCTTGGTGCAATAAGCAATGTTTTTAACTTTTTCAAGAGAAACACACAACACAAGCAATTTATCTTACATCCCAGACATCTCCATTGTTGCTAAATAACACTAAATTTACTAAGACACTTCTTCCCAACTGAACTTCTCCCAAGTTTGCCTACCCCAGCTTACCATCTGCTGTTCTGAACTCCCTCCTTCTGTCCCTGCATACCAGTCACAGCTTGCCCTGCAATCCTATTATTGTGCACAGGACTAGTATTCTGAACTCTGCAAATACCAAGGGGGGCAATGGTGTTTAAATGCTTTTTTTTCTTTTTACCTCATGCTAAAGACAATACAGTTTTAGTACTTCCAAGAGTTCAATATGTGGACAGTTGAAATTAGCTCAGTCAACTTAAAACTGCATTACAAGAAACTTGAAACATTTTCCATGCAGAAGAATAAATACAGAATGAGGTGCTATTCCCAAGTGTTTCAGAAACCATCTGCATTATAAATATTAAATATTTTTTGGATACATACTGGTCATCAAGACTAATAAGACAATTTTCGTTCAAAAATTTTTGTATGATATAAATTGAAAACAATTTCACCTTTCATAAAAAGGCTAACAAAACAATATGCAAAAAGAGACATAACAAAATGATTTTTTTTTCCTCAGTAACAGGCAAAGCAACTTTTCCATCACCTTACTTCCCTACAGAAAAAAAATACCCTATCAGTCCCAAATCTCTTCTTTCCTCTTACTTCTAAGATGCTGCTGGATCGTAGTAAGGTCTACATTTTTTAGTGTACACAATTGTTTGTACCTCATTTTGTCTTGTCCAGCCAACATACTGTAGCTTCTACCTTCCCTCCATACTCTCACATACAACTCATTGCACAGGAAACTCCCTTCAGTTTCTGTTCTTCTTTTCCTTGATAAAAATGAAGCCTCCTGTTCTCACCTTTAAGGTTCTCCCACCATACTCATTATATTGCCTACTTGTTCTTTCACAAATCCAAGACATATTTACATTTTCTGTCTTCTCACCCCTTCTTTCCACATAAACATTTACAGATAATTAAATACTGTAAAAATATTTTAAAACTGTGCTTCAGTTGAAATGAAGATGTGGGAACACACAGGTATTAAAGATCAAACCAAACATGTCCAGCCTCTATTCAATATTCATGCCATATCACCTTCGCTGCCATTTTAAATCATGTTTATCACCTGACAGATTTTTTTCAGAGCTCTAACATTTTAATGGGAAAATAAAAATCCACAAACTTGTATGGGCTGTACGTTTACACACACATACATTCTCTGCCTGCCTTACCAGCCTTTTTTCTAAGTTCATCTGAGTTACATCACAGAATTTTGAAAGGTATGATCAGTATTTCTGCAATCCAGCATCATTACGTTATTGGGTAATTTTGAATAAAAGAACTGAAAGATAAGTTTAATTAAGAACCCTAAAAGTCAACAGCAGATTAAAATGAAAGCAGCTTTAAAAGAGGAGAGATGAAACCAATGGGACTGAATGGACAAAAGGGAAAAGCAAAGGGAGTTTTACTAGCAATTATAGAAAGCAGGAAGGACTGTAAAAACATGATGTAATGAGAAGTAAGAACACCAGATGGGTGGAGCAGCCAGCATTAGAAGACAGAAGTGGGCCAAGAACAAAGGCACAGATGTGTGTGAGATCAGCAGTGCAGGGTGGATCATCTATGCAAAACTTCTGTAACTGAAAAAAGCTTTATTTTGCCTGGAGAGAAACAAGAACTCATGAGTGCAGTGAAATGACAATAAACTCAGAAACTCATAAACTCAATCACAGAAAGTGATTGATGAGTACACTCTCCCATGAGTCCTTTGGTGAGAACTCTCCTTGCCAGGAGCTCCTGAATCTTTAAGAACATCAACCCTGAGGAAGGCACTGGGCTGATTTGTATTCCTGGCGTTTTGGTTTTTATCATTACCTTACTTGGCGTTCAGTGTAACCAGCTTCCAAAGAAATGGAATGCAGCTTTTATCTTATGCCCAATGGAAAGCCTAATCAATCTTGTCCATGCATTGGCTGAGAATTGTTTTATTAAATGAGGATTGAGGGGACAACAAACCTAATTGCAGCACTCTGCCCTTTTCATATTACTTCCCATAGCTTTTATCATTTGCTTTCTCAATATTTTTTTTCTGTGGAGTATTTTTGAATGTCTCCTTTGAACATGACACAGTTGACAAAGGAAGACTTCCTCCAAGAAAGGGGAATTTGATTCTTCATGTGAGTTGTCCAGCTTGGGGCTCACGCAGAGTTACTGATACAGCGTGTGCAACTGGCACCTGGGACAAAGCTCACAGAAACTCTAGTGAGCCAAATGCCATTGGAAAAGAGTGCAGGGTGAAGAGATCCAACAGGACTTCAGCTTGCAGTCAGCAGTGCAGTTGAACTGGTAAGATGCTAACTTTGAGAAGTTAACTCTTCCTTGTCATCACACCTTTGGCGCTGTGGCTGAAGTGCTATCTTTCCACACTCAGTATGGACAGCTGTATTCCTGCTTCTTCCTGCACTCCAGACCCCAGTGAATTTCTTCACTTTGCCCAACTGGCTGAACAACTCACTATTAGCAATTAAACACGTTGAAATCGAGTACCTGAAGACGATAGAAGCCAGCAATTAAACTGGCTAACACTGTCAGAATTTCAATTTTAGTTACATTTCTTTGACAACTAACACATATTTTATTCAATAACGGCTGTTAATGCAGTCTGTAATGATTTTCTTGCTCTGCTACAATATTGCATGTTTCTCTTTAGTCATTTTCAACCTATGATCGCTTTTGTGGCTTCTCTTCCCTACATTCTTTGCATTTCTCTGAGAGGTCAACCAAAACAACCATTCAGAGGAGAAAAAAAAAATTACCTTGTTAAAGAAGATGTTTCTTTTTTACATTCCACTACGAAAGAGTTACCAGAAGGCAGTCTGTTACCTTTTCTCATTCATGTTTCATGAACTGAATAATGTGAAGATTAATGTTTCTTGGGATGTTGACCTGGAACACTGTTCTTTAGCTGACAAGTCTTTCTGAATCCTAATTTAGTATCAGTATGAAATGAAGATTCCCTGAATTCACAGTGGTATGAATAACAATACAGCCCATAAATATTAATATATCTACTCAGAATGAGCCATTGCAGCAAGCCAGAGCAGAACTTATTCTAAGCAACAAACAACCAACCCTGACATCTCCAGGACTTGGTGTATCATTAAAATAAAAAACCCACAATAATTTAATACAAGAAAGTCAAACCTGCAGCATCAGAGAAAAACTGACAGGCTGTGTAGGGCATGGTCCTTACTCTATATCTACTCTGATATTCAACCATTATCATGATATTCTTTTTCTTCTGTCTTATCAGAGCGTTCTGTGTTCCAACCTGAGTCTTCTTGACCTCCAGTCCAAATGCCACACAATTTCCAGTCTTGCTTTACCTTCTCTACACTCTTCCGATAAGCAGCTTTAGATAGTAACAAGATCACCATCCCTCAGCTGCCTCCTTTCCAGGATGAACAAACTCAGTTTCTTCAATCTCCCTCATAGATCCTGTGTTCCAGCCCCTGATCAGTCTGGCATCACTCCGCAGGACACGCTGGCAATGTCCTCCTTGCACTGAGGAGCTCAAATCTGGACACAGCACTCCAAATACAACCTCACAAGTGCCAAGCATACTCAAATAAAGGGAAAGAATGACAGCAGGATCTGAATGAGAAAGTCTGGTAAATGATTTTTCAAACAAGTAGTGAACATATCCAATAGGTAACCTTTTTGCCACCCTTTTCTTTAAACACTTTTTTTCCAAACTGACCTGGTTTCTCTTGGGATTGTATCATTGATGACACTCCATATCTTTCTTTCGCATAATCCTAAGAAAAGGTAAGAAACACACATCAAAGAAGCACACACAAAAGGATAAACAAAATCATTACTTAACTGAGGTACTATAAAACAAATAGCTAAAATACTTCAGTTAAGAAGTGGTGTTTCAGGGACAATGTAATCTCAAAGATATAAGTGAAAGAATTGTGCCCTCCAAGAAAAATTCCAAAAGGAAACACACTTTAGGATCACTATTCACTACATAGAACTTAGTACAAATGCCTGTATGAAGAGCCTACTCTTGAAAATGTAATGAAGCACCATGGAAGAAGACCCACTGCTGAGCACCTCCTTCCAATATTCAGGCACACCAAGAAAACCAGCAGACTGCCATGACAGTATAAGCAAGCTTGACAGACTACTAACAAAATCTGTTATGGAAGACATTGGGGCAGGGTCTATTAAAAAGATCTCAATTCCACATATAGTTTCCAACTCTAAGCCCTCACACTTCCAAATAAAACAAACCACTGATTTATTTTGTTCTATCCAGTAAATGCACATAACATCATTCTAAATGCTTTCACTGGGGTTCCTGGCTATTTTACTTCTGCTCAACCGTGGTCTAAATACAAATTTTTTTTACAGAAGCCTTCTATAATGAGAATTCCTTGTCACTGACACACATTCAGCCTTTCAAAAGAAAGCAACACTGACTTTATAGTGAAACGAACTGATTTCCATTATCTTTATTCTTGAAGAAATAGGAACCCACGGCTTTTCAGCGCTGATTCGAGACCTTCAGGCTCAACCTCCCGCCACGCCAGCAGCAGCCATTGAGGCCCTACAGCAGAGGCCTGCTTGTGAGCACGCAGCGGGCCGTGCTGCGGCTCAGCGCTCTGCTGACGGGGCACACGGGCACTGCGCTCCTGCGACGCTTCTCGGCGACACGCAGGAGGCCCGCGGGCTCGGGACACACCGCGCGATGGGACAAGGGCGAGGCACTTAGCCGAGCACCGATTGACAGCGCCCAGCGAGGGGGAGAGGAGGACAAACAAGCGGACTCCTCACCGGAGCCCGACCCGCCCACCCACGGCACGCCGCCCGGCCCCGCGGCCAGCTCGGGCACGGTTCCTTTACTCTCAGCGGACTGGGGACCTCGACGCCGCGCTCGCCCCTTCCCCCCCTTCGCTCCCAACGGAGACCCACGTCGGCCGCCGGCTGCTCTTCGTTGTCCGGGCGGCGGTCCTTGCCCTGGCCGCGACCTGCGGCGCTCGGCATCTTGCTGCGGTACCTCACGGCCCGGCCCGCCTCGCTTCGGCCCCGCGCCGCTGGCCCGCGCCAACCTCCCGCGAGATTGTGGCGCGTGCTTCGCGCGATCGGCGAGATTATCGCGAGACTCGAGCTGCAGCCTTTGGTGATTAACGGCTGCTTGTGGGCGGTGCGAAGTCCCTCGGCGTGGCTGAGCGGCAGCGGCGTCCGTGAGGGTGGTGGGCGCTGCGAAAGCTTTGCGTGCTTCCCCTAAGGCGAGAAACAGCCCAAACAGTGATCGTTTCACAAATCCGCCGCTGTCCTGACGTAGTTCAGCAGCTCCTGCAGCCACATACAGCACTGAAATCTGTCACGCCACAGCAGAAGCGCGCTGCTCTGGAGCGCGGCACTGGCGCTGCACAGCGGATGGGTTTGGTCCCCGTTTGCCCTGCTGTGCCATCTGGCGCCTTGTGAGCTGAGGTAAAACGTTGGGCTGAGCTGGCGTGGCGACACGCTGCTGCTAACACGATGGGTTTTGATGGACTTGTGAACCAAAGTGCTTTTTTGTTCCGTCTTAGCCTGATAGGTTACGCTCCTCTCTTCCTGCTACTCCTGGTCCTCTATTATTAGTTAGCTAAGACCCAAAGTAGCTCTGGTCATTTGAGGAGATTGAACGTAAGAGCAAATCCAGGTGTTTCCCTGCAGCTGGGTGCTTAACTCGGCGCTGCAGTTTTGAGGCTGGGGATGGCTGCAGGTGCCAGCTTTCAGAATGCCTACAATCGGAGTTGCTAGCAGCTGTTGAATCCTATGGCCAGAGCTAGTTTATTTTATGCAGGAAAAGAAGAGGGAGTTAGCGGGCCTGATTTAAGCTGCAGCTTTTAACTCACACATTTGACTAACTAATCCTTGCAGTATTGATTAGAGTTCCTCATTTCCTGCTCTACAGTTGTTTATTTTACAGTGCTCTGTTCTGCATCGGTTCAGCCTTTCTTCTGGTGGGAATCCCCTCGCAAAGTTCCCCTTCTCCCTCTGTTTCACAGAATTACTACTTCACAGCTACAAGTCCGCTTAGCTTTCACAGAGTCCTTTCTTCTCATGGAAAACACTACTGCAAGTAATAAAGAGCCAGTAACAGAAGAGACAAACCATACTTAATTCTCGTCCCTACTCACCAGAAGACACAATTTGGTATCATGCAGTCCATTTAAACAGTAACAGTAACAAAGCACGTGGATTTCTTGCAGCGTGTCACTTGTGTCACAAGGCTGAGCAGAACCACTGCTGAGCCTTAACTAACAGATGCAGATCTCGTGCCTCATCACTGAGGGATCAGTACCATCTGCATGACTGTACTCTGCAATCTTTGGTATTTCACTGCCTTTGCTGCAAAATTCAATAACAACCCTGTAACCCTTGGTTTTATGCTGGGAGCTTTGCAGTAATGAATAGCATAATGAGTATTTCCCCCGTGGACAAATAACCTGAAGGTGGTTCTGAAGAAAAAAACCCTTTTAACTTAATGGGGGTGTTAACTGACAATAAAATATAGCCACTTAGGGGGCACTTTAATTAATTATTCCATTGCCAAACTTTCAGAAGAAGCATTTTCCAGAATTCATTCTCTTGGGTCATTTCCTTTGCCTTGCAGTGCTAAACCAGTTAAAAAAAAAAAATAAAATAAAAATAAAAAAATTCTACAATACACTGAAAACAAAATTATTAATTTCCTGATAGTATTTATTTTGTTTAAACAAACCCTTCAAATTCTTGATGTAATTTGGGTCTGTAGCAGCAACTTGTTTTGCCATATCCCTCTTGCTAAATGTATTACAACTTTTCAGTTACGGGAACAAAATACTACGTGACAGTGCTGCAGCTCATCTGCTGCACCTTCTGTCTCGCTGCACCGTTATTGCAAATCACTTAATTGGGGCAGTACCTGCAGTGAACCTTGGAGTGGTAAGCGGGAGTCAAGCCGGGCCCAGTGCAGAGGGGCTGGGAGACCTGCAGCCGCCAGCGCTGTCCCTGGGGCTTCCAAGGATTACCAAATGGAGGTGACATCACCCGCAGCCAATCGGGGGGCCCCGAGGGGATGCCTGGATGGGAGCCATAGTCCACTTAAGTAACAAGACATGACATACCATGTGCTAATGCTAAATAATTTATCCCTCAGGCATATAGTGAATCGCAAAGCCAAGCTGAGACCTGGTCCACAGTTTGTAGTTTAAATTAAAACTGCTTTTTCTATCTTAAAGGGAGAGGGCAGCTTGTCAGATGTTGTGGTGAAGACTGAGGTGCAGAAGTCCTGCTCCTCTCTCTGTAGCTACAGTTTAATATAATCTCAACACTGTGGTGGTTTGGGGGATGTACTCCACACATTTCTATTAACACACAGGAAAATCTTTAGGTCTTGGTAAATATTTCATATATCCTTGAAACTTAGGCAATAACCTGCAATATCCTAAACATAAGGTACAGGTATATCTGTCTTACTAATGTTATAAGGATGTTTGTGTCTCACTAGGGATCCAGAGGCATTTGTTTCTGGTTATCCTGAAGATCACCAGCCCCCTGTATAGTTTGAGCTAGCAGTAAACAGTGTGGATATGATGTTAACCATAGCATTTCTTTGTCTGCCGTTCTGGAACTCATAGTGTAGCCTTTCCAGTTCAGTGTTGCAACCGAGCCTTGCCAAACTTTTGCCATACTTTTGTTAAAAGATAGTGATGGTTTTACTTAAGAGCTGGGGCCACACACTATACAACACTAACACTGGAATCATGAGAAGTTGACAGTAGGCAGCACCTTCCACAGTCTATTCCTATGTAGCACTTTGCAAAAATGGTTGCTCAAGTATTCTTTAATTTTCAAGAAATTGTCAGTTACATATGAACTGTATTGATGAGAAGGAGATAAGAATTGCGTTATGTTATTTTAGCTATGAAATGGAAAAGGCTTGTGGCCTATCCACTAAGTGAGAATATATTTACCTAGACTCTTTGTTGTTTGGCTAGTTAAAACCCAAAGAGCACAGAGTGGTACAGAGTTAACGGGAGCATGTGGAAAAAAATACAAAACAAATTGGTAGTGTCTCTGAGAGGTCTTCTGGGAATTCAGCTTTATTGCCACAGTAGTGTACTTTCCAGTATGCAATTACTCGTTGTCATGGAAAGGGATTTCGAAGATTTCTTTCTTTTGGATGCTACAAAGCACGCTTATATTAAGTAAGAGGTTGCACTTGATTTTTCCTTCCCATATTAATTTATGTATCTATGTTCTTGTTTGGTTCTCAGCAGGCCACAACCCATATTCCTCTTAGATAACAAAAAGGAAGAAAAAATATATAGTTCTCAGTGGTTAAAGAAAGCTCTTCTATTTATAAATTTCAACCCTGGCAAAAATGTATTTTTTAATACATTGATCATTCTTTTTTTACTCAAACATTTGTACAATGAGCAACAAAGGCTTTGCATCTAAATCCAAGTAGGAACAGAATTTGGCAAATCTAATTCCTTCCTGGATTTTCGCAGCTCTCCTTCCTTTAGGAAGTTTTTAGTCAATGGGAAACAAAGGCTTATTGAAAGGATTAAAGTTGCAACTATTCTCTTTGTTTCAGAGGTTCAATCACGGTTTTCCTCTAGTAAACAACATTTGCAATTAATAAGACTTCTAAAAAAACAGGAACTTTGTGGAAGTACGTGATTATGATAAGCAGGATTTCTTTTAACAGAACTCTGCACAAAGATGTAGTCTTTTTAAGTTAAGACAATGGTAAACAACTGAGTTTCTCAATTTTTCTCCATTTTGAAAGGATTCCTACTGATAAAAGCAAGACAACATGCACTAGAGTCAGGGATGGGCAATACATTTAAATAGGATAAATCTCGTCAACCGTTTATTGTGCCCAAAAATGATTCTAAATAGCTGCTAACAACTCACATTTCATGTCTTGCATAAACCTAGTAATCATGTCTTTCACTATGAAATATCTGTGCCCACTGGATATACAGCACTGCTTCTATTTATGAACTATCACCCATAAATTGTTTATCATTTCCTCTGTATGATGCTTGAGAAAGGCGTTTGGATAGCAGTTATCTGTGCATGAATAAGAACGCGTGGAATATTTAATCTTTATAATTTATCTTTTACCGATTTTATGTCAGGAAATAGCTTCTGGATATGTTCACGTCAGCTATATTTCTCTTACTCGCGTTATGTGTATTCCTGAGGAATAATCCCCGGGTGAGGGAAACTGAGGGATACTTCGTGACTTTGGTGACAGCCTTCCCTGGAGGGCAGTGTGGAGCTGCAGGATGACTCGGAACGAGTGTGCCGGGAGACGTTCCGTGAACAGCTCATCTATTGTTTTGACCCAAGTGCCCAATTCTTTTTCTGAGGTGGCTCCTGTCCAAAGGAGGCTGAAAACAGCAATCTGGAGCATAAAGGAACCGCAGTTCTGACTAGCCCCTTAAGTGCAAGCCCATTGTTATTTCTTAGACGCCATTGCTCATTTACAAAAAGCATCTTAAGCCATTGTCTTTCTGATCATAATTTTTACACCTTTATCTCACACGCAGGCAGAATTTTTCTATCAGATTTTTTGATTAAGTGTTCCTGTGCACCGAGTGTCTTTGATAACTTCTAACCCAAAGTTGGCTTTGGGTGAAGCTGTAAACCTTTAGAAACAGAGGTTTCAGTAGAAATCCTGACTAAGAACTTTCTTTCAGCTGCAGGAACAGTGCTCTGTTATCAGTAAAACGTGAGTCAGGCACCCACATAAAATCTGATCTTTGAGATCATCCACTGCAAGTTCTTTGTTGCTGTCTAAAACAAACAAGAAACAGAGTCGAGTCATGTAAGTGATTCAGTGTGACAAACAGGATGGTACACGCTGCTTTTCAGACATTTTCCTGAAGCAGCTGAGCTAGTTTGTAAATAAAGGGTATTATTGGGTAAAGGTGCTACAACAGACATTGTGCATGTATGCATTGAATCAGGCTTGAAGACAGTCACATAGAAATGTGTAAGTTTGCGTAAACAGACAGGCTGATTCCTAGAGGAAATAAGCGTTAGCATGAGAACAACAGCTGAACTAAAATCCCATAAGCCAGGAAAAACAGCTACACAATTACACTAACAGGTGGTTGGTTTCAAAACAAATTTCAAGGTCTGACAGCTCTGTGCACCTGCTTTGGGCTGATTTCTTTTAAGAACTCAGATTTGGCATGAGCCACTGATAAAAGCCATAATTCTTTGTGTCTGAGAAAAGTCATAATTACCATATAGTGATGATAAACTTCTAAAGCCTGCTAGAAGTAGCACTTAGCCAAAAGGCAATATGGGTCATTCTGCACACTGCCATTACAGCTCAAGCTTTTCTCTACCTGAGAGCTTCAGGCAGACACCATTAGGATCAATCCTCTCCTGTAAACTGAGATAATTCCCTCTCACTAGGATGATGTGATTTGGGTTAGGTATGACTTCAGCCTTTTGTTTTGCCATAGTAAGAAAAATCAAATTTTATTTGATGGGGGCTTTAGACAAAGATACTCAGAAAATTCTGTTTTAAGAGATATATTCTGTTCTGAATTTCTTTTAATTGCAAACATTTTGGTTATGGAGGACTTGTATTTATTTATTCTGAGTTTATATGATTTTCCTTTCCTGAGTTTTAAAATAAAGCAGGTGGTTCGTTTTAATTTCAGGGGAAAAAATGAAGATGTGCTCTGATCATTTAAATTTCCGTACTGGTGGTCATTTTGGATGGCTCACGTGTCAGAAATAGTAGAAATTTTAAATTTGATCAGAACAGATTCACAACTGTAATATTTGGGGTTGAAGTTAATTAGTTTATATGGAATTGAAATAATATTTTCAGACTGGTCTGAACACCCAGAAATTAAAGTTCTCCTCTTATTCAGGTAGCGGGAGTGATATACAGTGCCAAATTTATCACATCTCTGTAAGACCTGGGCCTTCATTTTTGAACATCTCACATTGCCAACCTGACATGTTATGTTTTTATGTGAGGCAAGCATGAGTTCTAGAAACATTTTGTTTGCTTCTTCCAGAGAGAGCAGGGAGAACATGATATTAATCCTGAGCAAGCAATGTGTTTAAGTGAAATGCTCACCTCCAGTTCTGGGGACATCAGTGTGAGCTGTATGCTGTACAAGCTGCAGCTGCTTTTTCTGCTGTACTTCTTCTCACCCTTGTCTGTTGAGCAAGCTTGTAGACATTTATAAACTTTAGGATGTTATAAATTGTGGGGAGTGCACACAGAACTCCTAGTTCTTTGTCCTACCATGGATGTTTCTCTGCTACACTTAGCTGTTTTTATAGGTGATAAGATGTAAAGTGTATGTTCACAGCTGGTAACAGGTACACAGGACAATTAACCTGTGATATCCCATCTCTTTTTTACAAATGAAAAAATGTATGGATATGTAAATTTTCCATAATTAATTAATATTTTATAGGGCAGTAGCCCTTTCTACCTGTGCAAGCGTTAGAGGCTGGTGGTCCAGGGTACTCTCTAAAAGAAAAAAAGTACTTTCTCTTAAAGAAAGCAAGCGACCACATAGCTCCTGTGGCAACTTGCATTTACACCGAAGTTCAATGTGAAACCACATCCTCAACTGAACCACTGACACCCCTATCCATTTCAGATCCTGGTTAGCAAAGTTCTGTGAGTGTCAACTAACCTGGCTGACCTTATTGAAACAGAACAGGAAATGCTCTAAAGAATACAGATAGATAAGGATTAAAATTTCCACTGGAGTGCTGTATGATGAACGAATGAGAAAGAGTTAATAGGCGGTACTTGTATAGCACAGCTGTTTGCAAAGGCATGTTTCTCTGTAGGGTGAGTCATTCTGAGATGTGCATCTTCAGTTTTTTTTCATTTAGAGACTGCCACTATGCTACCTGCATTGCCATGATCAGCAGTTCTTCACCCAGTACGAAGACTACATGAGAATTGTGTTGCATCCCAGTACATCTGTAGATTTCTAACTGCTGTGGGGTGATCCTTTGGCTTTTTAGAATGTTAATCTAAGCTTTTCAGAAGCTTGGGACAGATCGGGACTTAGCTTTGGATGCTTTTCTCAGAGATCTGACTGCTAAAGAGTGCTCAGATTTTAAATGGAAAGATTTGACCCACTCTGGGAAGGAAGAAGAACAAATGGAACTGGAAGTGGGGAGGCCACCTTTAATAGTACATAAACTACTTCTTAACAAGCTTTACAATTGCTTTGTTTCTTCCTCTCCTAGTGCTATAAACATGGCGAGCCAAAGGAAGACTGTAGAAAACAACTGAAGGAAGCTATGAAGACTGTTGCGAAAGCAAAGAAGCCAGCTGGACTGGTTAGTGTTAAACACAAGCTCTAACAGTTGTATAGTGACATATAGCCTGAAAGAAAGAAATTTGTTTTTTCGCCTTAGATCTTTTTCTTTTTTAAAGAGGGAAAACTTCTCCTGAATTCTTACTTAGATGTTACACCTGCAACAGCTCGATTATAAGATTCAATGATATACTGTGTGCATCTGTCCAGTTTATAATTTTAGCTGGGCCATTGGCATGTAAATATACTTCAATAGCAAAGCCAAAACATTTGACACTGTCCTGTACAACATCCTTGTCTCTAATTTGGAGAGACATGGATCTGAAAGGTAGAACATCTGATGGATAAGGAATTGGCTGGATGGTTGTGCTTGAAGAGTTGCAATCAATGGCTTGATGTCCAGGGGGCATCCAGCGATGAATCATGTTCGTCAGGGCTTGGTGTTGGGACTAGCACTCATTAACTTCTTTGTTGGTGACACAGACAGTCTGACTGAGTGCACCTTCAGCATGTTTGCAGACGACACCAAGCTGCGTGGTTGACACCAAGCTGTGCAGTTGAGACTTGCTAGAGGGAAGGAATGCTGTCCAGAGAAGCCTTGGCAGGCTTGATAGGTGGGCCTGTGCAAACTTCATGATGTTCATCAAGGCCAAGTGCAAGGTCCTGCACCTGTGTTGGGGCAATCCCAAGCACAAATACAAGCTGGGCAATGAATGGGTTGAGAGCAGCCCTGCGGGGAAGGATTTGGGAGTGTTGCTTGATGAAAAACTTAATGTGAACTAGCAGAAAGCCAACTGCATCCTGAGCTACATGAAAAGAGGGAGGGACAGTTTACCAGGGAGTGTAGTGACAGGACAAGGAGTAACAGCTTTAAACTAAAAGAAAATAGATTTAAATTAGACTTTAGGAAGAAATTCTTTACCGTGAGGGTGGTGGGGCACTGGCACAGGCTGCCCAGAGAAGCTGTGGATGCCCCTCCCTGAAAGTGTTCAGGGCCAACCTGGATATGGGAATTTGGGCAAACTGGTGTAGTGGGCCCATGGCAGGGGGTTGAAACTATGTGGTCTTTGATGTTCCTTCCAACCCAAATCAGTCTATGATCGTAGGACTGAGAATGGCCAGGAAGCTCAGTGTGTGTTTATCTACTATGTACTGCACTTCTGTCATCTTTTCATGATTGCAAAGTTTATTTGTGGCACTACTGTGGCAGTAAATGATGTAGATTTGAGTCACAATTGGGTACAAGTTACTGTATCTGGTTGGGATTGTTTTACAATACAACATTTTCATAATTATGTGATATCAAATCATTTTGATATCTATCATTGTTTCTTTAAAAAAAAAAGAAATCCCAAACCTTAGTAAAAGATTTTTAACTGAGCATCTGAAAGAGCAGTTTGTTTTGAACAAATCCAGATTGATTTTTCCAAGAGCATACAGATGGGATGCTATAAAGAAGGCATTTATATTAACTTACTGACAATTTTCACCAACAACAGGAAAAGGGGAATGCAAAAGTCAGTCTGCTTTTTGCTTCTTTTCTCTTTTTTTCTGCTCTGAAATAACCTGGGCAGCCGGTTTAGTGGTCGGTGACCCTGCCCATGGCAGGGGGGTTGAAGCCAGATGATCTTTGCAGTCTTTTTCAACCCAGGCCATTCTATGATTCTGTGATATAGGAAAAAACTAATGCATGATCACGAGGTTAACATCAATAAAGGTGCATAAAAGTTCTTGCAGTTCAAACTGTATGCTGAAAGCATTAGATTTTTCTTTCTTTTATTTTGAGATAGTGTAGAAACCACAGCGTGGTCATTGGAGGCATTACTGCATTTTAAAAACAGCAGGCCTGGGTTAATGTGGGCACGGCTCCATTGCTCCAGACTTCACCTAATATCAGCAAAGTTTGTAAGTGTTGCAGCTAGCCTGTCTTAGCTAGAACCAGAGACATAGATATTAAACAAACAAATGAAGGTAAATTTAAAATATTTTTTCCTAAGTGTTGCTGAAGCATCGTTTGGCATTCTGTTCTAGTCATTTAAACTAATGCTGGGGTTTGCACTTCAAAGCAGTTTTCCCATGTAAGTTATAAGAGGGCACACTTGGTACTGATAATGGAAGCATTTAATGTGATTTCTCCACATTTCTCAGTAACTTAAAATTGCGTTTTTTGAACTGGTACAGTGAAGCAAGTGAGGGCATTCTCATCCATAAAGCTCACTTTTTAATACATAATAATAGACTAGATTCTGTTTGTAGTCTTTCTATAGCCCTGGTAAATAGACAGCTGCTTAATCCATGATTGAGCAGGAGAAGATTTTAATACGTCCGCTTCCTCTAAATGGCTTTCCACTAAAAAAGACTCATTTTTCTTCATTTGGACACAATTACTAGAGCAAGTACATTCGTCATTGAATTGGGAAATACGTTTTTTAATGTAATATCAAAATTCTTAACCTTATGGCTTAGGAGGCCATACATTCAGTTGAGAATATTGAGTGGTAGTTTGTGATATTTTGTATCTGGAGAAGCAAGGAGTCAGGGTAATATTGACAGGTCATAGATTGTGAGTGAGAGTAAGTTTGCAGATATCAAATCTAACTTCTCCTAGTTTGTGGTGTGTAAAAAAGGTAGTATGGTTGTTGGATGCAGGTGGTACATCTGTGCATATGATCAGAACAAACCATCATGCATTTGCAGAGTACCTATTTCCAAGGTCACTGTAATGTTACACAGCATTCTTGATCCCTGTTCCTCTTAACCATGGATGAGAGAACAACATGCCTTTGTTGTCCAGGTTGTGTGCACAAGCATTTGCACAGTGCACACTGGCTAGTGCCCTCTGACTCCTTTCCTTTCACTTTTGACCCTCCACTGGGCAGCCTGAATTGGTTTCCATAGCAAATTCAGTCTTGTTTGCAGACGGACGGGGCCAGTTGGTACCTGTCAAAAATGGCTCTGGGTGCAGGTGTTCCTCTGTTGCTGTGTTCTCCCTATTGCTGCAACATTTAATATCAGTCCCTCGGATTTTCAGTACTTCCTATTTGAAATTTTACGGACATCTTTGATATAAATCAAAGAATCTTTTCTTTTCCGGTTATGTCTTTGAGAGCGCCATTCTGCTCCTAACTCCCATTTGTAAATAGTAAATCTGTCTCTGTGGTTGGTTAAGTTATGGAACTGCATTTCTCATTTTGGATTTCACTTTGATTTTCAAAGAAACAGTCCAAGAATCTTAGGAATTAGAAATGAAGAAGAGGTTTTACAGGATTTTTTTGCAAGCTGAAATATTTCTGACAGTAAAAATGAAATTTTGTCTCTGTTAGAGGTGCAGATACATTTAGAAAGTGGTTTTATCCACAATACTTTACTTGGAGGGAACGCTGAGGTATCACCAGATGAAATACAGTCTGCATGCAGAACAGGATCAAAAAGAGATGGGACTGTATGAGAGAGAAGAAAACTGAGGAAACAGGAAGAAAGAGAATGCAGATTTTGCAAAGGGAATACAAAACAAACAAGCAAACTCTTTTGTGTAATCCATGTAGCAAGCAAGAATAATAATAACAGAGAGAGAAATGCAGCAAACAAGAAATGATTAAGAAAATGTTATATGCAGTGATCTGATTGAGATAGAATTGTCTGTATACCATCTACTCTCTTGTACTTTGCAATCAATTTGAAGTACGCTAACCAAGAGAAATGAGGAAAAAATGCCCAATTAAGCTAGTTTTGACTTTGGATGTTTGAGCTGTAAAATATCACAGGCAAGCAAATGAAATGAGATATCATCTACAAGCGGTGATTGATTTCTTGCCATTCAGTATTCATTAATTACAACTAAAGATGGGGATGCAAAGTTCAACCTTTGAGTAAGAAAATAGGCTGTACACACAAAGAGAGCAGACTGTCTGTGTTATTGTTGTAGCTATGCCATTGTTTCTGTATCAAGCTTTCAATCTGTACAAGTCATGAATGTCATATAACTCCTTCTACAGTAGGTTGAATAGCATTTGAAATTATGGCCTTGTGGTCAAAGACTGGAAATTAACCTAGAATAACAAAGAAAAATAATCTTGTTTTAAGTCATTCTGCAGGTAATGCAAAGTCTTCTGCAACATCAGAGAGCTTGTAGTTTCTCCAAGAGTGTTGCTCCTGACTTCTCAGACACAGTGTTTCTATTTTAAAAGCTTTTTAGTTGATTCCGTGTCTGGGATAATTTTCTGTGCGATATACTGCTTCAATCCCATGTATTCATAGTTGCTAGGGAAAAGCAGTGTCGTAAGTCCATTCATGATTTAAATTATGACGGTGGAAACTGGGGAGACTCTTCAGCTCAGCAATAATGCTTCTTTTTCTTCACTGCAGTTACAAAAAAAAAAAAAAAAGATAAAACATTTTTTACATGTTGTTCCAATTTGATTCAACTCAAGCCATGATCTTATTATGAACTTTGTAGCTTTCTTCCTTTGTTTGTCACAAGCCATTTTCTGCTTAGGTGGTAGTTTTAGGTTTGCTTTGGAAAAATGGGCGTTCTGGCTTTGTGTCTCAAATATTTTGGCCTTAAACTGAACAGAATACAGCCTGGAATCACTTGAAACCCAATTGCTTCCAGTAACCTTGGAAAAGCTCGTGTAAATATAACATGAGCTCTGAAGAACAACACTGAGAGGTCTGTTCATGCATGAGAGGAAAAACTTACTGTCCAGGCTAACTGATTTAAAATTCATGTTTCTATTTCATAAATCATCTCCAAAAAAATTTTTAAAAAGTCAGAATAATGCCTGCGGTTTAGTTTAGCCATTTGTAATTGGTATTTTAGTTTGCTGTTGTTTTTCATTGAATAGCATATAATGTATATGATACATTTATAAAATTATTCTGTTCTTTTTTCAATTTCTATTGATTTTTCCCCTTCTCTTTTTTTCGTTTCTTTCTAGTTCATCTCTTGATTTTCTGAGTTTCTTCTCAGTTATGCATAGTTTCTCACAACTGGCAAAAGACATCGGTGGAATCAAGTCAAATAGGGTACTTTTATTTTAATATTTATTTTTCCTTTTTTTGGCTTTATACATCATAGCCAGCTTTGTGAGGTGCTGCATTTAAATACAGGCATCATTAGTGCAGATTTCTGTGTGCACAAGTGAGAGCAGAATTGGCTTAAAGTCTACGTCAAAAGGAAATTGTGTAGGATCCTGCCGTCCCTGTTTCCCATTCCAACAGCAACGGGCTGAATCAGAAGGAAACTAATGAATTTTGGTCCATTTCCTTCAGCACACCAAAGCTCTTTAAACACACACTGAAGAAGGGAAATGAAGTAGGATTAGTCCATTTCCCTTTGAAGCCAGCTGTGTGTTCACAGTGCAAGTACTGGAACGTAATTTCATTTGCCACTTCCTGGCAGTGAGCCAAATTGTAGTATCATCTTAAATTGATGCAAGAGTTGAAAATACCTGGTGTAACACACGGACTGCCTCTGAGCAGTGAGTCAGAAATTGGTGTCGGAATGACAAATTAACTTGTGTTGTTATCCTTCAGTTCTTTGCCTCTTTGGCAAAAAGAACTCATATTTTTCTTTAGCTTTGAAGTGGCCATATGCAGTTCTGGGCCTTATTTTCCCTTTTAGATTCCCTTCAGGTTTTCCCTTTTAGTCTTCAAACGGGACTGTGAATTTTTAATGTAGTGTTAAGATATGTTGTTTTTGGGTTTTTTTTAGTACTATAAAGTTGTATTTCATCTTATGCAGAGTGTGTTTTGGGGAGGAAGGACGTTTGAGGAACTGTGTAGTGCTGCATATGTGTGACTTATGCAATTACAATTGTTCTGCCTTTATATAGGACTTCTCTCTCCAGAAACTCTCAAAATATTTTGTAAACAATACAATGATTTCATAGCATGTGAAACTCTTCAATTTTCTTAGTGCACCAAAAGGTCGAGACATCACAAAAAGTGTCTGAGTGCTGTGTCATAGATGTGAAGGGAAGAATTGGAGCACCTGGGCTGGAACTGTTCTAAAGATTTCTTGGATCTCTGTGTTCTCACAGAACCTTAATTGTAACGTGTCCACAGGCACTGGCCTTGGCTCTGCTTGTTATGGAGCACCTGCCTTTTCCATGTTTTTCCACGCCACTGTGGTTTTTCTCTGTTTAGTTATGGCACATTTTTGAAAGGTGCAAACTAAGCTGACAAATGTGCTGCCCTGGTGGCATAAATGCAATTGCACCAGGCATTTATTGGTATGGCAGTGTTGGCTGGAGGTTACCCAGTTTTCACAGTGTGCATCGATGTAGCAGTGCTGGCAGAAATTTGTTCTGTAATGCTGAGTCTAGGGATCGGTGGATGAAGATTCTTGGTTGCCCTTAAAGTAGATGCATAGTAACCAAATTAGGGATTTGTAGATGAGAACTGGGACTTCAGACTCAGACTCAGCCGAGAGGTGAGAGGAGAATCAGTGGAATCCTCAGAGCACCAGAGCAATATTAGACTGTGTCAGGCTGAATGCAGCACAGTTTCTCTTTGAGGTTCACCTTTGCTTGCAGATTGAGGGAGCTGCTGAGTTGGTGACAGAACTGACAAAAGGCAACTAACATAAAAACATGCTGGCAATAAATTTAAGGAAGTTATCAATAAATATAAGGAGAATTGCTTATTATTTTGACTGCAGTTTCTTATCTAATAACAGTACCGTCTATAATAGCAGCAATGGATTATAGGAGAAGAGCTGAGTTCATCCCAAAATCTGAATCTGTATGGCCTTGGCTTTTAAGAACATTAGGCAGACCAAACCTATGAATGAATGAAACTGATATCTCTTCAGTCTGTTTCAGTTTCAGTGTGGAAAAACCAAAGGAATTTTTTAGTTAGCTCTTCTTTGTTCTCAGGAAGGCACAGTGAAAGGAGGGAAAATGAGAAAAGATGTGCTTGCATTCCTAAAGAGGCCTTAAAAAAAAAAGTCAGCACAACACCCAACACCCGGGTGATAAAGAGTCAGGTAGGAAACAATGAACCGCCTTGAGAATTTGTGTGCAAAACTGCCCTTAAGTTAGAGCTACAGGAAAACTTGGCAAATATCAGTATGTACTGTTAACTCAGCCAAAATAAAACTGTCAGTATTCTGCAAAGCCCAGAAAACAGTCCCAAATGTGTGCACACAGATTAGACATGCATGACTTTTAGGGGCCCTGAGATGGAAGAGGATGCACCCAATCAGGGGAGCGGGGAAAAAACAAACAAACAAAGAAGTGCAAATAATTCAGTACTCCCCCGTCCTCCACTATGGAGATGTTCCCTTTTGTAACTAATACAACAGAGGTAGAAATTAGGCCACAGCATCACTGGAGCAGACGGGCAGGCTCTGTCTGTGCAGCAGCAGCATGTGCTTCTTTTCAGGGAGTTGCATGGCAACGGAATGCTGTCCGCCTGGGTAGCTGCAGGAGCCCATTGAAACCCGTGGACAGCCAAGAGAGAAGGAGAGAAAGGAAGAAAGGAGTGGGGGAGTGAGCTCACCAGTTCAGACATTTCTGGCAGCAGAGCAAGGACACCAGGAATGAAAGAGGGGAAGTAAACTAGGAAATGGGAGAAAAACTGTGGCTGTTAAAGAGTAAGGATCTCCAGAGATGCCTAATTTTATTTCATACAAGACAGAGGGACGTAATGTCATTGATTTGGTAGAACACGTGAGGATGGTCAAGTTCACAGAGTATGCTATTCTGTGCAAGTTGAACAGGCATGCTTCTGGAAATCAGAAAGTCCTTGCAGAAAGCTGGATATGCACACATGATGTTACTGTGGGGACTGAGAAGCATCCTCTAAGGCAGCTACTTGCCCTGTGTGGCACTCTGGGTGATGGGGCTTTCACGTCAGTAACCTCAGCTGCCACTAGCCCAGCAAAGACATGCAAGCTCCTTTAATGACATCATTAAATGCTGTGCTGAGGACAGCATCTATTGCAGTGACCAATAACTAGATAGCTATGCCAAGTGACTAATTTCTGTTAGTTAGTTTGGGAATTAGCTAAATATCACTACAGCTGGGATTTGAACGAGTCTAAGGGAGTCAAGTGTTTAACTCTCACTGAATTTCAATTGCATACCTCCCAGGGAAAATTAATGAGCTGATTCCTAGGAAACGCTGCCATTTCCAGAAGAGCCCACATTTATTGCTTGCTGTCCAGTTGTGTTTTCCCCCTCCTTTATAGATATGAAGTATTCATTTTTACATGCAGAAATACTTATCGTAAATCTCATTATTAACTTCAGAAATAGAGAGTCCTTGCTCTTATGTAACAAACTTTAAAATGCTCCAATTAAATTCTTCTGCCAGAGTTGTGCAATAAACTGTTTCAAAGACTGACACTCTGACCACTCTAAGTTAGCAACCGACTGATCTAGCTGGTTAGTTCCCCCACTCACGCACTCAACATCAGATTCCAGAAATGAGCACTAAGTCAGCCTTCACCAGAGGCTGTTGCAGCATGCTTTCTTAGTGAAAACTCAAACCCTGAAGAAAATGTTGGAATTAGTTGAATATCCAAAGAGGAAATGTTCTTTTAAACTGGACCAGTATTCCATCTAATGTGAAGCCAATCATTGACAGTTACCAGAAGTACAAGGATGTGTGTGATGAGTAGTTTTGAAAAGGATTGCCTGTAAAGAGAACTTCTTTCAATCCAAAACTTGTTAGTGGTGGGATTATTTTTTTTAAATATAAAAATATAAAATATATTTTTAAGAGAACAGCTGAATCAGGGCCTAACCTCTGATTGACCACCTGAGGCGAGCAATGAGGCAGTTCTAGGAGCACAGGTGAAGGCAAATCACCTGTGCTGCTGGAAGGGGTGGAGCCTGGCTACACCTCTCCTGGACCCATTTAAGAGCTGACTGCCAGTAGGGAAGGATCTCTTCTGGAGGTCCCTCCTTTGGAGTTTTACAGGGAGCCCAGGATAAGGGTAAGCACTCTTATTTCTCTTATTTATTCCCTTTTTGATATGATAACTTGCTTAGCCAAAGCCTCTGGTATATTTCATAATTATAAGATCTGTATATTCATTGATTATACAGGCCCTTACAGAAAAATGCAACTGTTAAGCGTTTTGTTATTGTTTTATGATGAACAATTTCAATATTGCAAGACTGTCCTGTTGTGTGAAGGCCACTTTTCAGCAGCATCCAGCCACATCTGAATTTCAGGAATGAAACTAACAGACTCTGATAAAAGCAGCCTGGACCTTTTCTCAATTATATAATTGTGTGATTTTCTGTAGTGGAGGCAGAGATTAGGAAGCTCTCTTTGCAAAAAATACTCAAGGAACCGTACACAGTTTTTAAATTACATCTGAGAAATTCTGTTGTATGTGTTAACAGAAAATTACAGTTTCTCCCATTGTGAGGTATGAAAGAAACTCTAATAAAAGGTAGACAAAATAAGTAATTTCCTTTGAAAACCAGAATGTAAATTACTGGTTAACTTTTTATTTTCTTGTTGCCTTTTAGTAAGTGTTGTGGTTTTGTTGTTTTTGGCTTTTTTAGAAAGGTAGGATGTGTGGGGAGAACTAACCATCTAGATAACAGTTGGCTGTGCTAGGTACAGCTGTAGCATATGCTGCACTTAAGGAAGCAAATCTTTGCGGATCATACATCCGATGTACTGATCTATGACATTCATACTTCAATTCACAAGTGCAGACATTTAGGGTCTTTTTTGTAGATTCTATGTTGCTGCTGTCATCTAGCATATCATTCCTATTACTCTCAGTTCACTAGGTTGTGCAAGAAACAGTTTTTCTTTCAAAGCCCAGGAAATGAGCCATGTTGATTGTTCATCAGAGAATACAGCTGAAATTCAGCTTTGTGTCTGACTGCAGGAGAATTTTTTTCTGTAATCAAGAACCATGTATCCATTCTATCTCTGAAAGTAGGATCACAAATTCCCAGCTTTTCCAGGACGCGCGAATATTTCAGCCATTCTGATACAATAGTACTGGGCTCAGCCTTTACTTTTCTCTTATCAGATTTGCCATACTGCACAATACAATAAAAGCCCACACAAAAAAACAATGTTAAACCGAGGTTAAGGTGAGGACGTATACTCGCTAAGGAAGGAAGTTCTGAAATACTGTTTTCATTAAAGTCTTCACTCAACAAACATTATCAAAAGTCAAAGGACCTGTGGCTGAGGACTGAAAGTATCCTAACACTTTTATTGCTGCATTTGTTGTGGTATGAGCTTTATTGTACAAAGTGATTCTTCAGTGATCTGCTCCATCTTGGTAATCCCATCCACTATCAAAATGAACAAAAAGTTACTGCAGTAGATTAGTTGCAGTGCTTGCTGCTGTGCATTTTAATTCAGCAGTAGACTTTTTTTTCTTTGACGCCTAGAGAAGGCATTCGAAGCAGAGAGCTTATGTTCAATTCTGAAATTCTCCTTTGACAAACTTCCTCTAATCATCCTGTTAAGTATATTAAGCTGTGATGTACCAGCTTGAGTAGCTGATTTCAAGGGTGGATTTTCTGTGTGCATTATTAATTGGCAATGGATATTCCATGTGCAAACCAACATGGAGCTTTTAAATTTTGCCCAGACATAATTTTCTGAGAACACTTACTCAATTTCATTCAGGTATCACAGAAAATATATTTGATACAAATCTCACTCACTTTGATGTGGTTTCCATAGATTTCATGAATAGAATTTGACACCTAGATTTCTTTTTTTCCTTCTTTATTGACTCCCTTTTATGTTTGCTTGCATTTTGGCACGGTATCATTCTTACGTATCATATCCTGTACATAATTTTAAAATGACCTGGGGTAATTTAAGGAATTTCATGGAATACCATGTTCCACTGGCAAAGTATTATCAGAAATTATTACTCAGCATTCTCAGTAGATTTTTTTTTTTTCTGTGATAGCAAGAGAGATTTTTTTTCAGTTAAGTTAATGTAATCTGTAAGTATACTGTGATGATAAAATAGAATCAGCTGGTAATAAATAAATGTCAAGCAAAAGCCACAGTTTGCTGATTCCAGTAATGAGGATATGGAAGTAGCAGAAGGAAGCCATAATGACCATAGTAACATCAAACAGTCACACTTCTTACAAATATTCCGTTCCTTCAAAAGAATAAAAATGAATAGTGTTCACTGAGTAATCTAAATTGTGTAGGAGGGGCGTTGATCAATGTGTCAGAAGGTTTGTGCACACCTCACCAGACCTGTGGGTTTTAATGGAGGGCAGTGGGGAGCACTGCAGCACTCAGAATCCTGCTGTGGTTGCTGCTTGACTTCTGAACACACTGTAAACAATAAAAACAATTCTGGTGCTTTCTAATTGCCTGACAACAAGCATAAAGATATGAATATTTATGCAAAATGATTTATGGTCTGGTAAAGTAACCAGACTAATCTCAGTTTTATAACTGTTGTTTTGTACCAGGAAAGATCAGGATTAGAAGGGTTTTTAGTTTTATTTGATGCACAAATAATTAATAAACACTCTTAGGTCAAAAGAAACAAAAATTTCAAAGCTGTGTATATTTAATTTCACTTCTATATTGGAGACAGATCATTAAGCATATCGAAACAAGCTCTGAGGATTTTACTGTTAGTGTAAGTTCACTCATGGATGATTTTATTCTGGAAAAAGAATGTCCGTACACTGACCGTTGGTGTTTTTAAGAAGGTGTTCTACTTCAAACAAATATATCATATTTGTATGACAACATTAGGCAAGACCTTGGCTTTTAACAAGATATCATTCCAATATATACAGGCTTTTATTGCGACGTGCTGTGGAAAGATACAGTGCAAGGTAGAACATATCAGTTTGTAAATTCTGGAGGGAAGTCTGTGATCTTATGTAAGCTGCTCTGAGAAGCTTTATTTTTTTTCTCATTTCATTATTGATCTTCTGTTTGTTTATTTGTTTGTTCTCCATTTCTTTCTCTATATTTAAACTTTTCTTCTTACTGACAGATAATAAAATCAATGAATTAACAAATAAAACATATGAAGTAAATGATGATGAGATTTTTCAATCATTGTGAATGCTCTGTTTATTGTGAACTGGGCTGTGTTTCTTAAAAACCAGTTGTCAAAATATGATGGCTATCAGATTAAGAACAAATTCTGAGTTAATTTCTTTTATATTTAAATACAGATTCTTGATTGTCTATGTTGTCATTGCTGATAACTTGTTGAACAGTGGCCACTCCCCCAGCTGGAGTAATGTATCAGTATAAGTACACCAATGAATCAATGGTTCCATTTTTCTTTCCTCCCTCACTTCCCCCCCCTGAATTTCATCAGTTTTACCCTCTTGTGCTTTCCTTTGACTTCTTCTCAATTGTGTGGTTATTTAGAGAGCAGTCCTAGTGTATATAGGGTTCTTTAATATAATACATGTTTTCACATTTAATTTGCTATAAAATTTACGTATGTTTGGCAACGCCACATCAAATGAGAGTAAATCCTAAGGAGGTGCCCCTTACTTAACCCAGTATCTTGTGTTATCCAAAGAATAACTTCAAAGCTGATTATTTTACCAAGAGGCACCACACAGAGCAACCCTTTGATTCTCTCCTTTTACTGCTCATGAGCTCTGATAAAACAAATTAAAATAAAATTTCTCAAAGACTTCTTTCTTATATTTTCAGTTGCCCCAATAAAAGGGATCACCTCCACATTATTGGGTGTGCTGTAAACTGCTTTTCTGTTGAACTGCAGTGATTACCATTTACACATTCCTTAGTTTAAAGGAAAAAAGAAAGCTTTAAAACATGGAGCCTGTGTTACACAGCCCTGTCATTGTGTTTACATGATTCAATACTGCAGCTGTTTTTTTTTCTTTTACTCTGACAATAACTTCAGATGATTTTTGTTGAAGTGAAATCATGTTCCTGTTATTCACCTATATTAGAAAAAGCCTACCGTGTTTGAAAGTGTCATCATGATTGAAATTGTATTGAGAATTTAACAGATATGAGCAGATGTGTCCCCAGTTCAATTCCTCCACTTGGTTATAGTGAAAGATGTGTACTTCTGAGAACCACTCTTTAAGTAATGACTATACCATATGTTGTTGTAAAGAAAAACATTAAGGTTTGGCTGTTTAAAAAAAAATACTGTGTATCATTCAAACTCATTTAAATTACCCAAGTTATCTCAAAACACAGAATGAGTGGTTTAAATCAAACGCTTCATTAGTGCTGATTAGCATTTAACCTCGTATGCTCTAAAAAGCTATGTGGCTAATTGAGAAAGACTTAGAAAATTGCTAGTTTTGTACCAGTTTTTTGGCAAATCATTTAACTGGGCTGTCCTGAAGGCTTGTTTGATATGTGAGAATGTAGCCATCTCACACTGTTTTTATTATGAATGCAGGAAGTAATGGTTATTAGGGCCTGGGAATCCCGTTAAAACATATCCTTGATTTAACATGTCTCCACTGACACTAGATTACTTTGTAAGCAAAGGAAAGAGCTTGAAGCATTCAAGTATTAGAAGCCTTTGCATAAGGTTAAAAAAAAAACAAACATACTCATAAATGATATAAAAGATGAAATCAACAACCTAACTCTTAGTGCACTAAAAGTAGCCACACACTTTACATATGAACTCTGTTAACTTAAAATATTTTGAAACAGCAAATAAGAGAATGTTAAGTCAAGCTTATATGAAGAAGTGCTATCTCTTACTGGACAAATTGACTTAACTGAAATAACAGCTGGACTTTCTGGGGAATCGCATCTTAGACTTCAAGTGAAGCAACTTCTCTTGTCTAGTAAACATACTTGCTGTCCCTGTACAGCAGCGTCATTACTACTAGAAACATATGTATTTGTGAAAAGAACTTTTTGTTTCCTAGTTAGTCTTTGTTCTGTTTCACAAAATGATTGCTTCCTCTCCGGAGCAAATTCAGATGCAATACAATGAGTCAATGAGTCAACAGTGGTGTTTTGTGCCATGTGGTCCCTGTTAGAAGTGGTATGCTTTGAGCCGAAAATCCTCAGACACAGCTTGCATGGAATTGCTGTCAGAGCCATTAGATGTGTTCCAACTTTGTAGCCACAGGGTGTGCTAGACACTGGGCCTGGAGACTCTACTTCTGTCACTTACAGCTGAGCTTTTATCCTCTGAGTTTGAACCCTTGATAACTTGGTACTGTTTCAGGTCTTGCTTTATAGTATTTTCATAGAGAAAACACCAATTGTAATTAATATTTGGTCTTTTGAACAGCATTCTGAAGTCCTTAGTAAATTCTGCCTGTAAGTAGGATATGGGCTGAGAATAACAGTGGCCCTGGTGATCTTTTCAGACAGACTGAGGAATGACTTTTAAGGCTGAATGAGCAGTTGTGTTGGATCATCAGGAGTTTGCTGTCTGTAGTTTCTGTATTTTGGCTGTCAAGGGATTTTTCACATTTTGTCACTGCTTTCTACAGTATTGAAACCAATATAACTTCTGAAGTACAAATATGCTTAGTATCTTATGTATGATTTTTGAGTAAGGATAAGAAGGTTTTCTAATACATAAGTAATGATTAGGTGATGAAGGAATGCATATTTAAGAGTGTAATGCAGTGGCACAACCAATGAGTTGTGTAAGCACAGCCACAAATACTGTAGCTGTGGTAATCTGTGAACATAGAAGAACAAGCAAGGCCAGGATTCTAGGAAGAGGCAAAGGCAAATAGCTTTCAGCAGGAGCAACAGATATTCTTTTGTAAATGCAAGAGAAATGAAGTAGAAGCAGCGAATTTCAAACTTTATTCTGTTTCTGAAAAATTGCTTTGATAATTCACCTGTTTGTGTTAATCTATGAAATAGTTTAAGAGACAAAAGCGTGGCAAGTACTACTGATGGCGTAGAGGGAGATGGAAAAGTCATTAGCCACTGGGAGACTGTAGGATAGTTCTAAAAAGCTGCAACAAAGGGAAAGCTGAAAAGCAAGTACTGAAGAGAAAAAACTGACGTAACGAGTTTTGTATAAACAAAACCCCAGCAATACTCTCGCAAGGTAATCTCTTGAGTTCTAGTCATTTCTTGTGGGTGTGTGTCAGAATTTCTCCACCAGTATCCTTGCCAGATAGTGATGCGCTATCTTTAATGCAATTGTCTACTTACTTCAAATACAAATGTGAAGACTTCCTTTGTTCTTGCATTTTCTTAAGATGAAAGTTTTCTCTCTTAAAGCGTAACACACTTGTTCTTTTACTTGGTGAGAGAATCAAAGCAGCTGAGATTGCATAGAATTGTCTCTAATCAAATGAAAGCAGATAACTCTGTGGTTTGAAAGTGAAACCCAGCAGCAGTTCCAATGGAAACAAATCTCATTAACTGTAACTGTTTTTTCTATTTATATTGCCTTGTTTTCTATCTGCTTGCAAATTGCTGTTCCTTTCTTCTTCTGTTGTAGTTCTAAGAAGCCAAAATGGAGCTAAAGTGCTTTGATTGTATTTACATTATCCAAAAAGTCATTGCCTCTCATATCGTGTGGAAGGTACATGATCTGTTTTTTAAAGAGTCAGTTATTTGAACTTAATAGAAAGTTTGTTCTTTCACAGTATCAATAATTCTTTGATAACAAATTTGTCTGAAATGCTTTCAAAGAAAGATATCTTACAAAATTTCAAAAGAAGACCTGATTGGAGGCCTACTGAAGTGTTTCCTGGAACAATACAATTCTCAAACAAGTGTTGTTTATTAAATGCCTTTGGTAGTGTATGCATTTTATTTTTAGCAATGATGAATGTGAATGTTTATGAAACTTCTTTTTTAGCCTGCAAATTGTCCTCCCAGAATATAATACAGTCCTGCTGTGAAACACGGAACAAGATTGATGAGCTTTGCCCACTTGTCACTGCAAAAGTCTTACTGAAGATGTACTTTAGAGAAGTTGCATCTCACATTCCTGATACTAAAGATATCTATAATGGAATTGATAGGATGACAAACATTGGTTTAATATGCAAATCCGTATCATAGCAAAGAACAAAATAGCTAAAGTGTTTTTCGAAGTGGCAATTGTGAATGCAAGCAAAGATGTAAGCATTTGCACACAGTATGCTTGCATACACAAAAGTGGAAATTTGTGTTCTAATGATACCTCTGCTTGCCAAATGTTGAATATGTAAATATGCAAGCAGGTAACTTGAAAGGACAATTTCTCATGCAGCTCAATACCTCTGATACACACAAGAGCTGAGAACAGCAACAGTTGTGTAGCATTAATTCACTCCTGTGAAAATAAAAAGGTTGTATTCACTTGTAACACTGGATACTGAATGTGCTTAATTTGCATGGGAAAGGTAAAGTTTTTGTGTGCTTGTTTAAAAAAATAATTTCTTCTGGGTCAGGTGATATGAGCTACCAGTTGCTTAATGATAACTGTTTCATAAAACTTATACAGTATATCAAAATCATCATCCACGATTCTAATCAGTGAAACATACATTTCTGTAATCAACTCTATTTTAAGGGAGAATATATGGAGAAATGCTTATGATAAAATGTGCAGTTCATTTTTACAAAAAATCTGTTAAAAAAAAAAAAAAACAGTTTGTAAAGAGAGGGATTGCATCAGAGGAAAGACGTTGAAGTCAGAATAGTCTTGTTCTGGAAAAATAAGGAGGAAGGGAATGGATGAAGAGTAGGATAATGAATGATTGTAAGTAAATCAGGCTAGAGTTGGTAAGTTCAAAATGGCTTCATTAGTAGTAAAGAGAAGTCTGGGAATCAAAATAGTGTAATTTTAATAGAGTGTGGAGATGATTCTTAGGCATTCAGTGCTGTTGAAAAAGAACTGATAATGAATGGAAATTTAAAAATCTCCTAAATGCTGGTACTTTTCACATTCACAGATCACAACATTATTGACACTGGAAGGGACTTCAGCTGACTGCCTGTCCCAAAGCCCCCTCTCAAAACAGGGTCAACTACAACCAGTTGCACAGGGCTGTGTCCATTTGGGTTTTCAATTTCTCCAGTGATGTCACTTTCACAACTTGCATGGACACCCTGCTCCATTTTTTTAACCAACATCACAGGGGAAAAAAAATCACTTTTTATGGTTAAATGGAATTTCCTGTGTTTCTGTTTGCTCTCGCAGAGAAACTAAACTAAATGCTTAACACATTAACAGTCTTAAACACTGCATTTCCAATTAAAGAATGAAGAATTTCTTTTTCCTGTATTGGCTTACAATGGGTTTTGAGCTTAAAAAATCCTTTTTGCATTGAGCATATCGTTAGGTAGGTTTTGACTATTTCAGGAAAATCTACCAAAAAAAAATCAAATAATGTGCAATGGCATTACAAGTCCAGTTTTATAGTTAGAAAAATGTAAATCTCTTCACAGTTCTAAATTAGTGCTTGAAATAGATACTCAATGTGCATGTTAGCAATATGCAGTATTCCTTCCTGAATGTGGGTAATAATTGGCTGGGGGAAGTTGCTGAAAGGGGAAGAAAATCACATTGTATTTTCACATATCAGGTTTAGTAGACTATCTAATTATAATTTGATTGTCAGTGGAAAAAGTGCTTGGGTAATCTTTTCCAGAACCATAAGAAGAGAAAGGGGGGGAAAAAGCCAGCACTTTCTTACCTGCATTCTGGTTGCTGGAGCAGTGATGTAGCTTTGTGCTAAAATACTTGATTTTTTTTTTTTTTAAACCTTGTTTTACACACTTGGAGTTTCTCTATGTAACTGCTTTTACTAGGATGATGCCATGACTGTTCAAATTCTAACAAATACTATTTTGGAAGGATACATGTATTGTCTATTCCTGAGATTTTTTTCCACTGTTTCATGTCACATATGTAAAATATAGCCTTTTCCTTTCCTTGTGTCTTGTAAAGGCACAACTGTTGCCTTTACAGCAAAGCTTCTGAGTGAAGTTGCTGCTCATACAATCTAGGAGCTACACGACATCTCTTTTATATCAAAGAAAAAGTGTTTAAAAAGATTTACTTTCTGGCATGAAAGGAAGAAGAGGTTAGGAAGCCGCCTTAGGTTTTAGTTAATTCTTTTATTATCAAATTCAGGTTCAGAATGATGATGTTGGCCACTATTATTCCAAAGGGTAAAGTCACATTTCTCACTTAATTTAGTTCCATACTGTGATCAACTTCATATGAAATTTCTTCACACTTTTGCAGCCAGTATTGCTGTTTGCACAGGATTGTGCAGTTTAATCTGTTACCAAAGAGTCAATATCAAAGGTTTTTGCAGTGGCAGTTGCTCATACAAAGTCATTTTCTATGCTTATCGTGGTAGCTGGCAGGTCAGACGTTTTACAGACTCCACAGTATGTTATGCACTTCAACTCATTAAGACTCGTGGTCAGTGTGTAATTCTCTTCTAAAGTGCAGCCTGTGATGGATATGTAGCAATGCATCTCAGTTAAAATCAAGATCTACCAGATCTGATGTGCCTGGAATCAATTCACAATGCAAGGATCTATCCTGCAAAAGGTGGTGGATAGTCTTGTCATGTCATGAAGGCCCACTTAGCTTTGGAAACTATTCCATTCCCTTGAAATTTTGCATTCTGAGAACACAAAGGTGACTTTGACTTGTGCATCTTCAGTAGATATAATGAACACAAGGTCTCGAAGAGTCAAACTTTTTAGTAAGTAGTAGAAGAACCCACGTAGCAAGGGGATGTTCTGTTATCATTGTTTGCTGTCTGCTTCATCGGTTTTAGACACTTCTGTCTTTGGCATTTGGCAGTACACTTTATGACACAAGGTTTCAAGTCTCCTGAGCAGAGCAGCCTTATGAGTCTCAGCTTATGAAATCTGTAATATTTTTCTCCTTTTTATCAGAGTTTATAGTAATGGCAAAAGATATATTTTATACCAACATAAAAGCAGTGCGCGATCCTCTCTTTGTCTATAAATGCTTTCTTACTGCAACTGGCTTGTTCAATATTAGGATGTTTTGACTGTACTCTGCCTCTGAAGCTAGGGTAATGTACAAACTATACTGTGATGAATGATGAATTACAAGGAGGAGACGTGGGGATTCTCAGAGTCCACTTCCAGGATTTGTGGATGCAATGAAGATGATGTACTGGATACCAAAAAGATCTGTTCTTTCTCTGAGAAACACAGGTTGTGTTTGGTTCTTGTTATGCATATTTCAGAGTGCGAGGAAGAAAATCTCTTGCATCTTCAGCTTGACGTGGTGGTCCTCTGGAAGCCAGGGCTGTGGTTAAGTCTATGTATGTTCTCCTGGTGTTACAGAGGTCAAAAAGGCCTTTACTGTTTTGAACGGCTGTTTTTTATGCAAACAATCTGAAAAAGTAGCTGGGAAGTAGATGTGGGAAGAAATAAATTCCAGTCACTAGGAACTGAGGCGCAGGAGGCGGAGCTCATAGGCAAGCTGGCTTGCTTACATACATGTAGACAAGCTTGATTTTTATTTTTTTTTGGTTTATCCCACTTGTAGGAAATCTTGATGTATTAAAGAGTGATTGTGAATGGAATGATGCAATAATGCCCTTAGCACTTCTAAACTCATTGCCATTGTTTGTCTTATCTCTAATCTATTTCTAATAAGGTGTCACAAATTTGGCTTTTAGGTGCAAAATAGCTAATTAAAGTCATGCTTTCCTTTTTCCATTTATATGTTAACATTTTCAGTTTTCACACTTACAAGTGTAACTGATTGTTTCTAACACCCTGATCACAAACTCTAACAGCACCTAATCTCTGTAGGTTTAGAAAAAAACAAATGTAGGAAAAACTCTAAGTATAACTAGAATTTCTTCATGCTGCTGGAGTAAAATATTTTTGAGGGGAAAATAATGCGCCTGTCATGACTTGAAGACCAAAGAACATATTCTCCTGGTGTAAAATGTCTTCCCCATCTGTATGCCTGGTCTTATTACTCTTCATATTTTCTTTTGTTTTCACCTTCAGATCCAAACCACTGGAGTTAGTTCTTTCTCACTGTTTTCCTATTGGATAGCTTTCTCTTGTTGACTAGCCTGCCTGTTGTCATCTCTGTGGTCTTAGCTATGGATGCTGCCTGCTGCCATAGTCCTTAGCTATGCATTAGTATCAGCTGTGATTTGTAATTGTGGTTTCTGGATGTTTCTAAATTGTTAAGAATACGTTTTTAGAAATGACTGGTGATTGAGGGTATGTATCTGGACACTTCTGAAACTCACACTGCTGAAAGTGAGAACCATTGCTGCATCTGAACAGTCCAAATAAAAAAAAGACTCCCACTGACAAAAGGAAGATGCAGCAGCCATGCCACAGTCTAAATGAGGAAATACATTCTGTCCTCAGTTTCATCTTCCTTAGCTCTCTATCTAAAGCCAAATCTGAGGAAGGTCTCCCTGCTGACAGAGTTTCAAGAAACTGTTTCATTTTCTCTCACAGAACTCTCGAACTCCTATGTTGCTTATTTATTTTAGTCATCCTCTCTAGCTTCATGAAGCTCTTATTTTGTACTTAAAATACTGTACACTTTCAGTACCTTTCTCTCTTCTAATAAGATACTTCTCCTGATTGCTCCTACGCTATGCTGTGCGATCAGAATGGTAACATGTAAGAATGTATGCATCCCTGTAGTTTCAGTGAACCTTCTCAAAAACTGGAACTTGAGTGTAGACCTGAATGTAGGAATGACTTCACTGCCTCAGACCAAAGTTTTGTCTTAGCCACTGAGTCATTGTCTTGCCACTGGCCAGCACCAGAATATGGGGAAGAGTGTAAGCAGATGTTAAACATACAGCAGTGTTTCCTCTGCATACTCTCAGCCTCCAGGGGTTTTCAGTTCAGATATGGCCTCTTTGCACTTAATTGCCAATGTTGAATTTTCTTCCATTAATTTTGTGATATCAATTATTATATACTTCTAAACTTATAGCATCTTTTAGTTCTACAAATGATCAATATAGTATGAAGAAATACCTCCTTGTATTGAGGATTGAATCTTGAATCTGATAGTTTCTAGTTTTTGTCAGCCTGATTATATACTCTCATCTATTTATCTTTGTCCTGTAAAAATTGATGAGGTTATCTACCTAGATGCTTGAGAACTCTTGTATATTGTTGTTTTATGCCCGAGGTGCATATAAACATGTGATGTATAGTTTATCTTGCTAGACTGAACAGCAAAATAAATATAATCTATTCATGAGGAAATTACTGAATCCTGATTTTAAAGTAATCTTCATTTCAGTCTAACTCTCTCACTATTTCCTTAATCTAGAATATTGCCAATTGATATATTTCTGTTTACATTTTGTTCCTAATTTGGGATACTATAAACCTTGAGAAATGGCAGAAGCATTAGTAACCTGAGCCCTTGCAGCTCTTATTTATTGTCTAGTAACAAACAATGATTACTGCTGAAGAACTGCTCACAAATATATCAAACTTGGCACTCAAATTCTGGATCAAGAGATATATTCAAATTTTGAATCTTTAAACTCTTAGTCATAGTTCCTTAATCTATAAAACATGCATTAGGTATAGTTTATCAGCTCAGGGTTCAACTTGAATCAGATATTTTGAAGTAGAGATCAGGTGGGCTGATAATACAAATGCTGCTAAGTAACATTCTCTTATCTCCAAACACTGCAGTTCATCTACTTGCCTGATGTGTTACTCACCACTTACCATTTCTTTATCTCATTAATAGCTTTATCCTCCCTTCTCCTAGCCCTGAGCTAGCTCCTTCAGCCTAATGCTGTTAGTTCTTGACCAAGCAATTTGTTAATCAATGCCATGAGAGTGGCATGTTATCTTTTTTTTTTTTTTTGTCTTCTCATGACTATACAAGCATCTCAATGCAAAGGAACTGGTAATATTTAGACAAAGAGGCTTTTCCAAAATTAAATTTATTACACAGGAGAATTAATATAGTGGAGGGATCTGTTCACAGGAAAATGAACTTGTCACGTAGGCTGTAGGAAAGTCAGTGCACAGGTGCTATCCAGTGCTCCTGGGAGGATGCTTGACTCATTCAGTCCTCAAGACCAGTATATGAGTAAGCTGCAGCACAAAGCCAGGAGAATGAAAATTACAGAAAATTATTAATTTGAAAGAACTTTCTTCCTTGGATCTTTTTTAAGGAACTTCCCTTTTTAGAGATACAGCAGAATGTTTTTAGACTGTTTTAAACATATTTTATTTTCTCACCATCTCTTGCTATTAAATTCTTTTTAATTTTTTTTATCACCTTTCTCTTTCTATCTTCCTTACTCTCACATTTGGCTTTTGGTTGCTTTATATTTACCATTCTTCTATTGGATCAGTTATCAAAAGTAGTTGCTTTTGATGTGTCACTGTTTTGGAAGCTTTCTGCTTGCTTCTGGTTACAGTTGCATGATTGTTATGGTGCAAATAAAGTAAATAATAGAATCTGTAGTTTAATAAATACTCAAT
Source organism: Tetrao urogallus (assembly GCF_951394365.1). Lineage (NCBI taxonomy): Eukaryota > Metazoa > Chordata > Aves > Galliformes > Phasianidae > Tetrao > Tetrao urogallus. The sequence goes on along the minus strand of NC_136821.1, from coordinate 6,113,134 downwards.
ACTCAGTTCCTATAAAAAGGCAACTGAAAAGTGCTTAGCTTAGAAATAATACCAAGTTTTCTGCTGTTTAATCTTCTGAAGCTGTGGACAGGCAGCATCAGAATAACCACCAGCAGAGGTGCCAACAATTGAATCAGATATCACTGCTGGGAAAAATACATTCCTGAGTTTGACATCTGGGTCCTGCAGCTGGAGTGACTAGAAGAAGAAAGGGAAACAGTACAGACTGTCATCAAAAGAAGGTAGTGTTGCCAAGTGAGCATGGAAATTACATACAGATGCCACTTTTTTTTTTCTTAAGACAAATAGCTCAACTGTACAAAAAACCAACAGCAGCAACATCCAAAGATGTGCTTTGAAGTGCCTGATGGGTAACTGAGCTTTGCTTTTTTTTTTTTTTGTAAATGAAACTGGAGATGTTAGGTTCTGAAGTAAAGTTTATAGTTGTATGCATTTTAACATTTGAACAAACATTGTGAAAAGCATTTATGTGCATAAGAAGGCAAAGAGCAAACATGGTACATTACTGTCTTCTGAATAATTCACTGTTTTAGTTTCCCAGCCCTATTCTTCACTTTACAATGTATCACTCTTGCTCAGCACATCACACAACCACACAGGATCCACTGTAGTGATTCTTGTGAAAAGCCCCAACTAACTGAATGAAAATCAGCTGGAATTGCTTCTGGTATCTGTCATAGCAGTAGAAAAGTCTGGAGAAGCCAGTGCCTGTGTCCTGATCAAAACATATCCAGTGGGAGTCTACTGATTTTAGCAGAGGTTTAAATAAAGTACTAGTCTTCATTCTCTATTTAAGAGGATCAGTGAGTTTACTGTAAATGGGATGACTGAGTATTAGAAGATTTGCTAGAGTGAAGCACGGTACCTTGGCTCAGCCTCTACTTTTACTAGATTTCAAGAAAGTGCTACTTCAGTTGGACACTGCTCAAGAGCTTAATTACTTATGCTTTCAGGGAAAAAAAAAAAAGGTATAATAGAATCTATTTAATGCATGCAATCTTTAGTATACCTTGCTTGTTCTTTAAAATATATATAAAATAATATATCATATCTGAATGTGGATGCCTGTGTATAAAACAACTAAAATTGGCTATTTCATTTCTTTGTGACTGGAGTCAGTAGCCTTTCATTTAAGAAGTATTTTCTGTTGTTGAAAATATATTTTATTTCTCTTTAGCATACATGTTAGGCACACTCCACTTCCTGTCTTTGTTTCAGCCAAAATACAACTTTACTAGATCCACAGGATTTCAGTTTTTCAACAAAAAAAAAATCTGTTTTCACAGATGAAATAGAAAAAGAAATGTGGACTTGAAGGTGTTTTTGAAGTTAATGACTGTTTACATGGATTGATAGTGATAGGACAAGGGGAAATGGTTTTAAACTGAAATGGGAGGTTTAGGTGAGGTGTTAGGAAGAAGTTTTTCACCCAGACGGTGGCGACACACTGGAACAGGTTGCCCAAGGAGGCTGTGGATGCCCCATCCCTGGAGGCATTCAAAGCCAGGCTGGATGTGGCTCTGGGCAGCCTGGTCTGTGGTTGGTGACCTGCACATAGCAGGGGGTTGGAACTGGATGAGCATTGTGGTCCTTTTCAACCCAGGCTGTTCTGTGATTCTTTGATTCTAAATTTCTTAACTGATCAACCCTTCTGGGGAAGACAGATATTAAAGTACATCCACTGATACATAAGTTATGCTTTGTGATACATAAACCCTTCTGTGAATACAAAAAAAAAAAAAAACTCAGTTTGCCTTCTTTGTTGAGGAAACACTGTGCAGTGAGGTCAATAAGTAATAGCATAAGCTTATAAAGGATGCTTTCACTAGAGAAAGTACCAGCACTAGCTTTAATTACACTGTGACTAGAAAAGAGACACCCGAGAATGCTGCAGAAATGAAAAAGGAAGGAGATGTTTCCCTCAGAAATTTTGTTATGGGATTAAGAGCTATTTTTCTTTGAGATCTAAAAATAATCTGTCTTGGAAACAGTTGAGAGCCATCTGTTGGGTGTTAACAGTCTTGAAATAAATTATCTGAATCTATTGTACAATTGAAAAACATCCACATACTGGAATCAATTATAGACCTGTTGATAACTTCAGCTGGAAAGCTGGGTAATGTAGGGATCCTACAGCTTTCCCCTGGTTTGCAAAGGTAGTCCTAGGAAGGCTGTGACATCCTCAGAGGTGCACTTGTTCTGTAAATACAAGTTGTATAGACATAAATAATATCAAATTAGGTGTCTTTTTACAGCAATAACTTAATCTTAAGCAATAGCTATGTCATTGCCATGGTACCTGGTTTTGGAAACAGGATATTTAAGGTCTCTTCAATTGCAAGACCTGCAACATCTGAAAGATTTTGGAATAAATTACTAAGAATGGCTGCAGTGGGAATACTTATTTAGTGAATAAGCAATTGCATTGGTAGTTATGAAGGTCTGCTTCAAGATTCACTTGAGGAAAGGTAATGTAGTTTGGCAGCTAAATATCTTCCCTGAAGGACACTTTACATAAGATACTACAATTTGAAAGGAAAAAAGCTTGAATCCAAATCAATTCTATACAAACAAGACCCTTTCTTGTTTAGCTTGTATTATATCTTGCTGTCTTGGTGCTATCTGAGCAGCATCAATGGGTCTTGCTACCATTTGGGAAACCTGTGTGTATTTCAGTCACACATTGTTCCTGCAGGATTTCCTTAGGCTAAGCTGCAGAAGTGAAAGAACTCCTTTTAAGAGAGTCAGTGAATAACTAGGAAATGAGCATCAAACTAGGCATTATCTGAAGATGTTTGTTAACATGCAGGATGTTCCTTAAGGCCTCTATCTTCAGTGAGAAGAGTTTTTTATTCAGGAATGCTTTTAGAAAAAGCAAGAGTTCTTTTGCATGCATGTCACTATGGGCCCTACTCAGGCAAAGAATACTATTTGATGCACTTGGCACAGGTTTGTTTCTCTAGTTTCCTTGGATATGCTGCAGTACACAGCCTTATTTGGAAGAAGATTGTATCTTTTCAGGAATGAGAATAGGCACAATTTACAACCTTACATGCTTGTCGATAAGGTACTCATTTTCTACTGCAAAGCCTAACTTAAATCATCAGACCTGTGGGTGTATATTGAGGGATCTCTAGAGAAAAAACTAAGCAGTGGAGGAAAGACTGTGCACTTTCAATATAAGACCAGCTGTGGCCATTCCCTTTATCTTGAAAAAATACTGCTTTTTATATTTAACTGAGAAAAAAAACACAATTTTATATAGGTAGCATACTCTACTGTATGAGAGTGATTTTTTTTTTTTTTTTGACTGCACAGTGGAATGGCAAGCAGCTGGAGAAGCATGTTTTAGAAGGGTTCCAAGTTAAGAGTACAGGCAAGGAGATAAATAAGATTGGGTCACAATCATATATTGATAGAAAACTAAAGTGTAATCAGTTGCATTTGTCTGTGACTGTGTGTTTGTGTGTATGACTAAGGAAGAAAAACAATATATCCTTCCAGGAGAATGTTCTTGCTGAAGGCCTTGCCTACAAAATTTACACCAACAAAATCTGGGTGGTTATATGTGTAAAATTTTTTGTAATAGCAGTAGTCTCAGAAGCAGCTTAAGAGTGAAGAATCAACCTTTGGACTATGAATTATTAACTATGAAAGCCATCCACTAAAAAGTTTAGAAGTCATAAACTGTCGCATTGTTAATTCAAAGGCAAAAAAGATCCCTTCAGTGTATTTAGTCCTCTGTTCATTGCATAACAAGTTATCTCTAAGGAAAAAAAAAAAGCCTTAAAAGAATATACATACTATATTCATGTTTATCTAATTAACTTACAGAGAGATTCCTAACTCAGCAGACAGTTTTTGTGTATCAAAGTCAAAGGTCTTAGCATATGTTGGCCTTCTTAAGCAGATGTTAAGCATTTGATATCTAATAAATAATTAAACAGTGGATTCAGTAAATACACACAGACTATGCATTTGGATCGTTTAATATTTGGAAAGCTACTTATTTTCACAAACAAAAATTGTTTAGATAAAGCAGACATTTTAATAAGTTAGGGTGATTTTTGTTGACAAGATTCACTTTGAAGGCTCTGTCAATTTACGTTAGTTAAGTCGCTGCAAAGTCACACTGGAATATTAAATGCATTAACCACTTTTCAGTTTGTGCTTACTGACTGGTAAATTTTGAATCATTAGCTTTTCGCTTTAGATGGTTTTGTTAGGATGGAATGAGATCTTTCAAATATGTTAGAGCACTGTAAGTTCTCCAGTTATACAGTCTGCTCAGATATTTTAAATTAGAAATGAAGCCATTGCATCCTGTATAGGAAGATCGCTGTCGTTAAAGACCAACAATGTAAGCGTGGCTGAAGTGTGGCTCTGTCAGAATATGATTTGATTTCTCGACCCTCTCAAGTCATAAACAATTAATTGTTTCTTTTCCATAATCCTTGTGTATTTATTGTAATGTAATGGAACAAATACAAAGCATCTGGATATAAAAGAATTATAATTAAATTACTCTTTCCAATTAGAGAAAATGATGGGCCTTTCCCTTGATTTAGAGTTGTAATAATCATTTGTAATTTGATTTAAAAGGGGCTTATGGTTGCATTCATCAAACTTGGAAACATTAGGATTGACATGACCTCATAGGTATCTAAGCAAATTACAGGCTTAGAGGTAGGGATATATCATTAACTCTTGAGCTGGCAGCATTTTTTTTTTTCTACTGACCTTTGGTTGGATTAAGTCCAGTCGTCAGAAAATAATTCCATTTTCAGCAGCCAAGAGTTATTAGCAGGTTTTGTTGGTTCAGGATTAAGTGTACCTCAGTGGCTGAAGAGCCTGTTAGGATCAACTGTCCTTTCCCCTATGGAGTTTTGTAGAAAATGAAAGGAGAAAAACACTGCAGCTAGTTTATTTCCAGTATGCATCTTGAATTTACTAGTGTATGAATATCTGCAGCTCTTTTTCATTAATGTAGGAGAGTTCTGCAGTGGCCTAGACTCCATTTACTGACAGCTATATTTATGATTGAGATTTCTACAAACTGGATGCTTTAAACATAAATCTTAGAAAGCTCTTGTTGAATGGTAGCAAAGTAACTGAACATCTACTGCTGTTTATGGACAGAATCATTTCAGACTTGATAGTGCTGAATGGCAAAGCCATTCTGCCTAAGCCCCAGCAGAATAAAGCATTTCCCAGCTTGTTTCAACAGACAGTGCTCGCTCCCATAAATGCTTTTTCAAATGCATGCTTAATCATATGCAAAACATTGAACAGTAGGAGGTGCCTTCTTGCACAAGCAATGTTCTTTGTGAAGAGACTTAGGTGCAAAAGCTCAGGGCTCCTGGCAGAGTAAGGCAGAGTAGTCTCTCCTGGAGGGATGCCTAAGCACCAGTGTATTTGATGGGTACTTTTGCCTTGTGAGTCCTTTGAGATTGTTTACCTTTGCTTAAACTGACTTGATGATTCAGTGTTTCTGTATCCCAATGGTCAAGATGGTCAGGATGGATGAAGGAACAGATAATCACAGATACTTATCTCTGGCTCTGTTGATTTCTGAACTTGGTTAATATCTCCAAACATATCACATCAGCTCAACATAACCTCAGCATTTCAATACCATGTTCAATTTCACGCAGATGTATTCCCATTCTGCTTGCAGGGTATGGCTTTACCTCATAATTTTCTCCAGCATTCATCATTTGTAAATTTAGGCAGTTCCCTTCTCTTCACAATGGCTTCTATAAATCATATTTCTAAAAGTCTTTTGCACGTATTTTGTGGGATGGACATCGTGAAGTCTCAAATTGTGATAGCCTCACTTTACCACACAGAATGTGATTAAGCTTGGGTTGCCAGGAGCTGGAGAAACCGAGTCAGTTGATGATGGTTGGCTTTCCTGATGAGCAACAGGAAATGATCTTAAAAACTGCAAAGCACAGGTATAGATTCTGTTCCTTTAAATAAAACTATTTGCCATTTTTGCTTCAGTAAATGAAATAAATTACACTGGTGTATTCTTATGCTTGTACATACTAGATCAGGGATGTCCAAACTTTTGCCTTGCCTGACTGCATTGAGTGAAGAGGAATTGTCTTGGGCTAAATATAAAATCTATGATATATTTAATGTAATAAGTTTTAAAATGTATTTAATTTTTTTGTATTATTAATTAAAATAAGAAATGGGACAACAAGAACATGAAACTAGTGGGTTGCACATTTACGTGCTAGGTGATGTATTATTGGGAAACTGGTGTCTGTATGTGATGGCGGTGTGTTAACAAGCTTTTAAACAACGCTGGTGTTTCTGACTAAAGATTGCTTCTGAGCAGGTAAAATGGAACTAATTTATTATTGAAAAATAGGTGGCAGCACTTAAAAATCTTGCTTGCAGTAACTGTCCCCACTGATGATTCAATAGTAAGAAGGATAACTGACTACCTGCATCAATTTCATGTGTAAATGCTGCCTGATAGTAATTATTAGCATTTTGTGAAGATGTCCCTAATCTTTCGAGTTTCTTACTGAAACAGAGCTGAAGGTGGATTTTGATGAACAGGAGGGGGTAAGCCACTTGTTTCCCTTTAATGCCTTCTGTCAAAGCCTTCTGTCAAAGGTTTCAGTAAGTTTATATAAGAGGACACATCAGGTTGGTGGCTTTTAGGGGGCCTAATGGACCTCTGGCAAGCAACTGAAAGAGTACATGTCAAGTGTGTGCTACCAGGAAGAGAGTTTTTAAATGGATTAGCTTTACAAACTGGAATTATCCTAGAGATATACAAAAAACTTTGTTCTGAATTGTAGTTAATGAAACTGCTGGCTGGATGAAGAGGCGCTCTTTCAAACACCTGAGTAGCAGAGTGGTTCTTAAATATCACAGGCAAAGGGTCTGGCATCTCTCATCTGTCACAGATTTTATTAGGGAGTGTCCACAAAGTGCCTAATGAATTGAATGCAATTTCTTAATACTCCTTCCACATTACACTTCCCCTTCTTCCTACAGTCTACAGATTCAGGGATTCGTGGCTCTGAGGTTTTTTATTCTCTGGGCAATATGGTCAGATTGGTGTACCCTACATTGAATATTCATGCAGTTGTCAGGCTCTCCCCTCATTGTACAGTGATAGGAGAACAATGCAGCTCCACATTTGACACCACACAATCTGAGTTTGTTTAGGCTGGATTCAACATGACAAGGCTGACTGCATTTCTTCTGTGGGACTAAGTTTGAGTTGTGGTAGGGACTTAATATTTTTTTCCTGAGGATTATTCATACCAAGAGGCAACTTGGTGTGAATCAATAGGTTAATTGTAAGTAGGGAGAGTCACAGCATTACACTTCAGGTAAATTCTTGGCATTTTTCTTAACAGGAAGATTTGCGGAAACATAGTTGCTCTTAAATAGGAGACCAGCACTCTGCCTTTCAAAAAGCATGTGAACATGCATCCTATTCAGAAAGTTCTGTGAGCTGTACATGAATACTTTCAGTCTGATAAGCCAAATGAGTTATAATCAAGAACATGATTGATCACACTTTATAGATTTACTTTAAAAACTGCTATTCAAGATGCCGTGTTTGAGGCTTGTTTCAGGGAGAAGTCCCCTGCAGGGCCACTGTCATGTAGCCAGCGGGTGACCGTGCTTTGGTTACAGAGGAAGCAGAGTTCATGTGCCTTAAAGAAGGGCATCTCATTCTCTCCGCTCTTTTTCAGTATCTTCCCCTCTACCTGAGAGCTGTTTGATGTTTGTTTAACTGTTTGGCTGTTTTCTCAGAGAAGTTTTGGCAAGGTAACTGAAGCAGTCAAACAACAGCTGCTCCCAAAGGGCAAGTCCCACTTCCCCCCAGCTCCCAGGTGCTTAGTTCCACCCTCACTCTTGCAAATGCTCTGGCTTTTGGCTACTTAGTGGGCCAACTTAGTTAAATATGAGGACAGAAATCTATTTACTTTATCCTGCCTGTTCATTTTCTGTGGGTGGAGGGCTTAACAAAACATAGGCAGTCAAAATTTCATTGCTGCTGAAATAAATATTTTGAGAAGTCCATTGCTAATTTTCATTCTTTACTGAGCCATGCATGTGCCTGCTTACTTTTTTATCTTGGATATATTCAGCCTCTGTGTGAGTTAACTTCATTAAGATAGCATAAAATAAATTAGACAGAATCTTTTTTTTTTTCTATTTAGTCAATTAAGTCTGTTCAAAAGGTGTGACTGATATGGTGATATGCCAGAATACATGTCCACAGGACTAAGAATTGGAGAGTATTGAAGATACAAAATGAAAGGATTAGAAGACAAAGGGAGTGAGGGAGTCTGGAAAGCTTCCCAGCAGAGCAAACTATTAGATTGCTTCAAATTCCTGTGAAACCCAGTCTTCAAGAACTGAACTGGCTTGCCAATGAGTCACATGCGCAGCAGGGGTTGAGAGAAAGAGTAAATGAGCAAAGGAAAGGGGCTGTGAGGTGTGAGAATATCCTCTTTGGCTCCACTGACAATTAGATCAGCTCAGTTGCCATCATTAGAGCCCAGGTCCATGCAGGATAGCATTGTCATAGAAAACATAGCTGTGTGAATCGCTGCTTGTGGGGTGTGGGAGAATGACAGCAAGCAAGGAGTGTGGGAGTTGGACTGACCTGGAAGGCTGTGAGAAGGAAAGCAGTCAAAAGTAAGAGTAGAGAATGGCAGGAATGCATCACGACCACTCCTCTGTCAAGTCAAATATAACACAAAACCATACGCTTGTACTATGATCCTTTCTTCCCTCTTATTTGTGTTAGAGACTCTACACTCTCTTATTCATAAATTCCTGTATTGAGTTCCAACAGTGCATTTAACACTTGTATGATAGATGTAATTCCTGCATAAAAGAGAAGGAATAATAGATTGTGGGCTTGCAGCGAACCCAGTTTTGGCAATACACATCTGTTGCTGTCACATTAAAACACTCCTGTTAAAAATCAGTATCATTCTCCTGGTTTCCACGTATTTTAGATGCAGAGTTGATCTAGGGAAACTGAGGTCCCTGTCTGGTCTTCTGCTTGAGCATACCAACATTTCTCTCCCTGGTGAATATCTCTAGGCTGACTTGGCAGAATAGATGTTTTAAAGATAGCTTCAATACTAGGTATTTTCCCCAAGAAAAAATAAGAGCAAATATTAGCCTGAAAAGGGGCAGTAGTGAAGAGGAGCAGTGAGCATGAAAAGGGTGAAAGGTGGAATGTTCAGTAAGAGATTGAGTAGCTGAGTGAGAAGATTTAAAGAAACATTTGGTTTGAAATTTTCAGGTTTGTATAGTAGCTGTTGAGGACTGTCATGCTCACCTTTGGCAAGCTGATACATTAGGAGTTTTGCCAGTGATTATTCTTACTGTCTGGCCTTATTGCAGCCTTGTAGAGCACATCAGTCGGGAGAGTGAATTCAGGGACAGCTGGTGTGCTTGTAGCTGCGTAGTCGTCACTGCTGACACTGACACACAGGTAAGGGGCCCCCTCAGCCCTTCTTATTCAGACCTCACGTTGGGAAGATCTGCCAGATTAGAAGTGCTGAATGGGAATCAAGAAAGTAAACAAATATGTGCTGTGTTTGCACTTTAAGAAGCTGGAGAATAAAACTAGCCTTTGAGTTCAAACTTTGCATATGATATAGAAGTAATTTATCTTTTGGCTAAAGCAAAGCAGATGTTGGAAGGGAAATGCATGTGAGAAGACTTGGAAACTGTTGTGAAGGCTGCTTTTTTGGTTTGAAGAGTTTCTTTATATTTTTTCTTGCTTGTCCAGGTTATCTATACAGTTATATTTTTAAAGGAAAAGACAAGTAGAATAGAAGTTGTGAAGGCAGAAGAAACAAAAAAAAAGTATCAACAGCAAGACCCCCCAAAACAAAGGGAAAAAAAGAGCAAAGAACCTTTCACAATGTATCCCTTCCAAAAAACTCATAATTTCTACTCAGTGTTGCGTGTTAGCATAGTGAGAATCTGTTCTGGTCTGAATTCCAAAATATAAGGATATTTCAAATGGGGGCCTGTTTCTTTCAGGTACTACTGAAGACAAATCGCTATCAGACTGCTGATAGCTGGGTATGCAAATGTGCATGCCTCCAGCAAGAGAAAACTGTTTTGCTGAAAATTTATTCCTGTTACATTCACCAGAATAATTCCACCTGTTCTGTGCTGAAAGATCTAACTTCTTATAGGTCTCTGACTGCAGCTGGAATCAGAGGAACTCATAATCTTCATTTGTAATTGATTTGGACTAGAAGGACATGCACTTTAAGAAGCATAACTCCTTAAGTAACCTGCCCTCTGAATTCAGTAGGATTTTGTCAGTAAAACCTTGTGCCCTTTTAAGAAAGTAGTCATTTTAATGACTATCTACTATATCTGTAATGAGTCTCTGAAGACTGGATCATTTGAATCAACAACTGAAAATGATGCTTATAATCTACATTGTTAAATATACATTGATATATTCGTATAAGTCTCTATAATAAAATAAGCTTATAATCAACTACTGTCAAAATTTGATTTCAAAATCAAAAAGCACAGCACAAACTTCTTCTAAGTCTTGATGGTACTATGATGGTGGGAAGAGAGTAAGCAGAGTTGATGTCAAAGCAAATGGCCTTTAAACTTCATCTTGGTAAATATGAAATACTTTCAGAGAAATCAAAATAATGACAGAAGATTTCTTGGATAAAGATAAAAGAGTGTAAGAAATCTGTGCCTTCTTTATAAGAAATAATCCCAGTGCTCATGGAGTTTCAATTGACATGTGATTTATGGTTGTGAAAAAGACTCGGTATCGCTCTTTCAAAACATAAAGTGAGGGAGTGGCATCCTCTGAGCAAAAACTCTGGTGCCCTATCTGCTTAAGTGTTTCCTAAGTTTCAGCACTATGAGAATATGAGAATGCTCCATTGTTGGGGGTTTTGGAGACATGCCTGGATCGAGGAAGTACTTCCTCGTCATGCTGTTTCCTTTCCCAAACAATATAAAAAATGGCCTTTTCAGCCAAACATCTAGAGGTGGTCACTTTGTACATTGTCCAGCTAGAGCTCAACCATCATAAGATAAACCATTCATTTGTGTGAATGGCTCCATGTTATTTCTGCTACTTCCTCTTTATTTTCATGGTGATTTTGTTCTAATTTATGTATGCATAGAACTCAAATCCCTTCCATAACGATTATGTCATCTACCTAGCTAAGAAAAAACACACCCCACCTACTCACAGCCCTGCACAGTGTGTATATGTGAGCTCTGACACACTCGCACCACTCAACTTCTTGCACACTCCTCAAATGTGGGCTCCATACAATCTAATTAGGAGGAGTGAAAATACACCACTCAAATAATGGAGTAAAGCGTAATTTTATCCCACCACTCTATGTAGTCTAACTCTATTTCCAAACAGCATTTCAGATGAAGCAAAAGTCAGTTCATGTACGTGTTCTGTCTGTGGTTTAGACTTGCCTGATCCAAAGGATTTCTGACTAATCTTAAGCACTTACAGGGCATGCATTATAGTATTAGGTGGATATCCATGTTTTAGTCCAGGCGTTCCTGTTGGCATTGCATCAACCATAGCAGACAAAATCTGAATTCTGCAGAAAGAGACTTTGTATGAATACATTATGATATCTTTGTAAATACTTTTGTTCTTTTTTAAATTACTTTGAAACTTTTTAAAGTTGCGAAAGCTTTCTAATTGGTTTGCAATGAGTACTCATCTGTACTCGCATCTGTTTTCTACATCTTGAGTTGCATACTTAAGATTAGTTGTAGTATTATTTTGTACCAATGAAGCACTGAGAATACGCATGGTGTATGTTTTAGAGAATAAGTCACTATGGTTATTTGGTATACTAGAAAGGAAAAACTGGAAAAAATACTTGGAAAGTCTCTCTGAAAACTTTAGAAAATTCTACTTGTGTGTACTTGTCCAATAAATTACACAGACCTATTCACCTTTGGAACTGAATTTAGACTTTGAGCAATACATTTATCAGAATGGCTTTTGATTCACGAAGATGTAAAAAGAGTTGAAGCCTCATCAAAAGTCTACTTAAAGGTAATTTTGCTTTAAAAGGAAATAAATAATTTTTTACCAGCATGGTGTATTTGCTGCAGTTCAGCGCTTTCAACAAAATTTTGCTGCTATGTATTCAGAGGTAGAAGGACAGAATTGGAATCATTTTTTTTTTTTGTTTCCTCATGACAAATTTGTGTAATTTGCAGTTTTTCCATAGAATTGTAGAACAGCATGGGTTGGAAGAGACCTCAAAGATCATCTCATTCTAACCCCGCATTTTAATTCTCTCAATTAACACTGCAAATATATCCATATTTATCAGCATATAAAGTCATTTAAAGATAAGTATATGTGGCTTTTGACCCAGCAAACTTTCTAAAGATTTCCTTCTGTCCGTAGTTGCACTAATTTTACTGAGAACAACAATGGTTTTATAAAACCAATGTAGGTCTCATCACCACGGGGCATGAGTTATATTTAATTTCACTAATTTATTTTCTACACAAATGCTTTGTTGTTTGTATAAAATGCCCTTTCAGTAGTCTTTGGCAGTAACTTGGACTGCTGGGTTTACTCTGCCTTGCACCCTGTCCTGCTAGCTCTCCACTAGGGGTAACAGTTGGCTGACTGTGAAGTATAATGGAAATAATCAAAGTTAATGCTAGAGGGCTTTAAGTATTTCCTCAAATAAGCAGCAAAGTGTTGATAGCCAGTGAGTATAAGTGCAATTAAGTCACTGTGATTGATTGGGTTGGGGTGGAAATCAGAATCAGTTAGAGCAACAAATTCTTCATGGAGAAATGCTCGCTAAATTAAGAAAACACACAAATGAACAACAAAAATAAACCATTTGAGAAGTTCTGTTCCTATGTCATGTTTTCCTCATTTCTCAACTCTGCAAGGGCAAATGTGGTGAAAGTGAGACCTTTTCTTTCTTGAGAACGCATCTTTTTCTGTTGTTAGTTTATGTTACGCTGAGTGAAGTTAAGCATTAGAGTTGAAATGATGTGACAGCTTAGTTACTGAACAATGCGTCTGCTTGCTTTTCTTCTTCACTCACTTTTCTCTCCCTATGCCTAGCATCAGATTAGAGTCCTGTCCTTTTCTAGTGCATGTTGGACTCCTTGTTGAGCTGTTTCAGTTCACTGAAGTGCTAGAATTTTATTTTTTTTCTGCCAGGTTAGTTTTGTGCTGGTCCGGCAAACTGAGTCAGCTCAACACAAATCAAATGGCTACCAGTCATTGCAAGCTTGTAGGATGCAGCCAAAACACTGCAACTTCCTGACTGAAGGGCTGGGGAGCCAAATACAGAAGGGTCTTAAATTTGTGAAAATATCTAAATTTAATCCTACAGTTTAAGACACAGTTTAACATATTGAGACATGAAGTTCCTATTAGATACCCAATCTGAATGACATCACTGAAATGCCTGTGCTGCTCGTTTCATTTGACTTGTAAGCATAGTTAATGTTTTGCTTTTCAGAAACCTGTCCAACTGTCAGCTACTTAGATAAGCGACGGTTGTGTTTTCAGTTTAAGAACATACGAATGTTCTCAATACCTCTTTCTTTTAGCATATTCTTTACTTTTGAATGCACTCTGCTAACATGAAGATCTGACTAAGTATTTCCAATAACTAATCTTAGCTATCTGTCATCTGCTGGTTTGACCCTAAAAGACATCTTCAAAAAAATGTTACACATTCAGGTTTTTAAAACTTGGATGTGTATGGGAGGGGATAATTTCGTGGACAAAAGACACCTTCCGCAGTGGAGATAACCTAAAAAATTGATTTCTAGCTCAAAGACAAGGTCAGATACTACAGTTTGGATTCAACTATTTTTGAGGACTGTCAGCATGTGAAACTAGGTTTAGAACAGCACAGGGCAGAAGCATAGTATTGATTTTATATGCATGGCATGAAGGTTAGTGATATGCAGTAGTCTTATTTTGACACTTCAGAGTCTATAAATCTCAGCAATTACTTGAGCAGATTGGTTTTCATTCATGGATATTTTGCCCTCAAAAAACTCTTTGCTTGAAATGATCATTTCAGTCATTCTGAAGACACTGCTAACTGGAGTACATGTAATCTGGTGGAAAAAAATACTCCAGAACTCAAAGCTGTCAGCTGAACAATCACTAGGTAGTGAAACTCATTTTCCCCCCATTCATTTAGGAGCTATGCAGCTTTCAAAGGGAATTTACTTTGAATTCTCAATGCACAATAAGCATCGAGAAGAACATTTAACCAGAAATAAAAATACCACTCAAAATAACTTTTTCTCATATATTTTTATTTACCTCGAACAAAAAAAATGTCCAACCATCAATTACTGATAATGGGAAAAAAACCAACAAGCCCTAACATGTAACAGAGGCAGCTTTAGTTCTAAGTGCCATTTCTACAGCAGAGATAAGCTATTGTAAACCAAACATCTAGTAAGGCAAAAATATCCAGCCAACATTTAAGAATATAACAACATTGAAACATTTACATATAAACAGAGAAATATTTTCTAATCTTTTAACAGTCAACTTGCTACAATCCAGGTGTTTAGTTCACGTATCTATACAAACACTCAAGCTTTTGTGAACTAACCACTTGTCCACAGGACCTGCCTAGACAGTTTATCAATACAAAAGTTTTATATAAATAAGTCAAGTAAACTTCACAAAGACTAAAAGAAGCAATAAAAAATTCCAACTGTAAAATAAATCTGTACATTATGGTCAGTCTTGTCTTTCTGAAATCTTGAGCATCTTTAAAGTGTCTATTTAGGAAGGGATGGCAAGGAGAAGTGTTAGCTGGAATGGAAACTTGAAGACTCTGACTCTGTAGAAACAGAAGAATGTCCCCCACGTTTGCTTTTTGAAAGAATCTTGAGGCTTGATCCTCTGCTAACAGATGTCAAGGCATTTTGTGCTGATGTTTTGAATTTGGCACCCAGGAAGGCATAAAGAATTGGATTGAGGCAGCAATGGAAGAATGCAAGGGCTTCTGTGATAGAGATCCATTTGTGCACGATTGTGTCCAAGCTGCAGCGATGTCTGATGACTCCAAGCAAGATGAACGTGTCTATGCTGATGCCAATGTAATAAGGCAGCCAGCAGGCAAAGAAGGTAAGGATGAGGATAACTGTTGTCTTCAAGGCTTTGCGCTTTTGGTGGCCTTTTGAATGCGACAGCTTAGATATGATAATACAATAGCAAGTCAGGATTATTAGACCAGGCAAGACAAGACCTACCAAGATATGCTGGAATCTGAAAGAAATCAGCCAGTTGTCATGAGGGTACATGCGGTCACAGAGATACCGACCTTCTACTTCACTCGTACTGGCAAAAATGATATCAGGCACTGTCAGAAGCACAGCTGGCAGCCAGACACCCACGTACACAATCTTCTCAGCCAACAGCTTTCGGGGTCGCTGGCTGTTGGTGGCATGGACTATTGCCAGGTAACGATCTAAACTTATGAAAGCCAAAATCAAGACACTGCTGTAGAGGTTGACTGTGTAAATGACGTGAACTGCCTTACACAGGACGTTCCCGAAGTACCAGCTTATGGCTGCATCCACAGACCAGAATGGCAAGGTGATGACAAAGAGGAGGTCAGCCACAGAAAGGTGCAGCCTGTACTTATCAGTCATGCTTCTTTGCTTCTTCTGGTAGCCCATAACAATGATAACCAATCCATTCCCGATTATTCCTGTTAGGAAGATGATGGAGTAGATAGTTGGCAAGAAGATCCGGTTGAAATCAGCGTTTTCATGCTGAAAGCACGGCTCTCCGTAGTCTCCATAGTCAGCTGAGCCAATCTCCTCCGAGCCATTGTCAGCAAACTCAATGAGTATGCCAGAGGACAGCTAAATAAATAAGAAAATAAAATTAGATGTTGGCTTTTTTTAAAAAAAAAAAACAAAAAACAAAAAAAAAAAACAGTTCGCTATATGTAAAGAGTCCCAACAACAGCCTCCACCATCACCAACAGGCAAACTTTCTGAAACCCAGACAGAAAAATGCTATTTATACGCAATTTCTATTTCACTGGCTACTTTATACACAGCAAAAACCAGACGAGGAAGAACTTCCTTTGTGTTTCTCTGAGGACGTGTAACTGAGGACAGGAGAAAAGAATGATGACGCCTACTTTCAGAAATACCCCCGTGCTTCAGGAGATTTCAGCGCTCTAATGGGATGCGTGCTACAAATGCACAAAGCCAGATGTGTGACACGCACAGACTTAGAAGAATTACACTCATCATTCTGCAGCTCCGAAGTTCCTTCTCATTAAGGGAATGGGGTCACGGAGAAACAGAGAGGATGCCCTCGGCTGATGTAATGAAGGATGAATAGCAAGGATTCCCCCCGAGAAGCGACTGACAGCTCGGCGCCGGGACGAGAGCCGAGGAGCGGCAGCCCGAGGGCAGCGGGCATCTCACCGCCGCCCTTTGTTCCCGCCCAGAGGCCAGGGAGCCGCAGCGGCGGTAGAAAGGGGAAGCGAAATTCTGGTGAGGGCACGAAAGCGCATCAGGAAACCACCAACGGTTCGAAGCGCCGCGTTGAAAAGCGATGCAGGCGGGCGAGTGCCACCTGGCTACGCGCTACCCCTCGTGTTCTGCGAGTTCAGCCTCACGCCCCGCACGCCGCGAAGCCCTGACCCGACGCGCCCGGGGCGCCCCGCAGGTTATGGGGGCGGCTGCGGACCCCGCCGCTCCGTGGGACGCATCGACCCCCGGCCTCCCGCCCGGCCCGGACAGAGCGGCGGCGGCACGCGGCTCCGAACCCCCGACGCGACTCCGTTTGCAAACAGCGCGCGCGGACCGGCGCGGCTGGAGGGCGAGCTCCCCGCTTCCCCTCCGCACTTACATCCAAGCCGTCCATGCTGCTGTCCATACTCCGAGCCACTGAGTAGGTCCAGACCGTCCGACCCCGACGAGCGCAGCTGCACCGAGCGCACAGCCCTACTCCCGCCTCGATCCAGCTCTTTATAGTCCCCGCCACCCCCGCCCCGGGGCAGCCCCGCCCGGCTCCGCCCCGCCGGGTGGCACCGCGGGACCGGCTCCGGCCGCGCCTCGGGCGCGCTTTGTCTGCGGCGCCGGGCACGGCGGCCCCCGCCTCGGGGCGTCCCGCGGGAGGCACCCGGAGCCGCTGCCCGGGGGGAGCCGCTGGGCCGAGGGACGTGAGAGGGGGGAGGAGATGTGCTGCACGCCTTTAGACGCGTAGGCGGCGTGGAGCTGTTTCTCGTCCCCGCTGAAGTGTGTGGGGAGAGGCGAGGAGCAAGGGGATGGTTCTTGCCGGGGGGTTCTGCAATCCTTTCGCGGGCTGCAGGTTGTTCTGAACTCGTCCACCATCTGGAGTTTGGCATCCGGAGCTGCAGATGCTTCGGCAGTGTGTGCTGGATAACATGGTGGGTCAGTGTCCCAAAAGCTCTTTACGTTACAGAATCACAGAATGGCCAGGGTTGGAAGGGACCCACAAGGAACTGGTAGAAAACAGGAAGCAAATAAAACGTCAAAATAACTGTGCTGCCAACTTCATTTAAACTTATGGATATGCATCTCTAATGTCTTGTGATCAAAAAACACCGAGTTCTTTATTTACCTGCTAATATCAGAACGCTGCTCATCTTTTTCCTTAATCTCAAGGCTGGGCAATTACTTTTTTAAAAGCGGAGGATGCTGAGAATCTTTCATAATGGTCTCTTTCCACAAGCTGGATAGTCTACAAAATGAGAGAAAAACCTTAAATTGTGCAGATAGAATAAAAATCGCATTCATAACATACGTTTGCAAGGAAAAACTAACTCTAATATAAAGGACAGTAGAAGACAATAATGAATTCCCTTCACAGATATCTCTTGGGTCTCAGTGCTGTTGTAACTCATGCAAGTAAACTAATTTTCAGAAAAGATTTTGCTGGTTTTAGTTGGAGGAGTTTTCTTTCTTCCCATGATTTCACAACTCCCATCATTTCGAGTAATTGTATTGGGAATAATTGATTCACTTATGTGGATTTACACTTTGTAGTTGGAATTTGGATTGAAGAGAAGAAGGGACAGGAGCATTCCTAACGTAATGGCATAAGCTCACGTTACTCTTGCGGTCTCAAGGGATGAACGAAGTGAAAGTTTGTCAAAAGTTTTATTCATAAAGGCTGCTATTGCCAGTTTACATGCTCTGATTTGACTACAGGCTTTAGATATAAGGATTATTTGTGGGTATTTGGCAAGTTACTCTCCTATCAGTCCCCTTACAGCTCTGCAACTTTTTATGTACTCTCATGCTTGTGATTGATCAGTAACACTGATTATCATTCTTTTTGTTAAAAATACAGTATGCAAAGTATGACCCATAATGTCATTAAGTACTTTAACTACATCATAATTTGATAGTCATTCATATTTTGCTAGAAACTCTGCAGTATCACATGTAAGTTGCTTTAAAGGCAAATGCTTATTAATGATAACACAGAACTTTCCTCAGAAAATCCAATATAGTCTACTTTGAGTTTATGTCTGGAAAATGTTAAAAGGGGCACCGTGCCAGAGCACTAAAAGTATCTTCTACTGAGTCCACATTTTACAATATTAAACTTAGCCATACTTAATGATATTTCTACTCTTCTGAAATCCTGTGGAGAAAAAAAAAGGAGGGACAAAATTAAAATTGTTGTATTTGTTTCTTATTGTCTATAGAACCCACGACATGTTCACTACTTTCCAGACATACAAATCTGAAAATACTTCTCTCAAGAAATCTGCAGCCTGAGGTTAGATGACCAGGCAGATAAATGGGCAGTAAAACGAGATGGGGATTTTTTATATAAGGCTGGGTGGGATCAGTTCTGTATAATCATCTTTCACTTTTCATTTGTGGAGGATACACAGCTGATGGCATCAGGAATTGCGGCGCAGTTTTCAGCAAAGGGATGCTTTTTGACAGCCTTGCCGCTTGCTGAACCTGGAAACACGAACCTTTTTTCAGAAGTTATCATTTTGAACAGGTTCTTAAAAAATAGGTTAGGACATGGAGCTGCACGCGGGGGAAAATAGATCCTGCTTCCCAGAAATTCACTCTGGTGGCAGATGCATTGTTATGGAGAAGGTATTCTCACCTCGGGAGGCTACAAAAGACTTAACGATGCTCCTGTGTGTATGCTGGGTGGGACATTATAATATGCCTGTGTGCAGGTGACTCGTGGTCAACAGTTGCAGATAAGCAAACGCAACAAAAATAGTGCATAATCTCTAGAACAATTTGAGAAGTTTGAGGACTGGTTGGCTAATTACTGGGGTGGATAACCCAGAGTGTGAGGTATGGATGCACAGAACTGTAGGGTGTAGTTAACAGTATATGTAGGCAAGTGTTACATTCACACCATGGTTTTGCTGTGCAGATTGGCCCATATCAGAAAAGGATATTGCCTGACAATTGATCTAATAGGGTAGGGGACTGTGACCCAGACTTTTATCTGAATTCATAGATAAGAAGAAATTCAGAAGTGTGGAATAACCGAGTTCCATGGCTTAGCACTGAAGCACAGTAGTGCTGAGTAGTGGTAGATTTGGGGATTGATGAGATGTCACTGGAACGTGTTTGGATGAAGGTCCTCTGAAGCTAGCATTCACACTGCTATTTTTGTTATCTACAAAGCCTTTTGTTTCTCCTATCTGTTCAGATAGGAGAAAACTTCCTTTGTTGCGCAAAAGACCAGTGGGGGCAAGTTAATGATTTCCAAGGTGATAAGAGAAGGGGATTGTTTCTGCAGAGCATGTAATTTGGATAGCTAGCTACAAATCTTCTTAAGATGCAGTTAACAAATAGCAATTTTCAAGCTTGTTTTGCATTACATGTTTTTCTGGTTGCAGAATTACTGTGAAAATCAGACACTTCTAATCCATGTAATATGTATTTTTGTTTCGGAAAATGTGCCCTCTGAGGTACAAAAATCTGACATGTTCTTACACTATTAAGGCAGCTGAACAATTTCCCAAGTTGTGAATCATTAACCTACTTTTTGTCTTCTAGAAAGAAACAGAAGTGTTGCTCTTGTAAGAGCAAAAATGTTTGTAGTAATTCTTTCCGGTGGGAAAAATACTCTCTACATCCCCACATCCAGTATCCATAGAAGCAGAAAAATGAATTGCAGGACTTACTTAATTTTAAGGCCTTCCAACTGTCTTTAGCAAAGCAAACTTCCAGCTACTAAAAGTTTGATGGCACCATTGTGTTTTGGTGACACCTAACACAAGGGAGATTGGCTCTCTGATTTATGTAACAGATGAATGCCACCATAGTGTAATAATTACAGTGATGTATTAATAAACTGTTCTTTTTAAGATTAATGGAGTTATCCTTTCAAAACACACAGATGACAGTGTCTTAAAAATACTTAACCAGAAACAGGGCAGAAATAACTGTACTGTGTAGTAAGGAGTGATTGATTTTCACTGCACATGTCACTGCCTGTACCAGAAGGCTTCTGAAAGCATATCTTTTGAATGAATAGCAGAAAACATGCTGAGGATTCACGAGGTACTAGCTTTGATTAGTGGCTTGTTCTGGTCTAAAAATACTCCAGAGATCTGATATTGTGAGCTTGCTGGCCACTAAATGAAAAATGCTTTGCTTGTAATACTCAGGTGTTTCTTACCATACACCAGATTGACTTTGTGACAAATGGGTCTTCAAGTGGCCTGAAGTTGTATACATACAGAGGAAAAGGATATCCACTGTTGTTCTTCATTTGATCCTTCTGCTGAAGTGGGAAATGGATCAATCTTATGCCTGTTACAACAGTCACCAAGGGCTCAGTGGAGTTGGGTTTCAGCTAATGGCTCTCAGTTCTCTGGGCTCCCTGTGTCCGTTTCTCCATGTCCTCCTGCCTGTGCCTCTGTGCAGCAAGCACACCAACTGTTGCCCTGATCCTGGAAAGAGGACATCCACGCACCTTCTGGCCAGGCTGCCGCTCATTTGAAAGCAAAAATGACAAAATAAAATCAGGATGTACCATTCTATTGGTAGTAGGTTGTGTTACCACGGGAAGAAACCTTTGTGCGGAAGGAATGATGCTTGAATATTAGAAAAAAGTTAAAGGAGAAAACTTACATTAGTAAAAGGTGACAGAAGTGTTATTGTACACCGGCACAGAAAACTGATTTCTTTACGGTTCCTTGCTTTTAACAAGGAATATTTATTTTGTTTCTTTCAAGTTTTGTCACAAGGCCAAGATGTCTAAAGTCAGCACAGAAAAGTCACCAGAGAAGCGAAAAAAGTGCTGTCCTCTAAAAGGAATCACAGTCACTCCTGTGCTTTAATCCCACGGGCTTCCAGCAAATCACTTACCCTTCTGACTGTGTTCACCCAACTGTAAAATGGGGATAACAATACCTACTTACCTACCTCAGAGGAGAGCTATAGGGATTAATTGGTTGATGTTTGTGAGGTGCTTTGAAGAGAGAAAGTGCTTATTTTAGAGCCTGTCAAAATTATTGGTGACACTGATCATCTGAAATTCAAAGGGGACCAAACTCATTAACGATCTGATCTTCTTCCTCCATTTGGCAATGTTTATGGGTTAGCAAATCTCACTGCATCTGGATAGTTTATTGTTTGTTTGGAAGCAGAGTAGACTAAAAAGTTGCTTTGAACAACTTTGTTAATCCTTTTTACAAACATGGCTTCATTTACGTATCACTGAAGCTGAAGGTTTTATCTTTGATGATGGTGTAGCAGAACACTTCTAGAGTTATATTTTAGTGATTTTTTTTCCAAATAGTGGTTGGATCAGAATTATGAAAACAAAGTAAATCCTGCCTAACTGTATGGTAAGTCATTTCTCTGCTATAACTGAGTAGGATTTGGGGTTCCCTAGCATTCAGATACTTTTCTGTTTAGCTATGAGATGTGGTTCTTGTAATGTTTTTTTATGCTGGAAAGTTCTGCTGAAAACCTGCTCACAGTTCAGTTTTGCTTCTGTGGATGCATGTGAGAGCGTGCTAAATCCCTGTCTTCAAAGCTCTTACAGTTAGAAAACACTGTATGTAATATATAATTAGAAAATCTAGTTCAGGTGTTCGCATATACATGTATGCATTATCATAATGTGACTTCTTCGTGCAGAGCTTTCAGGTGCAGCTGCTCAGAGCCTCTCCTTCCACTGTAAACTGCACACATGCACTTGGGGACACACCGAGTGAGTTGGGCCCTGGGCATTGTGATCCAGCTTTGCACCCAGATGCACTTTCCAACCTGAGTCTATGACTCAAAGTAGTTCTGTTAGACCATGTCAATGTCTACTTGCAGAGCCCAGAGGTAGATGGATCAAAATACATCCACTCATGTTTGCATACACTTGTTTGCTCTGTACACTGGAAATAGTGTGCTGATGTTCTTTTTCCATCCTGACAGCTTGTGATCAATCTTTTCTTGAAATAGTGTCTCTGGAACTGTACTTGGGATGTAGTGAAGTATACTAGTATGTGCCCTGTTTTCTTTACCATTTTCACACATCTGTTTTAATTCTTTCTTTGAAAGTGATAGTGGCTATTCATTTTTCATGTGTTTCGAGATTTTGAGTTGGTTGAAATCATTTCTTTATCTCCTTTGCCCAGTTGTTTTGCATCCGAAAAGTGGCACTGAAAGCAGAATTAGGAGCAGCAACTCTTCCTGTTTGGCACAGTTTTGCAGTCAGAAGCTCACAGATGATTTAGTTCTATTGCAGCAACTCTGAAGGAAAGTCTGTGCACGTGGGTGCTGAGCCTCAGCTTGGATACTTGGTTTTGAATCTGTGTGCCAGGGATTACTCCCATCTGTGCTTCCTCACAGGGCTTGTGGCTGAATCTGTTGTTCAGCATCAGGGAGATCAGCCAAATCCAGCAATGTGCTTTTCCAGAGTTTCTTTCCATTGGATCTGTCCTCCCCCTATTTCAATGCAAATTCACTTTAGAATTCCAAACATTTCTGTTCTGCTGGAAGTCAGGTTTGCCATATGCTGTCACTGGAAAGCCTTTGAGATACTGTCTTTTTTTCTAGAAGGAGGTGCAAGAGTGAGCCTGGGCTTATGTTTTCAAGTCAGTGTTTCTTCCTTTGCTAGTAAAATCAATGCCATGTACTCAGTGACCGTCTGTGAATTTTCTGTCTGTTGAAAAACAACTTTTCTAAAACAATCAAAGCATCTCTATGAAATGTTGGCAAATTTTCAGTGCTGCAGAGTGAAAGCCTTTCACATACAGCCCTTTCTAAAGTACTTAAGTAAATGCACATCAACAGCCTGCTGTATTCGTTGTCAAAAATATGAGGATGTTGACAGCTATATTCCTTTCTCCCTTATTATTTAGAGCTGATGTTGGATTTTGAAGAGAGATATTAGTTCTTCGCAGAAAGTCTTACTTTGTGGAAAGTAAGTAGCAATAGTGTTGTGGAACTCCTGGAGTTATCTGCCACTGATGGAGATGCCCTTTTGAACATCTGATAGGAAAGATTTAGGGCCTAATCTTTGTAAACAACCAATGAGATCACACAGTGTGATTTCTTCGCTGCCATTAAACAGTGATCGCTATAAAAGCAGCAGAACTGCTTGAAGAAAGGATTGGAATCAGAGAATCACCAAGATTAGAAAAGACCTCCAAGATCATCTGGTCCAACCATCCACCTATCACCAGTATTTCTGCATACTGTGTCATAAACTGTGTCATAGTTTGTAGATGTTGAACCTCATGGATGCTGAACTTCTGCTTTTTGATTTAACAGGAAAGTAAATCCAAATGTCAGGGCATCTCTTACCACATCTAGAGTGCTCCAACCATGAGATAAAAAACTAATCTCTCATAACTGGACTTGCTGAATGTTCAGTTTTCTAGTTTGAATTAATTTTCTACTGGAACAGGCAACTTTTTTTAAGCAAATATGCTGCTGAACCAGGCATCATCCACATAATTTCCCATAATGACTGGAATGAATCCTCTAAGACACCGTAGCATGATCTCTGGCTGATCTGACAGAAATGTGATAGCTCGCTAATGCTGGATCCAGATCACATCTGTACAGCTGAGTGGCTCAGCCAAAATCTGTTATTAGTAACTGGAGAGCTATCATCTCCACAACTGAAGATGAAGCAGGATCCTTAAGAAGCATGCAGAAGAGAAGATGAGCATCCTAAAAAGTACAGAACATTAAAAATCTATTCCTACATTCTTTTTTTATGAGGAGCTGTGTCCTCCCTGCCTTGGCAAGAGGAACTCACCACTGGAGCCCTGGGCAGCTTGTTTTTCACCATCTCATCAGGTGATTGCTCACATAGAAGAAGCATTTCTAAAATCAACTGTTGTGAATATTTACTCATGCCTGCATTTATGTTCATGGTTCAGTATACCTGGTTATGCATAAGTGCATCAGCACAGATTTAAAGCAATCTTCCCCAAACATATATGTAAACAGAGATAAGGTGAGTAAGTACCAGGGAAGAAAAGGAATAAAAAATGCCAGCCAAGAAGGCTGTGCATGGGGTTTAGCTGTATCACTGCCTTCCAGGGCATAGCTGAACAGAATTATGTAAAAGCTTCAATACTCAGCAGAGATGGCTCCAATTCAGCTTAATTGACAATTCCAACTTTTCCCACTAAAAGTTGCAGCCTACCATCCTGTTCCTTCATTCCTGAGTTCAGTACAGCTGAGCATGTGAAGAAAGACTTCAGCCTTGAAACGGTCACTTCATAAATGCACTTGTTATTCTAGGAATTTGCTGTTATTTAAACAGAAGGTTCTAGATTTCTGAGGTTTTTTTCAGCACGGAGTGAATATTGTGAAAAACATGAGAGGGGAATTCTAAAAATATTTGTAGGTTACAGTCTGTGTTCAGGACGGTCTGTACTAAGTGCTATTTTATCTTTTTTTTTTAACTTATAAAAACAGGAAGGAGCCTCGCTACTTCTGAGGACCCTGACAAATGTCTCTACCTGTCGTTTTCTAGAAAGATCTCTTCAGGTGCCAAGCAGGGGTCACTGTAACCATGGATACTTGCGCTCCTTTTCCCCTTGGGTTTCTGTGTAAAACTTGGTATGGTGCCCAGTTCAAACCACATTGTGTGTTAAGTAATCATAGGCTCATTCTGTTCTTTGGTATTGTGGTTTTTAAGTTTTCAACGGTTGCTCTGTGGTTTGAAAGCTGTGTTTTTTATTCCGTCTTCTTACTTTAAGTAAAGAAGATGCTAAAGCAAAGTTGCTTGATAACAGTTTTTCCACCAAAATAAAGTCTTTTGGGAAGGGTTGATTGTCATGTGGTTTAAAATTGAAACCAAACTAAGAAACCACTTTAGTGTAGCACTGTGTTCAATGAAATATATATAGCGCTGTACTGAATATGGAAAGAGATTTTCCAGTTCCTGGGATCCCTCAAAATGCACTTAGGAAATAAAAAAAAAAAAGCCTTGATCTGTTTCTAATGTGTAAAATAAGAGTCAGTTTTAGAAAGTTGTGAAAATGTATTTTACTGAAAAGTAGAATGCTTATTTTCCATGAAGTACGCTATCAGTCCTCCTCTTCTGCTTTGATATAGATCTACAAAGGATCCACATCTAGTTGAAGGAGTGGTGCAGTACAGAAGGAGAAACTAATTATAGATTCTTCTCACCTTTCAAAAACATCCTGAGTTGAATAAGGCAACAGATCCAGGGGTATCTAATATGAATGAGTAAATGGAAAGGGAACCTGCCCTTTTGGATGCGGAAGAAAAGATCAAGAAGTACCATTTGATCAGATCAGAGGAACCTTATCTGAAATAACCATGATGAGAAGTCTTAGAACAGTTAATTTTCACAGATCTGTCAAAATTAGGCCAAAGTCATGTGACTGTTATTAACATAGGCTACTGTTGTTCTGTCAGGCAAAACTTCAGAACAACTTTTGATGGGAGGAATATTTGTAGGTGCGGAAGTAAATGGACAACAGAGCAAAAAGGAAATAGAGTTTATAAAGGTATACTGTAGTTTGACTACTTAATGACTTTCTCTGATAACTCATTTCCTAGGCGAAGGTAATAGAGTAGATAACACTTGCCTGGACTTTATTAAAGTATTTCATATGATATCATTTGAGTGCTTACTAGCTTAGTTAGTCTCTAGAGTTAGATTCTAATCTAGAGTCTGTGGGAATTGGTATCTGTCATGAATGAAGAAGTTTCTAGAAGGGAAATTATAGTGATGACACTAAAAGGGAAGCAGTAGATTGCAGGAAGGTAATTTGTTGAGCTCTTCAAGATTCAGTGTTGGAACCAGCTGTACTTACTGTTTTCCATCAACTCTGGGGAAAAAGTAGTAAGATCCTGACATTCACTAGAAGCGGAAAGCTAGGTGCCACTGTTAAAAACTGGGTTATCCTCTGGCATGACTAAAGGGAGAAAAACTTCAGTATCTCAACTGACTGTAGGATGAGTCTGAACCACCAACAATATGTCCTTGGATATGTCCTTGATTATTGAATGTAAAAAGAACAGTCTACCAGAAGAGAAAAATATACTACCACTACCATATGGAGAACTGGAAAGAAAAATTAATTTAGATAGAATAGGAATGGGGAAGGGCTACTGGGAATGTAGTAATGTGGATTGAGAATTTCAGTTGTGGCAGGAGGCTGAAGGAAATTTTATGCCTTCATTCACAAAATGAAGGTTGAAAGGGGCAGTGAGGTAGGCATTTGAAAAGAAATACTTGCACCAGTGCCAGCACACAAATGACTGGATGTAATATCATGCTGAACATATTATGTAAAAATATGGTAGTTTTTAACTGACAAAGGAATATCCTCTAGGATCAGTTTCCCAATAAAGGAAAATTTTAAGGTGGGGCAAAGCAGTCAACTGCTTTGACAAATTTACTGGGACTCACTGAGCATAGTCCAGTCCTGTTATCCTAGATTCTCTTCTGAAGTTCTGTTCCTTTGATAGCTGTATGTCTGTGAATGTTAAAATGACACATACCTGATGACCAGAGAATCTAAGCATTTGTATAACTTTTATACTAAACATTTTATTTAATTCAAAAGTCTTTACATTCTTACTTTTAGCATTTCAGGTGCTAATAGGATGACAAGATCAGTTCTGTGTAAGATGGAAATAACTGACAAGAAAGTACCATTTTGGTGCCTAAAGACAAAGTAATATTGAGTAGTTCCTAAAATTCTGATTTTGTTCTAAGAAAGAAGAAATTTTCAGCCACAAATGTCAGATTCTAGTGTCCAAGCCATGAATCTATGCCTGAGTTGGTGAGCAAGTTTCTGTTGACCAATACAGCAAATGTACTGCTTGTGTCAGATGTAAGTAACTATAACTTGAAAGCAGGTTTTAGAGTAGCATATAAAACCAGTCTTGTTCTGTATCTATTTATCACAAAAGCAATCACAGTCATTAATTCAGTGGTGTCTGACTATGTAACGGACACGCTTTTAGAGAAGCTTCAAGAAGAGTCAGTCATAAACAATGTGTTAGTCTGAACAATTCCAAGAAAAGAACAGTTCAAAGCTTCTGAACAAAAGGACAAAAAGGCCTTTTCATCATCTGTGTTATTCTTGGAAGAAGGTGCTTTCCTACAAGACAGGTTGCAATCAAAGGCAAGAAAAGGCAAGTAAAAGCAAATGGTAGACATACAGAGCCAAAATTTCTATAGGGGTTAGGAGCAAGTCAGGACCTGACACAGTAAAAGTAAAACTTAATTGTATTCTTAGTCTTTAACTTAGTGCCCCATTGAGAGAAAGGCTGCAGACTCAAAAGGAGATAAATTAGATGTTGCTTGGCATTATGTTAGATACTAGGGAATATAAGCAGAATCACAAATCCATTGGAATGTTGGCTTTATTAATTATTGCAAGGGTAGATTGCAGAATACCAGAAGGTATTTTTTTCATATGAAATGCTATGTAGAATTTGAGTGTGCACCTGCATCTTGTCTTATAAATAGGTGGCACACACTGAAATAGAAGTAATACAGTAAAGAACAGCATGATTCCGTGTTCTTCTAGGTAATTACCATTTGATTACAAGGCAAAACTTGTACAACTTACACTGCAGTCAGAGACAGCCAGACAAGAAATGGCAGTGAATGTTTAACTAGCTTCATGCCCATCCTTTGGACTAAAGTTCCCTGAAAAGGCTTAGTTTCCAGCAACAAAGTACTGTACATTTGTCTGTGAATCTTCGTAGTATTTGTTTTGTGAAAACCACTTTCTATGCAGGTAAATTCTTTCTTAGGGAGAAGTTGCTTTGTTTTGCTTGTGAGGGTTCACTGAACAAAATTTAAAAGGCAATTATCTTCATTGCTATGGAATAAAGGAAAACAAAAGTAAAAATAAAACTGTATGTACAATGCTTGAAACAAAATAAAGTCCTGAATGGTCACCCTAGAAGAGCTCGTCCAGCAGTAAAATTATCATACATTAAATACTAGGAAGATCAGAATTTTCTTATGTATTTACTTGAAAATGTTTACCACAGAGGCAAAATGTCTCTAGAGGCCAGTCTAACTTTTGCATCTCAATTTTCTTAAGTTATTTAATGAAGTACATAAGCATGGAGCTGAGCCAAACCTTGTGACCCTTGTGTTGCTCTGAAAGTGCAGAACTTTCTGTGAAGTTAACATTGTTTATGGAATTAAGGCTGCTTCAAATTAATTTAGGTTAAACAAGGACGAGAGGAAAGAGTAGCGAAGAAGAAAAGATGAACAATAAGTTCAGAAGAAGCAAACAAGAAGAGCGAGAGTTGAGTCACTGGGGGACAAGAGCAGGAAAAGAAGGTGACAGATGAAGTTGAGAATCCTTCTTTTTTTATTTTCATTTGTTAGAAAACCACAGACAAACAACCTTAGCCTGATGGGTAGGAAGAGGTGAAGATTTTTCAGTCAAGGAGCAGGTCTGTTCGAACTGCTGCATGCTGAGCAGAATGAAAAATGGGATGGCAAAGGGAAATGGGGGCCTGAGGGAAAATTTGTCCTAGCTCAGTAAGGACAAAGGTAGTACTAGATTCACAGAGACTTATTTATCATCCAAGGAAAAAAGACAAGGAAGGTAGAGAAAATTGTGGCCTTCCTTAAAATTCTGTGTGAAATACTTTAGATCCGAAGTTGTTTCATAACAGCATTTGTGCTTGTATTTACTCTAAAAAGAGATAAATATTATTCTTCTGAAAGTATGAAACTGGGGACTTTCAAGGTAGGAAAACCTGTTTTATTCCAAGTGCAAGTAGAGCGCTATAAGTAGAAGTCAAATATGGATCCCACTGTAATTTCTCCTTCTTGCTGTAAGATAGGAAATCTCTTTATCTTTTTGCCCACCATGTTATTATTAAAACATTTCTCATATAGATATAATCTGATCTCTATCAAATAACAATTTTATTACAACTAAGCAATCTTCATACTATTTCTTTTGTGCACACATACGCAAGCACACATGCACACAGACATACACACATTCTCTGTCCTTGGAACTGTGAAATGGTGCATGGAAGGGCTTTGTTCTTAACAGTGAGCAACTTGTAGCATATTCCCCATTGTATTACATGACAAAGATCCTCAGAGAACCAAAATAATCCCCACAACTCAGCAACATAGCATTGTATCTCTTCTCATTATAGGAATTCCATTCATGGAGGACTTTATTTTTCATAGAGTAGTGCTATAATAGCTTCAAGGGTCCCACCAGTCTTGTTCCTAACCTTAAGGACTTACCTACAGAATAGAAAGAGTTGATTTAGTTCTTCCCTGAAGTAGTCAATGGGGTGCCATTTAGGTCGAAGTGTAAGATGGGGCCGCTTGTCCATTAGGAAGTGGAATGAAACCACCAATTCATTTTATGTAGACTAACAAAACAGCTGCCAGACAGTAATAATTTTCAGTCAGTGCTGACCTGGGGTAGATTTAACAAGTGACCTAGAAATGAAAAGCTTGGAAGGCAACTGCAAATCCCCTGAGTTGCTTTAAAAGGCATGCTTCTGAAAGACTGAGAAATATATAATTTAGAAGGAACGGACAGCATGTTTTAACTAATATGCTTGCATTTTTTCCAGGTTGGATTATTTTTTACTTGATGCCATCATTTATAATGAATGTAAAGTACAACATCGTATGAATAATAATGTTTTGTATCATCTTTGCATGAAGTTAAATTAACTAGTGAACAGGAAAGCAGTAAGGAATCAAACTCCTGGAGTACGTTTTTGCATTTATGTAAATGAGTGGAAATGCTAAGAGTAAATACAGTGCATTTTGAAATCAGTACAATATTTCTTTCCTTGTCCCTGTCAGAGGAGGTGCCCAAGGCTGGGTATTGAGACTATTTCAGAACAAGGGCTTGGACAAAAAAGAATGATGTTGCTTTTTTGGAAGACGTCAACAAAAGGAGGCTAAATTAGAAAATAATGAATGGCCTGGAGAAAATAGAGGAGGAGCCGACTGCCGTCTTATTCACAAGAATAAAATAAGAGGACAGTCAATGAACTTAAAATAGTGGTGACCTCTTGCTCTTTTGGCAGAGAAAGCCGTGCAGCTGGTGTGCCTGCGTACCAGTAGCAGAGGGGTCACTGACCAGGCATGGTGTCTGTGAGTGTTCCCGGAGGCTGCATCTGCTGAACTTTCAGCAGGACGAAGAGGTAGATAGGAGTACGAACACTGCCACTGCCACACTGCTTGGGCTGCCTGCGTCTGCTTCTGCTTGTGAGAATTGACAGGGAGCTGGATGAATTGTGTGTAGCAGCCACTCCTGGCTGCCTTCCTTTTCTACCATCAGTATCAGCAATTCATATTAGATATCTCTGGTGTGAAAAAGGAGAAATTTGAAGGTTAATTGGTACTCAAGAAGAGGCTACTCGTGCTGGAGAAACACTCCTTGTCTGTAGTCTGTACACAGTCTCGCATGCTCTTTAGGTAAAAAGGCTGCAAGTCTTGCCTGTGGTCCATTGGACTGACTTGGTGGTCTGCCTGTAGACTGTAACTGATCTTTGATATAAAATATGGGAAGTTCAAATATTGTAAATGGAAATATTTTTCCCCATACTATAAAATTTACACTGAAATTCTACTGCAAGAATTTTCACATCACAGAAGTGAAAAATGTCTAGGGATTACAGAAAGAAAAGGTTGCTTTTATTAATACTGTATAGATCTACTGTTGGTAGAAAAAATATCTGGCTCTGTAATAAGTTTCTGGGGAAAAGTAGTAGGTTGCAGTAGGTTACTTTTTTTTTTTTTTTTTTTTTTT
The DNA here is from genome assembly GCF_951394365.1 of Tetrao urogallus. Classification (NCBI taxonomy): domain Eukaryota; kingdom Metazoa; phylum Chordata; class Aves; order Galliformes; family Phasianidae; genus Tetrao; species Tetrao urogallus. Next base: position 6,081,824 of record NC_136821.1, on the reverse strand, counting down.
TTTGGTAGGGTTAATTTTCTGCTGTTTTAATACCCTGAATTGATTCATTGTGGAAATGGTGGAATCATATTGCTGCAATCAAGACTGACATTTGTGGAACAGGGCATTACATCTTCTTATCCATAATGCGAAAATGCATTTTTAGAGACCTGTAGAAAATATAATGGCTGGCATGGAGGAAAAGCAAAACATTTATCAGCTGTCAGGTTTTTGCTTTTGTAAAGCTAACCACTATCCAAAGAGAAATGCTGCTAATCTCAGCTAGAGCCTAACGCACTACCTGCATTTTTAGACATAAAACACAATGTTTTAATTCACTTAGAGAAAGAACTGTTCTCTAATCCTTGTTACACAAAACTTGTCAGTTGGGACGCCTGCATTTTATTCATTTTATTCATGGCTTTACCTCTTCTGCTCTGGATGTCTTCAGGCAAGTCATTTAACCACTACTGCATGAGCTTACTGCTTAATGAAAAAAGATAGCATTGTGTGTGCTTGAATACAAGAGAACAACCTTGAATATTAGATGATATGATATGATATGGGTCATAAAAATACATAAGTTAATATTTCTTAAGTTTGTGGAGGTTTTTGTTTGTTTGTTTTGTTTTTTAATCTTTGGCTTTGATCTGGTCATAAGGGTGACCTCTAGACTACTTCAAGACTGTAGACTACTACAAGAGGTGCCCAAGTGCAGAAGAGGAACTTCTGGTATGAGTTGCTGGGCCTTTTCTCACAAGTGCAAAGTTGTCTTACATTACCTCACCTTTACTACCAGGCACCTCTCCAAAGGCTGACCATGCGCTCCTTTTACCTCTGTTAAATCAGGGTGGTCTGTTGTTATATTCCATGTCTGTCATGGCTCTGTCTACTCATTTCCTGAGACTGTACTGTGTACAAAATATTTTTCTTTTGCTTTCAGCCAGCAAGAAAATTTTAGTGGTATTGTTCTGAGAGGTTGATGGAAATACTGAGTTTTGCAGTTTTCTCCATGGATCTGAGGTTGTTGACCTCTATTGAGAGAGCTTGTGGGATAGCAGCTGAGCCATTTTTGTCTTCTGCACACCTAAATTTTGCTCTTGGTGTTGACAGTTTCATAGTTTCAGTAGGATAGAGTTGTCAACAAGGGAAGTTGAGATCGTAGCATGAAATGACTCCTCGTTTAAAAGGCACTGAAGGAGAGTTTTGGAGAACAAATAATCTGATCTTACTGAATGCCTTCTATGAGATGAATGGAGGGGACTGTACACATAAATGATTACAGTCTTTCAGTGTCTTGCACTAATTTGAAGATTATGAAGACTTAATGAGACATACTTCAAAGGCATATTTCATATTCCCACATATGCACAAAAAATGTGACTTTTTAGTTCATTAACATATGACTTTCTGTGGTAAATTTTTAATCCATTGGTGAAGAACACTCCTACTGATGAAGGTAGAAAAGGTTTTTCCACACAGGAATTAATTGATAAGACATTCTACACTTTTTACTTAGGTTTATATTTTGGTTTCAATATCAAATCTCTGCAATTCAAATAGAAACATCTTTACCTGGGTTTAGAAGGAATGTGTGCCTGGACTAAGTTAGCAAGCAAGGGGAGAGTAACTTGGTAGGTTATACAGAACCCCCTCTTTTTTGCAGTGTAGATCCAAATTGAACTTCTACAGGTGCCTGCCAAGGGTGTTATCTGTTGACTGATTAGGGAAAGATTCTGAGGTTTCTCCTTAAAAAGAAATGTGGAATGCTCACTCAACATACGAATTCAAAAATAATGAGGACCAACAAACAGAGCACACTGTTGCTGAATGAGGATTTGCAGCTCACATATGCTTATAGTGAAATTTAGAAATCTATATCAGTACTCCAAGGTAACTGCTGTGCATGAATTTAAGTACAAGTGAACTTTGCAGAAGCGATGAGCAATCGGAGGAAGTTGTAAGGAAACTTGACTTTTAATTCACTTGTAAATATTGTAACTAGTTCTCATATATTGTTATTAGTTAAGTACAGGGTTACAAAATATTTCCCTAATGGTTTCTTTAAACGAATGTTATGTACCAAAAAATATTAAGGTCTTCGTATGCTTACAGTTATGTTTAGAATGCTTAATGAGTGCTAGGTGCAGAAGAGATTATATTTAAACAGAGAATATCTTGGGGAACTTTCAGTGCATGAACTCTGTAAAACTCCATTTTACAGTACACGGGAAATTGTCTTGCCATGGACAGTAAGGAATTCAGAATTCAATTTAATGAACTCATGCCATAAACTGTTAGCTCCTCTTCTCTTAAACCTGGAAATTAACGAACATCAAAACAATGAATTCTGATAATCCTCTCCAATAAGGCTTAAATTCCTGCAGTGATCCTTTGCTGAAGGAGCTGCTCTTTAACAATGAGCCTTACAGAGATGCTCCCCAGGGCAGGGAGATAGGCAGGATGCAGGCTTGAAAGTTTGCTGGCCCAGGCAAGATTTTTATAGCCTTCAGCTAGGCAGCACCAGTTAATTCAGACAACTGTTTAACTGACTTGTCATCATACAATGTTTCTCTATCTGTGCTTAACTGAAAGCTCTTGGCTATACCCTTTGGCATCACATTGACAGCATTACTAAAATAATTAGAAAGCTGAAATCAGGAAGTCAGGTAAGGGAATGGCTGAACAGCATGAAAACAAAGACATGATAGTGAGCTTTGGGGTAATCTTCCTTTTCCTCTTGATTTCTTTGCAAAGCAATACCTACCTACTCAACATCACATCTTCGCAGTAACCCCCTGTTCCTCCTTCTATTCTTCCCACTCTGTCACTTATTCTGAAAAATCCCCTCCAACTCACAGTTCATTCTGAAAGCAGAAGGAACTATGCATGTTAGAACCAAACATTTTCCTATCTTCCAGTAACTAGTAAATATATCTGCTTTGTTTTACAGATTTTTTTATTGTTTTTTTAATAGAACTTAACCCACCAGAGTGCACTTTTGTTTGTGATGTTCCCATGTGTCTCTTGTTATGTTGTGCATTGCCCTTTTTGTGCTCCTGTCTCTCAGAGGCCTATAAGAGAACCTGCTATGTTGTGGAATTTATAAGCATCGCTGGTAATGGTGAGCTGCTTTATTAGAAGCACTATCACACTGTATATGACCAGTGGTCATTTTATGAGCACTCTGTAACTGGAATACAGCAAAGGACCGATTAGGAGGAATGGCTCATATCTTACACTTCCAATTTAAGAGTTCATAATGGAGTTGAGAAGCAGAGTTAAAATGGAAAACAAAGAGTATTATCATACAACACAGATAAAAAATGAATCAGAAAGACTCGTGATATATTTATTGGCATAATTTATATTTAAATTAGTTTTTATTTATATTAAAAATTATTTACATTAAAACAAAATGTTCTCTTTAGTGTTAGAGAAATCAATGTTCCTGTTGGAGAAATCATTACTAAAAGAACATTTCCCCCTTCCAGAAGGCTGCTTTTATGTCTCTGTTTTTGAGAGGTATAATAGGCATCTCGTCAAAACCAATCTGCTTCTTTGTGGGAGCACATCAAATTCAGGCTCTTCACTATGTAATGCCTTCCTTCCACTCTTACCTGGCAATGTTTTGAACCATACCACATTTCTGAATGGACATACGAGATATTTAGAACTCCAGCCTCTTCATTTTCACCTTAACAGAGGCTACAGAAGAAATGAGCTATTGAGTTGATATAATTGGTCTATTTGCTTGGCTTCCTGCAAAAGTTCAGTTATGAATATATATAGCAAAGTTAACTAGACTGATCACTAGTGCTTCCGTTAACTTTGCTTGCAGTTGGAATAAGCTGGTATTTTGATTACAATATCTTCAGTGTGGCCATTAATAGCAAGCATGGTCTCCTAGAGTCCCCTGACTTGCTTCTGGGTACGTCTCCAAACACCTTCCATCACATTAAATGTAAGTGGATGCAGTGTCAGTAAAAGCACAGCAGTTCAAGTAGATTTCATGGAGTGGGTGCTCTCCTTTGGCTTGCCAGGCTGATTGGAAAGATTTAAGGCCAGAGAACCTGAATTGGATGACAATCACACTTAAACATTCATTTGATGAAAATACTCGTGCAGTGAAGTATACAGCAAATGCAGTCTCCACAAGCAAAGCTTTCTTTCTTTTATTTCATTTAAAAAAAAAAAAAAAAAAAAAAAAAAAAACAGAAAAGAAAAGAAAAAGAGGAAATTAAATTCAGGAGGTCACATTGATGTTTACACAACTGAAACTTTTGTAAAATTTAGAGTTTGGCACAAGTATCTGCATGTCTAGCAAAACTTTCTGTTTGCAGCAAAGACTTGGGGGCTCAGGGCCAAAGGTACTGCAACTCTGAGTTTTGGCTTGTGAAATTTTTTTCAAAGCTCCAGCCAACTAAGCTTGTATAGATGGTAGAAATAGTATAGCCTTTTTAGCCATAAGTTTTGACAATGATGCATTAACAGATGACGAAATGTGTTTAGAGCATCAAGAAAATATCAAATACTTAATGATATAGCTGTTTCAGCTACAGGCAGAAAATGGGATGGGTTTAATAAATGTTGAAGCAGGTGAGAGAAAGCAGGTAAGAGATATCAGATAAAGCAGGCCCAACATGTACAAACTCGAAAGTGAGAACCTACATTCCAGCAACATTTCCTATAGCAAGTTTTCCAAGATTTTGATGAGAGTTTGGAACAAAAGCTGTTCTGTTTCTTCTGGGGTTTACGTCACCAGTTGTCTTATTATTCCTGATCCTTTGCCAGTCATATTGTAAGCTTTGAGAAAGGGATGAAAAAGCAGCTTTTCTCCTTTAAAGAGATTTGAACTTTGAAATCTTATTACTGTGACCATTAATTGCAGAAAAGGACAGACTGAAATGCCAACTATGGAGTACAGTAGAGGTACTGCTGACAACAGTTTTGTTCCACATAATGGCATTTCTGTATGGTGAACTTCAGATTGTAAATGTTCTCATAAATGTTAGTTGTTGGGTTTTTATGTTTTTATATACATTTTTTTTAATGGATTGGAATAATGTACATTAGGAGAATGGGATTGAAAACAAATCCAGCTTGACAAGCAATCTTCATTTTCTAGTTTTCTTTCTTATTCTGTCATTTTGGAAACATTGATTGCTTGCCTTTAAAAACTTAGAATTGTTTTTAGAACATTTTTAATGCAAATATATATCATTCAGTCCTTTGCAACAGCCTAAAAATTAAAGCAGTGAAAAGAGGGACAGTCTTCTATGTGTTAACTGTTCAAACAAAGTGTGCCTAGGGGACAAAATCCAGGGAAGAAAGTGCAGCTGTTTCTCTAGGGGAATGTACTTTTGTAGATGTATCTGTGGAATAGCTTTATCTTAATAGAAATGCATTATTTGTATTTGTATTTGCATCTTATTTTGCTTATAAATACTCTAACATGGGTTTTACAGTGCAACAGAGCAATTTAGCTAGGAAATGTGTTTGCAGCTCATGAGCTGCATTTTAGGAATTTCATTTTAAAACCAGCCCTGCAGTCCCTTTGCCAGCACATATCCTCAGGACATTTTCCAAGGAGTAATTGGGACTGTGTCCACAGATGCACAATTGTAAAGTCTTCAAATTGTTCATACATCAAGCCAAGGAGGGTACCAAGGAAAGCAGCAGGATTCCCCAGTAGCAAAATGGCCTGTGCACTGCACTGAACACAGTTATTTCTAGTCTTACAAGTCTTGGGTAAAACGCATGCGTTCTGAAGTGTTTGTCACTCAAAGCAGTGATTGTAGAACTGAATGGTAAAGCAGAAATGCAAGCACTTTTCAAATGTTTTCTTTCCCTGTAGCTTAGACTCTGTTCTCTGTGCTACTGGACTGCTTGAGGAATCTTGATCTATCCACAGGTCTGTATTTGAGCTTTCCACAAGTTAAATTCCTCAGGATCCTGCAATATTATTTCATTATGGACTCACAATTTTTTAGAAGTATTATTTTGCAGCCATTACCTGATTTTTTCACTCAACCGACTTTCTATTGAAAGTATCTTTTGGGGAATAAAACTCCACTGATTTCTTTCCTTTTCCAACTCATCTTTTGAAGCCACTTCTGGTAACTTTTTTAAGGCAAAATGATCACCGAGCATTCTCAACACCGAATGACTCTGGACTCAACAGTATTTTCTTAACTAAAGGCTTCAGAGTTGTGTCCAGCCTTGTCCTGTAAGATCACATTTTGTAAAAGAAGAAGATATATCAAAAGATCAAATCAATGTATAACATCATCAGAACTTGCATTAACTGCAGTGCAAAAATTTGCAGTGATTTTGAGTCCTATGGTACTTGGATTTTCCGCATGGAATCATTTCGATTTTTTTAATATTAGTATTACATTATTTGAGGGATTATTGAAATGTTAACATTTTCACTAAGAAAACTAATATAACAAGTGAACTTTCATGCAGTGTATATCAGATTTGTTGATTTTGTTGGTGGTGCTGTGCAGAGACAGAAATGAAACTGGTAACTGGCTCATGGGAGAAGCAGTCATGTGGAATCAAATCTTCTTTCCAAGCCCTAAACCAAAGACATGCTTAAGGACTAAAACTATGAAGGTAATTTTCCCCAAGAAAATGGTAGCAGTAGCTGAGTAGGAGGTAGTAGCAGGAGCTGAAAGTACCTCCCTCACCACTAACAAAAGTGCAAATGCAGCCTTAGCCAGAGTTATCAAAGCATCTACTTGCTAATATATTACAATATTTTTAATAACTCTTGCTTATTTAATACTTGTCCTCTTTCTATGTCTATTTTTATAACTTTTATTCTCTAAGAACTGTGTACTTTCTATATAACTTATAGTAAGATCCATCTAAACTAAGGAGGAGATACTTTGAAATGAGATCTCTATTTCTACAAAACAGAATGTTTTATTCTCTGATAATCCAAATGCTCCTAAGGATCCACAAAAATTGAACAAACCTCAGTGAGATGCCCTACCAGTAGTCACAAGCTGATGTTTTCATAGCAGATGGTAAAATCATGTAAATCAGACCACGGAAATATTAAGAGGATTTTAAGGATATCTGAAGTCTTGATATTATGCTTTCAAAATCTTTGCACTGTTATGTAAAATACTAAAAGCAAGTAGTGAAGCTGGTTTATTACTACAATAAATTAGCCTAGAAGGAGGACTTGGAAACCATGGGTCTGAATCATAATGTTGGTATTAATGGTACAGGAAGGCAAGTTTCTAAAATACGAAATGTCATGCTTGCTATGTATTTCTTAGATGGGAAACAAATGGGACTGCATAGCATGAAATATTAGAAAATAATAAAATCTGGTACAAGCATTTTGTAAAATTGTAAAGGTTAAGAAGTAAGGTTATCACAGTAGATAAGATTCATAATAATTAAATCTAGGGAAAATGAGGTCTTCACAGGGTTTATTTTATTATGCTGATCTTAATTTTATCATATGCTACTTAAAATGTATTGCTAAGGACTGGAAGAGGGAATGTTGCAGCAAACAATCAAAGGGAAAGGTTTTGCTTTGAGATCTTATTCAGTGAACAAAATATGTATTAATGGCACTGAACTTGTGTGATATTTTACAGATATATTTCAAAATGTTCTGAGATGAAAACTATTATCTCTGTTTTACAGATTATGAGATGAAGGCTCAGAGAGATACCTAACAGTATCATACTGAAGATCATAAAGTCAGGAGCAGAACTGAGGTGAAACTCTAGATCTCTTAACTCCATCCCAGCAGAAAACAAAAAGGTACTTGATTGATAGTACATTTCTGAGTGGCCATGTTTACAAAATAATTCAAAACTTTCCAACATATTTTCAGTTGTCCCTTGATTGCATTGCAAAGCGTTCATTTTGATAGTGTGGTTATATTAGGACAGTTACATATGGGATATTTTAGTTAAGCAATAAGCCAGGTTACTATTCTATTGAGTTCGATAAGAGTCTTTAGGGGACTTCTGCATGGGGTCAAGCAAACCTCCTCCTCCTCTTTTTGTTACTTTTATTGTTTCTCTTTGTTTGGGTAGTGCCTGCAATGCTGTGGGCAATTTCCGAACATAAGGCAATATTTCCTTCCCTAAGAAGCTACGTGATAAAAAAAAAACAAAAACAAAACAAACAAAAAAAAAAAACAGGCAAAAAGATAAAGAGTAGAAAGGGTCAGAATAGAAACCACTAGTGTTTTCAAATCTTGCCACATTTAGTGAGTTTATTGAGTCACTGAGTAACCTCAGAGGGCCCCAATCTAGCCATAATCAACCTAAAGAAAGGCTTATCCCATTTTTAATTATTTAGTCTATTTGCATACAGATGACTCTTGCCTATTCTTAAGAAAGTCCTCTTCACTCTAGCTGTTGAATTTGAGAGGGTAATGTGCAAAACCTATGTGTTTAAATAAGGTTTAAACATACAACTCCTATTGATGATGAACCACTCACATCTGCTGCTCTGTGCATAGAATCTCTATAATCTACATATGTTGGGTGATTTTTTTAAAGTGTGAATAGATTAAAAATTACACAAATCAGTGTGCAGAGGTAAATTTGTATGTTCAGTCAGATTGTTAATAATTTAATTCATCATGACATTACAAAAGGACAGTGCATTAAGAAATTGCAAATGTTACAGAGATCAGTAATAGGAAGATTATCTAAGGTTCCTAGCTGGTCAATTCAAATCAAGTTTAGGACTGTGTTAATCAAATGTTACTATTTGGTTGTTTTTCACAAGTTAAAGACATTTATTTGTATGGCCGTCTTATGAAAATGACTGCAATAAAATCTTGTTTTAGCAGACTTCACAAATGACATTAACTTACTCTTGACTAGATGTGGACACTTGGTAACTCTTAACTCTTTACTGTGGATTCCACCTGCATATACACTTCATTTAGATGGGCTAGTGTCTGCACAAGTTCTACATTTAGACCAACAACCTGCCTGTTTATAAAATGCAAGAACTAAAAAAGGGTCAACAAAGTATTGTTGGCATACATTCCATTTCTGGGCTTTATGGTTTTTGGAAGTTCAGGACTCAACCAAGTATTTTGAAATTAATTCATATATATTTTTCCAGAGTGATGTTAATTACCTGTGAGTTCTCTAATGCAAACATTAAACCTTTGACAATGGTTAATTTAATTAAAGCAACCTATTTTTTCTCTACATTATTCTTTTGTCGTATTTTTATCTGCCACAAAAGATACACTTTCTCTTGTTACAACACATATTAGATAGATAAAAACAGAACCACAAAAAATAAACATCAGAAAGGAACTGTATGCTTACTATCACTATACCACACAGATAAAATGTAACAAACAGGACAGAATAGAAAAGGGGGAAGAAGATTATATCTAATTACTTTACAAGCAGGATTAGCAAAAAATATCTGATCAAAAAAATCAGAAATTAAAGACTCTGCTGCAAGAGTAAAAAAATATATAATTTGTTTTAAGAAGAATCAAGTAAGAAAAATAATAAAGAGAAATAAAAGGAAAATAACAGTTTAGTGATGCCTGTTTCTTTGGATTATTTTTCTCATATAAGCTGAGATTTTTGCCATAGTTTGTTTCATTTTAGTAGTTCAGTTCTTGTGCATCAGGGTCTGTGCACACTAGAGTTTTTTTGAAACTGGAATAAAAGTCCTTTTAAAGTCCATTATTACTGATAAGAGACTGACTGTTTTTCTGTGCTATCTCACTTCTTGCTCAAATATTAATACTTCTCCAGTTTGGTGATTTATTTTTCAGTTCTCTTTCTCTGTAATGCTGAGGTTTCAAAATCAGTTTATGTGAGGGTTAACTGCAAACTGCTACTGAAAGGGTTGCTTTCAACTCTTCAGAAAATGGTTAAGAACTAAGTATTTTCAGTGTTAGTTTTTAGTAGGATGAGGGAGCTGATCTTGTTTATCTTTCAGCAGTATGATCTCTAGAGCCCGCACAAGGGAAGTGGTGGGAACATGCAGCTGGAGATAAAAGGAAGTTGGATTGCTCTGTTCAGGAGCAGTGCAGTCTCAGATCAGCTTAAATTGACTGTGAAATCTTGCTTTTAGGAGAGGGGGGGATTTGCTGATTTACAGAGCAAGAACATTTGCAGTAATGTTTCATTTCTGCCTTACGTAGGCTTAACTTTACATTTACTTTGCTGAAGTGAGTAGATTGGAAATAGCAGGGAGGTGCTAGAAAACCAGCAAAGTGGTTCTGTCCTTCTTAAGAAACAAGTACATTTATTTTGTGATACAATAAGCAACTTTTTGATTCCTGTCATTTCTGAGTCTGTCAGCATCCCAAGCAGATCACTGCAAGGGAGCCTTCCCACTGACACAGCCCTGGGCATTGCTGGGCAGCAGCTTCAACCATTCAAATGTGTCTTAAAACCCATGCATATCACAGGCTACCCCTTGTTTTTTTCAATTTCTGTTGTCCTGTGCTTCTTCTAGGGAGATCTGTTTACACTATAATTTTGTGTGAAACTAAATGTGTACCTATTACATTGATTAAATCCACTGAAAGCGACCATGGCCAGTCAATAACGACCTGCTACAACTATTTCTGGAGGAAAAGAAATCGATAAGTGAGCAATGACATTGATCAGTAGAGTTTAACGTTTAGTCAAATGATTGAAGTATTCTTACTGTAGGATTGGTTTTGCTATTAAATGTCATTCTTGGAAGCATAATATATGCTGTTTTCATAGGATTTCTCTTCACATCCAAAATTAATTTTGATACTTTAATATCTTAGGAACGATCTTGCACAACAGATACTTTGCGTAGGCATCTGATTTTGATAGTCTTAGATGTTTTTGTCTTACATTATAAACAGGAGAAAATTCTTTGTCTGTCACTCATCTTTGAAACAAAAACAACACTTGTGTGAGAGCATCCTGTCACCTTCTCCTGTCTCCTTCTGTTTATCTGACACCTTCATGAGACATTTGGAACCCTCCAGTTCAATATAAAACATTTGCTTGGCAGGTGAGGCCTCCTCTTCCTTTGATGGATAGAGCACATGTGAGGAAGACACATCTGAGCGTGTGCCATATTCCTGGTGAGCTTTGCTTGTCTGATTTAGTAACTTATAAAAATTTTCCTCTCCATCCTTCAAAAAGAGCAGCTCCAAGCTGCTATTTCATTCTCAAATTAGAGGAAAATAAGCAACTGCTGCTGTTGTAAAATATTTAGAACCTCATGCTTCTTCTCACTCTCTCTGTTTTTTGTGGTCTTCATTGAGATTTGGAGCTAGCTGCAAAGTGTGCTTTGTGCTGTACATATCCTAGGAACAGTGTAACCCAAATTATGCCATTTCAGACAGAACAGCAGAACCCAGAACACTGCAAGAACACATTTTGCAGAGGGTGCAGAGAGAAATAAAATCAGGAGGAATGTTTGAGGTCAAAAACTTGAAAAAATTCAGCATTGCATATTTATTCAAGTTACATAAGGGAAAAATCTGGACAAAACTGCTCAATACCTAAGCTCTACCACCAGATACTCTTTTCATCATGATTTACACAGATGTACACATAAAACTTTCTTCTTCTATAAAGATTTACATTTTGCCCAGGGCTATTCTTCCATCTACATGTAGCAGAACTGCTGTGGTCCAGTTAAAAGGAGAACAGAATTCTCAGACACAGACCATGACCATGTTTACCATCTGCTAGTTACTGAATTCTCCCATCAGGAGCATCTTTTTAGAATTTGAAGATACTGGGCTCGAATCGTGCTGCCTTTTGGAGAAAACAACTGTGATTTCCCAAAGGGATCTCAAAAGGGCCTGTGTCTGCCCATTGGCACTGCCCCACGGGAAGTGCGTGCTGTGTCACACAAGGGCTGAGGGGCCAGGCTTTTTCCAGAAGTTTGCAGGCACTGGGTGTAGGTGCTGAGATTGGATGGCTGAATGCAGTTGACATTTTCTTGCCACCGAATGGCCCAAGTCCTACAATGAGCATTAATTTTTTTTCCCCTGAGGTGATTTTCGTAATCTATCTTCACAATTAAACACAGAGGATATTTATCATTTTCCCTTCAACCGTTTCTAACTTCTTTATGCCAAATCAGGTAAGGAACAGACCATCCTGCATGAATTCTCACTGACCTTATTTGGGACATAACGAGGCATGTTTGAGTGATTTTGTAAGCCTTCACTATGAAGAGGAAAGATAAGTTTAGGGAGCAGAATGAACAAATTGAAATTGCAAATTCAGGAAACAGTATTGCAAATTACTTGAGTGAGGAAAAAAATTGAAACTGTGTCACAATTTAAGTTGCAAAATATAAAGTGCCAAACAAAGTAAAAATAAGCTTTTCATTAAGGCCATTTACCCAGTTTGCCAATTCCCTTCTCCCCACCCTCCCCCAAGATTGTAGGCTTTTTTTTTTACCTTAATTGGAATCGTGTGAAAGAAGAGGTTTACAGCAATGAAAATATATCAAAAAAGTTTACAGAAACTGTAGAAACTCTCCTAATGACATTTATTGAAGAATGCAAAGCTGGCATTTAACTGAGATAAACTAAGCTGGACTGAATGCTTTACTGAGATGTTTTCCAGCATGTTCATTTATCTTAATACTGTGCATCAGACAGAGTAATAGCCTCAGACAAGCAAATTCTGTCCCTAAGTCTTCAACTTGTTTCATATTTTAAGCTCAGCCTGTACACTTGCAGCTTTAAAATGATTGCTTGTCTTTGAATGTACAACTTAAGAATGCTGTGTTTGATTTTCAGAGATTTGCACATCACTTTTTCACTAGAGATCAATGGACTTGCAGATACAAGTTTATCTCACACTCTAAACTAGCTCACAGTTGCCTTTTTCTGCCAGGCTGTTGCAGCACCAAATAATGCAGTTCAGTGGTTGTCTTGGCAAAATAAATAGTAAATAGTAGCAGTAAAACTGCCTTTGAAAACAGTTCCATTATCTTAAGAGGGGCATAAAACAATTTTCAGAATGCAAAATTCTAGATGGTCTTCAAACTGAGCCCCTATCATCTATGGGATACTTAGCTTTTCATTTACAAAATATTGATGATGATGATAAATTCTCTCATTATTATTGTAATTATTGCATTTCCTTGCAATACTTTGACATCTATTGTGAACAAAACTGTAATGATGATGATGTGATGATGGCCTCTGTGACTCTGGAGCTATTAGCAGAAAACAAGCCTTTAGAGAGCCTCTGGATTCATGTGGTTTGTAATACTGATAGCTGTCAGGTAAAGTCACGGTACTTTTCTAGGGTTTCAAATAATAAAACATTTTTTTACACAGAAAGTGCCCAAACTATGATTTTATTTCAGGCTTCTCTGTTAAACGTTTCCCGTTTGTTTTGTTTTTGTTTTGTTTTGTTTTGTTTTTCTTTTATTTAATGTTGCAATTGAAAAGAATTTATTTATCCACTTGCTTAAATAAAAGTGAATTCCACACTACATACCATGAATGTATGTGCAGAAGTCCCACTGCCTTCAGCAAGGCACCAGTGCATATGTAAGCTGAGCAGTGCCTTGTGCAGGGGTTTGGAAAGGTCACCACTTTTTGTGTTTTGACATTCATTGTAACAAACAAGGCAAGAGAGTAAATGGGAGAAGTTGGAATGTAAAAAGGCAAACAAGATGAAAAGGGAAATTCAGACAAAAAGCCCTCCATGCAAGATTTGTGGGAAATGCCAGTGTTGTTTGTGTGGTAAAATAAAGCATTACCTCAGCTGCGATCTACTGCAGATACATGATAATATAATGTCACCTCCTTGGAAAGTTCTGTCTGCAACCTGTAGCCCCTTTAGTTCCTCAGGAAGTATTTTATATAGGATATGTAGGATGCTGTCATTATTGACTCCTTTTTTTCCATAGATACAATGGGGAGAATAGTTATTCCTTAGGAGAGAAGGGCAGAAATTACTTTTCAGCTTTCTGAGCAGAATGCTGTGGGGCAGACTGTAGCAAATGAAAAGCAGTTGTAAAACACAGGGATGCAGAGGAGTCATAAAAGGAAGCTGGAATACACAGCTGGTAATCAAACTGATTACCTTGGCAGGAGTCTGGGGACAAATTATAATCCAGAAAAATTCAATGTAAATTAAATTAAATGAAAAATTCCTTTTAGTTTCCTACAGGGTAGAACTAGGAATATTTTAGGGTAACTTCTGCAACCCTGGTGCAGCATGAAGCTCCTGCTTTTAGGAGCTCAGCTGCTCAGAGGTGAATCTCTCAGGAATCACATGGCTTCAGCAGCATTGTGCCTGACCTGCAGCTGGCATCCATGCTATCTGTTGGACTTCCCTCTGTAATGACTTGTTCTGTCCCTAGAATGGAAAGTTCAGTCAGATGTAGGTAGATATACTTGTTTGTGTACCTTTGGTGCAGAAGCTACCTCAGAAGGTAACAGCAACAGATTGAGTGTAACTGTTGGGGAAATTGCTGGGGAGTTGTGATGTGCGCAGGATGTGATGTATTTCTGGATGTGGGCTGTAAAAGCTTGCTGTGAGCCCGTGGAAGGCTCTGGAGATCAAAAGCAGTTAGAAGCAGGTCACCAGAGAGGCAAAAAGTGCTGTCAGTGCCAGAAGACCAGAAACAAGTGCCTAATGGGACAGAGGCTGCAGCAGCATCCTGGTGCTGAGTGGCAGCTCAATTTGAGCTTCAGGAAAACAAAGACTAACAATAACCAAACCCCAGGGCTGCTGAGTGGACTAGTTAAAAGAACTCCAGAGAGTTAGCATCCTGTTAGAGTTAGTGCTCAGTTTATGGTGTGCCTCCAGTGTTTATGAAAATGTACACGGATGGAGTTAGCTCTTTGGAACGCTGTTGGCAATTTATTCTTTGCTCAGATTTTTATAAACGTTTATATTATCAGTTCTTTTATATTTTATGCCTCACAATGACTTTCAGCTTTGCCAAATGTATCTCAGAGGAACTTTATTATTTCTGTATTGTTTGTGGTATGAGCATGAACTTTGACTTCCTGCCTTCCAATTTAGTTTGGTGTCTAGCTCTTTGCTGTCTGGGTCACTCGTGTTACAGCTGGAGCTTCCTGTTTTCAAACCCATAGCAGCCAACCATGTAAACCTGAGGGTCAGCGCGTTCAGAAATGATGCATAATTCCAGTCACTTGTTTGCTGAAATAAATTACATTTACGTAATGAAAGCTGTCAGGTGCTGTATCAATCTTCTGTGTAGCCAAAGCACTTCCTTATTTACAAGTCTTGTTTCTTGATGCGCAACTCAGCCACTTAAAAATACTTGCTTTATTTCTCTTAGAGAACAACTGAAAATTTCAGTCAGACAAAAATCCTGTTGAATTCTGTTGGCCAGATGCAAAATTTCATTTCTTACAGACATTTCATTTGGAGGCAAAGGGTACTCTGTCCGTAAAACCTTGGATGAAGTGGTAATCATCTGGGTCTAGTTGCTTGCTCTGTATCTGTAAGGCTGTCCACCTGGGTGTGCATTATCCCCTCCGTCTGGAGGAGGAAGAGAGAATAAAGGCACATCCCTAGGCACACTCTATCCTGAAATCCAGGGCTTCCAAGATTTTTTGGAGGAAATAGGAAGTGCTGTGTCCTACCTCTAAGAAGAGACTCCACAGTTTCTCTAGGGATAACTTTGATGGTCAGTGTGAGCTCTCGGGTCTGCCACAGTGCCAGACTGGGAGTAGTGTTATCAATAAAGAATCCCATTATTAGGAAATTTTAGAGATTTTTTCACATTGTTCTCTTCCAGGGATTCTGGACAGTGCTGCACATTGCCTCTCTATTGATTGTGAGTGCTGGGATGTCTCAAGGTAGTTTTCTGTTGCTGTTATTTCTAAAAGAACAGAAGCAGCACCAACCACAAGAGCAAGCTTCCCTCCCTTACTCATAAGTCAGCCTTCAAAGAATCATGAGATTTGCTTAAATCATGAGAATTTGAAGCTGCCATCCATGTGAAGTTCTTTTTATTTGACTTCTTGTTTTTGCGTCTTCAGGATACACCCAAGTCACACTGACAAGTTTTCCACCGAAAAGGTCACATGCCGACTCAGGATTACATCAGCACAGGCCTGAAGAAAAACAGAAAGCAATACCATAGGTGCAATAAAATCCTGGGAGTTAGCAACACTGTAGCAGATGGAGCACTCAGAACTGGCTTGCTCTTCCTTTTCTGATTCAGCACAAGTTCTGAGTGACTGTTATATAAGCTAAAGTGTGTTTGTGCTGCAGGAAAAGAAACTGCATATTCATCTGTTTTGTGTTGCTTGATTAATTAGCTCCCCAGAAGAGATTATTGCCAATTTGAAATGAAAAAGCATTTGGAAAATGTAGGTGTTGTTTCTACTTATAATTAAGGAGCCCCAGCAGAACTCTTAACAATGTAAAATGACCCTTATGTGCGTTGAAATTACATTTAAGCTATAGCACTATACTAAGAATAATTTTCAATGAATTTTCTATTCATATAGTTTGTTGTTTTGTTGTTTTTTTTCCTCACAGCTGAGGAGTTGCCAACATTTGTCAAACAAAGTAACTATTTTGAGGGAGCAAAATGTGCATAGCTTCTTCATAAAACTGAGATATTCATTGCCAGTACAAAGTATCTTCTAATCAGTGTACTCGTCTCTGTCGTGTCGTGTTTGTTTTAAAGAACAAATTTATTTGGTAGATAATAACGTGTTGAGTTTCAGCTCAAATTCAGACTGTCAAGGCAAATGTTGTATTCAGATTGTGAGCAGTACTAATGGAAAAAATGGAGTGGCAGATGACCTTGAGGCCAATGAGAGAATTAACATTTTCTTTTACTTTATATTCATTTAATATGAATGAGAGTTTTGTGCATGAGAGCTTTGAGTTGGCCATTGTCTTCTTCAGTCTCGAGTATTAACTTTTAAAATGTGAGCTCACTTTCTCTGTGTCAACTCTGAAGAAATTATGAAGTTGAAATTTTTCTGGTACCTGTTAAGAAGAGTTTACTGGAGGCAGATTTAGGTAATCACCATGTCAGAAATCTTCATGAATGCCATGGTGGTGGTTTGTTCCAGACTCCTGTGCACCCTCCTCTCTAGAGGCCCTTCCCACCATGCATTAAGCCTTGTGCATTATGTCCTTTATACAAGGTTCATTTTCTCTCTCAGCATGTTCCCTGGAAGAAAACATGCACACAGTGCATTCATCTGTCAAGCCTTTAATGCATAAACATATGTATGTATCCATTCACACACATACAAATTCAAAGAGATATACAGACACGCATAGGTATGCACAGTGATCTTCCCTTATTATTATTATTATTTTAATTGAAAGAGAGAAAATAAATAACATCAGGAACATGGAGAAAATAGCAAATTTTCCTGCTTGAAGCACTTCATTCTGGCATTCTTTATTAGAAATTCAGAATATTTTTGCTCCAGTACTGTTGAATGGTATCATAGCTCTTAGATTTCTGAGTAACGAAGTTGTCAACCACAGTTGTTACTCTTGCTAGCACACTGAGGAGCAACATACAATTAAAATGATAGATCTTGCACTTTATTCGTCAACCTACAGGGTGTCATGGCATGACGTGTTTAATACGTTCATGACAGTCTGTATTTCCAAGAATGTACGTTGCTCTATTTTCAGTAGCTGGCATTTCCTGAGGGCTAGCACATTCATGCTCATGTTGGCAGGTGATGGAGAGCAGCCTCTTTGATCCTAGGTCTGATCCTAGGGGAGGATCACAGAGTGTATTTCTGTTTAGTACACTGAAGGTGATCTTTTTAGCTGTTGGTTTTCTATATCTGTACTTGAGTGATGTCATCTACATTCTCTGCACTACTGGTGTGCAGAAAGCAATCTCTCACCTGCTGGAAAACAAGGCTAAGTTGCACACCAAGCACCATGTAGAAAGAACTTACCATCTGAATGCAAAGTACCTCTTCAAGAGGAAAGTATCTTCTTCTCTGAGGACAATCCTTGACCACCTTTGGGGTTTTCTTAGTTACAGGAACACGGTGATGACAGGACTGATGAATTTAGGTCAGGCTATAGTTCAGCCTGTAGGGAGGTGTTGAAGTGTCTGTTTTTTGGCTTACTAAACTGTTACTGTTTTTCGCTTACTAAATTTGTGTCAGAATCAAAGGTCCAAGAGAGTCAAGGTGATAAAAGAGGGACTGACCAAAATGTCTACTTTAGTGGATAGAATGTGGTGAGATGTACATTCTCTAATGTGATGCACATAAAGGAAGTGTGGGTTATCCATTTTATGGGGATATTCCATAAAAAGAAATTGTTCTCAGATTCAAAAGTCTGTAACTTCTTCATATTCATCTGGCACTATGGCCAGGTAAGACAGTCAGCAATGACAGAGGTGTAACCTAGTTACCTAGGCTACACCACTGATGAGCAAATCATCAGCTCCTCATCTGTGCTATTGGAACATATATATTTTTCTTACATGTATTCAGCAGCATTTTTTACTGGGAATAGCCTTTAATCTAAATTAGCATTATAAATGATTAATTACATAATACATGCCTAGATTCTCTAACTCACTGCAGAACTTGCACTGATGGTAAGGTAGCCTTGCATTCCCTTATCATCCTACTATTTTGGAACTATAGTCATCTCCTGTGAAAATTAGATTTCAGCCATTGCTCAAGTAAAGTTCAAAACTATTAACTCAGAAAATATGTTCAAGAAATTAGGGCCCTCGAGCTGCAGTGATAATTTCCTAATTATCCTAATGTTCCCACCTTCCTGCAGTAAGCATTATATATATATAATACTCCTTTTCCCTTCAGCACTCCTTAGCAACCTGTATGAGCTCTATCTTAGACATGAAGTTTCATTTATATCTGTGGTGTTCAACAGAAACGCTGAGTCTTGCTGTAATTTGGCAAGATTAGGCTACAGCTGTGGGCCAGCAGCAAGGCAGCTTCTCCATGTCCCAGATCCAATGGCTGCAGGAAATGCTCCATGGTGAAATTCTTTTGTTTGTTTCTGTCTTGAGAGATTAGTGGTAACAATTGAAAAGAAATAAAACAACAAACGACAACCAAGTAACAGAAAAACTTTGCCAATTTCTTGAGTAACCTCAAGGGTCAGATATTCAGAGAGGATAAGAAATGAAAAGAACAGCATCCGGTATTGAATATTGATTTGAAGGTATTTTAAATCCAACATTTGACCACAGAAAGCCTGCTGCTGGCTGAATTTGTACTTAGGGCAGATTCTCAACAAACTTCCTCATATTCAGTCTGTGTGAAAAAGGAAAACAGCTGGAACTCGTGTGGTTTTCTGAGCAGACAAGCCCTGAGTGCCAGAGTCAGGCAGGATCCTAGATTTACTCTGAGCACAGGGTTCTGACTCATTATGTGACCCTGAGCAAATCACTTGACCTCCTTGGTCTTCTGCCAGCTCAGATGGAAAATGAGGTAAAAAGCAGAGACTGCGGTGGAAATTTGGTTCTGTAACTGAACTGAGCAGATGAAGCGAGATGAGTAAACATACAGGTGTTTCCCTGCAGTTACACTGTTGATACCAATGGGAGCCATAGCAGGATTCAAACAAAAGATGGGGAACAGCAAGTGTTTGATGTTTTTTTCTGACAGAGTATAGTCTTTCGTAACATGTAACCTCTCACTGGAAGCAATTCCTTACAAAGATGTTAAAATAGAGCAACTCAGTGTGTTGTGATTACCAAAGGGATGTCCGTATGGAATGTGATTTTCAGAGCACAGTGGTTTTTTCCTGCTTTTGTTTCCCCTTTGCCTGTGACTTTGGTATATTTGATTGCAATCCCATCTTGTCCTGCCTTGGGCAGAGAAGCCCTAGAAGTGACTAAACCACCATGGAAAGCTGTGCACAACAGAGAGAGAAAGCTCAGGATGTCATTCCTGCATCTGTCGCTGTCTAATGCTGAGCATGTTTCTGTCTTACCTATCTCATGATGTTTGCAATGAGATGTTCTCTAATACACTGAAGTTAGCAGTACTTGGAGCTGCTAAGACGAAATACTCAAGGGGGAAGGAAAAAAAAAACTATTCTTGGGAAAAAAATGAGTTATTGGTAAATGTGTGATGATGAAAGCAGGAGATGTGATAATGTTCAGATTTGTTTTTAGTGCCTTTAGGAGGGAATATCAAAGAAAGATATGGTACAATTTAAAAAGAGAGTGAAGTATATGGTAAATCCTGAACAGGAATTGAAAACAGATAAAAAGAGAAGATTTTCTTTATATTTCTTCTCCACCCATGTTCCCAAAGCTCCTTTAAAAAACTGACATTCTGGAAAGAATTGCTGCAGTTCTGGTTGCATCACAGCCTCCTGACTAAATTTGTTATGATGTCACCACAGACGCCAAATTATTTAAGGCCTCATTATTCACAATGCTTTTATAACTTTTCATTAGGTAGAACGGTGACATTAAAAACTGCCAAAACTGACCATGGCTTTCTTTGACCTTAAACTGAGAATTTGAGAGTGACTGACTCAGTTCCACTTGCAGTTTTATTGCGCTGTTTTATTTTTATTACCATGCTATGGAAAACATGTTCATATTATGCTGAAATGCACCTGAGAGAGATCTTATTACTTGAAAAAAATATTTTTTGATCTTTATACTTCAAAGGCAGCCCTTTTCATGTCTGCTACTGGTTCAGAGCCTGCCCCATGAATGCCATTTCTATTCTTATTTTCCAAGAATATCTGTGTCAGAAAACCTCATCTTCCTCACTGCTCTTCAGTTTACCTGTTTTTGTTGTTTTTTTTTCTCTTTAAAATTGCATGACTGTATCTTCATTGTATTTATTTTCCACAAATGCAAAGCAGATTCTGGCCACCAGTGCCTTAAAGCTGGTAGCAAGAGGATTTCATTTGTACTGTTATTAAGTCTAACACGTTTTCCCCATTTGAAGTTAAAAAAAACCTCACATACTTTTTTTAGTTAGTGTGAGCCTGAAATTACTGAGAGTATCTTGGCTCTGAACATCTGTAATGTTTCTGGTGGACTTTGGCCAGATGCAAACTACCTGCAAGTACCAGCAAGATAAAATCTGAACCTCAAACTAAGCCCTATCCTGCATAAACCCCTTCTTTGAAATAGAAGTAAAACTTTAATCTGAGCTTCTGAGAGGCCTGTTTGAAAACAGGACTGAGTGCTGGATTTCATGGGCTTATCCTGTCTCGCTGATTTGAATCGTCCTCTAGTTACACTGAAGTTATTTTGATGAGGGTAGTAAAGGAAACTGTTTCTGATTCAGTCTGATTCACCATGCCCAGACTTCTTTCTCATGACTGATTAAACAAAACACCATTTATTGTGTGTGCCTGTTACTATGGCTACCAGAAATGCTCAGCATCAATGAAACTGATTAGAAATTGTGATTCTTTATATTCAGAAACATATCCTTTGTGTGCAGACTTTCTTATAAGTTTCAATTCATGAATTAGCTTTGGGAAAGCAATCCCTGAATTTGCTCCCACTAATACGTATGGACATAGGTGCGTACCAGTAATTTGTATGTGCAAATTAGCATTTGTGGAGCAAGAAAACAAAGGCAAATAATTTGTGTAAGATGTGGATCTGGGAAGCCTGAGTTCTTTCCCAGAATCAAACACAAACATCTTGTTTGGCCTTGGACCTTGTCACATAAAGAATAGCTTTAAAGAGCCTGTAAATTCAGGCACTTCTGTTTTCAGGCACAAAAGGTACTGTGGGCCAGGGTTTTTTTTTCACATATTCTCTATATCTGTTTCTTCAGTTGTTGCCTGTGAGAAACTTTGGTTATTTCCAACTCTGAAAATCGTGTCTTAAGCAAAAATATGTTTATTTTATTGCAATGTAAAGCAAGGTGAAATAGTACAAATACTTTGTTTTCATGTAATAGCCCACTGTGCAGAACATTTTTTCACTTCCTTTTTCTGGACCGTTGATGAGATTATCTTAAAATAAGAAAGAAGTTGTTGTTTTCTTCTTCTAGTAGGTTCTACTAACTAGATTTGCATTGTGCTGCCTTTTTTTTCAAACAAGTAACAAATTAACTAATGAGACTATTCACATTTATGAATGGAGATTATTCAAAATGGATGCCATTTGTCAGGAAGTTTATGGCAAGATAAATCTAACTCTGAAAATGAGTGTGTCTTGGCCTGAATCAACTGTGTGAAAGAGAAAAGCAGCTTCGATTTTGCCTCATGCAGCAATGGTGAAGAAACACACTGAAGAGAATTTTTCTGCTTAGGCTTCCAAAGAGGATACAAAATGCTGATGTTCACTTTGCATTTCCTTTTTTACCTTTGAAAGGATATTTCCCTGCTTCTTTTCCATGCCTAGAAAGAGATTCCATTATTTTTTCCATCTGTTTATGCTGATGCTTTAGGGACAGCCATTAGCTCCTTGTGTCTGAGCACTCAGAAACTTCTAGTAGACAAATTCAGAGATCTTAAATATGAAAACAGCCTGACTAGACTGTGATGGAGAGAAGCTTATCATTAAAATCTGAATCGGGTTCAAGCATGAGCTATCAGGAAGAATTTTTTTTCATAAAGAGACCAGAAACGAGCTGGCATGAAGAATGAATTTACAAATTCCCTATAGAATATGATTTGTCCTGGCCATGGGAAGGTCACTGCTAGGGCAATATACATAGAATTAGAGATACAGGCTTGACTTGATGATTTATTTTTTGTTTGAAACTAATATCACTTTTCTGTTATAATGCTCAGTTGCAGTCCATGACAGATGGGAAGAATCCGCAGCCATTTGAACTGCTTATAATATTTCAGCTTTAGCATTGAAACCCTGTTGTTCATCTTCTGCTATTTGAAAGAGAAGTTATTAAAACAACAAAGAAAATGAAACCTCTCTTTCTTTCTTTCCTTCTTTCTTTCTTTCTTTCCTTCTTTCTTTCTTTCTTTCTTTCTTTCTTTCTTTCTTTCTTTCTTTCTTTCTTTCTTTCTTTCTTTCTTTCTTTCTTTCTTTCTTTCTTTCTTTCTTTCTTTCTTTCTTTCTTTCTTTCTTTCTTTCTTTCTTTCTTTCTTTCTTTCTTTCTTTCTTTCTTTCTTTCTTTCTTTCTTTCCTTCCTTCCTTCCTTCCTTCCTTCCTTCCTTCCTTCCTTCCTTCCTTCCTTCCTTCCTTCCTTCCTTCCTTCCTTCCTTCCTTCCTTCCTTCCTTCCTTCCTTCCTTCCTTCCTTCCTTCCTTCCTTCCTTCCTTCCTTCCTTCCTTCCTTCCTTCCTTCCTTCCTTCCTTCCTTCCTTCCTATTTGTATCCACTTTTTTTTTTTTTAAATCAAAGGCCTTATTTAAAATAAAACTTGGCACCCAGACACATTTGTTCCAATCAGCTTATGATAGAAGTGTTTAGTATTCTGTAACTGCAGACCTCATGAAAGGTGGTGAAGGATTGTTAAACAGATATTGGGACTTATGGAAGTTATTTTATTTTATTTTATTTTATTAAGAAAAATATCCAAAATGTGGAAGAAGAGATGATAGTAGAATTCAGGACTCTTGACTACTCAGCACCATAACTTAGGAAGATACTGTCTTATAATTCTCCTGCTCCATGGGAATATTAACTTCAGTAAAGACTCTTATGAGAATGAATTCATATTTGCAAGCATACCTTTTGTAATTGATGTCTATAGATATATATATATAATTAACAAGTTACAAAATATTCTGTATCACTGTGTCTATGGTTAGTCTCCTCCTTCAAAGACAGTGAAAGATGGTGGGACTGCCAGATAACAGCTTGGTACTTGTTTGACTCTCCAGACAGAGATATCTTAAATCGGACAGGTTCCTTCTGTTCCTTTAATGAATATAAACTACAGTATGGTGAATGAGATGTTAATATTAAAATGCAGAAGGTGTAAAGGAGGTGAATTCAAATCTCAGTCTTGGAAAGGCTCTTCTTGGATATGAAGCTACTTCAAATGGCACACAATGAAAAAATAAGGTAGGTAGGAAAAGGTTACGTAGGGAAATCGCGTCAATCTGGTATAGCAGTAGCAATAGTCATATAAGAATGAACATGAGATGGTATTTTCATGCCCTGACTGAAGTTACTATTTCACTCGTGAAACTAAAGAGGAAGCTGGCTAAGATGTTGGAGCTTAGATGTTGTAAGCAATGTGCGTACTGTGAGCAGTGTGCATGATTTTTAGGAGCAAGGGATGGGTGAATAGTCAAGTCACCGAGGGAATCCTGAAATCCACTGAAAAAAAATGGCTTTTAATGGTACCACTAATGTGTCCATTCTTCTAATGTCACTAATGGATGCTCTATGGGTTGACTATTCTCTCGGTGCCTTTCCGTACTGTACTGCATTCTGAGCTTAGTTTGCCACATTCATTAACTGGTGTTGGTAGTAATAGATTCAGCTGACTGCGCTGACAGGTAAAAGATACTGCTGCCAAAGATGGAGGTGAAGGATTTATCTTGTGAAACTAATTCTGTGCATTTCATATAAAAGTCTTCCTCTGCCAAAGGGTTACATAAACTCCAAAGCTAATCTGCGCTGAAAAACAAGCTGGCCTTAGTAGACAGCAATTAAGGAATGAGAGGTTTTCTTTAAAAGGGAGAGTCCTTTGCAGTAAAATAGGTGCCATGAAAGTGACAAAGTGATTATGTGGCCTCTTGGTGTTGAAAGGAAATGCTAGCCAAGCTGACTCCGAGACCCAGCAGGTGGGTTCCCTACCTGAATGGTGCCCGGACCATGTGGCTGCCCCTCAGAACAAAGGGGACACTAACAGTTGGGGATGGGGTCACAGACGGCTCTGAGCCATCAGATAAAACTTGAAAGAGAGAGGTAAATTCAGTTGTAAGGAAATGGAGTTTTTGGACTAGAATGGAAAAGGGAAACTGAGAATCACCAAAAGGAGCTGCAAATAAGAGTAAGAAAGTGAGAAGATTCAGTGTATGATCATCTGTCTCTCAAAAGAAACCACTTCTCAAGTTACTGTGGACCAACTGATCAGTACGAAGGGAATTCATTAATTAAAACTCAACCGTTTCTCCTCATTAATACTAGTCTATTGTTTGTCTTCTCGTTCCAATGTCTGGTGCTTTGAAGACAGTTACAGGATGTTGGTCCATTAGTAACAGATGTTGGTAAGGAGCTTTATAAGAATGGAATAGAAAGCAGGTGCGTGATGCACTGTGGAACTGTGTCCTTCTTTTTACTGATGCTCTCATCTGATCTGTTTTGGTCTTTTCTTGTCAGTATAATTCTACACACTTTTGTTAACGTTTCTTCAGTCTTCATCTTGTTTTCTGTATTCTAGCCAAGACAATGAATGATATAGGCCTGAATATCTGATCAATTTGCTGTTGGATGTTTGAACTGAATTTGAAAAAGAGCCCTACTGCTTCCCTGTTTTACACCTGTGTATTCTTTTCCAATTAATTTTTATTTTGCTCCTTTTTGCTGCTCTTCTTGTGATAGTCATTTCTGTGCAGTGGACAGCTGCCCACCAGGAGCCCCCCAGTTTACTTCCAGTTGCCCAGTTGTTGTGACTTTCAAACACGAGTGACCTGGATCCTATTCATATCTTCGATCTGAACCCAACAGCTTTTTCTTACTGGGCTCTGATTAGCTGCTGGCAGAGGCAGGGAGAAGAAACTACAAATCCTGCTATTGTGAAATGGAGCCTGACCTTCCATTCACTGAAGCCAGTGATTCCCAGGGAATCAGGATTGGGTCCAAAGTCTTGAAAGAAGCTTAAGCTATTTCAATTTTCTTGTGAGGCAACAGAAATTACATTCTTGGCTCTCTAAAATATAGCTTTTGCAAGGCCAACACTGCTTTTGATTCTCTCTTGCCATAGTGTCTTTGTTATGAATTCATCATGTTTGAGACCTTAGAATACACAGTCAAACAATGTCACTTAAAATGATCCAGACTCCTCATTACCTTCCTCTTTTAGCTATGGGCAGTCATTCTTGCATGCAATCATTCTAACAATATTTACCAAAAGCCATGAAAATGCTGGAGTAGTGCTTTGCTTCTGCTGTACGAGGTATACTTTTTAATAGGCATGGGTCAAAAACAAATTGACTTTTTAGAGGGAGACAGGCTGCTCCTCAGAAACTATTAGGAATTCTGTCATCTGGAATATCCCTATCCTGTTGGCCTTATTTACAGATTTCATGAAAAATACAGCATCATAACATTGATGTATAGACTCTGTAGCTTTCAATTTCTTTAAAGAATGCCTCCATATGAAATAAGGATGCTGGTCATGAATGCATGCATGCTGAGGCAATACTGATGAGACTAAGCACTGTGGAATATATTGCACACAAAGGCTTTTTTAAAATGTAGTCATACACTTTGGAAATAAAGCAATTTAGCATCTTACCATAGCTACAAATGAGATAGAGCTACGGGAGGAGGAGTTGGGTAATAAAAGTGACAGTTGTGGAGTGTTATTGACAGCTTTTTTCTGTAATTGCAAACTGGGTCTGCATTTATCCACATTGTCCAAGCTCTGATTTTCTTTATGAGTAAAACACAACCATAGGATGCTACCATTTCATCTGTTGAAATAATATTTAATTATAAGCAATTAAAAACATCATTTATTGTTGTTGCACTTTTTATTACGTAGGTCACTTCAAAAGTAATGCCTTATATTTATTTGCATGGAGGCTACAGAAGATAGAAAGAGCACAGTAACACTATTCAGTAGAGCAAATTCTCAGCTACAAAACACAAGTTTTTGACATAGTCACTATAGTCACTATGACTAGCTATGCATTTTCTCCAGCAGTGAATAAGAGCTTGCATGCCATGCTTGTTACAATGTGTATCAGCAGAAAAGATCGTTGCTGCCATTGCTGCTGCTGAAACACACCACCCACCCCTCTCAGCACTCGTATCCACTGTTCGGTCTCCATAAATGTTCAGCAAGAGTCAGTGAGTGTCAGTGGGTGCCATTTTTTCTGCGTGGAGGAATTCAGTTCCACTTCTTTGTCAGACTCCCTTTCGTCAGATTGCCCCTCTGCTGCCATCTGTCACGTGGCAACAAAATATAAAGGAGTATTGGTGGGGAGGTTCATCCAGTGCAACCATCCCACCAATATTCTTACCTGATGTCATGGGCCAACATCACAAAGAGACATTACTTTATGAGCAGCCCTTGTGCTCTAATTGTCCTCAAGTAGTTATGGTGGAATGTTTACACCAAAGTGTGAAGACAGATATCACGCCTATGTTTTAGTTAGTGTAAGTTGAGATATTTTTTCAAATCTACCCTGGTCTTCAAGATTATAAACTAGTGTTGTACAGCAAGGTGTTGCACAGTGTAGCCCTTGGGAAAAATATATCTGTTAGTAATTAATTAACCTCTCACTTTCAGTGGATGTAGTTTTTCCACTGTAGCATTAAGGAAATTAAACAAACATGTCTGATTTACCTTCTGGGATGGTTTGTGAATTTTGCATAATTTAGGTTTTATGTGCATTTATATGGAATCACAAACCCCCATTTCAAATATCAGGCTTTGTCTGGTTGCCTCTTTTCCCCTGAAACTGAACAAAAATTCACAGTAGTAATAGTAAAAGTTGCTGTGCCAGTTATGCTGCTCTCAGTGGTGATCCATTAAACCCTGGTGATTGCACACATATTCAGATGGAGCAGACTTAGCACAAGGAATGGCTACTGGGCAAGGAGAATTGGGTTTATAAGTTTGAATTTGATCAAAGAGACAACTGTGCATGGATGAGGGCACAAATCACCTACTGAGATTTGCTAGTGAGCTATTAGCAAACAAGATCTCAAAGATAGAAAATATAGGGAGAAGCTGACACAGGTGAAAGAACGTGGCTAAGCATTGACAGTAGGCGTGGGTCTGAGCCTTCATTGATTGGAAGTCACTATTTAGAGGCAAGAGGTCAGGGTTTGGGGTAAACTCTAAGAAGATTCAGGAGAGGTGAGATGCTGAGCTTTGGAATGTAAGTAATAGTGTATTTTATTTCTCTAGAACTGCAAAGGGCAGTTGCTTGTGGAAACCTACATAAGAGAACAGACTTATCAGAAACAAACAGTCCTAAGATTCCTGGACCTATTCCTGATTAGCAATGGTAAACTGAGAACCTTCAGTCCAAAAGATCAACCAAACAACTGGCATTTATGGATGCTTAGGCAAATTTGAACGCACACTGGGGAAGTCTAGCTAAAGTACTTCAACAAAGTTTGTGAGTTCTCCATTTGTTTTGTGCATCTCCCCCTTATCTCAAGCCTCCATTTTCTCTTAAATTTAATCAAATTTAGGATGAGAGTTTGGAATGGCTGGGAGTATTTATCCTGCTAATCTTTCCTGTAATTTCAGTGAATTTTGTAATCGTCTTGGATGCTCCAATACTGTTTGTGACCTTTGGGCCACAATACAATGAAGATTGTTGTAAAATGATATTTATAGATGTGAACGTATGACCATATATACCATGTATGAGTGTCATTAGCAAAATACTAAGATGATTATCTTACTATCTTTCAGAATATCTATTAAGTTGGAATGTGGGTGATTTTTTAATTTAAGTATATGTCAGTCTGTAAAGGCTATGCTATAACTTACAAAGACAAAACTATTAATCAGTGTGACATTACTCATCATAATTCAGCATTCCGTTGCACAAAGGCTGACATGCGCAAATACATTCCAAGTGTTTTCTAATAAAATAAAATAAAATACAGATGTGTTTCTGTGATGTAAAAAAAAAAAAAAAAAAAAAAAAAAGTTATTTGTCTGTGAAGATGAAGTTATCAGGAGTAAAAGATTTTTAGACTGAAACAAGTATATTCATTTTGCTTTCATAACCTTGTCCAGAAGTGCGTTTTGTGTCTGGTATATAGGAATTTATAGCAAGTATTACACACACTTTTTGTGTGATCAATAGATCAGACTCAAATGATATTAGGGGCTTAGAGTCAGCAATTCAGTTTAATAGACACTTTATGAAATTATGCACCACCTTATAGGCCTTTAAAACAATGTTAAAATCAATTTCATGTTTGGCAAACAGTCAGTGTAGCTCTGTCAATACAGAGTGACATACTGAGGTTATGCAGTAGCAAATTCTGCTCTCAGATGGTTGTGTAATGAAAAAATAACACCATTAACATCAGCGGGGTGACTAACTTCGCAGCAGTATGTAACGGGGCAGGATGTGACTTATGGGAAGAATCTCTTCACACTGGAATTGAACCAGGTGCCAGACATAAAGTAATCTACGAATTAGATTTTCACTGATGGGCAGAGGCCAATCATCTTGGATCACAAACACGTACAACCAGCATAACTATATGTCAACTCGTGGCTGCTGGTTGTATATACTGATGTATTGAGTTAGCTCATAAGCAATCATTCTACTAACATATGATAAAAATCATGTCTTACACAATATTACTTAGTGCAAATTTGACACGTGAGCCTCATTTGTCTCCTCCAATCTGTGTATGACAGTGAAAATCCTCATACACTAGGTTGCTCTGTGCAGCATAAATGCACAGTTTCCTGGAAAAGAAGCAAATCCTGGGACACATCTCTGTCTTTTGTAAAGATTGTGCTGACATGTAACTGTCAGCATATTTTAAGTGGATAAAATTATCTCCTTTCCCAATCATGTAAGCTTGATTCTCCCCTTAGAAACATTTTCTATTCACGCCAATAGTATCACCTTCTGAGGGAGTTCATGAGTGTAGCTAGGTGATATTTTAAGATGAATTCTGTCCTTCTGAGCCAAGTAAGTAACGAGTACGAGGAAGTACAAGTAAGACTGCCAGCTACTCTCAACTTCTGCAAACACAGAATACAAAATAGAGCTATACAGTGTGTTACAGGGATTTCATCCTGAAGGCCTGATTGTTTTTCACAGTGAATTTTTACATTTGATAAAGTTTCTGGGCTTGAAATTTTCCAGCTCTTTGTTTTCATCTGGAAGAGTTTTAACAATTAGCAGATGGAAACTTCAAGGGCTGTCATTTTTTTTTTTTTTAAATAAATGAGTTAAACCTATGATAATTATTATAATTACAGCACATCATATGAAATTATATTTATGGGAGCTAATCTGTCTTAATCACTTGTAACAGAAGGCACTTTGTCATGAGGATTGAGTAGGACATCAGAACAATTGATTTCACCTTCAGTTGCGTAATGGGGGAAAGCAAGTAAGTTCCACGTGTTTCTGGTTAGCTGTCTCTAAGATTGAAAACTAGATTATTATTACTAGTATAAGAGTACATTTATGGATTACAATTTTATGTCAGGGAACAAGCAAGATGACTGCTTAAGGAAAAAGTGGTTCTGATGCTAAAGGTTATCCAGAGAAGCAGTGCCCTCACTGATCTGGGCACAGTCCTACAAGGTCTGACTGTGATGTCAGAGCCAGAGCTGGTAAAAGAGTTCGTCAACAGCACCAGGCAAGGCAAATGATAAGCTGGGGCCAGGGTCCATCCAGGGAACCCTGTCAAGGATGAAATAAGGGGCCAAGGACAGGATGGGGTGCAAACCAAGGACTGAAAGTCTGCATTGAGAAGAAACCCTGGGGCTGCACACCACAAGTTTTTCAATTCTATGTATTAAGCCATGTGTTTTTGTGTTATCACAGTTCTGAACGCATTCACACAATGTTTGGCTAAAAGGCAGTGAGAGGACCAAACAGTAGGAAATAAATTATTGCTGAGAAGTGCCTTATCTTAGCTCACACCTGAGAGCTATCAATGAACAATGGTTGAGACACTGGTTTTGAGAACTTGTCTTAATCTCCTGCAATTTACAGTATTTGTTTTATCTGGGTAGGGCAAATCCTGAGAATACAGAAGAATAGCCCCTTGTGACTTCTTGTGTGTAATGGGATTCCTCCTCCCAGGAGCAGTTTGTGCTCTGTGGAGGGAGGCAGGCCGGGATGTGCAGTGTTTGAAAGCACCAGCCCTGCCCGCCCCAGAGGCTCTTGGAAAGGGCCTTTCACAAAGACAAGGCAGAAATGTGTCCAGTTCTCCAGAATCTTATTTCTTCAATGATTGCTTTGATTTTACAGTTAAATAATGAATGTTTTGTCAATATGTGTATTTGCCAGTATGCCATTGATTGTAACCTAAACATTGGAACTAATGCATGCATCACTGCTTGTTGTTCAGCTGAGTGTATCTGTCAGAATGATGATACATATTCAAAATATCAGTATTCTATTTATTCTGGTTTAATAAACCAGGGCTGGATAAAGTTACAACATGGATAAGAAGAATAAGAGTAGCAAAAAAGAAAGGATAAAAAAAAAAGGTTAAAAACTGACTTGTGCATACCAGATCCACCTCCAAGCAAATCCTACTGTACATTACAGCACTTGTATCTTT
Organism: Tetrao urogallus; assembly: GCF_951394365.1. Taxonomy (NCBI): domain Eukaryota; kingdom Metazoa; phylum Chordata; class Aves; order Galliformes; family Phasianidae; genus Tetrao; species Tetrao urogallus. The sequence continues at coordinate 6,050,488 of NC_136821.1, read as the reverse complement.
ATATGCTTTCTGTTTTCTATATTGAAAGGAACTGGAAAAGAAAACAAATTTAGTGCATTTATTTTTCTGCTAACTACTGTGTTATCATGCATGGGGTCCCTTTGGGCCTAAGTTTGTGATTATTTGCAATGTTTTTTCCATGTCAATCCATATACTACATTGCAATTAATAGCTACAAATGTCAGGAGCACTCACATGAAATTGTGTGGAATGTGTGTAAAATAAGCTGTCACCAAATGAAGTGAGTTAACCAGCACAGAAAATACTGGTGGCACGGATCCACACCACACGGAGACAGTGCAGTCAATATACAGCCTGACTACATGCTTATTTATGTAAATAAATACATAAATTTGGACAAGATAGTGCTACTCTTTCATTTACCAGAAGTGCTGTATGGGCCTGTCTGCTGAATGTATGGCATAGGTAGATCAGTTTCAAAGAGGAACAGATTTTAGTTATGAATTACACTGTATTTCCAAAGAATGCAGCTTTGGGGTTCACTAGAAGGAGTCATTGTTTTCAAAGTTATTCACATAGAAACAAGCAGCCAGCAAGCTTCTTCTGCACAAAGGGATGAATTACAGGAGTTAGAGGCCTCTTGTATAGCTTCACATACGTGAAAGAATATTCTCTTCTACCTGGCTCTGGTGCATGGGATGAACTGATATTCCTTCTCCTGTCAAGGACATAGATGGAGGTGGCAGAAGGTATTGCAGTTTTGTATTTGTGCAGCCATTGCACACTAAAAGGTGGAGTGTTTCATTCAGTGTCCTACTGATTGTTGGACTCAGTCTTTGCCCATTTGCTGCCACTTTCAGCAGTCCTTACAGTGCAGATGTAGCAGGTATGGGCGATGGGCGCATCTGTAGATTAAGCCCAATATTTCCCCTGAACTCAAACTCAAGAAAAGATTTGTTTGCAATCTCCTCAAATGAAGGACTAAGGCAGCAGTGTGCCAGCCAAGTGAATCATAGTATGAAAGGATGTACTTGGACTTCAGCTATTAAACTTTCATTGGATGAGGAAGAGGAGCCTTTGTGAGAGGTCTGCCCTTCTGAAGCACAGAGAGGCCAATGAAATATTTCTTCTGGCTAAACATGCATGAAATGTTTGGAATAATGGAAGCAGTAATCTAGGAGAACTTCCATGGCTTTCAGGCTATAGGGGTTGCTTGCACTTCTTGATTACTTAACTAGCATTTTCCAACGTCTCTCTTTGTTGATTTCTGGCATTGAAATATGAAGAGAGGCATGACAATAGAAAGTGAAAGGAGCATTCCCCATTTTTGGGGCGCATTATTCCAAGAGTCTCTTGTCGTTGCACATGACCAATTGACCTCTGAAACTCTGTCAGAAATAACTCCACATCTTGATGGATGACACTGACCTTAATAACAATAACAAAAAGAGAGGGAAAAATGCGGTCCCTTTTTTCTGTAATCACCATGGACTGCTGGCTGTCAGGCTCAGACTTCCCTTATTGTTCTTCTCATTTAAAAGCCAGACAACATCACAATGGTTTTTACTTATTGGCTGGTACAGGAGCTAATGTGAAGATGGGCAGTGCGAGTTCAGCGCTCAGAATGCTGTTAATGGAGGGGGAAAGGAACTCAAAAGCCAACTTTAAATGTGTGGCAGGGACTTTGGAGACACGAGTGCTACAGTCTGTTTACAGTCTGTAAACTGAGCTTCATTGATTGTTTTTTTTCACTCCCCCCCAACTTCCTCCACTTAAAAAAAAAAAAAAAAAAAAAAAAAAAAGGCTTTAAACACTGTAGTGATAAGTAAAGTGTTTACACCTCCCAGCATTCACAAATGAAGGTATTTCTGCCTCCTGATAACACACAATATATGCATTATTGTCGAATGCGTATTCCATTAAGAAGCAGACAGACCTGGATGAGATTGTAGTGGAAAGATTATGGAATGTTTCCTTTGTATGAAAGGGAATAATGGGATTTACCTGATACAGGGATCAGCCCTTGCTAAGGAGAATAGACAAACCAAGAATGGGAACGGAAACTTTTCCTATCAGTCCAAGGAAGGGAAAAAAAGAAATAAATAGAATGGCCCCAGCTTCTGTAACTCTTCTGTGCTGATGTGGCAAGATAAAAATCACTATATTTTAAAAAATAATGATCTGTGCAACTATTCAGTTGAAAACGCCATCATTTGAAAATGTAGAAGAGAGCAAGAAAGCAAGGAAGCAAGAAAGGAAGAGAGAAAGAGAGAAAGAGAGAAAGAGAGAAAGAGAGAAAGAAAGAGAGAAAGAGAGAAAGAAAGAGAGAAAGAGAGAAAGAAAGAGAGAAAGAAAGAAAGAAGAAAGAAAGAAAGAAAGAAAGAAGAAAGAAAGAAAGAAAGAAAGAAAGAAAGAAAGAAAGAAAGAAAGAAAGAAAGAAAGAGAGAGAGAAAGAGAGAAAGAGAGAAAGAGAGAGAAGAAAGAGAGAAAGGAAAGAAAGAAAGAAAGAAAGAAAGAAAGAAAGAAAGAAAGAAAGAAAGAAAGAAAGAAAGAAAGAAAGAAAGAAAGAAAAGAAAGAAAGAGAGAGAGAAAGAGAGAAAGAGAGAAAGAGAGAAAGAGAGAAAGAAAGAGAGAAAGAAAGAAGAAAGAAAAGAAAGAAAGAAAGAAAGAAAGAAAGAAAGAAAGAGAGAGAGAGAGAGAGAGAGAGAGAGAGGGAGAAAGAGAGAAAGAAGGTAATGATACAACGCCTGGAGTTAACAAAAGAAATGCTATATTGGTTTGATAGATCTTTTGTCCCTCTAAGTTTAGGAAGCAGAGAATATTCCCATTACACAATCCACTAAACTCGTCTGGAGCAGTGAGCCCAAAATGGTGAGCCTTTTCCCCGGCCTCTAACAAAGGCCATTGTGAAGCTATTCCATCGGCTGCTTTTCCAGATTTCATGCCCATTAAAGCATCAATTACCCCTGACATTTCTATCAGCCTTCTATTAAGTTTGCACTTACTACATTTCCAGAAATTACGAGCAAATTAATCCAAGCATTAATCAGATTGCAGAGGGAATATCTTTAAAAAGGAGAAAAAAGTTCAGTATAATTTATGATAATAGATTTTTAAATTAATTGCTTCCTTCAGTTAATAATTTGTTCTCCTGCGAGCGCACACTTTATTACACTGGAAGCAGTTGTTTTTCTGACTAGATCAATTAGTTAATGTTTACACAGTACTTTGAAGATGTAAGGCGCTATGTAAATGCGACCTATTATTGCCAGAGCAGTTGGTGATCACCGGGCTCGTAGCCCTCTTTGTACATCTAACAACCCTGGAGCTGCTTTTAGCCTTCCTTGGAAAGGTGTTGCTTCTTTCTTTCTCATGTTTGTAGAAGCTCTCCGGTTGCGTTGGCGGTTTTTCAGTCGTAGGGCTTTTTTGGTAAGAATACCCAGTGAGTCTCTTCATTGTGCTGTGTGCTTAAGTCCCACGAGGAGACAGACTCAAGCTCTACTTCTTGTGTGCGGCTCTCTTATTATGCCTCACTTAACAGGTTTAAAAGCTCACTGGACCTGAAATCACGAAGATCGGAAACGGAATGAATTGGTTTAGTTTTCTCCCCATGTAGGACTGAACGCCTGCCTCGTAGCGCAGGGACGGGGATGCGGCTCAGTGAATTTCAAAACTATTTCAGTTTTGAAGTAATTTCAAAACTATTCGAGCTTAGCAATGGTAAGGATTAATTGAACTGAAATAAACGCAGTATTTTCAAAGAGGCTTGTTTAGTGCTGCACAGCAGGGGACATTCTGCATTGTATGCTGAACTCAGGGTAGATACCGAGACTACAATGGTAAGTGGTTAAGCTGCGGTAGAATGTCGGGGTTTGAAATGCTTGGAGCTGGTAGGAGTTTGGGTGTTTGCAAGGAAGCTCTCGGGTATTCGTCCACGCATCCCAACAAAGAGATGCGCATGTAGAAACGCAACGTTTATTTTTCTCTGGGTCTTTTTTACTTTAGCCTTCCAAACACGTCAGCCTAATGATGAGAGAAGTTCTCTGAGCATCACACCCTTGTTGGCCGTTCAGGGCAAAACGGAAAGTAAGCAAAAACAAAAGAAAACAAAAGAAAAAACGGAAAGTGAGAATAGGCATATTGCAGACGCGGACACCTAAGAAATTGTGATTAATACCACTCACCAGTTTTATAACGCCTTTGTCTAGTGGCACTGGCCCGGAACAAACAATAACAAACCAACCATAATGTAACATCCCCTGAGAGCCATTTGGATCATGCGGGAGCTGGAAAGCCGACAGCATGAGGTAGTGAAAACTGCTCTAATTACTGCTAAGATACACTCTGCAACCTGGCAGAGCGGTCTGCGCCGAGCACACAAATGGTGCAGCAGTGCCACCACCTGAAAAAGGAGAGGCGCTGAGGGGAGGGGAGAAAGCAGGAGAAAGATTACAATGGATAAAATCCCACCAAGGGGCTGGTTTTAAAATGAGACAGATCCTATGGCAGCCTTGCGCTGTACTCCCAGAAGTCGAGTTGTTTCTATCTCCAGCACTAAGCCCAAGGCATAGGGGTTATGATGTGCAAATGAAACCTGAGCAGCAGTGAGAAGAAACCATAATAGGAAAGGGTTCTCTCTGGCATGTGGAGTGGGAAGGGGTGATGCAGGATCACTTTTTCCCTGAGATCCTGCTGGAGACTGAAGCTCCTTTTGCACACCTCCCACTTTCCTGCTGGCCTTTGCACAGATGTACTGGGTACGAAGGAGAGGTAAGAAAGGATGACAGCCATTTCATGCTCCCTTGCTAGCTGTTGGCATCAATGTTTTATGTCTTCTCTTAGTTCAATAGCTACGTATCTTTACATCAATTTCATGTGGTTTGATGACTGGGTGACAGTGACAAGATAGTAACAAGTGTGCTCACCAAGGAAATATGTTTGCTGAGGATAGCTACAGGGCAACCTTGAGCAAGGCTTAAAAAAGATACTTTTCTGCTGTGAGGGCCCATGGCCTGTGGCATACCTGATAGATCATCTCACAGCCTTACATGCATCAGGGCCAAATGATGCAAAACAAAATTATTGTGCTGCTTTCTGATGGCAGCCTCTCTCCACTGCATACCAGGGACAGTTATTACTGGATGCTACTGGAAAGTTGGAACATTCCTATAGGAAAAGCCAATATTATTAAGGAATCCTGAATGCTGTGATTGTGTGTAGCAAGAATGCCACAGAAAGAGGCAAAAGCTGTCTGTGTGAAGTTGTCAATTAAAAGCTTTAGAGGAGGTAGGATTTTTACCCCTCTCTGGTTTGAGAGGCCTGAATATAGCAGCTCCTGAAGACGAACTAAGACTGAAATGTGCCATGTAAGTAAATATACTACATTTTTAACCAGAAATATATTAAAATATTTTCTTTTTGTAAAATGCTCTTGCATTCAATTCTCAGGCTCTGTTGCCATTCTTTGTCCTCTGCAATACTGATGCCTGTGCTGGATTTCTGGACTCTTAACAAGTGAGGACATGTTTTCATTAGGAACATTATGTTCAATTTAATATCAGTTAGGTGGATTCAAGTTGTAAGGCTTTGTTGGCTGTACAGCATTGAGGCCTGTTCAAGTGGAATGCACCAAAGGCTAATTGCTGATGATCTGCTCATTGCAGTCAGTGCTATCTCAGCTATGTCAGATTTCCACTGTCATTTTTAAACACAGTTCTCTATTAAACAATGTCTCCAGAAATGTAAGTAAAGAAAACAGAAAAAAGTTAACCAGCTGGGAAACAGGTTGCTGGAGTGTTCCTGACCATTCCCTGGCAGTGTGAATGATGAAAAAGCTGAACAGGTACATGGCAGAGCTAAGATCTTCTGGGAGCCTGTAAAAACAAATGAAAGGAGCCCACTCTTTGCTGCAGAGGTGAGACTAAGAGAGAGCCTTCCTGTTTGTTTTTTCTCAAACAAGGAGGAAGCCCTGAGCTTTATTTTCCTATATCTTGTTTAGCCACCTTGATTAGCGTCTATATTCAGGTTCCTTAATGGACAGCATGTTATATAGGTTGTTTGAGGTTAAGTAACAATGGGGAGCACGGCTAGCACAGTTTCCCATGTCTCTAAATATAAACACAATAAGAATCCTGTTAAGACAATGCAGCAAGATAGAAACAGGCTTGCTGCTGTAGCGCGTAGGCTCTTTTTCTTGTTCTCTGGCCATTATGTAAACTGACATTCTGTTTTTCCCATTTGAAAGCAGACTCCTGCCTTATCATCATCACAGCAGATGTGCCCAGAGAATGTTTACCAATAAGGAAAAGAGACATTGCTGTTGTCTGGGTTGTTTTTTCCTATATAAAGAATAGAGGAGTTGGGATGAAGGAGGGGGACGGAAGGCAGCCGGTGTCAAACCTCTGCAGGACAGTGTAAGCAGAGCCCCTGATGTGCGGAGAGGAGCTGAGCTGAGCTGAGCCACTTCATTCACAGTGTGGGTGTGTAGGAGGAGTGTGAACTCGCACTCAAATCCGCATCCATACCCACAAGCACAATGCTGCAGTATCTTTTGAACAGCTATGCAAGCTTTTTCCCCCCACACAGTTATGCCAGATCAAACCCTGCCGTGCACGTGTGCCACCTTTGTGAAGTGTGTTTCAAGCTATGTAAGCCACAACTTCTGTCATCTTCACTTCATGCTACTGCAGGTCATTTGCACCAAGGTTAGCTCTGAAGTTGCTATATTAGTAATGCAACTTTGATATGAAAGCTTGTGTATCTCTAAGGCCAACAGGTGTTTTCTATAGACAGGCAAAATGTTCCACTTAGAAAAATGAATTTCTCTTCAAAAATACAAAATGGCTGCTGCTTGGGAGCAAAATCAACTTCAAGTGTGAACAAAAGCTGAATATAACAACTTCTAGGCAGGAAGAATGTTTGTACAATGATTGTAAAATTCAAACTGTTAAATATTCATGAATATCTCTGAACTTAAGGAAGCCGGAAAGTTACAACATTCCACGCAGCACCAGGTCTGAACTTTTCCTGTTGTTCAGATACTGGGTTTCCTCTTGCCCAAAGCTTCTGCTAAACAGCAATTTCTAAGAGCTTTGACATACTCAGGCCTGGATTTTCAGGCTGCATCTCTGTCTGAAAAAAAACCAAGATAAATATATTTTGATATTCACTTGTATGTCACTAATGTCTGTGTACACCATTAACTACCTGAATACTTCTAACCAGCCATGGATTTAAGCTCTCATCTCACCTGAGGCTCTATAGTTTCTGCATCTGCAAAGTAAATATGGTTTTCCCTACTGAAGCATTAGGAGAAGGCTTTAGCTGATATGGGTGAAGATTTTGGCATATGTACAGAAAGAAAGCATAGAGAATTGAGACGTGGTTTTGCAGCATTACAAAAAATGAGTGCCTTCATGCTGTTTGTAGTGCATCAACAGGTTCTTTACATTTTTGCACTGGGAATGATAGACACGGAGCTCACGTTCCACTTATCTGGCTAAAGGAAATAAAAGGCAGAGGAAAAAAGTGAAATACTGACCCTGTTAACAAGTAAATATACAGTGTCAGGACTTGGAGGCATTCTATTTTTCCAAGCTGTAAATGTCAAAAGCCCAGTAGTGCCCACACTGGAGTGAAAATGCACTGAGCTCAGTGTTGAATAAAAAACAGCTTCCTTCTCCCTGCTGTAGCTGACAAAGATGCACTGATGTAGGTATAACCAACAGCAGAATTTGTTTTTCCAACTGTTTGATAAGGTTCAGCCCCACAAGGAAGTGTCACCATCTGTGAGGTCTCAGCAGCTGTATTCCAGGCTGCCATTGAACTTGCATTAATACAAGTTCATCCCATTGTGACCCTTTGGAGATGCCATAGATATGGAAAGCAAGGGCACAAGGTTAGTTCTTCTACACTGGAGTCAACACACACAATTTATTTTGACCTCCTGGGATTATGTGGAGTGGTTCATTAGTGCAGTGGAACTTATTCAAGGCTCTAAGCTTGTTCTTCCAGGTGTTTGTCTCTCTAATGATGCTTTTTCTTGTTTTCATCAGAAATACTTATTACTATAAACCTGTAGGGTTAATAAGCCTGGAATTTTTGAAGATTTTTTTTTGTAATTGTTACTGCACACCTTACAGGCACTGCAACCATCATAGTCCTGCAGTGCAAAAAAAAAAAAAGAAAAAAAGAAATAAAATAAAAAAAAAATCAATATTTCTCCATCATACTTTAAAGACTAATTCCCTGGGGTAATCTGCATTCCCTACTAGTTCATTCTAAATGAAATTGATTTATTTTTTTTTTCTGGGAGATTAAAACAAGCCTTGAGGATCGTCAATGGTTTTGTTGCATAGGCCTTATTAATAGACTCCTTGTAGCTTAATGCTGTGTATTCTACATAAGTTGAAAACAGCAAAGAGAGTTGACAGTTTCGTCAGTTGTGTTTGCTCAAAAAAAAAGAAAAAAAAAAAAAAGAAAAAAGGAAACGCAGACACCTCCTCCTCCTGTAGCAAGAGACATTGTAAACACTTCGGCACAGTGTTTAGGAAGATCTGACTCATTACTTGGGGTAGAGTGGGCTGCTGAGTTTATCTATAAAGTGTTCAATCGTGCGGAGAACGAGCCGTGGGGCTCGGTGTGCTTTGGTAGCTGGGGGAAGGCTGTTTATCAAGCTCAGCAATAACTGACGTAGCAGTCTGTGTGCAGAGATAGGTCCTGCTGGGCTCCGGGTGCCTGCGGTGTGCTGGGCCCAGCATCAGCCAAGTGCCAGGATGTGCTGTATGTGCCTCGTGGGCAGGAGCTTCCTGCATGGAGACACTGCCACTCGTGTCTGCTCAGAAAAAAATGTGTGTTCCTCCTTAAGGAGCTGCACTGTTAATTGAGAGAACTTGCCTTGTGGATGTGCACGCCGACAGGTTACTGCTGCCCTTGGAAGCTGAAGTCAGCCTTGCATTATCGCTTAGCAAACACAGTGTTTGCATAGTGGCCTGTAGTGCAAATTTACAGTTCGCAGACAAAGCCTCTTAAAAGGCAGAGGAGCTGAGATCTGGGCACTAATGCAGAGACATTTCGTTCTAACCGTGCTATCTCCCAGGTACTGAGAGACCACTTTGCAAGTGATCAGATGACCTTCCATGACAAGGCCGGACAGCCTCCCTTTTTATTCCGTTTACTTCAGGAACTGAACTATCTTCCTTTGCTACTCTACTGGCAGAGTTGCAAAGTTTTTATGATTATTATTAAAGCAGCATGAAAACAATACTTTTGTTCAAGATAATCCAATGATATGATTTGCCTAAATTTCATTCAGTTGAGTTGTGTTAGGGATGGGCTACTGCAGCTGAGTTCTGCAACAGGTTGTCACCAAGCACGTATCTTACGATTCCAATGGGCACTATTAATTGGCTTACATTCATTTAAAACATCTGATTTTATTCTAGACGTATCCTGTACATTTGCTTTTCAGTGAATGTCTTTAAAGTTTGGAAAATCTTTCAGCAACGTATTTTCTTAGCACAGATAAGAATCATGAGCTATATCTACATGAAACACAATCACAATATGTTGTTCTCCATTCACTTACATTCTTGAGCAAGAAGAAGTCTGCATGTGTGCTCAGCTGTAAGTCCATGTCTATTCCTCCTAGTTTGAGTTACATTGCTCTAAAGTTATATTGCCCTGAAACTTGTGTTGACCTTAAATTGTTGTCAACCAGCAGTAGGCTCAGAGATATTAGAGGATGTTATACCAGGAATTTGCCAAAATAATGACACAGTCACTTAAAGGGTTCAGTGCAAAATTTAGGTTTGAACTCACAGTTCTGGAAGAACTCTATCTAAGCTCTCCAATGTGGCCCTGTCCTTTATCCCTGAGAATTTGTTGTGTTTTGTTTAGGAAATAATTTCTGACAGAATAGAAATACCAATAAAGACCAGATTCACTAAAGAAGAAGATAAGCCCGCGTTTTATGTATGTTTTTGTCACCATAGTGTTCTTCAGAGCAAATTTAGGATTTTGACAAAGTTGTAAGAGTAGATATAAAAACAGATATTGCTTCCAAGCAATGCTTGAGGCAATGCCAGGCAAGGTATTCAGAGCAAAATTATAGGGTGGAAGAAACAAAGCTAGAGGAAGAAAATCCTCATAGAAGTCTTTCCAGAATGTCACTGTGCTGGGAACAGGAGGAAGAAAAGAGCTGTCCTATCTTCCCTAGGTCAAAGTGCAAGAAGTTTTGAACTTCAGTTATATCTGATGCTTTCTGCTTGATATGGGAATTATCTTCAAAGTAATTATCGGATATGTACTATCTGAAGGAAAAAAACACAACTGAAAAAATACAACTGAAAGCAGTAGAAATCTACTGAGTATTGAATAGTAATAAAAAAAATTGTTCCTTTATCTATAAATATGTTATTGATTCTGATACAGCAACGTCACTGTGTGGGTGGAAGAAATGCTCTGGAAGAATTGATCATCTCACAAAGGGAAAAAGAAAATTATTTTTACCCCCAGGAATGATATTTAATTTTATCTGAGCTTTTAGAGCTTATTTATTTGACAGTATTTCTGTTCAGTTAATTATCATTCAAGAAACATGCTTATATGTTACATGCTTATATGAAACATGCTTATATGAAACATGTTATAAATTATTTGTAAGGTATGCACCTCCCCTATGAAGACAGGCTGAGGGAGCTGGGCTTGTTCAGCCTGGAGAAAAGAAGGCTGCGGGGTGACCTCATTGCGGGGTGATAGCCTTGCAGTACCTAAAGGGAGCCTACAAACAGAAGGGGAGTCAACTCTTTGAAAGGGTTGATAACTGCAGGACAAGGGGAAATGGTTTTAAGTTGAGGGAGGGAAGATTCAGGTTGGATGTCAGGGGGAAGTTCATGACTATGAGAATGGAGAGGTGCTGGAACAGCTGCTCAGAGAGGCTGTGGATGCCCTGTCTCTGGAGGTGTTCAAGGCCAAGTCGGACGGGGCCTGGGCAGCCTGGTCTGGTATTAAATGGGGAGGCTGGTGGCCTGGCCTGCAGTGAGGGAGGTTGGAGATTCGTGATCTTTGAGGTCCCTTCCAACCCAAGCCATTATATGATTCTGCAATTACATAAAATGTAAAAACATTCTTACTTAGCTTTTTTTTTTTTTTTTTTTTTTTTTTTTTAGAAATACTCCTGCTGCATAGCATTTTTTAAGCTGTTAGAGAAGAAACTCAATCCACCTGCTGGCGTTCTAAGAAATATAATCTTATGTGTAACTAGAAATTTCAGGAATAAATCTAACAGTGGTGGATATTTCCAGTAGACACAGAGATGTATTACAACTGGAAAAGTTCTAGGAAACCTGCTGCAAGAACTTCATTACGTTTGGGGAAAGAAGGAAAAAAACAAAACCTCAGGTACAGTATTTTCCATGAAAACAAGCTGGTGCTCCTTATGTATTGGTTAAATGAAGTGTAACATCAATTAAGTTAGTGACTAAAGTAAAAGTGCTTGCATTAGGAGAAGGTCAAACCAAACAAACTTTTTTTTTTTTATAAAATATGGATGAAACAGTAAGCTCTCTAGTAAAATTATGCAATTTATTTGTGACATATTTTTCTGCAGTATAGTTAGTGTTGTTTGAGTCTGACCGTTTTCACAGAAGAGAATGAGTTCTAGCAATAAGGGAAGAAAGTGGAATGCAGTGCTGATTTGAGTCAGTTGAGAAGCTCCTCATTAAGTTACATAATACTGCTCTCAAAACTCATCCAATAGCAGCTTCTCAATTCAACAGTTTCTTTTCAGCCCAGTTTGTTGTCATTTCCCTTTTACCCAGTTTCTTAATCACCTTGTAGCAGCTCTGCTACTAAATTCCTGTGCAGTGTTGCTTGTAGACTGCTGCTGAAGTCTGTGTACTGTTCATAGAGTTTGAATGTAAATCAGAGTGATTGTAGTAAGGAAATTAATTCCTATTGCTAACAAATCTCTTCTGTACCTGATTATATCAGCTTTTGGGAAATACTAAACTCCTTCAACTTCTGTCAGCATCAACCTGCAGGAGAAAATCAGTGGCATATATATGGCATAAATAAATTTTTAGGGGTATGTTGATCCTTAAGATTATTACCAGAGAACTTTTCCAGCTGCTGAGAAAGGCTGAGAGAGTGTTTTAAATGAGAGTGTATATTTGATATATATGTGCTTCTTGGGTTTCATGGAAGGGTAGTTAGGTCGTGTTATTATCTTGTGAAACGTATACTGAGATGATACATCTATGAGACAACACACTATGAAAGTACTTGCTATTCCTTACTTGTGAATTAATCTTATCAGACCTCTGAAAAACAGTAGAATAGTAATCATGGACCTTGTCCCATTAGTTGTTTTGTTATTCCATTGTTTTTAGTCTTGCAGCACGTTATCAAAGTGCTTCAAGGAAATGGTTGATGGAGTGCTGCCACCTCTTGGCTGTGCAAATTGCATGTTGCAAAATATCACAATTTTTTCTTAAAATGGAAATGCCCTCCCTAAACAGCTTTTCCGTGTTTATATAAAGGGTGATACTCAACATATCTGCAGACATTTTGCATTTAATTTGTCCAGGAAGGTTGTTAGTGATATTTGAGAGACATTGAGCTGTCCTTCCTATTAAAGATGGAGAGGCTGGGAGCTACTGAGAAAGTGTGAAGAGCACTGCAATGCTGCTCACACAGCTGGGTGTGTGCTCCTCGTTCTGGAGCTGGCAGTGACAAGGAGGCCATGCGTGCAGCCTTGTAGCCCAACATAGATAGTGCTGCCATTGCTAGTCACAGCCCACAGCCCTTGTGCTGAGCTAATGACAGTCTTGGGACTTGTGCAACTGTGCTGGAACTGGAGTTTTGGATTGGTTTGTTATACAGTAGCTGTGTTATCTAACAATCAGTTCTCTGTTACAGGGAATGTTTAAACTTTTGCTTAGCTTTGTACTATTGCTTGCTAATGCTTACAGGTACATAAATGACTGTAACAAATAGATAGTAATGACAAGTAGTGTTTAGCATAGTGTGAATTATCTAAGAGCCTATAATAAAACAGAAGGAAGTACAGGCAGGGGATGGAGTGGGGCCATGGGAGTGTAGGTGATACCGTAGGCACCAGCCTATGGGCAGTGACCAGTCATCAGGTGATCCAGCTTAACGCCTTCCTGAAACACTAATGCGCCTTTCCAAAATGTCAACAGTGATGAGAAGTTAGTCAGAATTTGATTCCCTGTAGAGCTACTAGTAACTCCAAATGCTCCAGTGCCTCACTCCAGGCATTTCAACATGCAGCTATTCACCCACTGGCAGCTGCTGGCTTCTCTGAGCCTGACTCAGCCTCACAGAGCTGCAGAGCTCTTTTTGATGGTACATTTTTCATGCAAGTTTCCTTGTGAGAACAGAGTGGTAGATAAACATAATGTTGTGTGTTGATTAAATGATACAGCCTGAGTTTTAGCAGCATGAATCCAATGGAGGGAAGTTATACAGCCTCTATGAATGCCAGTTCCATATACACTGTATTATGAATTATCCTACAGGTTATTATCTTCTACAGTGCAAATTGAAGCTGTCTATTTATCCATTCACTAAACACCCAGAAAAATCCAGTAATTAGTAACACTATTCCTTCAGTTAATGATAGGCATCTTTAAACACTGAAGTTTAAGTTATTTCCTTCCATCTGTACATCTTCAGATCATACCAGAGAAATGTTGAATACATTTTCGTTAGTCCTTTGATAGTTCATACATCCTGCTTGGTAGGCTACTATCTGTCCACTTGTCAGTGGCATCGTTGAGTTCCACTGTTTCAGTTGTATTCAGATACAGCAATTAGATTCTATGTCTCTCAAGTCTTTGGAAGCTTTCAGTGATAGCCTGAAAAATGTTCATCTCTGAGATCCACCTACTAAAACTTTCTTGTCACATCTAGTGCTTTCAGTGATGATTTCTTTTGGAACAGTTCTAGTTTTGGAAAGGTGTGAAATGTCAGTTTGATTAATGTGGCTATGTGCAAGTCAACAGTGTTTGTATGAATACGTGTTACTTCTAAATTATAAACATGACTGTCATACTGTTATAGGGATGAATGGTGGAGAATTTACCTCCAACACTCCATTTGGGGAATATGGTGTCTCTAATTAGTAAGGAAATAGCATGGCTGCTGTATCCTAGAGACGAGGTATGTGCATGGGCCTAGTAAGAAGAAACAAAGAAAAATACTTTCTTAATTAACCTTTAGTTTATTTTTCTTAGTTCATCTTTCTTTACTCAATTGTTTATAGAAGGTGACAGCAGTGGCAGGAGAGGAAATAATTAAATGAGATTTTTGTTAATCCTTGTGCTCTGTCTGAAACGCAGCCTACAAAACACCCTGACAATTTGCATACTCTGCTCTTTGAGCATTTGCAGATCTCCCATGTTGCTCCTTCAGAGATAAATAGTCTCGCTAATCAGTTGATTCAGTTTCAGATAACATCATCCTTACCAAACACCTTGTTAAGTGGGTGAGAATAAATTAAAGATTGCAAAACTATTTTTGTGTGTGCGTGTGAGAAAGAGAGGGGAACTCGCATTCATGGAGAATCTCGAAGCATTTTCATCAGACTTAAAATTCAAAATGACTCTGGTGCTCTTGAAACTACTGCCCAAGGACACATTTTGTAAAACTTTGAAAAAACGGTTTGTTCTTACCAGAGCTGTAACCTGAATATGAGAGGAGTCATAGTTGTACATAAAAATCTTTTTTCCTTCCTGTCCACTTCAGCAACACCGCAGGAAAACAAGATGCAAACCAACCAAACAACGATAAAAGAAAACAACCTTCAGCAGTTGAAAGAACGTGAAAGGTTGGAAGGGACTTAGAAATTCTTATCAGCTACAGCGGTCAGGAGACTGTTTCTGCATTGTTGCTCTTCTGTATAAACAATTGGGATAGGACACTGGTAGAAAACTAAGGTGTTATCTTCATTCCTCCCTTTGGAAATCCTTTAAGCCCAAGTTCCCTTCCAAAATGAGAAACGTTTCCTGCTTTGCCATTGTCAAACACAGTGAAACTCTGGGTATCAGAATTTTGCATTCTTTTTTGAGCATTGTTTCTGACCAAGAAGCATTTTGGAGGTAGGACAGACATGTCTGCCATATGTTAGTACTCTGAAACATCACAATGCTGGGCAGAAACGAGATTCTCTTCTGCAAGTAATGACAGGTGAAGTGTTATATGCAGTAACTTGCTGCGACTGAGCTAAAAGTTGGTAGAAATCAGGGAGCAGTTTTTGTCACTTTAGGGCTCATTTTGTATGCACTGAAGTTCATGAGCTGTATGTTAATTTTGAAGGGTATCTTGCAGTACTTACAGGATAACAAGACAAGTATCTGCAATGCTGACTACATGACCTCTCAGGAAGTGTTATTTACCCAATTCCACTCTGACAACTGAGTTGCAGTTCTTATGCCTACTTTGCTGTCTTAACTGCAGTTAATGTGCTCCTGAAGAGCATATTGTTTCTTCTTAAACTGTCCACCTCTATATGAGGATTGTTCTTGTGCTCCCTTGACCTGCATGACACATGCAACTTGGAAAATGCCTTACCGTAAAAATATGTTTACTAGTTTAACCAAGGATGCTGACAAATTATCCTTGTTTTCACTTCAGAAATAAAACTCTCTGCTTATGATTCTTCTTTTTGCTGGTCATATTTTTTTTTTGTAAGTCACGGGCCTTTTGAGATCACTGCACATGAGTAGGTAACTGATATTATGATTAGAAGAACAAAAAATAACTTCTTGGACGTGACAGCGATGCTGTATGCATGTTCAGAGCATTGCTGGTAAGGATATGCTTCCTTCTCTAAGCCCTGAAGTTTTGGAGGGTCACAATGAGAGGACAAATGAGCCCATGTTCCTTCAACAAAGTAGTTGTGAGCTGCAAAGTCTGCTGTTTATTGGGAAATCGCTGCTTTGTTTTTTGTATTTGTGCTAGTAATGAACCCTGTCAGTACTCATCCACAGATGTAACTCTAAGTGCAACTGTCTTTGATCGATCACACTGCAAGGAGGCTGCTTGTAATTCCCTGTTTGTTCCAGTTTAGATACTAGACCATCTCTTGGTCACATTATTTTTATTTTGGAGGGAGTATATAATAGATAATCTCATATTTATAGAAATGATTTTATCTCCAGCCTTTCAAGACAAATTTTATTTATTCAATATTTATACTTTATTCAAATGAAAGTGATATATATATTTTACACATTCGACCTTGTATCAGATAGCAATCCTTTCCCTACTATACAAGTCTGGTATGTTTTCAATCACCTCTTCTTTACTGATGTAGACACTGGCAGCAAGTTTTACAAGCTTTTGTTTTATTTTCTACTCCTCTTATATGTTCATACTCAAAATCATTTCAAACAGATTGTTCAAACTATGAACTATCTTTATTCTGATCCATATGACAGTGAAATTATACAAACAGTATTTACTGCACTGAAAAGCTTGAATAGCATCCAGTGGAGGATCAGCTTCTCTGGTAATAATTCCTGAAGAGAAATGGATTACCCTTTTCATAGCTTAAGAAAAAAACTTAATATTGATTGAGAAATTCACAGTCTTTTTTTTTTTTTTTTTTTCTAACATATTCAGTCGAAGAAAATAAAGGCACATATAGGTCATTTTTAAGAAAAAAAAATAATAATATGAATATTTCTGGTTAGTTTGATTTTTGTGATATATTGAAACATTTAAACTTCAACATCGCTTGGCTACATTTTTTTTTGCTGCAGAGATTGATGTGTTACACATTCTCAGTGTTCTATAACACAATACATCAACTTATCAAGCTGTTCTAGAGGAACAAACTATGGCATAAAATTAAAGCACCACAGAGACAGTACTTAAATTTTTGCCGTATGTGTGCTACATCTTCAAGTTCTGGAAGTAAGCTGAGGAAATCTCTGTTTTTATACAACATTTAAGAAAAGAAGAGTATTATTTACAAAGCAATGCGCTGTATTTATTCTAACATTGTTCTTTGCAAGTCTGTACTTATGAAATAGAGTGAGTCTTAGGCTGTGGATCATGTAGGCTGGAACATGATCATGTGGCTGGTAGGCTTTTGGGAAGGCAGGCTGCTATCTTCCTACCCTTTTCAACAAAGGTTACGTAAAACAAGTAACAGTAATCAGAAAGCAACATCTGAAGTCTTCTTTCTCATTTCCCAGAGAATATAAATACATTTTACACAAGAAGGGAGAAAATAAAACCCTGAACTAAATTGTGAAATATGACATGAAGGTAGTAAATTTTATTAGCAATTGAATTTTTAAACTTTAATAGTAGAAATTTCTAAACGTGCATGTCTGTGTTACCAGCCCAGTGCAAACACTCCTATAGCACAAGTTACTTCCTGGCATAACACAGAGCTTTGCCTAGGAGCAAATGCAAAAAAAAAAAAGTGTTTATGGTGAGTCTTAAGGCAGACAAACCATGAAGGATCCAGCCTGGCTTTGTGGAAAGATCTGTTGATGAACGGAGAAACCAACGTTAGGTCTGTTTTTTCTTATGTCACTTGCACCATGGGGGAAATGATGAAAACAAACACCCAGAAGTCGAACAGTGATGGCTGCCACAGCCTACTTTTTAAAAAAGCTTGTAAGCTCTTCATGCCTGAATAATAATCCAAGCAGAATGAATGGGTACACAGGTTCTAAAGCAATGTAACACCCACTTGAAATTTTAAAGCTCCTTTTTCTACAATGCTGTAAATAATGAGAATTTAACCAGGATCTCCTGACAGTATGGTGCACAACTGTACACCTACAGATGAAAAGCATTCACTTACACATTCTTGGGAAGAAAATCTGCTGGGTACTTTGCAGGTACCCATTTTTTTTCTTGACTTGTGAAAAGCAGACACAAATATTTTGAAGAGCAATGAAATTATGCCTTCACAATGAAGCGGCTTACGTGTTCCTTTAATTTGAGAAGCTTGTAGAAAAGTCATGAAGAAATTATAAGTACTGTACATTTAAATATAATTTAACTAAAAAACAATTCTCCTCATGCAGCTCACTGAGAGACAATAACAAAGTGACTAGCAGACCTTCCAAGTAAAAGTGAATAGCAATGAGTCAGGTGGAGCTTCCATTCTTGCAGAAACTAGTGGTACTTGTTGGACTGTTGAATATTATAAAGAAGTTAAATTATGGCTTATTGCAAAAGCTAAGAGGGTGAAGTATTATCAAGAAAAATCACTCATTTGGTTGCAGAAACTTTCTTGCCTAGGGGTATTGAAGAGTCTGGATTGAGGACAATGTCACCAGAGCACATATGTTCTTTCTGTGGTAGAATTTAGGATATTTATTTATTTATTTATTCAAGCTAAAAGGCTAACAACGTAATTCACCTTTCATGGGGTGAGCAGGCTGACATGCATTGATTTTCAACTATAATTAATCAACTATAATTTTTGTGTAAGGACTATATAAAAAGATGTGATGTCTATTGATAAAGTGATTCATAACATTGCAAGCTAGTAGATTGAAAACATAATTAGGCTATTTTGTAATTATGACTTTCAGCATGAGCTATTGCTTTGTGTTCTCATGATTGAGAGACAAAAAAGGCTGTTTTCACAGCATGATCCAGAACCCCTTCAGATGTGCTCTGTGCTGTGACCCATGGCTGGGTAACTGATCCATGTTGTACGTTGTATCATCATATAACAAGAGCACACATTAACACTTGGCTCAGCTAAAACTGAATTCCCTAGAAGGTACCATACAGAGTCATCCAGGTGATGTCAGTGTGCCGTGACATCACTGTCACCTCCACTCTGGTCCAGGCATGGTACCAAGCAGATTCTGTGAGCTGCTCCCTTAAAAGCACTGGTAGTTTTGCACTCCTGTTCAGGATTAGGAAGCAGAGGCTGATGCTGTGAACATATGCAGTTATAGCAAAAATGCTAAGTCACAGCCTGAAGGAGTGATTGAGCACCTGGTGGGAAGGCAGGGCCAACCCAAGGGAGCTCAGGTGTATGCAATGTACCTGAGTGACCATAAGAGCAGGAGCCAGGATCCACCCCTTCCAAGACCTCACTAAAGGGGAGGCAGTGGAGGTAAGGGGATCTTGCTGGAGATCCTGTGTACATGAGGCCTTCCATAGGTAAGCAGATTCTTTCCTTTCTGAGCCCATGGCTGTTACCTTTGAGCAAGTTCTTATTTGCTGTAGCTTAGGACTTTGCTACTCTGCTATCATTACTGCACTTTCTATCACCTTACAGCAGTAAAGAAAGGGAAAACATAGGATTGCAGCTTTGGTTTGGAGAGAGCGGAAAGATATAATCAGGGTCTTGAATTGGGAGAACTGAGACTGTGCTCAGACTTGTGTGTATTTCTGGGAGGGAAATATACATCTCTATACATATCAGACCATATGCCCCATGCATAATAAGCTTCATGCTTCTGAGAAGTGACAAATGTAATGCAGATACAGAATAAATCTGCTGCTTTGCAGTGTCTTTATCAATCTGTATCTTTATACACTGGTTTTTAAATACACTTCAATTATTGTAACTGGGAAAACTTATAAGAGGAAGAAAAAAATTGTAAACAGTGGAAAAATGTTTTAGTGCATGTCTGTGATCTCCTCTAATACATTATGGTATGTGACAGTTCTGATGGATAACGCAGCACTGGTGCTGAGGTAGAACAGGGGCAAACCCTGCCAGGCCTGTCTGGCAGCATACTGCTCTGCTCTGTCACAGCTCTGTCAGGGATTGAGTAAATTCATGCATATCCCTCCTGCTCAGGCCTGGAGAACTGCTAATTGCCTTAAGTAGAAGCTTAGAACAGAGAGAAACACTTAGTCGTCTAACAGGTCTAAATCTTATTTACCGTTCTGCTACAAGCTCTTTAATTAAAAAAAAAAAAAAAAAAAAATCCCTAGTAAGAGAAGGCTGTAATCTTCCTGTTCTGAGCCCCAGCCAGATCCCTGGTTAGGTGAAATGCCAGCTCCTAAGTCCCTCACAAGGTGCTGCTTGTGATGTGAACGCTGCTTGTTGCAGAGACAAGCGGTGGTCAGGAACCGTCCTCCGCGCAAATAAGCGTGAAGCACTTCCCTGTCCATCCCGGCGCAGTAACTGCGGGAAGCAATTTGTTTCGTAGCTGCAGAAGCGGAGCGCGACTATTGCTTGCTTGCTTCCTTCCTGTAGCAAAGCGGCCCCGCGGAACCGCGCGGAGCGAGGGCGGGAGAGCCGGCAGAGGGCAGCGCTGTGAGGGAAAGCGGGCGGGATGCTGCGGGCGGACGGAGCACCGAACGCAAATGCGCTCTGCTGGAGCTGTGAACCCGTGATGGCACGGAGATGTCTGAGCAAAAAGGTCGTGAAAGTCTCTGAAAGTACCGCGCGCTGCCTTTGAACTGTGACCCCGTGTCTGTGTAACTATAACTCTGTACAGCTAAATAAGCAGAAGGAGGTGAGTAAAATCCTTTTCGAGGGGCAAACAAATTAAAAAAAAAATAAATCTCTAAACAAGTGACTGGCTTGCAAAAATAACACTTGTTCACGATGTGCTGTGGTCAAGCATGCTGCTGGTTCAGCAGCAGCTGATAACTCCCACCTGTGGGCTGCTGGAGGAGGGTTAATCCTTGCCTGGTTCAGTGAGAGCAGCAGGGGGAAGCTGGCTTCGTTACAATTCAGGAAGGTGTCAAAGGGTGACCTTCATGGGAATGCTTGATGATCTCCCTTAGGCTTGTTTTGTGTGATGCTTACTGAATTGAGTAACACTCTGTAGAAGCTACAGCTTTAAAAGGTGCTATAAAGTGTGCATGCTGTTGTGGTTTCTGCAATCGTAAGGCTGAAATAAATTCCTGCACAACATTCAGCAAGGATAGAGCAGCTTCTGTATCATTTGTGAAAACGTAGATCCAGATTAGGGTTAGGAGCAGGGCAGTGATATTTAGGATGAATGTGAAGGCTGTAGCTTAATGTGAGTGAATGTGGTGTCCTTGCTCTTAAGTGTTACATGTCTTGGAAGGCTGGAGCATCTGGGAAAAGGACACGCTTCCACTTATGCTCTGAAACCACCTTTCCAATTTGGGATCTTCCTTAGAACTTAAATCTGAGAGTGAATTTGGACCTTATGGGTTCCCTAGGTGCCCATACAATCCACTAACTGTCATTCAGATTAAATCACCTCGTGCTTTATATAATGCCTAAAAAGATTTAACTTCCCAGTAGTTTACATTATCTTTTCCAAGCACAGGTAAAAGATTTTTTTCTTTTTTTCTTTTCCTGTTGTCTATCATTAGCTTCTATATATCACTGTATTAACTATGAGTACGTGAGTAGAATTTGTTGTGGGTATTTACATCACAAGCTGTTTCATAACGTGTGTTGTATGGAGCCAAAATATGAAGGTACAGTCATAAGATGCTTAAAGTCATTTTGTTTGTTGAGCATCTTCAGTATCAGAATAATTCAGTATCAGTACGTGTGTGGGGTGCTGATAAGATAAACAGCAATTTTCTGCATTCGTGACTGTAGGGACTCAGCAATGAGACAGCACTTCCCTGGTACTGCACAAGGCAACCCAAAGGCCAGATGGAAAGGCAGGGAGGAGGTCTGCAAACTCCAGGATGACAAAGCTATCTTTTCATAATAATCACCATCTTTTCTAAAAAAGGAAGACTGGGCATAGCTAAATGGCATCAAAAGCTGTATGATCTCAAGCTGGGTTTCTTGGCAGTGCTCAGCCTTAGTATTTCAGTGATGGTGGTTACTGACTGCACCCTGAGAAGTTCGTGTGATGCTTACAGATGAATTTGTGAAAGTGAGTCAAGGTAGCACTTGAAAATCTTTATTCTAATCATTGAATCCGTACGTAATTAAAAATTGTATGATTAATCTTTGATAAAGTCATAGCAGTGTAACTTGCACTACTTTTTATAAAGAGAACAAGACTTCCAGACTACAGAGTAAGGATTTGTTATGATCTGTTTCCACTATGCTGGTACTCTTTGCTGATTCTGGCCAGTTTTGCCTATTCAGTTTGAAGATCTTATGCCACTTCTCACAGGGATTAGTCTATTTTCTGTAAAAGGATGGAGATTTACCAGATATGTTTGCCCAATTTAGATGGTAGATACAGGTAGCTTGGTTTAATGAAGGGGCCTTCTTCAGCATTTGAGAAGAACGTGTTCTGAACAGGGAGTTCCTATTAGTAATGAATGGGAGAATGCCATATTTACATAAATCCATGTGGTGAAAATCAGTTTCTTTGCATGGGGACAAACCAATTGTAAAGGTTATGATAAACTAGTTTCATTGTAGACCTTTGTGCAGGTGGGAAGACTGTTCTGACAAGTGAGTTTCATGAGAAGTGAACGAAGCATGACTTGAGTCACATACCGCCTTGTCCACTTGCCTGCGTAGGTGTGTGTCTGCTGAGTCAAAGGGCTGGAAAGCTATCTTGCCTCCTCAAGAGCAACAAGCCTTACCGATCACCCAGCAAATTTATAAGTAGGTTGCCTACTCTAACTCTGATACACCTGTTCTAACTGCTCCGTAATGAGCAGTAACGTTTTTGGGACAAGTCCTCTGACAGTGGCATGCCAAGCAGTGTGTGCTCTGCATTCGCCCTGGCTGGCTGGCGCTGCTGAGCTTGTCACCTAATGGCATGCAGCATGACCCAGATCCCTCCCATCTGTCATTTCTGTTTTGTGACCATCCATTGTTCCAGTGGACTGGGGAAGCAAAACCACAGGTATCTCTCCATCAGGTTCTCTCTTTGTAGGCTGGGGAGCTGAAATATCCCTTTTGTTCTCAGGAAACCTGCTTGCATTTGGGAGTAGGAGGATATTACAGAGAAATCAAGCAGCCTCTGCTTTTGTTTGCCTGTAGTGCTAGTGCTGGCAAAATAAAGTCATTTGCTTAGGAAGAATCATGGACTCACTGCTAAGATCAAACTCAGGAAAACATACCTGCTTTTGAAGCACTTTCCACTCAGTGGAACTGAGAAAATAGCCAGGAACCAACTGAAGTTCAATTTGACCAAAAAAAAGGGGGGGGGAAATACCTTTTATTTCATTATTATTTTAAATGATGAACAGCAGCACAGCACTGAAGGTACATAAGTAATTCAGTGATTCCCATCTAGGAACACAGACTTGACATAGAAATGAAGACTAGTTTGATGTGATTCCAGTGCAGGCAGGTAATTCCAAGCAGCTGGTGTGCATTATCTAAAATGTCATTAAAATCATCAGCTTTAAAGGTACTAGAGACCTAAGTTTTCAAGTGTCCCTGGATGACTTGAATGTAATGTTATGGATCTGAAATGAAAACTTCATCTAATGGATTTAAACCCATCGCACAGTATTTGATTAGTTGAAGACAAGAGTTTTCAGTATTTTTGACAGACATAATGTGAGTGCTTTCAGGCTTAGAGGTATGTATCAATAGTAAAACTGAATGAATATCTTCCTTTTGCTTTTCTGTAACTTATATAAAAGAAATTCTGCAATTGTTTTGTCTTCAACCCTTATTTTGGATTTCCTGGGTAAGGAGCATAATCATAATTCCGAAGATTTTTTTCTGTTAAGGTTTTATCTGTAATTAACTGCAACTACGGATTCTTAGTACTAAAAGAAAGAAATAAAGATGGAGATTAACTGGAAAAAAATATTTGAAAAAAAATGAGTTATGTGACAATGTGATTTATTTCAAACACTGAACAGATTTGTTAAGGGGGTATTTTTGTCATCTCATGTTTGCAGTAAAACAACAAATGCACTAAGAGCTACCTCCTGCCATCTCTTGAAAGAAAAGGGAATAGTGCCCAACAGAGTGTGTTTCAGCTGCTAACCAGCAGATCTAACTGTCTGTCTTATGTAACTTGATCTTAAACAGCATCATTATAGAAATAAAGTTTAATATCTGATCCGATTTTGAACTGGTAGTGAAATATGCACAAGAGCAAACAATCCACGCTGTGCTATTTATTAAGCTTATTTAATGGCTATGTCCGTGTGTTAGGAATGTGTGGTGCTGATGAAAAGATACACGGACAGCTGGAAAGACAAAGTAGTAGTTTAGAAGTTGTACTATTTGTTCCTGCTCATTACCTCTAGACACGTGTTGTTAGGATGCCTGTTGTTGAGGAGCTGATATAAGAAACTGCAAGTGATGCTTTTTTGGCAATGCTTTTGTTATGTTCTACACACAAATTTTGGAAAGGTTTCCAATTTTGTCCTGTGTGCTTGCTGAAAGTATTGGTATCTTCTCACAGTGTACGTCAAAGATTTGAGGTAGTTACTTGAGTCCAAATTGTTCTGTGTTGGTTTTTAAAATATAGATATTGTGAAAACATTTGTTGAAGTCTTAATCTTTTTATTTAATCCAGAGCATTTCATGTGAAAAGCGGAGCCCAAGGATCCTGAACCGCAGTGGATAGTGTCAGCAGTCAACTTAAAATCTGATTCTGATGCTGTGGTTCTTTGTGAATCAAAATGCCTGTGTGTAGGAACTTGCTAGTTCATGTTCCTCTCTGACCAGTCAGCAATTTCGATATCAAGTCCTCGCATTTGGCTTTACTTTTAGTTTTCACAGGACTACTGGTTGCTTTCTGATGTAGAAAAGAGCTTGATGCCATGAGCTGTGTGAGAAGAGATTACTTCCTCTGGTTGAAGTGTGGACCTCCTGCATGTAGATTATTCTCAAGAAGAGAAGCTTTATGTTCACAGGGATCTCCTCAAAATGCCTGCAGTAACATGAAACAGTCACAGATGTGAGCTATGACTAAGCTACTCTATCCTAGACTTCACCTGTATTTGGCTCCTGGGTAATATTGTAAGATATCTTTCCCTGTGTTTTATTTATTGTAGCAGGAGCAATTTTCCTACAACAGGTGTATTTTCCCTTTAATGAGAAAGCTCCAGCTGAAGATCTTTGTGCTGCTCCAGTGTTAAATATTGACTCCTTATCTCACTGCTTGGAGACAGATGTGAGGAAGGCCATGCCAATGATGATGCAGAAAGATGTTCAGAGGCAGCTACCCAAGGCCTCAAGCTCTTACGAGAGCTTAGCAGCAGTAATGTGAAAAACAGGTACAAGATGTCTCAAGTTAAATAGAAAAACTAAAGTGAATACTTGACTGGCTGAAAATTGTGGTTGTAAGTAACTTGCCCGAAGTCATGTAAGGATTGTGCAGCTAGGGACAGAATCTTGCCTGGCTTTTGGAAGAGGTGAAAGTTGCTTGCAAAGCCAAATCTAGCCTTTTGAAATAGGATCTTGCTGGAGAGCCACAGTTCTTAGGAACACTTACTGAAGGAATTATGTGCAAAAAATAATTGTGTTTTTCTCAATTATTCCCTGGGTCTGGTGGCTGTATTGTAAAAAGTTCTCAGGGTCTTCCCATCCATGAATCAGTTATGAAAAGGTGTAAAGATTTTCCTTCTGTAATTTTTCAGAAGAAAGGCTGCTTTTTAAATAAAGGGCAGTCTGTGTCAACTTATGATGGCTTTAATTAATCTGTGACCAAAATCAAAAAAACAAAGCAGAAGGTGTCGATAATCACAGAAAAAATACTCTGTGCACTTAAAGGAATTTTTGAATTGCCCAGTGCTCTTGCATGTCAAGGATGGAAAAGGGTTAAGAGATACTGAGAAGGTCTTGGAGACTAACAGCAGAGAAATACCACTAGTGCTTAACAAACATCAGAAGAAATAGTGTTTTCTCAAGGACGTGCTGTGCTACGCCCAGGCCATTAGTACTTCTGTTATTGTATGCCTAAATTCTAGAGAGGCTGAGCTTCTTTAACTGTGATGCATTTGGAATATTAAATACACTGAAAACAAATATAACATCTTACTACTTCTGGCTTAGGAAAAAAAGCCACTTCATCAGGTGAGTAGATCCTAATGTGGAGTAGTCAGCCAGAGCTGGCAGGCAGCAGAGCACCCCTATGGCACGTTCAGTGTACCGTGCACATTAACAGTGCTTAGCATCAACAGCAAACAGTGCTTAAGTCTAAAATTCATGTGTTTTTCTACTGATTAAAGATGCACATACAGGCAGGCATGCAAGTTTATACAGGTAAACTATTGCATTCCAGCACTGCAGTTGCAATTACAGGATCTTACTGCATATTGCTTTTCAGTGGTGTAGAAATGCCCAAATATGAAACTGCTCCCTGCACAAGGGCATTGCTCTCATACTGTGTTCATTTCTAAACTGACAGATCAGCACATGAAATGCACAGGCATGATGAGTGATAGAGAGCAAGAGAAAATTTCTCAATATTTTTGTGTTGAAGGTGGATGAACTTCTTGTCTTTCTCTTGTTCTTCTCGAAAGATTCTGACATAAAGACTAGGTCGTTTGCACACAGGAGCACGAATGCCATTATTGTGTTGATTGAGGTAAAGGGCAGAAGCGTTGGTCATAGGGATGCAGAGGAGAAGAAAAATCCCTTATTACAAAATCAAGGCTTAAACCAGTTTAAATGAAAGAAACCTTATGCTATCCAGGGAGGGAGGGGCTCTCACAAATTCTGAGAAGGAACATTGAACTTGGTACTAAAGAGTAGCATGTGGGAAAATCATGATGGGAGAGAGAATAAATCAGAGCAACAGAGAGAAGCGCCCCAGAGAAAACCTAGCTAGAGCAGAAGAGAGACATGAAAAGCAAATTGACTGCTTTGTTTCACACTTAGCAAAATCCGAGTGTGTGTAGCAGCATCGGTGTCAGACTTGAAGTTTTGAAGAAACAACAACCTTAAGTCACACAGGTCAGAAGCCATCAGAGCAGCAGCTTCAACCCTCCTGTGCTGACACATCTTTGGTTTTATCTGGACTGCTGCAGCTGCTTCTTCTGTGGCCTTTTTAGGACCCCTCGTGGTCTATATCAAAGAGTTCCTTTTTATATTTTCTTTCTCACACCCCTGTTGCTACATGTTCCACTGGTCCTGATTGTACCCTTTGCATCTGTTCAGATCTAATGCACTCCTCTCGTTCTACCTGTTAAGCTTTTACTGATCCCTCTATCTCCAGTTCTCTTACGCTTCTATTTTTTTTTCATTTCTTTTCTATGAGCTGCATTGGTAGTGTTCTGTCCTTCTCTTTGCACTGGCTGTGTGCTAATCTTAATGATCCTTCTCTTCAGTCTATCGTGTTTTGGGTGCTCCTTGATAAAGCTTTACCTTCCTTTGCAGTTGTGAAATTTGAAGTAAAATACCAATGGCATTGCTGACTTCCTTTGTGGGTTATTTGGAGACCTACTGGTGAAAGCTACGTGTGAAAGGTAAATATAATTGCAACTTCAATCAATAAATATGAAGAATAGGGTCAGCCATGCGTATCTCAGAGCTTTATTGCAAGATACTCGATGTTCCTCTGTCCAGCATGGATGGGTTTGTGCATGCTGCGTATCAAGTGCAGACAGCAACATAAGCTTTAGCTCAAATTTATTGAGAATGACCGTGTATACATAATTTCAGGGTTATATCATAGGCCTCAAAATCTGCTGTCATTCTGAGGAGAGATTGTAAACTGCATCTGTGGCTGCCTTTCTGCCTGGGGTGTGAGCACAGATGAGGGAGGAAGGGCTGCTGCAGGAACTTCTGTTGCTGGTCTGATAAATTCACAGAAGTTCATTGTTAAGTGCCTGATATACTTTCTATGCTTGCTAACTAAAAAATATGCTCATGGCTTTTCTTGAAATTTTCCCTCAAGAATCATTTATCTCTATGTTGGGAATAACCATGAGAAGGTGAAGTTCAAAGCTGCTGTTTCTAAAAACAGAGCCTTAGAAAGGAAATGCCATATCAGTTTTGACTCTGGCAACTCATCAACGCTTCCAGATCTCTTTTAACTTATTCTTTTGTGAAACAAACAATTCATGTGAGAACAGAACTGCATACATTTATCCTTCATCTAAAAATGAAGACTTCATTGAGACTATTTTTAGTGGGTTTTGGTTTTACATATATTATGACATTAGGAAGTATTACTTTTCAGAAAGGGTGGTCAGGCACTGGAATGGACTGCCCAGGGAGGTGGTGGAGTCACCGACCCTGGGGGTGTTCAAGGAAAGGCTGGATGTTGTGTTGAGGGACATGGTTTAGTGGGAGCTATTGGGAATAGGTGAACGGTTGGACTGGATGATCTTTTAGGTCTTTTCCAACCTTGGTGATTCTATGATTCTGTGAATTGTAAGCTTTTTTTACCTACTGGAGACTTTGTAAATGTTACCCTTTAAAGCTGTTATTACCAATTGCCCAGTATCATGGAAGTATAATATGGCGTTTCACACTTATCACACTGAAGTATAAGATGTTCTGAAAAATACATGAAGTACTTGTGTGAAAACTTATGTTCTTGTAAGCAGTGACTAAATTTTTCCAAAGGTCCTTTCCAGAAACAGATACTGCTCTTTATTGTGTGATCAGCAGGAGTGTGTCAATCAGCTGTATGTCACTGATGCAATGGTGTATGTTTTTCTTTGCTTTTTGCTTCTTTGGGTAAGTTTTTTTTCATTGAATACTGGCTTGTTTTTGCAAGAAACCATTGTTTTCAAAGCTTTTAGGGATTTTTGTCAAAAATGATCAGCTGTGGTCCTGATGTCTCCCTTTATGTGGAACTGCTCATTCTCTCATTTTGTAACAAATCTGCTGGTAGGAGTTGTCTAGAGCTTAAAATTCTCCTGAATGTCACGCTTACTGGAACAACTCAGTATGCTGAGACTTTCTCATTTCATTAGACATTATTTCATCTTTTTCAATTTTTTAAATGACAGTAGCCTGGTGCATAGATCTTTAAAAGGTCTGCAGAAACCAGAAGATGAAATGTAGAGTGATTCATCTGAACACTGATTCAGTCCAAAAACTGAACAATAGATTTCATAACTGTCAATGCTGAGTGGAGTTCCTTGTCTGCTTGTACACCCCAAGCCTTCAGTCACCCATGGAAGAAGCTGATTTCTTCTTCTGAACGAGGATATTTTGTTCACAGCACCGTAGGCGAGTATCTAAAAGTATATCTATGCTAGGAAACAAAGAACTTCATGCTAATTTATTTTTTTTAGACTCACGTTTGCCATTCCAGTGTAGCCATAATACTGAAATAATATTTCTGGACGTTTTTAGTTCTTCCAGGAAGTGTTTAGGAAGAGGAGAGCTTGAATAGCTGCTGGCTTGGTCTGCAGATGTGTAGTTTTTCCTGGGCTGGATTTGCAGGGTTCACATAAACATGAGACTCTCTGCTAAGATAGAGGTGATGTTTAGGCTGCATTCTGCTGAAGTGTTCCTGAGCTTGATGAAGAAGTAAGCAGTGTAGTTGATGTGCAAATTTGAGTTGGCAAGGAGACTGCAGTTATTTGAAAAGGAAGGCGCTGGAAAAATGGCACCACTTTCTTATGGTAGTTACCAGGCTGCTGCGTACAATCTCCAGTCTTTTGTTCCTCTGTCTACAATTTCTCTTGAGGAGGTATCATAGAGTTTTCACTCTCTTTTTGGGATGGTAGGCAAGTTGTCCTTAATCTCAGACTGTCTCTGAAAACAACGACAATGCAGTTTCTTTAAGGCATAGTGCTCACTTTACATATCTTGGCAATGAGTGATGATACATGTAACCTGCTGTACTCTTTTCCTTTAGTCTTGCTACTTCCTGAACCTAAGAAACAGCTTCTTTGGAAACTTTCCTTGAATCTCCCTTCTGTCAGCAAGCTCACCTCCATCCCTTGCTCCTATGAGATGGCCCTCTTAGCTTGCTGCTCTCTGCCTTCGTACTGCTGTCTTGCACGAAGCAAGCTGTGAAAGTGGAAATGGTTTCCTTGGTTGCTACTCATTTCCATACCAACATCTAAGCGTGCATGGTTGCCTACTCTGCTGCATTCTTTTTTACTCTTTCTATTGCTATGCTGAGGTTACACAGCAGATTGTAGTATTCTGACACAGTTGGTTATTTACCTCCTAACCTCCTAAAATTGTACCTCTAAATAGTGACTATGTGAACTATTCACCCTAGTCATGCCTTATATAGGACAGACTGGTCTGAGGTAGCTTTGTGGCCAGGTGTGATACCTGTGAGTGTTACATGTCAGTAAGTGATCAGCTGGGGATTGCTTGCTAGCTACTATCTGTAAATACCATTTTACTCTGTAATCATTTACTTCTGCAAACAATCGTTTTATTAACGGTGGAGTCATGTACCCAGATGATGGAATTTTCTGACTTTCTGTGCTGAATTACATATTGGGAAATGGAGAAAACTTGCTCCAAAGTGGAGATAAGGAAAAATCATCATCTGATTTGATACCATCTTAGTCTAAGGATGGTAAGTGCATAGGCAGAGGTCTCTAGATTCATTTCTTATATATCCAGTGGAGTTAATCTAAGAATAATATTCTTTTGGATCAGTGTGGTGTTAGTGGTAGAAAATCACTAGGAAAGAAGAGAATTCTTTTTATTAGTAGCAGAGCAGAGAAGTACCTGAGCAGGAGAGATAGAAATGTCTGTTTGTGCTTGATAAGAAGTAAATCACTGTATTTGAAACATTTTCCATGCAATAAGTTACTATTGTTTTCTTTAAGGTATTTCTTGTATGTGTTGGCTCCAGTCCTACTATGCTATATGCTGTCCAAATATAAAGAAGAGTAAAAGCCAGCCTCAAACAGTTGAAAATCTAAGTGAAAGGCAAACATAAAGATAAAGCAAATAGAGAAAGGGAAGAGGGGAAGATGTAGGGAGTACAAATGGTCTATATGAATGAATCTCAGCTTCGTGTATACTAACTAAAAGGAATGTAGTGATCATGCTGGTATGGAATTTTATAAGACATTTAGACAAGATTGTTATCAAAGAATGGATCAAAATAGTTCCTGTAAAGGAAAATGCTATCTTTGCATCCCATTTGATTTTTTTTCTTTACTTGAACAGAGGAAATCTTATAAATCCAATAGTAAATTGTTGCATTGCCTACAACAGTAAATGCAGTTTATGAGGATAAAGGCACTATACAAAAAAAATCATGGAAGTAGAAGAAAGCTCTCTTGTGAATTAGGAAGATTAAGAAGGTGAGAAATAAGGACTTGAGGAAAAGATTAATCGTTTAGTAATGTAAGGATCCATACTTCTGGAAATTATCTGGAAAGGGAATAAATAGGGTTTCTTTTTGTTGGTAAGGTGAAGTTACACAGGGCATGTAAGCCATGAGGAGGTGCAAAGAATGCAGAAGGATTGAGCGGTGATAGAGCATTCCGTAATAAATGACAGGTGAGCTTCAGGGTAGACAGCTGACAGTAACTGATTCTGAAGGGACAATTGGAACTAATCATACTACCTGATAGATTCTAAATTAGCTGTAACAACTCTGAGAAAAATACTTGATCATTGCAGGGAACAGCATAGAGAAGGCTGAAGTGCTGTGCAGTCCAGAAAGAAATAGAGATGGTAGATTGTATTAAGACAAAATGAGTATCATTACAGAAATTTATGGTACACTGTTGCCTGTACTGAAGTGTTCAATCTCAGTCATTCCATCTCAAAAGGCTTATGAAATAATGGAAGAAGTCCTAAAGAGAGCGACTAAATTGATGAAGAAATACAAAACAATTCCCAGAGTAGTAAACATGAGGATGTTTAAGATGGTGCTAACGAAATTAATACAGGGCAACATAATAGATGGTTGTGAGGTGAGTCTTTCCCTTTTATCTGCAATAAAACACAGTAGAAGGGATGTTTTGGTTTACTTACATGCACCTAAAAGGCTGCAGACTCAAAAAGAATGATAAAAGCAAACACTCTGAGGATGGCTGAACCAACCCAATTTTTTCATTCTCAACACTTTGTTGTGGGAAAGATTCCTTGCTGTGATTTTCAGTTCTGACTGTTCCCCAGCAGCTGCTACTCTTACTGGCTCTGTGCTTTCTGCAGGCTCTGGGCACTCCAAGGGCAGGTGTTCACCCACGAGCTGCTGCAGGCCACTCCAGGAGCTGTTTCAGTTTCCATTTTTCAGGACCGTTTTTCAGAAGGCTTGCTGCTGACCATGACTGAGAGAGCCCTGAGCGTTCTGCTTGATGCTACACTTTGTACAGATGAACAAACAGCACTGCCCAGCTTTCTAGCATCCTGCAAAGAATGCAAACTCCAGCTCCTTTCTAGCTGTAGGTCCCTGTGTGTTGCATCATGTAGCCTGTCATGAGCGCTTTGGCAAGTTAATTACCTTTCATTGTGCTAAGCACTCTCATTATCTAGCCTCATTATCAGTGCCATCTGTTTAGCTAATACTTTATCTGGACAAGCTGAGGTCTAAGTTGGCTCCAGTATTGTATCATTGACATTTAGAGTACTTTTTAAATGGGCAGGCAGATGATACAATGATCAGGATAGCTAGAGCCTGTCACCCACTCCTGTCATTGCTTCAGCTGGGTTGGGGGGGGGGAAGACTCTAAGAGATCCCTCTGCCTGCAGAAGATGGGATTAATAATTCCAAGTTATTCCTGACAAACGCTTGCCTAACTTGTCCTTAGATGCTCCTGGTTGCAAGCTAACTGTCTTTGCCAGAGTGGGCAGGAGCAGCAACATCTGGGGGAACTTCTATTATGTGAAGTTGTTGTGAATCCTTAGCATTTGGCTAAGTTAAACACAGTTCTCCCAATGTTTCCTCACAGAGTGTTTTCCAAACCTTTGATCACTCTGTTCTCAGCTATTTAGTGCCTCGTATCTTTCTCGATGTTTGATGTATTGAATTCCATACAGCACTCCAGTCTCAGGCTACAGAGCTACTTTGTGTATCCAGTATGTAACATCTTCATCGCACCCTCCAGCACTAGGGCGACTTCATCGGAAAAAAGTACTGTGTTCTGCCTGTAATCCTTCAGCTGTCACATCTTCCTCCTAATTGTTCTGTAATTAGCTGTTACCCATCTTGTATTTGTGCAGCTGACGATTTGTGCATAAATGCAGTATGTTGCACTTGTCTTCACTGAATTGTACCTTATTTGTTTTCACAAATTGTCTACATAAATTTTGAATTTTAATGCTGTCCTCTCCAGTCCTCATGCATCTTCTTAGCTTGATACTATCTGCGAATTTAATTGCTGTGTGTCTTATTTTATCATTCAGGTAATTCATAAAAACAGCACTGAGCTCAGTTTAGATTCTTTCAGGAGCTTTACTCAATACACTATTTTCTTTTGGCAGTAAACCAAGAGTTTTGCAGAATTTTCTGTAGTTTTAGAATATCTTCATTGAAATTGTATTCCCTTAACTCATTGTAGTTGTTTCAAAAGCATTTCTGAGTTTGATCCAAAAACTAATCCTGACTTAAAGCTAGTTACCTTGTCCTAGTAAGACATTAGGCTCACTTGTAATAACCATGTAGTTTTACAGGTGTTCGTACCAAGATATTGAATGAGATGTAACTGGATTCTGTTTCCAAGGCAAGATATTTTCCATTTTATTACTGCTAGCCAGTGATTTTCATGCAGGGTGTTCATGCTTCTCTCCACTGCCTTTCTATGATTTCCAGTCTATACACACTGGATGCTCTCTGTTTGTGTATTTAGGTAGTAGAACTGAGCTCTTCTCCTTTTAGTCACTGCTACCAATCCCTGGGACTCATACTCAAAGAAATTAACTCAGCTGTAAAAGAATTGATTTTTGTCTGTTATGTATCTATCTACATTCGTTTAAAATTGCCTATTTTCTTCAGATTTGGCAACTGATAGGTGATCATTAGAGGCAAAGGAGATGATGTGTATACACATTGTAAAGTAAGGTATAATGTGTTGCAACAGTGGTGATTAAACATGAGCTGTCAGTGTAATCTGGTTTTCTACAGTTAAATATGCATTGAAAATATTAATATAAATAATAGCTTCTATTATACAGAACAGGCTGCTTTACAGCCCCTGCATGGGGCAGGTAGCAAGCAAACAGCAGAGAGCACTCTGCTTAATTCTGGGAGAATTTCTGCAGAAACTCATGCTGTTCCAAAAAAAGAGGGAACTTTCTTCTGACTTCAGCCCAAATAGAAAACAAATGTTTCAGGCATGGAGCAGCTGGCAAGGTGCAGTTATGGGAGTTTGCTTTTGTCTGTGGGGTTATGTGGGTAGAGGAGCAGTGACTGTGTGCTGGCCCCCAAAGGCCATCTCACAGCCTAAGAAAGCATCTACTCTCTGCAACAGAAGTGTGAATTTCTTATCTTATACTCCTTTGCTCAGAGCCCTGTCTGCAGCACAGAAATGTATGTATGACTTAAAAATCAGCTCTTAATGAAGTTGCTTCAGTAATGCAAGCCCTTTCAAAAAGCATGAGTAAGCCCAATTGTGAATCTCTTTCAGATGAGTCTGTTTATGTGTTTGTGTGCACTTTTTGTGTTCTTTTTGGTGGCAGTACTCCTAAGATAATAGCTGTTTCTCTCTGTGATGATTCTCATAAGAAGTTAAATGAGAAAAATAGTATTGCCCAATCATCTGTATCATCATCTGTGCATCTCATCATCATTTGTTATGGTGCATATGGTTGGAGTGTGTAATGCCAAGAAAGGGATGGAGAAAATACAGATGAGCTGTGGGAAGTGCATCTGAAACATGGGGTCTGCCTAGGAACCCCTGCCCTTCAGAATGATTATATTCATTCTTCTGCGGAATAGAAGTGCTTATGGTGGTGATACAGATGTCTGCGCTGTAACTTGGACCAAATCCATCCTTTCTCTTCTGAAAGGTCACCAAAGAACTGCTAAATAGCAGCAACTTTCAGCTGTGTGTCAGAAGTACTTTGCCAGTCACTAAGGCAGCACTTCACAAACTTTTAAATTCAACCTGGTACATCAGGAGCAGTGTAATGAGCTCTGGTAGTCGCACAGGACAGACTATGTGCTTGGATAACACTTAATGCATGCTCTGCCATCCCTGTAACTCTGCAGTCTTGTATAGAGCTATTACACTTAAGAAAGGATATGTACCTGGTGAATCACACCTACTAAATCTGATTTACTTGTAGCAAAGCCTGAAACAAACAGCGCAACACATTTTTGTTTTTTTAAAGATATACTGCTTCCTTTGCTGTTTTACACACAGGATAATGACAATGAAAATAACAGCAAAAGGGTGCCAGAACAGCCTGAGGGGCATGACTTGCTGTAATAGCACCTGACCTCTATCTGTTGTCTGTCCTTCATAAGTTGCTTGTACAGAAGTGGAACCAATTCTCATTATTAAAACCAAAACCAATTCTGTAGTTGCTGAGTGATAGGCAGGGTATGTATTTTTCAAATCTATTCGTTTGCATCTACCACCTTCCTTCTGCTGCTGAAAAAAGGGCAAAAGGAAACATTTATTTGTTTAAAAATGTGTACCTTGCATTTCTCTTCTGATAACCCCCAAAAACAATGTTCCTATACTATTACCTATTACAGTGCATTGTTTGCTAGGGCTATGTTTTCTATCATGGGATTCAAATTGCTTCTTGTGCCATCAGCATTTTCCTTTTTCACATTTCTTTCAGGGCAAAATGGATAATGTATTTCTCTGAAGTAGCAAGAGCGATCAGGGAAAACTTTATTTAGGGTGAAAGGGAAAATAGCAGGGCATGTACACTAAAAGTCTGTTTAGAAGATCAGAAACCGACATATTTGCAAGACAGCAACACACCTGCTTTAAATGAAACTCAGAAAGATATAGGAACATGGCATGTAATGAGCACTAACCCACCTATTTGCCTTGTAGCTGGAATGCAAAGATTTAATAATAAGGAATTGAAATGAAGGGCAGTATTTATGAAAGTCTATTTATTTTGCAGAGAAGCAGTGACACTCTTGTAACAGTAAAATTTGAAGCGCCTTTAAAAGTAAACAAGTGTATTTCGATTCAGTGTTATTGCATGAGAGACTTCATAAATAAAAATCCAAGCAGCGCTTTCTTAATTCACACATACAGTTACATTTAATGGCAATAGGACTTCCAGCATGAGTAAAACCAGCAGGGTTTGGCCCATAACAATTATTCTTGTTTGCAGTCTGCCTGTTTTCTAAAGGTTAGCACTAAGATTTCATGTACTTTCTTCCATAGCAGTGCCTCTGATTTAAGGAGCTGCTGGCTTCTGCCCTCCAGCTCCTCATTCCCCCTTCAAAGCACTTCTTCAGCTGCGCCAACATGAGTGTTAGTTGAGCCATTTGGCTAACCAAATGTGGGGAAAAATACGGGCAGCACTCCATGCCTGATCCACAATGGCAATTTAGAAGCAGAGAAGTGAAGATCTGGGAAATGTAACGAGTGTACCTCATCCAAAGAGAAATGAAAGTGGTCATCGGGGAATGATAGATACAGAAGCAGAACCCGTTTTTAAGTGCCAAACCTCTGCTTTATTATGGTAAATAATGTAGTGATATGTAAAGTGGTCACAGAGAAAGGACTATTAAAGCTGATTACCTAGTTTAAAAAGCAATACTAACGTGTGCATAATCCAGCATCTTCTGAATTTTAGATTGAGTCTGCTTGCGATAGTGTAGCACTTACAGAATTGAGCTATGACGGGAGCTGACAGTTATTTCAGACAACTTAAAGTTTCAAGTTTTCCTCCTTTTCCAGGTAACTAGAAATGATAGGGAGTTATGCCAATGAAGCAACAGGAAAGAAGCAGCATAAATTGCGATGCAATTAGCTTCTTTTTCCTTTCTTCCCTGAATAGGCATGTTAATGGATACCATTCATACTGTGTCATTCACAGACAGCGATACAGTGCTCCGTTATGAAATCATTCAGATTGTGCTTAACTGTAAAAATGGGGATACTTTAAGTGCTGCAACTGCTGAGCCCTCTTGCACTTAGTCTGTAGGACGTGCTCGATGTTTTGCTGGATCAGGGCTAGAATACCGAGCCTTCCTTTGTAGGAATGAATGTAAGCTGATCTGTTGCTTATGAGAAGGTATAATGGAAATTTCATTTTTCCTTTCTTTTGAAGTTCTGTTAGCAGTGTATTCTTCCTGGCCCCTGCAGGAATGTATCTAGATAATGTTTCATTATTACTGCAGCAAATGAGCTGTAAAGTAAATGAACTAATTAGTCTTTGAATCATTAGGTTGGGTGTAGCTAGTCAGATGGAATTGTAAGCTGGTGTGCAGGGATGCATTTATTAGATTGTCTGTGATTCTCAGAAGTAAATAGAGCCCTTTTGCATGTTTTCGTGGTTTCTTTTGCCTTACGTGGCTGTTTTGACTTGTTCTGCTGCCCAATATCAAGAGGAGAATCCTTATTTTTTGTTTTTATTTCCGTAATTACCTTTTTTGACCTGGGAAGATTGGAAAAGAAGGCTGGA
Organism: Tetrao urogallus; assembly: GCF_951394365.1. Lineage (NCBI taxonomy): Eukaryota > Metazoa > Chordata > Aves > Galliformes > Phasianidae > Tetrao > Tetrao urogallus. The sequence continues at coordinate 6,013,212 of NC_136821.1, read as the reverse complement.
AATGCAGGATGCAGATTTGGCTTCAGTCTTTGCCTTGATGATTTTAGGCGCAGTATTTGCATTTTGCTTCAGATTATGATTTATGCAGATGAAGAATGGCCTTTTTTTTTTTTTTTTTTTTTTTTTTTTTTTTCCCTTTACTACTCTCTTTGACTGTAAGATGCTTCATGGACATGTCTTAGTGTCCAGAAGGTCTTGTGTAACTTAGGACTGATACTAACAACCACACAGGTGTGCTGACAGAAGTATATTGTCTCTGGAGCGTTCACACTAAGCACCACCATTTCATAAAGGTACTGTCCTGATTTGAGTACCTCAGAAGTCTTAAAGAGAGTGTCAGAGCACTTACTGTTGAGATGGCTTTCAAATAAGAATGAAGCAATGGATGTATAAAAACGTGAACTCCTGTGCAACTAAAGCTTAAGTGTCTGAAATTCACATTGTATAAAGTGTTTGAGGACATTACAAAGAAGGCAAATGCTCTGTAGTAGGTCAAGGAAGGAAGAAAATAGGGAACTGTGAGCTGAAATCCTGTAAGTTGATAATTCCAGAACTGTGTGGCTATTTTCAAATGAATTGCCTTATGACAAGAAAACACTGTGAGCTCTTCCAATAGAAGACCTTATTGAAACTGAAGTGAAGACGTACTCCTGTCTGTCATATTATCTCTAGGCTCGGTTAATCGTCTCTAGAAGAATTCTACAGGCACAGGACAGTTCTCCAGGAAGCAGCCTGGCAAAGGACCCAGCCTTTACTTGCAGCTGTATGTGTGCTGTGCAGTTAGAGGAACTCAGTTTCTCATCTCAGCAAGAAACTGCCAAAGATTAAATAAACAATCATGGAAAGCATAATTCCTTTACCAGACAACTTCCTCTTGGTACAAAAGCACTGCAGGGATTCCTATGCCACTGTTTCACCTTATCTTATCTATTAGTATGTTTGCTTGGATTTTATCTATACCTTGACAGTTCTCCAGCAAAGCTGTGGGCTACCAGAGGTAATACAGAGTGACATTAGGAATGATCTAGTCTAATCTGCCTGGGAAGCAGAGCTGGCTCAGATGCAATGCTAATGTAGAACAACATTAGGAGTGATTTGATTTATTGGCCCAGACCTAGCATCATGGTTGGCTTAATGGCAGAGATGTCTCATCTGCCACTAGTGCTGCTGAGCACCATGGCATTGTATGGAGCCTTAGGAGTGCTGGTTTCCCCACACACAGGATAGGTGTATGATGAGTCTATTACCATTTATTGTGTAAATATACATTTAGGGACCTCATAAAACTGCTAAATTCTTGAATCTGCAGGCTAACTGCTCCTTGATAGTAGGGATGGCTTAGTTAAAAGGATTGTCTAAAGTGCATGTCATTAACTTGATGGACTAGAAGAGTTCCAAAGGTTTATCATAGCTGTGCAAGTGCTGAACTGAGTGTGGGGATGATTCTAGTGGCTGGAGCAGAAGAATAGGAGGTTGGAAATGTCATGGAGTCTTTCAGTGGAATGTTTTGAGTCTCTCCTAACCTCAGTTCTGACCCTTCCTACAGAAGTATTTGAAGAGAAAAATAAATGTCAGCAAAGACATTTAGAATCTAGGATTTTAGGTGCCTCAGAAAAGCAATGCATTTTATAAGTTTTTACTCAAAATGTCTCCATTCTGGAAATAACAGTTATTAATTCTTTCAGTCAAACTACTCAAAGCTTTTAGTTCTTGTGTAAACTGGTAGTCAAAAGCCTGGGTGAGTAAAATAAAAAGAATAACCAAGCAACACTTTATTATGTGAGCACCAGAAATGATACCACCAAAATTGCACTTTCGGAGAAGACGTATGGCAGTTAACTCCCTCATTACACAGATACTGTCTCCATTTAAAGAAGCAACCTTCAAAATAAAAAAATAGCAGCTCAAGTTTGGAATCCAAATTTTAGCCCTTTGTGAACCCGAGTTCTTCCCTCAGAATGAACTTGTAGCTTCTTAGGAAAAGGTGCTTTGGAAGGGACCTGTGAGGGCCCCTGGCCCAGTCTGCTTCCCCAAGCAGGGTGAACTTTGTTCAGATAAGGTGTTGCAGAGGATTTGGTCCTGTCTTCAGGACTTGTATCTCTGCTTATTAATATTAAATTTTAAAGCATACGTGCTTCAGAGGGATCTGATTCATGCCTTCTGAGTGTAAGTTTTAAAGCTTAGGAGTTAGAGATCAGTAAGCAAATGTTGATTGAAAGAAGCTAGAAGACAAAAGTGGCCTCTCTTTCCAGGTGGGAGATGCAAGCTCTCTGTACACCTGTGAGTATTTTCTGTCTGTTGGTATGTAAACAGTCCAAAAAAATTTACCTGAGCAACTTTTCCCTCTCTTTGATTTTGTTTTCAAGCTGAACTTTAAGGTGGATTATGGTTTTTATGAGTGTTATACATAAAAATTTTTTGAAGTTTGGGTAAAGAATGGAAGAACAGACAGAGCTTTTGTTGTAGTGATGCTAAGGATGTTGCTGCAGTAAATTAAGTACCTTTAATATCTTAGGATGGCATCTCTCAAGTCTCTTATGAAATTTCTTCTTGACTGCCTTCCTTGAGCTGGAAAAATGAAAAATGGGTCTTCTAAACACAGTGCCTCTACTTCTTCAATAATGTATGTATATATATTTCAGGCTATGATGAAGTTATACAGTATTTATATATCTAAATTCAATATCCAATTTTTTTTATACCACATATCAATTAAGAATTTCTGAATGGTGTTAATTTGTATATTTTTAAAATATTTTCATTTTAAGTGGAACTGCGCTTAATATAAGCACTTAATATAAGAGCTCTCATTATAAAATAATGCTCCAGTAATCCTCAGATTTGCTCAGGGTTGTTTATTGCAAACAGAAAGCTGATATTTACAAAACTTCACTTATGCACACAGACACATTCATGAGGTTATGTATCAAATGATTTAAACTAACTAATAAGAAAATTGTGCATTGTTCACAAATAATTCAGATTGTGTAAATCAAGTAAATAATTCATTATACACTGTTTGTCCAATTCTAAGCAAATTCCTATATGACAGGAAAATCAAGATAAAGAATATTTTTGAGTAGATGAGCACCACAAATCACCTTCACATTGCTCCAGCACAGCCACTCCTTCACCCATGCAGGGTGTTCAAAGAATCCTGTGATTTCCCTAACTTGCACTGTGTGCATAGTGTGTAAATGAGAGTGGAAACTGGAGGTCACCTGAAAACTCTAAGACAGCAAGTGCCTTAAAATCATTTCTTATAAGTATTAATTAACATGTGTAATGTGTTATTGTAAAGGGGTTTTGAAGAAGGAAATGTTTTAATGAACTGTGAAGCCAAGTTAAATGACTTAAGTAGAAGGATAGAGCAGAGATGAATGGGGGGGAGGGAAAATGGAATTGAAGAAACAAAATGGATCAGGTATGAGTAAAATTATTCTGTCATACTGTGAGTAGTAAGAGAGCAAACCCCATGAGTGCCACTTCTCACTGTTTTGAAAGAGGCACTCTTTCTCAGCTAGGAAATGCAGGCCATTATCTGTCACTGATATTAGAAACATAATGTGGGAGAAAAAAAATCATAAACTAAACTTGGGCTCTATTTTCCCTCCTCTCTTCACCTTGTAAGCGCAGGGAGAAAAACTTCAGACTGCTAAAAGATGCATTTATCCATTTGTGTATTTGTATTAGCTAGCAAAAGTCAATGTGATTAATTTTGTCATAAAACATGCATGGATTTGTTTTCTGCTATGTAAAAATCTAATTTTACATTGAATGTCTACTCTTAAGCTAATGAAAAGGGATATTAATTACTGTATGTTGACCATTATGCACATAATTTCAGGTAATACAAATGGTATAGTTGAAATTTGCCTCTTCTTACACTATCTCTAGTTATTCATAACACATTGATCAATCAATCTGAAAAAACTGGACACCCAACTGTAAGCAAGTTATTGGCTTACAGATGCACAACCATTGAAAATTAGATCTGAACTTTCACTCCTTAATATCAACTGTGTTCCACTGCAAATGAATTTTCACTACAGCCATCCACCAAATAGCATTTCTATTTAATGATGTGTCTGAAAAAAGACTTTAATTGTGCTGCAGAAATACAGATAAGAGCAGGACTTCATCTTCTCATGTGAGAGCTGTAAAATACACAGCTTTCAGCTGCCATGTAATTTAGCAAATCCTTCCTTAAATTTCACTGCGTAGAGACAACCACCAATGAATGTTTTGACTCTAAGCACCTTGATTGTTTAGCATGCAGAATTTTAGACAAGTCAGCTTTGGTTGTTTGATTTATACCTATGGCCTATCTCTAATTATTTTGACCTTATAATTTGCATAAATCCAATCTCTGCTGTTAGGCTTGGAAGACAGCAGAAATCCCATTATGCATTGTGATTCTCTAAAGGAATCAGAAGTGTGATACTGGGTGGGTTTTTTTTTTTTTTTTTTGTACGACCCTTTTCAACTTCTACTTTTGAATCATTCCAGAGAACTTTTGCACTCTTGAGAGATTTAAGGAAGAGATGAGCAATATGGCATTCAGCAGTTTATGGATGCTTTTTTGCCTACTTGTGACAAAAGGGATTGATGGCTGTCTGCCATGTTCATGATGTACCAGAGCTACCCAGCTCAGCAGGGAGATTTGGATTGCAGTTCTCAGGGAATTTGGGTATGAGTCATTGGGTGGCTTTGTTACATCAACTACCAAACTTCTTAACTAGGATTTGAATCCTGTTTTGTATTCCAGACACTGAATCATGTGAACTGGGAGGTCTCTGAGAAGCTGGGTGCTCCTTTCCATGTAACTGGAGTGAGAATGTCCTGCACTAGTGGTGAAAAGATAGGAAATTGAAAAGTTCTAGTTTGTGTTTGCCTGGTGCTTTGCCCTGGATGAGGACTGAGTCCATGGTGTGTTTTGTGGTTAGACTGCTTTTTGAAGTTCAGGCAGAACTTCAAGAGAGTGGATAACATATTAGTATGAATTCTACCAGTCTCTTTTCATGCACTTGTTAAAAAAAAAAACAAAACAACCCACAGTAGAAGTTGACTGATATAAATTCAAATGCAGCTTCATGATAAAACTGACCAAAAGATGTCTTAATGAGTGCATATAGCGTCCTCCGTTTTCTTAGCATTTTGGGTATTTCATTCACGACTGGCTTTATTTCTTCTTATCCCTCTTGCCAACAGTCTGAATTGGATGTTTGAACATATTAACTGTGTAGTAAGACTAAAGTATCAACTGGTTTGCATAAAAATGAGGAACACACCAATCTGTGAACACAGTCAAAATCGGCGTTGGAGTAATTGTACTGATGGCAGTAGACTTGCAGCTGTGATTAACTTAGTTTATTATTACTGAAGAAATTAATTCCATAAAAGGCAATTAAGTTCTCAGCCTTGCTGTTAGCTGGAAAGAGTCTTGACTTTCAAAGACAATAGGAACAGAGAGCCCAGTAGTCATTGTATTTGCTGTACTCTGCAGATCTCAGCTTTTGACCTTTATGGTAACAAGATGACCATTCCACATCATTGTAACCATATGTAGTGCACTATTTAAAATACGGGCTACATGTTAGGCCTGTGGTACCAGAGAATGTGCATGTGACAAAGAGGAAGGTGATTATGCAAAGCAGGAATTACCTTCTCAGAACAAAGAAGTAGTGGGCATTTTCTGTTTATGACACTTGGGAGGACTGTCAGGCTTCTCTGAGCAATTTGGATCAGACAGGAATGTGTTTGCAGCCACAGCTAAACACAGAACTCCTCTCCACTGCTGAATACGCAGTCTGTAATTGAGTAATTGCATGCAGGAATCCACAGTGAGGGTTTTATTAGTTTGCTTGGTGATCAAGTTTAAGGGTATAACTTTGAAAAACTTCCTGAAATGCACAGAACCAGTATTGGAATAAAGATTACATTGCAATATCCTGACTATAACTCAGCACTTACTACTTTCTCCCTCTTGTTAAGGGCTCTGGCTTAAAGCATCTATTTCATTTCTAGTTCCGCTCTTTATGGTGGGAAGGTAACTATGCACAGTGCTACCGTGATGAGCTGTGGCTTGTAAATTGACTGTCTTTGGAACAATGTTGCTTAGCATTTCTAGTTACTGTACGACTAATGAAAAGAGTTTATGCCTAAATTCATCCCAGGTGTAATTCCAGTAAAGAGAATGGAGCCAGGCATGCATTTAGTGCTGAGTGTTTTACTTCCCTTCTCTCCATTACTCAAGCCTATGAGGCCGCTGCAGAGCAGGGGAATAAAAGATGGTGAGGAAGAAACAAGAATGAATGGACAGCTGTTGACTAATTCCACCTGTGCTAGTATAGAGCTGTGCAAATGTACCAAAAGAAAAGCAGCACATCGTGAGGATTCCAGCTTTTATCTGAAGAACATCTCTTATCCATAAAGATCATGGAGAGCTTTACAGTTGTGGAAGTGTGAATAACACTGTTAAGTCCTTTCAGTCAGAGAGGTGAAAAGGCAGTCACTGGACTGGGAAAGGGTAATTGACTGATGGCTTCTGTGACCCTGCTACTCAAAGAGACAAGGACCTTGTCAGTCAGACAAAAATTACTACTTAGAAGCAGCACAGAAATTCAGTCATTTAGCTCCAGTTATCAGTGAGGTCTGTTCATTTTAACCCTTCATACAATGCTTTAAAAATATAAGAAGAGGCAAATCTTTACAGCAGTTTAAAGACATTTATACCATGAATAAAAAATATGCTAGCTGCTGGTTCTTTTCCTTAGAAGCACAATTAGAGAAAAGTGGGAGAGCAGGGAAGGTGGGGATCCTCGGAGAACTGTGCTCCTGCAGGGCTGATGGTGCTCCATGGAGCCCTGGGCAGGTAGGGGGCATGGCATGTGGCTGGAGAAGTCTCAAGGTCACAGCTTAATTTATTTTTGCTTTTTCACTGAAATGTCAGAGAAAGCACTTGAGCCTTACTGTGACTGAGAGCAGATTTTGGCACCATCTTCCATTTGTGGCCTCCCTGTCGTAAGATTAAAGCCTTGCAGTCCAGCGGAGTTTGAGAGACCTGACAACTTGAGGTCAGAAAGGTTTTTTAATGTGAACTTCTAAGGCTTTCCTTGCTCCTAATCTTATGAATAGAAGTTGGAATTGTTCTTTGCATGTAAATGTACCTGTCTTAAATCAAAGCCTGAGTTTGACTTCTGGGAGACACCAAGAGAGATCTGTTCCGTTCCCTCTCTGCTGCTCAGTAGTTCTGAGTACACTGGCTTCTGGATTTTACCCAAAGAAGTGCTCAGAGGAAACCCAGAGAGGCTTTTGTTATTGTCATCAAATGGACTTAAAAGAAAACAATTTGCTGTGTTTTGAGACAAAACAAACACTTATTTTTCTTCCTTGAAGGTTGCTCAGAAAGGAGTGTGCATTGATTCAATGATCCAACTGACTAGAGCTTTTCCTATGTCTTTAGAGAAGTTGCTTTAAGCATTGAAGAGCCTCTATTTTTTTTTCCTGTTTAAAAGTTCATTTCTTTAAAGCATCAGCAGGTATTTAAATTGCAGCCTTCCCATAAGGAGAACCATGCTTTGCTGGATTTGATTTATCTGTAGGTTATTTTGCCTCAGCAAGGTAAAAAGAAATAGACTATCTGGTAGTGGGCTATTGTAGTTGGAGCAAAGACATCTCTCCTGGCGAAAGGATTGAATGTGACCCATGATGCCTAAAAAAGAGCAGTGGTGGCTAGAGAAAGGCTGAGCTGGGTTACCACACAGCTGAATCAACTTAGGACAATATGAGTATGAACGCTTTCAGATTACTTGGCTTCAACTACAGATGGCTGTCAGTGAGTGCGACTCTGCAAACATGCCCATCTCTGCCATGGGAATGAGCATTTATTGTGGTGTGGGTAAATGTAGGCAGTTCAACAATGCCTTTTTTGCTGCTCTGAGGCAGATTTTTGTGGCTGCTGCCAGAGATCAGATAAAAGCTCTTTTCTGTGACTGAGCACATCAAGCCAGTTGACTTCTCTTTTGATTTATTTTTGGTATTTACGAATGCTGTAATGCTGCAGATATGATATTCTGAACTACATGCTATAGTTTTGCCTGAAATGCGAGTATGGGTACTGTGTGGTCAGAAAGGTATTTCAGTTAAGTAAACAGATTATAATGAAGGGAAAAAGAAAAACAACGCCATGAGAGAAAGTTAGGAGATAAAAGCGAATGTTTGTATCACTTGTCTTTGCCTTTGCCTCATAATTAGCAGCTCATCATTTCTTGACCTTGCATAGAGTTTGTAGGAGACAGGTCAGGACTCAGTCTGGTATTGTTGCTATTGATTTTTATAGACCTGAAATCCCAAGGAGCTGATGTGTATAAAGATAATACCCAGTGCTGCTTGGTGTATAAATTTATGTATTTTTTTTTCCTGAAGTGAAGCTGAATAAAGACTGTTTATTTTTCACACTCCTTAGATGAGCAACACAGTGATTGACTGTAGCTGTGAGGTATGCATATCCTATTGAAGCAAATTGTGTGAAAAGAGTTGTATAATTCATTCACTGATGTGAACTAAGTTCATATAACACTGTCTCAATGACTGACTGATACTATTGCTTAGTAGATGTGACATTTAAAAGTTTAATCATGATCCTGCAGCATTCACTGGCTCATTCTAAATTGTAGAATAAGAAATGGGGCATTTGGCATGCTTTCAGACACGCTGCTATCTGCTGCGAAGTACTCAGTAATATAAGTGCGTGTATCAACCTTTTCATCTATTGATCTCAAAATGTTTTACTGAGTTAAGTAGGAATCATCACCCTTCCTATTAAAAAAAAGGGATAGGCATGCAGAACCTTACCCAAGCCCTTTACAAAATCAGATTACTTCTTGTGATCATATATAAATGATCAGGGGACTCGTATTCAGCATTTCTGTGTATTAGGAAAGCCTTTCAGGGCCTGAGCTGTGAGGTTCATGTCTGCTTACAATGTGACTTTTTTAATAGCTTTCAAAATACCAATTCTGTCTTGACAGTGTTTGTTGTAGGTGGTTGTACAGGTAAAGACGTGATGGCAAAGGTGTCTCTTTCTCATAAATAGTAAATTATGTGATGATATCGAGTTTGGACTTATTACAGATATCAGCTAAAAATAGTGAACTGTCAGAACAGCTTTAAAATGTTGAAGCATCAATGGCATTATCCATATGACTTAAATTACTTTTCCCAATGGAGAATAAGCATGGAAATGTGTTCAAATCTTCTATCTCTGATGAGCTGGCTCATCAGAGACTTTCTAATTGGGCATTTAACCTAGTTTTCCTTTTCTGTATCACCCACCCTTAGCTATTTTCCAGAAATCAGGGGCTTTGCTAATAGTGGAGGCCAATGAGGCCCCATCAGGGAATACCTGTGTGGTGTAGACTGCTCAGTGGAAGAGCAAAAGGTGATTGCATGAAGTGTTAGGTCTGACACTCAAGCAAGAAGAGTGAAAAAATGGGTTGCCATTCAGAAGAATTTGTCCTCTGGGCTCTTGTAAACTGCCACAATAAAACCATACTCAGTGAATGCTTAATCCAATTTATTAAGTGGAGATTAAAAGTGACTTTAGCTTGCGTGTCAGAAAGATGATGGATGAAAACCTCTTATCTGTGCATTTGCTCAGTAAACTCTACTGAGGTGCAGGCAGAGGTTAGAATATAGTATGCTAATTTCACTATAAAGCAAATCCATTACACATCTGAATCTAACAAAATATTTTTTCTTAGTAAACTCTACTGTGGTTCTTACTGAAAACAGTGCTCAATATTTTTAACAATGGTTTGTGTTGTAGGTATAGAATTCTATAACTGAGCAATGAATGTTGAAACTCACTTATTTATAAGTTTTCTTATCAGACTGAGGAAAAAATCCCATTCATCTGCCATTTTATTTCTCTGAGCTCTGTTAACTCGTTCCACACTCATGTTATAGTGAGGGTTACATTCAGAGAAGCTTTACATCCTCTTTAATGTTGAGGTTTCCACCTGCACTTTCTGTACTATCTCAGCTTCTTACTTGTTGGACAGGTGTAGTTTCTGGCTACTGCTGCAAGCTGTTATTTCTGTTACTGGTGCAAAGGCAGTGAAATACCACAGCTGCCCCTCTGTCACATCAGTTGCATTTTGTGACTGAGTTATAAAGCTATAGCTGTTGAGGACCTTTTTTCTGCTTCTGTCTAAAGTTGCTGGCGTAGCATGTAGAGACTCTCAGGGTTCAACCCCTGGCATATTCAGATCTTAAAGACTCAATGAAAAGTATTGTGAGTTTAATAAAACAGGTTAGCTGTTCAGTGAAACTTTGTTTCCTGTGTGTTTTTGTACCTTACCTCACATTTTTTTAGGAATACTCCATACTTGTTTAGTTCAAAGAGATTTCTGCTAATGCACCCTTTTTGTCATAGAATCATAGAATTCTTGGAGTTGAAAGGAAGATTTAAAGGTCGTTTAGTCCACCGCCCCTGCAGTGCACAGAACATGCACAGCTAGGTCAGGTTGCCCAGGACCTGATCCAGCCTCGCCTCAAAAGTATCCAGGGATGGGGCATCAACCACATCACTCTGCAACCTGTTTCAGTGCCTCACCACCCTCACTGTAGAAGATTTTTTTTCCCTTTATCTATCCTAAATCTACCCTCTTCAAGCTTGAATCCATTTCCCCTTTTTCTGTCACTGCAGACCCTGCTAAAGACTCTTGCCTTCTTTCCACTGCCTCCCTTTAGATACTGAAAGGCCACTATCAGGTCACCTCTCAGCCCTTCTCCAGGCTGAACAGCCCCAGTCCTCAGCCTGTCCTTGTGTAAGAGGTATTCCAACCCTTGGATCACTTTCGTGTCCCTCCTCTGGACACACTTCAAGTCCATGTCTCTCCTGTACTGAGGATTCCGCATCTGGATGCAGAGGGGCAGGATCACCTCCTTCACCTTGCTGGCCACACTGCTTTGGATGCAGCCCAGGGTATGTTTGGCTTTCTGGGCTGCGAGGGCACGTTGCTGGTTCGTGTCCAGCTTCCCCCTTTTATATAGTGATAAAGCTGATAAATAAAAGGTAACAAGTCTCTATGGGAAGTACTTAAAAACTGAATCTCCTCATCCATGCTGCTGTGCTGGTACTGGTCCCATTGGAACATGCTGCTTCCTTAAAAAGTGTGTCTTTTACTCCAGAAATAAAAATATCAGAATAAAATAAATGAGAACGATGAAAGAAAGGATTTCCTTTAGCATAGAACTTGGAGGTAGATGAGGAGTAGATACAGACAAAGCTAAAGTGTTACTGTTGTGTAGACATTCTGTTCTGATGTGTATGTACATGTTAACTTAGGGCTAAGTCATTTTCTTCAGTAAGAATATTTTGAAGACTAAACATGTTGAGGTATTCCTGTACTGTTTCTGCCAGAAATCAGTTTTGATTGTGTTTTACAAAATGGCTTCTTTTTGCAATACTTTCATTTTTTTTTATATCAGTCACTGTGGCTCCTGCTATTCCATACATCTTCTAGGTACAGGTGGTATAGAAGGCATCAATTTCATGTTCCAGGAGAGAATGTATTAAGGAAACTGACAAGTACACTAGAAATACTGTAATACCTGTTGGAAATACAGCCTTGTATTCCTAGATAACCTATTTACATGAAGTTATTGGCACCCAGAATTTCCATAGTTCTGTACTTACTCAGCAGCCTGTTATTAAGTTTCTGTGGACAGTCATTCCCTGCTTTGTACCTTATATATGCATTGCACAGCTGATGCTCAATCAGACCTGGCACATTGTTTATGCCACTCTTATTTTGCATGAACCCAAATGGCTGACAGGATTGCAGTGCAGAAAAGAATGAGACCCCTTGTTTGTAGAATGTGTGCACTATTCCAGAATTAAAAATGCAAATTCAAGTCTAACGATGCAGAAATGTCTAGAAAAATGTTTATTTTTAAAAAATCAATGATGCCAATTGGAGCTGCACATGCACAACCTAGAGAGATTTGCTGATGAAGAGTTACTGGGGAAGGTGGTTTCTGAATGGCTGTATAATGTAACAGAAGTATAGAACTACTCTTAGTTGGAAGTAGTATTTTCTTTGAAATACAGCTTGGAAGGTATAGCAGCCAAAAAAGTCAGGCTGCTTTGTCACTTCACTTCCAAGAGTGCAGTATCTCAGTGAATCCCCTTAGCTCTCACTGATGTCCTGTACTCTAAGCATCGAGTAAGATTGTTCAGAATGTATATGTCTGAACAGATTGGAATGGACTGATAAAAGTCTGGACAGAATTAATAGAAGAATCACATTTTAAAAACTGAAATAGAAATTTCAGGGAACTGTTATGGCAGTACAGAGGGAATATATTTTCATTCAACCTTCAATTTTATGAACTGATTTAGTCGAATGGCTGTTTCAAACCTGATAAACTAACTTGGCATTGAAAAAGTGAGAAATACTGCGTTCCAGGATTAAAAACAAGACATTGCTGAAATGGGATCTACTACGTTAGAAGGCTGGTAAGTATTTGATTATAGTCTGATTATCTCAATCAAGTTCAAATATACAGAGCTGGGGTCAAAGAAATGATAGTCTATTTTATTATATAATATCATTGAAATCGATCACCTTTCATGCATACAGAGTTGACAGACAAGTCCCAGATATCACTGGACATAACCTTATTGATTTTTCTCGATAATTCAAAAAAAAAAAAAAAAAAAAAAAGCCACAGGAGAAAATGAGAGATGAGATGAACTGCAAACCTCTGGCTGATCTCTCAGTTTTACCTGTACTTACAGCTTGTCTGTACATGTGGGAAAAAACCCAGAACGTGTCTGTTTTTCTCCTGTGATTCTAAAAGTGTTGATTCCCTGAATGAGTCCTCAGGCAAAAACAGAATAGTGGCAATAGTGTTGAAAACCAAAACTTTGGTGAGTCTAGACTTCAGAAGTAGTTTGGATTACATCTGTAATTTGGGCAGACAACTTTAGCCATCCCAGCACAAATTGGCGTTCTTAGGAGGAAACTTAATTGCATTGCTTAGAAATTCCTTGTCTTTTTTTTTCTATCTTCCCCCCTAAGTTTATATATCTTTTCTCTCCAGGAAACATTGCCAGTGGGCTCATCTGAATGTGAGCCTTCTGCTCACGTATGTTCTTCTGGGTTAGTGTGGTGCTGTAATTGTGGACAAAAGGAGCAATTCTCCTGGGCGCACAACCCAGCCGTGCCACACTCTGACTGGGGGCCTTTCTACTAAGATGAAAACCAGCCTGGCACCATAGAGATACTTCTTGTCATTTTTGGTGGACTTTGAATTATGTCAGTCTCTTCTCTGTGGTTATCATATTTAATAATGGAAGTAATAATTCACTGTAAATAGCCATGTGTTTCTGGACTATTTCAAATGAAATAAACATTAGAAAATTACTAAATAATGTTCCAAGCTTATGGAAAATTAGTGAGTGGATGATGCATTCAAATGGAAGAGGGTAAATGTTGCAGCATGTGAGCAATCCGGTCCAATGATTGAGTTATCAGAAATTGCAAGCACAATCTCAGATTTCTTACAACACTGCAGAATTTGACAATTAAGTGTGGCTAACATGAAACTGGGTCCTGTACAGACTCGTGGGGTTTTAATCTGAACAGAAAGACAGCAAGTGCTCTCTGTTTTGGAGAGCAGGCTATGCGCCAGAGGTTAGTTCAGAACTCAGGGAGGGCTGAAAGCATGTGGTGAAAATTGTCTTTTGAACTGAAAGAATGGAAAACACTGAAGCTCATTATCAATAACGGAAACTGATGTGCTAACTGTCTCACACCAATGGGTGAAACATTGAGCTGTCTGATGAGGTTTACATGGCAGTGCATTTTGAACATTCCCTTTTGTGATGGCTGTGCTCCAGCTATAGTAGAAAGGGCTGTTCCAAGATCATTCTGGATGTTTCTGTGGACATAATTTGAATTTTCATCATAGACTTAAGTAAAGCAATGTCAAAAATGTTGGAAATTTCTCAGATTAAGCTGTGGCTTAAGGTAGTCTTTAACCACTGAAGGAAAGACTGCCAACTTGCTGAATCTCCCTTATCTGCATTTGCCTGTGCAAGCTAGTTTAGACTCAAAGCCAGGGAGAGACAGACATGTGCAGTGAACTCCACGTTGCAGTTCTGGACAGAAGAAAGGGATTGAATCCATTTGATAGGAGAAATAGGAGATAATATTGGCCACGGAGCTTCTGCATCAGTTCTGCGTGAAAAGATTGATGCTGGAGAAAGAAACAGCAAGCAGCTGTGGGCTGTATAGTTGCTTTTAGGTGTACAGCAAAAAAAGGTTAAAAAAAAAGGTTAGCATTGGTCTACACAGAAATAGATGAAGGACAGGGAGGAGAGGAAAGAGGAAAAGTAGGAAGTGATGTCCAGAAATCCCATCTGTGGCACCTCACGCTGTTCAGGGAACTTCTGTGGGACTGCCAAAGTTAACTCAGCAAGAGGTAAGAAGCAGCAGAACTGCAATCCAGTCTGTAAGGACTTGCATGAGGGAGGAAAAAGAATGAATTCCTGTAGGGCCAAGGGCAGAAGTGAGCAGACAGTACTCTACACTGAATAGGTGAAAACTCCTCACAGGGTGAACTTCTGCCTCAGCTAAACGTTGGCACATTTATTCTGGCACTGTCATAAATGTCTGCTCTGTTCCTCTGTATTCCTGTTATTTCTGTTGAGGAACCACAGCGCACATGAAACATCTATTATAAGTTACCAATTTAAGAACAAATGAAAACTGGTTTCCTGGTGGAAGTGCACTTGAACTGCAAACTGAACAAAATGCTCTGGGAGCAATAACAAGGGCTCTGGAGATGGGGTGGGTAACAGGGCTGGGGCACTGCTGAGCGGTGTCTGCTGAATGGCAATGTGCCTGTGCGTGCATGCATGTGGCTCCCTCCAGCTACCCAGCCTTATTTCTGCCCTGCACCCTTCTATTAGTCCTTAAGCTAATAAGAAGAGTTTTCTTTCTTTCTTTTTTAAAATTTAAAAACCTGCTGGGATTTGCAGACTTTAAAGAGAAGTTTCGAAGAAAGTAATTGGCTTTGCCTTCATTCAGACACTGAAGCTCAATTTTCAGTGCAGGAGAGCATTAAAAACAGCGAAGAAAAATGGCCTAAGTGCATATAGTTGTAATACATGCTACATTTGTAGCATCCCCAACAGGATACAAAAACAATATAGCTCAGGCACTTTGCTAGCATGAAAGAGCATCATTCCTTTGGTATTAGTTTATAGCACATGGAGTCATCTCTCACTTGCAGAAAAAGTCACTGAAATAATTTATGTCACTATTAAACAGCTTCACTGCTGATCCATTGCAGCCTCAGCACATTAACTATATTTACCATCTAAGATACAGAAAGGAATATGTCCTTTCTGGCGAGGAAGCAATAAAGTTTTAGTGAAATGGATGTAAATCAAAGTTTAAGTTTTCCTACTAAAAATACATAAAGCAATGTTTTACATCATGTTTTATGCATAGAAATATTCTGCATTTATAAATAAGCACTGAATTTGTTGATAAATACAATTTCCACGTTGCTGATTGTTTTGGTTTGTAAATTAAAAAGTGACAAATCTAAAGAAAAAATGCCTTTTTTTTTCCTTCTTTTTTTTCCCCCCCATAACACCCCCTTTGTTTTTACAAATTTGCAAGGAGTACCGAATGGTAAAAGACAGAAAGGAAGTGGCCTGAATGTGTAAAGCTGATTAACATTCTTTTTCTGGAATTCTCTTGATTTCTAGTGTGTGGTTTGCTGCATATACACGGCTTTCTACTTTTCTTTTTCGGAGCCTGTGGTTTTGCATCAAGCTGTCACTTTATTAAGGTTTTGCAGTGTCTGTCAATGTGATAGACTAGACCCAGGTTGGGGTTTATTGCTGCTAGTCCTTTACTGAAAGGTGGTGTGGCCACCAAGAACCTGCATATTTAACTGCATGATAAGAGGGAAACCCCTGTGCTGCTCCTGCACTTGCTGAGTTTTCTGGAGATCCTCTACTCAGATGTGAACCAAACTGTTGTTAGTTAAAGCTGTCTTGAAAGCTGGTGATGGTTATTGGTCTTGTAAGAGACACCGGATTTTTGAATGTGACTTTTTTCTATAAGGCTGGAGCTCGGCAGGGTTTTGGAGGCACGCACTTGGCTGCTGGATGAGCTCTGGTGTGGAGTGACAGTGTCCTGAGGATGGATTGCAAAACTGATTGGCCTGGAGTGGTGAGTGGGACCTCTGAGCACGGAGGAAGAACTGGAACTGTTGGGGAAGGCAGTGGTATGTGGTGCTGATTTCAGGTCAAGAAACCTCTCAAAACAATTCTCTTGTAGCCTGTGCTGCTTTGGAGCACACAGTGATGATAGCTGGCCCCTCAGGCATTAGGCATTATTATCACAGCTGTAAAGGTGCCCTGCTGGTTGTTCTTCTTCCTCACACTGAGGGAAGAGGACAACCAGTTCCTGGCAACAAGATAGAAAATCCTGCTGCAGTCAGAGGGCATTGTGTGATCTGCTAAAGGACTGACATTCTGCTTGTAGGCTGGCCTTCACATACCAGGGTTTTGGCTTTGCATTTGGTTTTGCGTGCCTGAGGTATTTTGATATCACTTGGGCTTATTGACCCCAAAACTTGTCTCAAGACAACCAACAAGTATACTGAAAGCAATTGCAAACCTTGCCTTAGAAATTAAGGTAACTTGCCAAGGCTTTTTTTTTTTTTTTTTTTTTTTTTACAGAATAATCTTTGACGTTCAGAATTAACCAGTCCTTGGCTACTTCTGGAGAAAACCCCAAGTCCTCATGGACTCAGGATGTGGCCTAACTCCCCATGTGCAGCATGGTTCTGGACTACATAAGGTGCCAGCTATAGTACCAAATAAGCTGTCTTCATTTGGCAGGCTGATCTCTGAGGACTTCATGGCCTTGTATGGCTCCCAGAATGAGGTCAGAAGATAATTTGAGCCTGCAGAAACGTTTTTTCTTCTTCTTCTCATTATTATTGTCTTCATTATAATTACCATCATCCTTATTATTGACAGAACCAAAGCTTCTGCAACTTTCAGCAGAAATAGCCCTTGAGGTCTGATGTATGTAGACAAAAGCAGATGTTACAAGCAAACTAGATTGTTAGCTTCTTTTAGTTTAAAATGAGCTGTTATCATTTCTTTAATCTATCCTTTTTCTTTTTATCTTGAAGGCTTAAGAAATTTCCCCGGTACTTATCAGTAAAGCAGGAGCTGTATTGAAAGAGTCAGCCATGAGGTATCCATGCAAAAGGATGCTTTAGGATGCATCAGCTTCTGCAGCATCTTTCATGTGGACAGAGTTACAGAGCCCAGCAAGCTATCTCAGTGTGTCCAATTGCCTATTTTAACAAACACATCTTTACTTTTCTGGAAGTAAAGAAAGGTCATTGCTAGGATGAGTAATCTTGACACTTGGAAAGAGATGCGGTGTGATGGGTATACTGCTCTCCAAAGTGTGTGTACAGAAAAAATAATAGTAAAACTAAAAGATAACATATAAGCAATAAAAAAAAGCAAGAGTCTCTTCCCAGGCACATCAATCCTAGCATCATCAACCCAGCCATTTAGATGGTGAAGGGAAACAGAGAGAAAATGTCTCACTCTAGCACTGAAGATTACATGCCATCAAAAAGATAAAATTACCAGAGGCCCTTCTGGATCACCCAAAAGGTGGGTATCCAACACATTGAAAATCTATCCCAATTTATCATCTTTGTGATGAGGCAAACGCTTGGTAGGTTTTGTATTTTAAGTAGCACTCAAGGTGCATGAATATAAATAAATAAGATAACCTGGAAGTCCAAGTCCAGGAATGAAAATCGGAGCAGACTTCAGCCTTCATCATCAGCTTAGCTCCCAGGGTGTGACAGGCAATTTTCCTTTTTAATTTTCTCTAGCAGCAAGGAAGCTAATGGTACATCTTAAAAGATACGACCTTATCCTTGTAAGTTACCTGAAGCTTGCCAGAAGATGGGATGGCCTCACTTTCTGTGTAAGCCAAACTTGAAGGGAAAAATTCTCATCTTGCTTGCATGAATGGAATGAAGAATGGGTGGGAAAATTTGATTCTTGCACACAATTTTCATTCTGCTCCAGCCTTTTGTCCTTGTGAAGGTTTATAGTGTTGCCAATTTATACATTTAAAAAAAAAAAGATGTGGTTGATCATTTTCATTTGGCCAGGATGAGGTGTGAGGCCAGATTTCTCTAAATCATGCCTCAGCACGGGATTTTTTTCCCCTTATGGTCCTCTCAAAGCTGATGGAATTATGCTTTTGTTACGTTACGGATTTGCTGGACTCTTAAGATGGCAAGGGCTTTATGAAATAAAGGGTCTAGATGGCAGTCAGAGTTATTTCAGTGGGTGATCTGACAAAATATCATCGGTATTGTGAACCTGTCATAGTTGTGGGTAAAAGAACCAATGAATTCTCCTGTGCTTCTTTCTGAAGGGTTATTGAGCCAAATGCTGTTAGGTGGGAAACTGCACACAAATGTAATAGTTTTATATGTACACACAAACGTGTTCCTCCTTATTGTGTTACTTTGTTTGGGAAAGTCAAACTCTCCACCACTCTTTGGCAGTAGTTACTCGATTACCTTGCTGTTTCAACTCATATCAGAAAAAGAAATGTTTAAATGTCATTAAATTCGTCTTCTAAGACATCATACAGGAGCTCTGTGTCAGAGCCCAGGTCAGCATGCTGTGGTGATGGGATGCATCTCTCTTCCTTTTTCTGCTAACATCTGTTACACTGTTTCTGATTCGTTTCATATTTTTTTTATAAATGCAATGGTGCTTCCTGCCATAATTCCTGGAGTTAATCAATTTCAAGAGCACAGCCTGTTCCAAGAATACCATGTGGCACTTCGCATTCAGTGTTTGCTGATCCCAGGCCTGAGGTTGAATTCTGTGCCCCTGTGCACATGGAGCTGCAGCACGAGATGGGCTCCGTGTCCCTGCTGGGAGAAGGACGTGATTTAAACCTTCTGCCAGGCAGCTTGTCCGAATTCCCACACCTCTGTGGATCAGCACAAAGCTAAACCTGAGCATCACAAATGCCAAAATAATGATCTGGTCACTGGACCATGCGGCCTCTATTTAACTTGGCTTCAGTGAGAGCGTTCCGCTGAAGTGAATAGGAAGCTCACACGTCCGACTGCTGTTATTACAGATGTCTAAAGACTTGAGCACACATTGCTGCATGGGTTTAAACTCATTTCACATTTCAAAGGTTTTCTTTGTGATCAAAGGGAGTAGAGTCTCCTTCATAAATGAAAGCAGAGATTTGGGGACAGAAACTATATCCACCATAGAAAAGGAAAGGCTAGGAGATAGGAAGAGTGCTGGGAACCAACCCAAAGCAGGCTCCTTTTCTGCTCTAAGAGCAAGACTTTTCTGCTTTGTAAGAGCAAGACTTTGTTGGGAAGAGGAATATCTTCTCATTTAGTGGATGTGTTTAATCAGCAAGATTCTGAAATGCAGCTGTGACTGAAATACAACTGTAAGCACTTTTTGTGGCTCTAAGGAATGATTTTTCACAAGAGAAGCCTACTCCAAACAAGCTGTATTGTTATTTCCTTGTCCCATTCTGCTATCATTACTTGCTGCTACAGAATCAACCAGCATTTCACATTCTGGCAAAATGTGACTGCGTGTTTACACAAACTAGATCATTTACACAGAGCTTAGTCATTGTTAAATGTGATTATAATAATTCCATAATAACATCCTAACCAAACACAGTTTTTATAGGAAATTAACAGTGAAGAAGCTTCACTGAAAGCTTCTGAGCACTGAGCATAAATCCATGGTAGACAATTTGAAATGACAGAACAAATGGCTAGGACAGAGGCAAAGTCATGTCCCTGCTGTGCTGCACTGGCCTTGTGTGACCCTTAGCAGAGACCAGAACCCAGGATACTGTTCTTTAGCCTGAATCCTCTTCTTTTGAGCCGCTGAGTATGTCCTCTGAGTCCAAGAAACTGGCCTTTATGTGGTTGTGCATGTCAAGAGGAACCATGCCTCACTTTCCCCTAGATTGCGATGATCTTGAGAAGTAGCTTGCTATCCTCTGTCCTGCCAGCTTGTGAGTGTCAGAGTTTGGTGTGAGTTTGGAACCTCCTCATCGTTACCATCTGGGAAAGAGCTACAAGGCTGTTACCCACTTTCTTGCACACATGTTAGATTGAAATCTTCTGAACATGGAGTGTGACTCTCATGTCACATTCAAGGAGTTGTGCTATCTTCTGCCATAAGAGATGGAAGAAGCCACACTGGGTGCAAGGATCTCAGTGGGCTCCAGCGTTTGTCAGCAGTTCCCTGATCAGATACGAAGAAACTACAAGGAGGCTTTTTCCAAGGGTAAAGTCTACCCATGTAGATTAGTGTAAACTGGCATTGTGTATGTGACCCTTTTCAGTCTATGTGCTGCTCATCTCCTGGTCAGCCATAAACACTCCTGAAGAGCTGAGGCCTCTTGGCAACAGATCCTGGCAACTGTTTTTCACTGTGAGTATCAAGATCATCTGCAAAGATTATGAGCAAAGAGGAAGAAAGGACTCAAACACTGTCAGAAAAGGACAGGTCATTTGTTTATTTGCTTTAATTGCTGCAGTGGATGTTCTGGGTCATTAGTTGCAATTCAGGAGGATTTAAGCTAAGGTCACTTAGCCCAGCTGGAAAGCACAGCCCAAACTGTTTGCTTCCACATGTGGCCACTGCAGATGCAGATGCTCTTTTGGATGACTGAAACTAATGTTTGTTCTGCCTCCTTTGAAGCTTTCTAGTTTTAAGGGTCTGACATGAAAGAGTGATCTTGAAATCAGAGGCATCTGAGGGTCATGGTTTAAAGTGCGACTCTATACCAGCTTCAGAAATACAGGTAAGAGATCTCCCAGAGCTGTTATTTCATCAGGAAAATAATAACTGACTGGATCTATCAGCACTCCTCTGCTCTCTGACCACCAACTCTGAAAATTTACTGATGATACAGCATGTTAAGGTTAATTTTTGGCTTGAATGATGTACTGATAGGGCTATCGCTGTGGCTTTGATGTTTAGAAGGGTGTTGATTTATTGAGGCTGTGCTGTTTACCTTTGGAAGGGGAAGAATTACTTTGCAACAACAGCAGTTCTCAGAAGGCAGGGCCGGTGGCTGTCATTCATTCCCCAGAGTCCCATTATTCAGGCCTTCCTGTGATAGCTCAGGTCAAATGTTATCAGATGGTTTATATCCCAGGAAATCCTCGCTATTTTGGGAAGAAGAGCAATATCAGATGAGTCTCTGGGTTCATAGTTGCAGTGCTCCTGGTATGAGAATTCCCCTTCCCAGGACTGTCTTGTGCAAGTGATTTGTGAAAAATTGGAATGCCCAAGTACTGTTTTAAAGAGTAATATCACTTATGCCACATAATGCTTATAAGCTTAATCCCTAGCATAAGCCTTACATTTTGTACATCTTGGCAAGTTTCCTTGAATAAGCGTACTTTGCAGCTAAAGGAATAAATTCCATGATTTAAGCAGAATGGTCAATATTCATTTTGAAATTAATTCTTACCTAATGACTCCAGGCTTGCGTGACTGCTATTGCCACTACATACAGTATTATAAAAGTGAACATTTTCTCTGTTAAGACTCCAAGAACGTCCAATGACATTTATAGAAATTCACTGCTTAATATTTTTCTCTTTTCTTTTTCACTATCTCCTGCCACTTCTTTTTACATCTGCCTTTATGAACTTGTCAGGACTCCACTTACAAATAAATGGGAAAGTGGAGCACAGCATTGAGGAATCTCTTTAAGACTTTGTAGATGATTCACATAGAAGGCTTTATAAGTGATTTTGCTTATTGGTATGAGTTGGCTTTTGTAATTTGTGATCCGTGAAGAATACTTGCCATGAATACATCAATCAGTTGGAGGAAGTAGTAGCAAGCCTGTTTGATTTTCTTTTGTAATAGGAGTTCAGACACTATATTCCCACCCCCTAATCTATCCTTAAGATAGGAAAAGCTGGTAAAAGATGCTTTTCCTGATAGTGGCAGTTAAAATTGAAGTATCGCTTTCAGCTCTGGGATAGAAATTGCCTGATTTCTTAATGTATTTCTGTTTTACATACAATCCTACATATGTCTCTGTTTTTAACCATCTTCATTCTATGCTTGCTCCAAATCAATATATCAATTCCACGTGTTTAAAAATCCCCTTCCAAAATAAGAAATTGGAGGAAAGGGGGAAATCCTCCGTAGCAGGGCAGGGAACCGGGAGCACTATCAGCACACCATGTTCTGCTCACTGCAAGGACAGCTGAACAGACAGGAGCTGCAGCACAAAGGCTGAAGCAAAGGGACGAAAGTATAACTGAACCTTCTCCCTGTTTTCCTGTGTCTTTTTAATGAATTAGTCAGTACGATGCTTATGGTGTGATGTCAGTTATGACAGCAGCTGCTTGGCATATTGCTATAATTGAGAAGAAAGGAAGAGAGGACGAGAGGGTGAAGAGCTGTCTGAGGGAGGGAGTGTAAGGGCTGGAGGGAGAGTGGACAAAGGGCACTGCCACCAGTGTCTGTGGGACACTGACACCCCTCAGGAGCTGTCATTAATTAGGATCCTGGCAAGCAGCCCCTATAATCTTGTCTAGGTTTGATTACTTGTGCCTTCAGCATCCTTTTCTCTCACCTGGAAAATTGTAGTTGTGGAAAATGCTCACATTCTTTTCCATCCCCTTTCTCTATACCCTCTCCTGATGGACCATCTCACACGGACAACTGACAGATCAGCCTCATACACCAGCCTGGCTTTGTTGCATTTACAAGCATGGTCTCTATGTAACCTCACATTCTCCAAAATATCTTTCTTGCTGTCCCTCATGTTGCTCCTAAAGATCCATGCCAACTGCAGATAAGATGGTGAGACTCCTTGTCAGTGGAGTCTGTGACCCATAATCCTGACTGATCCTGGTATTCCTTTTCCAGCTTTGTTTCCTCTTTGATTCTGAGATGGAAACTATCTTTTTTGCTATGCATTTGTAAGGGTACATCAGGATGTGGTTATCTCCCAGAACAAGGGCTTTCACATACCCATACTAATGGAAATATAAAAGTATATGAAAAAAATGATATGGAAGAACTGCTTTTCCTTACATCTCAGTCATGGATTTCTTGATAAATATGATACAATAACACCCATTTTTAGATGATGATCTCTGTGATCATCAGCACTAAAGGCTTTTTGGTTCCTTGTGGCAGAAGGGGCCCCTGGATGGCTGAGGTCACCACTGCTTCCATGTGAGTGCTTTGCAATAGTTGTAATTGAGAATCCTGCGGTTGGATACTGTAGAGAGCCAAAAAAGTACTACCTAGGAGGAAAATCAGAAGAAAGATTTTCCCCCTTAAAAGGAAGTTATCTGATTTCTCTCTTCCTTAGATGTACAGATTGAATCTTAACTGCACAGGGTACTTTTTGCTGTTTCTGTTCAAGGAGAAAGGAAGGATTCTGATTTAATAAATGATGTGTGTGAGACATGGCTGATGACTACCACTCATTAATTTGTCCAGTGCTAGTTTTCAACCACTGCAATTGTTTTCTTATTTTGTGGCCACATTATCTGCAACTATGTCACGTGTCAGTACTCCGAATTTGCTACATCGCTGTATTCCCTGGGTTTCTCCCCACCCTTCTTCCTTGGTTCTTCTTGGTTTATCACTCTAAAAGACATTCACTGTGCAAATAATGTTGCTCCTCTGTCGATTGCCTTGTTGCTTAAATACTGTTCCAATGTAGTAGATAAGTTACTGCTTCCAAGAGAGATTGGCTGTTAATTTTTTTCCATGCCTTTGAGACAAAGGAAGTTATGTCAGGAAAAAAGACTATGTTTATTGGGAAGGAGGAAGGTGCTGTGCATTTGAAACCTCTGAGAATAGTTGATGTTCAGTTCAAGGTAATACATTTAGTTAACTGAAGAGAAGACTTTAAAAGGCAAAAGTGTAAGTTAGGTTCCCGGTATTCCCTATAGCTTCTCTTTTCTTCTCTGAGCTGTAGGATTTTGCAACTTTTTGGCCAGCAATACAATGATCCAGTAAATAAATACTATTAAATCCACTTTTCTAATATTGTAAAGGAGAATTCCAGAGTATGCAAACAGAATGGGAGCAACCTGTCAATGCTGTTCTCGTCACTGGTGGTTAATCACCACACTTAGCCTAAGTATTTGAAAACAGTGCAGTTACTTTGAATTTCCCATGATAAATTTACCATGACAAATTGGAACAGAATGTGGGTTTCTATTAGATGTATAAATTATTGACAGTTTTTCACATCCTGAAAGCCGTATTGATATATGGATAAAGATAACTGTTTCTTCTTGAGCTCAAGTCCTTGAGTTTTAGCACATTAAGAGATTTATACAACTTGCCTGAGACAGCACAAAGTATGTGTAAGGAGCAGAGTATTTTTAGACTCTAATTTTTTTTAATGCATTCAGGTAATAGGCCTATTTTTTGTCTATAAGGTATACCCCAAAGTAATGCTTGTAATCAATAGAGTGTCCGGATGGTCAGCATCTCTGAGAATTAATGCTCGCTAAGAGAAGAAAGTGGTTTTCCTTTTAAAAATAAGAGATCAACAGAGACAACAGAATAAAATACTGAAAAAAAAACCTCTCAATTTTTCTTGATTTTTCAGAAAACAAGACACATCCGCAATTATAGTTTCTAGCTCTCCTAAGTGTGAAAAACCAGCTATGAAGAAGAAAATTCCCAATCAAGCGTGTCATGTGTGGGAGAAAAGGAGCTGCTGGTTTTCAGGCTGTCACTTCACCCCTACTGCTTCAGCCTGAAAACAGCTGAGGCTCGTTCTAGAAAAATTAGCCTGGTGTACTCAACTACAAATGAAAGGAAGACAAGGAGGGGTGTGTTGTTTCTGTTTTTCTTCAGGAAGTCCTGGGTTATTAGTTTTGGAGGATTCTGACTAGTTTGTTATCAAAAAGAAAGAGGTAATAATATGTAGCATTAAAAAAAACCTATACATGTAAGCCAACTGATATTTTGAGCTTTGGGATTGCATGTATGATGCTGCCCTGCAGCAGAAATAGGGTCAAATCAAAGGCTGCTACAGAGAGTGAAGCAATAGTAAAAATGCCTGTTGGTAGAGAAATAGCTCCTGTCTCCATCAAAGCAACCTGGATCAACTGTAGACTTTTCAAATCAATATCCAGGATCATGGGGGATATAAAACTTTAAGCGTGCTGGCCTAAGGAAACAATAGGAACTGTTGCAGTAGAGCTGAGTTGCAGATGACTGAGAGTGTATGACGTGGGCACAGTGCTGTGCTCCTCTGATGGGAATGCGGCGGTGAGCTGGGATTAGGGGACCCTCTGTGGGCATGTCGGAAAGGCTCGAGGGGGTGAATGGAAGGCTTCTGTGAGCTCTGCTCCATGGCTGCGTCCCTCTGGGTAGCTATAACTGATCCTTGTTTTTAAACGTGTTCAGACATCTTTAATCTGAAATGACCCTCTGAGAAATGATCTCAAAGTCCTTTGGGGGGGATTTCGTTACCAGAGCCTGGAGAATTGGCTTAAGAAGGGAGGCCTCCCGGGTGGAGGAGCCTCCAGCATTTACTTTGCAGTGCAGACCTCATTTTGCTCTACTCTGAGGAAACGGGAGTTTGTCTGGAGACAGCCTAGAAATCTTTTTGGCAGTGAATTGCTGCCTTATTCGGGAGCCAGGATGCTACGTAGGAGTTGAAGGTGCCTGTGTTCCTCTTAGCTTCCAGACCACACTGAAAGAATTCTGTAAAACCTTATTTTATCACTGATTGGAAAACACAAGGGAATTTGCCATGTGGAAAGCACTAGTGTGTTATTGGGCTAGGGTAAAAGATTAAGACCAGCTTTATTGTGTGTGAATGTAGAATTAAACAAGGGTTTTTTTTTGTTTGTTTGTTTGTTTTAAAAGGGAAACAAATTGATATGGGGTATATTGCAATATCTTCCTAATGCAAAAATGATTACATACTGCCTGCTGAGAGGGACTTTATTTAATCTGTGTAAGCTATAGCTTTGCAAATTTACCACAGAGGGAACTTCCTTCAATGCAGCAGAGAACTGCTGGGATTTGCAAGAGCCTTTCTTTTTTTTTTTTTTGCCTGCTTTTGGAAAGCCTGCAAAAAGAGGGCAGTCTTTATGATTTACAGGTAACCACATACAGAAAAGTCCATTTTTTACTACTCCATGAAGTTAAATGGTAATTGTCAGCCACACTTTCTTTTTCCACCTCCAAAATACAAGGCTATCTGTCTAACCACAGTGTGGCACTAATGGTATAAATGCAGCAGAACACAGATAGGAATTAAGCACCAGCTGTGTCATCATCTTCATAAATGCAATATTAAAGATATTGTAATACCTTAATTTTTTCTTTCTGCTTGTGTAAGGCAGAGCTGCACAACAAAGAATATCATAACTTTTCTGATGAAGTGCAGCTTGTAGCCATTTTTACATCAAATGACTCCTTTGCCCTCCTATTCTGCCAACAAATGCTCATCTCGCTAGGGCTTTCCTTGTACTAGTATTAACAATCTGTTATACACCAGATTGGGGTCATTAACCACTCATTAGTTCCTGAGCGAGGAAAGCCACCTCTTGTATGTTGAATATTGATTAGGAAGCAACAGAGCATACCAGTATGAAACCACCATGGAAGATGCTCAACTTCTGATGCAAAGCCTCTGCATTTGTTCTGTAATGTTTTGAATTCGATCCGCTGCTGCTTTCTTTTTCATTTTTTCTGGTTGCTGTCTTTGTCTTTCCTCTTTTGTACAGGAGCGGGCACCAAATAATAAACAAAAATATGCTGTCATCTTCAACCTCTTGTGGGATGGAGGAGAAGTCTGACAACTTAACTTGGCTTTGCTATCCCTCATGGGCAAGCGTGCTTCCTTTCCTTCCTCTGATGCATTGCAAGCGTAATGTGTCTTGTCCTGCTGCCAATACCACACAATAGATTACAGTGCTTTTCTGAGCAGAGATACTGGTGAGTAACTTCCATCTCTACTGAAATTAATTCATACATTTTTCCTTGGTTTGCATCAAAATCAAGTAACTTGACTGATTTAAGGTCCAGACCTGTAATTCTTAAATATATAAAACCCTTTCAAAGAGGATGACCTTGAGGTAGTAACTTCAAAAGCTGATAATAAGATTTGTGCTCTGATAGTAATAGGTGTTTAAAAATTAAACAAGCAAAACATTGTTTCAGTGTTTAAAAAAAAAAAAAAAGCCCTCATACATTTTATCATAATATGTGCTATAATCCAAGCCTGACTCTGCATAATAAGCTTGTAATTCCACTGATTCATTGATGGTGAGATAACACCTGTAAATGACAAATAGACTGTGTGCACAAAATGGTGTGCAATGAGCCTGCTGCAGTGTCACAACTTCCCTGTAGTTCCACTGTGTTGCTGTCCTTCTGCCTGCTAGGAGCAGCGTATCTAGAGGTGATGGAACTTGCTCACTGCTCTCAGAGCACTGTAAAACAAACTGGTTAGCTTTTGTAGATGTTTCCACTAGTTAAGACACTGCTTTAATTTGACTTGTTAGACTTCTTTTCTCATACGTTATGAAAAGACACTTTATTTTAGGATGTATAGCTGATGAAATTGATCCTTGGAGTAATTGTCACACAAGAACCACACTGATTGCCTATGATACTGGTGCTTCTCAGGATAGTTTTTTTCAGGTAAATCTTCCTATGTTGACAGAGGGAATTTTAGTTTTGTGGTAAGGTACACATGCATAATATCATTAAAAAGGCAAGCTTTTAATATAAAGGTAAAATCCAAATTCAGTGTGTAATGAACGTGATGTATGTATGTGGATATGTATGTGTGAAGAGAATTTTACCATTAGAAGAAGCAGAAGTGTTTGAAGGTGTGAAATTAAAGGCAAAGGGAGGGCAATCTGCTCCTCTGCACATGGCATCCCCACAAAAGTCACAGGGCCAAAATATCCCATTTTTAAAGACACGATCTCCTACTTCTGAAGTCAATGACAAAAAAAATCCATGCTGTATCAGTAAGGCTGAAGGCTTTTAAAAGCTATTAATATCATTTTATCCATTACTTGTTTTGGAAAATGAGACAAGCTCGCTTGAGTCATCTTTTGTGGCTTCAGAGTCAGCATAACAGATCACGGGCTGGAGATCCCATCTCACCTGACTGTCTTCATCTCTGTGAAATGTACCCCTACTTTGGAGAGAAGGATGTGTGTCATTTTGTTCTCCATTATTCATTTCAGAAAATGTAGCTTCATCTATTTACCGGTCTGTGATGAGGCAGAAAGCAGGGTCTGCTTATCTAATAATCTCCCTGCATCCAATTCAAAATCTTGCTACGCTTTCCTGAGGCAACATTGTCATCATTTCTCCATCCAATCCTTGCTAACTGCCTCTCTTAGCTTGATGTAGACTTCATAAAAAGTAAATATCAGGTTCATGCAAAATAAGATTTGCTTTGCTGAGTGTTAAAGTCTGTCCTTCTGATGTAGACTCTTATTTTCGTTCAGATAAAGTCTGTTTATGAGGCTCATAACTTTCTGGAAATATCTCTTGTTTGGTGTGTGTGTGTTTGGTTTTTTTTTTTTTTTTTTTTTAAGATTAATATGATTGGGGTTTAGGCATTTGCAGCTAAATGAATGCTTCCTGTTCTCATTTCTCATTGCTCCCAAGGAGTTCGAATAGAAACCACAGAACTTTTCTATATAGAGCTCTGGGTTAGATTGCTTCAGTGATCAGAGAATACTATGGACTTCTTAAATATAGTCTTGTCTTGAATGTTGGTGATCTTGGCAGCTTTATTTCCGGAATCAGAGGTAGAAATACCAGCTGTTTTCTGCCTGGACATGGGAGGTTTTTTTTCTCCTGCAGTTCTTTTTGGGGCTGTGTAATGGACTGGTTGTCAGCTGTGGGTCTGCGTGAGCTGTTTGAACACAAACATCTTTTGGCAGGTGGGTGCACGAACCCCAGCCCTTCTGAACCAAACGTTCTTCTATAATGACTCAGGGCAAAAGATAGGGAAGGGTCTATAGGACAAGACGTATGAGGTGACCCCTGGGTGGGCTGCAAGTAGCACGATCACCCTGAGCTCTCGCCTCTGCTGCCTCCTGCAGAAACATCTCTCAGTGTGGGCAAGTACACACAAGTGCTATCTGTAGATACATCTAGATGCAAAAAGGTTTACCTTTATGTGAAGTCTGTATGCAAGGCGTTGCATCAAAGATGTGAAGTGTTGTAATGTTCAGAGATGAGAATGTTGTGGGAGAGGGTTAATGCTTTACATTAAGGCAGCACTGGTGACCTGTAACTCGGTGCTAGTAAACCAAGTTGTCTACAGAATGTAGACCCATATCTCTTTTGTTTTCAAGATAAGCCTGACAGTTCTCATTTAAGCTGGTTCTCCTAATTCCCAAGCCAAAATTGTGTATTGCTAAAAATAGAGATTGTAATGAAGTTACAGCTTTCAACTGTGGGGCCTTCTGGATAACTCCATTATATTGCAGCTCTATTAATTAAAATGAAGGAGGAAAAATATGTAATAGGATTGTGTTAATAAAGCATGAAATGAAGTGTTACCTTAAGACACTTGTCTATCTGTTTTCCCTTATTGCATGAGCAGTTGTCTTTCCCAAAATACACTGAAATTGGGTGAAGAATTTTTTTTTCTTTCTCCGTTCCTTCCTTCCTTCCTTCCTTCCTTCCTTCCTTCCTTCCTTCCTTCCTTCCTTCCTTCCTTCCTTCCTTCCTTCCTTCCTTCCTTCCTTCCTTCCTTCCTTCCTTCCTTCCTTCCTTCCTTCCTTCCTTCCTTCCTTCCTTCCTTCCTTCCTTCCTTCCTTCCTTCCTTCCTTCCTTCCTTCCTTCCTTCCTTCCTTCCTTCCTTCCTTCCTTCCTTCCTTCCTTCCTTCCTTCCTTCCTTCCTTCCTCCCTTCCTTCCTTCCTCCCTTCCTCCCTTCCTCCCTTCCTCCCTTCCTCCCTTCCTCCCTTCCTCCCTTCCTCCCTTCCTCCCTTCCTCCCTTCCTCCCTTCCTCCCTTCCTCCCTTCCTCCCTTCCTCCCTTCCTCCCTTCCTCCCTTCCTCCCTTCCTCCCTTCCTCCCTTCCTCCCTTCCTCCCTTCCTCCCTTCCTCCCTTCCTCCCTTCCTCCCTTCCTCCCTTCCTCCCTTCCTCCCTTCCTCCCTTCCTCCCTTCCTCCCTTCCTCCCTTCCTCCCTTCCTCCCTTCCTCCCTTCCTCCCTTCTTTCTTTTCTTCTCTTTTCTTCTCTTTTCTTCTCTTTTCTTCTCTTTTCTTCTCTTTTCTTCTCTTTTCTTCTCTTTTCTTCTCTTTTCTCTTTTCTTTCTTTCTTTTCTTTTCTTTTCTTTTCTTTTCTTTTCTTTTCTTTTCTTTTCTTTTCTTTTCTTTTCTTTTCTTTTCTTTTCTTTTCTTTTCTTTTCTTTTCTTTTCTTTTCTTTTCTTTTCTTTTCTTTTCTTTTCTTTTCTTTTCTTTTCTTTTCTTTTCTTTTCTTTTCTTTTCTTTTCTTTTCTTTTCTTTTCTTTTCTTTTTTAAAGGTAGCTTCCAGGTTTCCTGTTCACTATAATTCTGGCATCCTCTGCTTTGTCACCAGATTATTTTAGCTTTTTATGGGGGGCAATGAGTGGGAATGCAGTTTAGCCTGAATTGGTGCTTCATGTTGAATGCAGGCTGCTGAGAGCTGCAGACTGAGTCACTGGGGCTGCTGGAAAAAAAAAAAACCCACAACTATAAATCCTATGTTCTTTCAGAGGAACTTGTGCTGAAAAATAACTTTCACATCTCACCTTAAACCTAAAGGGTTTCTAAAATAGGCTATAGTGTTATAAATCTGCAGTACAATTCATAGAATCTTAATGGTTATCATAATGCAGAAGCAAAACTCTTATATCAGTATGACTGTACAAGGAAAGAAAATTAAATCTTTCCCTGTATTTTCTGAATTAAAATTTAAAACATAAAGCTGCAGAACAGATCTAGAAGCTGCAGGTAATGTTGAACTTGATTCTTCAAGCATGGTATTATGCCCAATGGATTAATATTTTTTTTTGCATAGCTTTAGTATATTGCCTCATTTTTCACGAACAATCTACGCATATATAATTTTTATACATTTCCACCAAATAGGATTGGAGATCTTGTGAAACAGATTGAACTGACCTCAGCTGTTCACAGGGCTCTGAACGATAACGTTCACATTAAAAGACATATCAAATGTTAAATTTTACTAGTATTTTAAAGAATTGCGTGTTAGTATGTGCAACATTCATATCATTTTTAAAAGGAAAAAGAAGTCATCCATCAGGTTTCAATAAAGAGAAAGTTCAAGCAGGAGTCAGTTTGTGCGCTTGCCAAGGGAGAATTCAGAAGTGAGAGCAGATCGTAAGGTTCAAATGGGCAGGTGTGTGTGGCAGTGAGGGGAGCACAGGAAATCTGCCACTGGCAGCAGCCAGCACAGCTTCCAAGGGGCTATAAAATCCTGGAAATCAAAGCAGAGGCAAGATGTAAACTATGCCAGCTTCTGTCCCTTGCACAGCTCAGAGACACCTCTGTAGAAACAAAAAGTAATACTCTGAGTAAACCAAAATGACAGAGCGCTCGTTGCAAAGTGCTGCTTGAGCATATGTGCAATCCAGTTACTAACTCAAATGAAATATTCTTCTGACTGTTTTGGGCATCAGCCTTGCACCACAGCAGTGTCTGTGTCAGAACTGGAAAAAGTTCCATAACTTATCCTAAAAAGTCATTAGTTACTAAGGTGATTTTTTTCAGTATAGCTGGATCAATTCACCTGAAATTGTTGCTAGAAGGAAACAAAAATACATTTCTTGGTAAGAGTTTCCATAGCTGAAGTGATGTTTTTCCAAGTTGAAATGCATCAGGCTTTTGATAGCCATTATTAGATGATATACTGTTGGGAGACTTCAGTTCTGAGGTGATCTTGTCTCATTTCGCTAAAATTAAAGGGTGATTTGTGAGCTTACTGTAGGGGGAGCAACACTGGCAATTTTTGTTGCAGGGCTTGAAGTTTTACTGTGAGCTTGCAAGAGAAAATGAAAAAAGCTCGATGTGCATTTTCATGTCTTACATTTTGAAAAATCAGCATAAGAATGTATTCAGTGATTAAAATGGACATTCCTTTTGGTGTTCAAATAAAAAAGAAGCGAACTCTTCTATCACAGATTGTGAAATACTTGAAAATAATGAACAATAGCTCCAGTAAAGATTTTCATCTGAAATATCAATGAAATATTCTCTGCTGCTTAAACTGCAATTGGATGTTAATCCAAGCAAAAAAATAAACTAAAAAAAAAAACCCAAACAAATCACTAACTTGCCTGCTGCTTCTCTGGTAGTGATGAGGATTGCACTGTGGTATGCTGATCACACTGCCAGCTGGGTGCTGTTTAGTCTGACAGTAGCTCTCATCGCATCCCTGCTCTGCAAACTGTCCCTTGTGCTGCTTTCGGAGATGATACTGATGCAAAGTAGCTCAGCAAAACCTCTGCTGAGCATTTGCACTGGTGTAGCAGGAGGGAGAAAGCACTGTGCAGGGAGGAGGAGGGTGACCAGGGGATCTCGATGCTGCCAGCGTGGCGCTTGTCAGGTCACATGCATTAAAAACTTATGCTACAGACTGTATGACTAATTTGAGCTGACGTGTCTGATCTATGTTTTTGTTTGATGTAGTATTTCAGCCTTGCTGTGAGCTGCCTGGGTATTCCTCCTTGTCCCTGCAAGGTGCTGCTGCAGGTTTGCTGTCTTGGCAAGTATTCCTGCTCTGGCTGCTGTCATGCATCTAACTATAATGTATATGTACCTAAACCCAGGGGTTTGTGTTTCTACGTAGCATTTTCATTGAGATTCACATCTAGATTCTTAGCTGGTGTAACAGAAAATGCTAACTGTGTGTTTCTACGGTTTTTCCTTTGTGGAGTGAGGCTTTCCAAACACCTCTGGGATAAAGAAAGGATTTGAAACTAGAAGCCATATCATTTAAGAAAAAAAATAAAATCAAAGTGTTCAAAGAGCAGGAATGATTTGATTTTCAAATCATGTTAGAGGGAAAAGTTTATACGACCAGAACAGAAACAAATCTGTTCATGTGTTTCTTCTATTTTTTCTTTCTTTTTGCCAGGCATCGAATTCAGGGTATCTAATGGATTATTACTGGTTCTTATCTAAGTTTAGAAAGAGCTGTGGATATATAATGAATACAGCAGAGACTTCGGTGTTTATTGGTTTCCTGGTTTATTGATGCTTTGCTTGCCTGTCTTTGCAAGCAGTGCCATTCAGGAAGGCCTGGCTAATGTCCAAAGGCAGTCTAGATTTGTTCCATTTATTGCTCTTCTGAGTTTGCCTTCTGGCAGAAAGTTTCAGATCAGGAAATTTTTGCATATCAAGGCTCACAGGTCTGCTTTGTAAAGCTCGGAGTTCTTAGAAGTCACGAAGCCTCTCATTATAAATTAAGGGAACTATGAGTTGATAGGTTTCTAATTCTTAATTCTTTTGTGATAGCCATCCTTAATTTTACCATAACTTTGTGTAACTAAATAAAGACAGCATTGCATGCTGTCTTACAGCTTTTACAAAGCTGAAGTACAAAGGAATATTACAGAGGAGAGGTATTTTGTACAGAAAGTTAGAGCAGAGTTTAGGTTTATTGTGCAGACAGGAAAACAGCCAACACTGGTCATGCCGCAGATGATGTCAGTAAGGGAAGTTCAAGTAGAATTGTTTCCTTTCTTCTAGAGGATTCAGAAACTACCTTCTACATGTTGGATTATGTCGGTCAGCAGAGCAGGGACTGCTGCACAATTAACTGCCACCGTGGAAAGGAAATAACATCTCTGCCTCGTGGGTGAATGCAGCCCAGCAGCAAAGAGAACTAAGGACAGCTCTTGTTTTGGTTCGTTTAAACTGTAAGCACCCTGATGATGGTGGCCTGGGCTTATTTAATGTTAATCCCAGAGCCATGCAGTACATTCAACAGTGTTTCCTAATTTGGCCCATCTTTGGGATAAATATGGAGGCATTCTTGTAAGGGAAAAAAGCAAAATGAGCGCCATCAGCATGGAGCCTGGTGGCAAGTGTGCGTGCTGATGTATGGCATTGTTCTTTAGTCTTCATAAGGTATTTAAATATTCTCTATTTTCTACCGGTCTAAACATTGGTATTGCATTCACTCTGTATTTTTTCTTGCCTCAGAATCTTTTCCCCTTTCTATGAAAGTATTGATTATATTACTCATCCTTTATTATAAAATGATTTTTTGTTGCATTGGTAGTACGCATACGCATACTAATTCCAGATCAGCTGATGCTGATACTATGAAGAGGGAAAAATTCCTTGCCAGGTGCAGTTTACAGCAATGTTGGTTTGTGCTCATTGAAAAAAGGTGATGTGTAACACTTAGGGGATGAGTTCCAGCAGTGGAAGCTGCGTGGACAGACTTGTAAAAGCAAAACCTAAAGTCTCAAAGTTCATGGCAAATAAGAAATCCTGGAATTTCAATTCTTTTGATGTGAAGGACAGCTTGACTTGTGACTCCTGTATGCTGCCTCTCGTTATTGCAAAGAGGGGAAATAATACAGTGGGTGACTTTCCTCTAAAATTGAAAGCAGGAAAGATGTCTGAGTGCAAATGGATATGGCTCCTGTTAGCTCCTGGCGTGCACAGAGGTCAAAGGAATTTGCTTTGTACAAGATATGGTTCATGAAGACTTGTTATTTCCTGCTTTGTATAGTTTGCCTTACTTGGCATCTTCCTCTAAGGTTAAGGGATATTGCCATGTTGCTGAAACCAAACTCGCAATTGTGTATTTTGGAAAACAGAAATATTATGCTGAAAGGCTAAAATATTCTTACTTATGATGGTAGTTTTTTTATTAGGGGTAAAAAAACGCCCTAACAGGTTTTGAACTGGGAGATATTATGGAACAGGGTCAACAAGATATGAAACATTTAATCTTCTCAGATGTGGAGCTAAATCCTTAGGTTTTCTTCTCAACTTTTTTTTAATGACTTGAATGTTAGGTGCTTTATTTACCTCAGAAGAAAGAGAATGTTCTTACAAGCCCTTTTTTTTCCAGCAAGTTTCATACCAGTATTTCTTCCAATGGCAGTGATGTCTATTACTGGCAATGATGAATCTGTTGGCACTCTTAACTAAGTATCTAATGTCATGTTCATCCTTAACTAATCCAGGTGTTAACTGTTCTATAAAATTAATTTGAGGATTCGTTACCAATTATAAAATTCTTGTTCTGAATTGTGATTTTTTTAATATTAAAACATTGTAATTGGTAAACAGATCTTCATATCAAACAACTACTAAAGATTGAATGCAGATTCGCCTGATTTTGCATTTTATTGCTTCATGAAATAGGAAGACAATAGCCAAGTTCTTCTGTTGATGACACCAATGAAAACTCTATTGTAGTGAATGGTGCTGATCTGCATTTTCATACATCCCTGAGCAAAATACAGTCCAGAGAATGGAGAGAAAGGCATCATCCATGTGAAGGATAAAACTCAGAGCCAATGGGTGTAACTGAGCAGCTTTGGAGTCCATCCACACTGTGTAGGTTGGACTGCTCATCATCTCAAGAACCAGTTTTGCTGCCTATGGACTCTTCACTCCCCCCTGTGGCCAGAAGACCTGGATCATTTGTCATGTCACCCTAAAGTCATTTAGATTGGAAAAGACCCTTAATTAAGGTCATCAAGTCCAACCATCTGTCAGCCTTGATTTTCAAAAATCCTCTCCTGAAGGCACTCCCCAGTGTTGGGTTTTGACAGAAGACTGAGGGTTCCCACCATGCTTGCTGTGCCTGTGAATTTGGCTGCTTGCCCCTTCAATCCCTGCTTTTTTCACTTCTTATGAATATTTGTTTTTTCAGCAAGTCTTTCCCTACCCTTCCAGAGGTGAGGGGGACAGTGGGGCATTTTGTGTTGTTAGGGACAAGCTAATGCCCATTCTATAAGAGGAACTTTGGAAGAAGCAGGCCCATACTGTCCCCAGATAGAGGGAGAATGAAATATGGAGGGCTCTTGCTCTCCTCGTAGGTAAAACTTTGCTGTCATATCTTAAGGGCTTGTGGGCAGATGTCACAGTAAGGTTGGAAAAAAAGCGAATTGTCCAGATGTCTGGAGTCAGAGGAAAGCTGCTGTGTGGGGACCTTTGATAGGACAGGCAGGTTTAATGAACCGCTGCCTGGCAGACAGCAAAGTCCCAGTATCTGCTACTGCCTGACCTCCGGCGCAGTCAGCTGTGAGCCCGTTATGTTAGCTTTCATATGCATAACCATCCCCATCCTTGTACTTCCAATATTATTTGAAAGGAACTGAAGTGAAAATACTGTCAAGACCCCTCTTTACCTTGAGGAAGGAGTAGGAAGAAATGATGTGAGAAGCTGTATTTGCAATGAATAACTCCCAGAAAAATAGCTTATTGCAGGGAGAGATCTATGAAAGCGTGCTCAGGATGAAGAGCAACCATGAGACCACCAGAACTATTAACTGAGGTTATCTGAGAACCGAGGTATCAGTAAGAATCAACAAGAGAAGATTTTGCACTTTATTGCTGGAAAAAATGTCAGTGTCCTCTGGGGATTTCTAACTGCCCTTTGATAATAACTGCTAAAGCCCACTGTTTTCAGGATTTGCAGGTGCTGTGCCAATCTATCTGGCTTTTCTTCTCACCTTCTATGTAGGTTTTGGTCTAAACTTTTTCTTGGTCTCTGTAACAATGCTGCTGGAAAATGTGTTTAAGCAGCAGAACATTAGTTATGTAGATTTTCAATGTGTCATTAGTACAGAGGATTAAATGTAAAATAGGTTGTCTCCTGATCTGAAATATTCTGGATAGGGCATTTGTAATGCTTGTATGTTTTCTGGAAAATGAGGCCACAAAGGTAATACAGATTGTTCATCATAACACTACCCATAGGGGCTAGTGACATTTCTTCTTGAGAGATAATGTTTGCAATCTTCTTATTGTATTTTTGTAGTGGGAAAGAAGATCCTTTCATTCTTGAGCGTGGAAGGAGCCATTTGGTGTGGGGCAAAT
This sequence comes from Tetrao urogallus, assembly GCF_951394365.1. NCBI lineage: Eukaryota > Metazoa > Chordata > Aves > Galliformes > Phasianidae > Tetrao > Tetrao urogallus. Next base: position 5,976,019 of record NC_136821.1, on the reverse strand, counting down.
AAAATTGGCTTGTACGCCATGCATCCATGGAGTAGAAGCTATAGCTGCTCCTCAGCCATGGCAAACTCAGGCTGCGCTATACCATTGAGCTTCTGGAGTTCACCCTGCAATGCTGCAGACTTTACAGGCAACAATTATCTCCCTAATTCTTGATGCTGCTACACTCAACATCACTGTGGGTAGGTCCTCTGCGCTTGCTAGTTTCTTAATTGTGTATTTGATCACTCCATGGAGCTTTGCATGGAGTCTCTCAGAGGACGAGCTTGAAGCTCAAACACAACTGCTGTATACTGCAGCCCTGCAGTGCTTTCAGTGTAACTGCCTGTCATGAAGCAGGAGTTGCATTTGTGACGTTGTTATTTGAAGCATGTCAGAGCTGGCAGTTCAGCTGGAGCCCTTTGTGCTGGGAGAAATCAGAGCTGATTTTGTTGTGTTTTTGGCTGCAGATGGGAGTGTTTAAATGTTTCTGGAGGGAAATGACAGTTCTGCTAAATGCCCCCTCTTATACATTGGAGCATCTTGGAGTTGCGCAAAGCCAGAAGGGTTATTCTGGATTTAAACTGGTGTTCTTGTTCTGTTATACTTGAGCTCTGTTTTAATGGGTGTAGACACAGAAGATTATTTTATCCCCAGATATGTTTTTTTTTTTTGCAGAGGTTTAGCTCTTTCTCAGAAGATGAGTGCATTACCCTGCCTAAGTAACATCTCTTTGAGATTGACTGTGAGTGTATACCGTGAGGCACGCACTAAAGACACTATAAATAGTGAATCATCTGTTGCAGACAAACTGGCTTCTATAATGGAATCAGTTGGATAGGTGCCATTTATCCTTATCATTTTTCTACTAAGAGTTTTACATTAGGGGAAGAAGACTTGAAGAAATGTTTTCTAGCTGCTTGCCCATTGTCCTTGAACCAAGATTTATACAGGAACGGATCTTTGTATCTTTAACATTTATTGGTATTAACAACATAGCAGAGTAACAAAGCTCACTATTTTTGCAAGTTGTTGAGGAATTCAGAAATTGAATGGGCCTGAATGATTTTTTTTCTTTTTTTTTTTTAATCTTGGATGCCACAAGGTCATATATGAAATAATTCTGGGAGGAAATTCAAGAAAGCTGTAGAAGTTGGTGCCTTTCCTATTGAACTAATTAATACACCTTTCTTAACTAGCTGCAGTGAAAGAAGCCATGCAACTACAAATGCACTTATTTACTCTAGGTTTGCAACACTGGATGTGCAGCTTCAGACACAGCTAACTGCTTCTCTGTCAGTGAGTTCCCACCTGTGCTCTGGTTACTCCTGCAATTGTTTCATGGCTACATCATAAATTAGAGCAAGAACATGATCTGAATGAAGTACATGGTTTTAATTAATTACTGATTTGCACTGTGGCATCACAACATGTGGCATCAGTGAGAGTGAGATAGAAATGAGGATGAAGTGGGAGCAGAGTGGAAGAGTAGGATCTTCTTAAACTAACTCTGGAATCATTCTGGTTTGCCCAGGCCTGGCATTAATAACTCATAGCATATGAACTAGATGTGTAACTTGTCATTTACTTCTTCATCTGGTTTTCTATTTTATTGGTCCACGTAGCTCAGAGTGAAAAAAATGAGCAATTTGTCTGTAAATGCCATTTACCATACCATGACTTATGTCTTTGAGTTAGCTTTAACAGCTTGATGGAGAAAGCGGTAGGAAAGCCTGAGTGAGAAAGGTATAAAAACAGCAACAGTAACAGAAGGGGAGGAACTACTTCAGAAAAACAAGGTGGATGGCTGAATCTCAAAAGGAGTCTAGACTTATTGTCTAGCAGGATAAATATGAGGAAAAACAACATGTGAGATACAATAAAAAAAAGACGGTAAAACAAAACCGTTTTCTGACTTAAAATCAGTCTTTGTATTGATTTTTAAAATAAAACCCCTATTTTATTATGTGTCCCTGAATATACCAGCCAAAACCTGAAAACACAAATGCTCATATGGCCTCAGGCAGCCCCCAGCCCCCTGGCCAATATCTCTTGTCTGCCTCATGCCGCAAGAGTAAAAGTGTATACTCCCTTTGCAAGGTGGTTTATCAATAAAATCCCACAGAACTAGTTGAAAAAAGTCAAGAACAAACTCTTTTGGCTCTATAGTAAGCAAATCACTGAACCTTCAGTAAAAATTGATACAGCTACAAAAAAATTAAGGAGAAAGTTTTAGAAAAGATCCAGCCTAAAGATGCACAATTACTACTTTCTGTTAGAAGTAGTCTGCTGATTGAATTTTGTCCTGCGTTAGTTAACCCTAAGCTGCCTCTGCTGCTCAGATCTGTCTAATGAAGGAAACCCAGGGATAAAATCTCTCCTCCAACAAAGCCATGCTGAAGATCGGGGAAAGAAAAACAGACAAACTGCTCTCATTTGAAGCATCTATAAAAAATTATTCTCTTAATATGAGAATTACTTCTATGAATTGTAGGTTTGCCTTCACACTGTAATTCTTTCAATGACACCAGCCTAGGTCTGCTGAATGTTTTGACCAATGAGACCAGCTCTGCAGTGAATGAAATCTGTTTGATGCTGGATTTGAGAGCTGTGATTCAATAGCTCTGATGATTCAACAGCTTTGATGGCAAAATGCTTGTAGCACATCGAGAAATGCAAGGTGCTTGCTCCAGCCAGCCAAACAGTGCTTGGTTTTGTTGAGTAGGTTGCTGGTAGAATTGGAGATAGTGAGACTGGTTTAGTCTGCATCAACTGATACTTGAGTCCTGGTTTAGGAAAGTGAGAAAGGCATCTGCAGGTATGGAACTGCTGAGCTGTCTCTACTCCACCCCCAAGATATTCACATATTCTAAGCGAGGAGAATAATCTAACAATTGGGTTTAGCATCAATTTACATATAATTAGTGCAAAATTAGGCATCTACTGGTATTTTATATTAAAGAATAAAATAATGTTTCCAGAGACTAGAGAATTTTCTGTTAGAACTGGCACTAGGTGAAAAGGAAGCTGAGCATCTCTGGAAAAATCCTGGCTGGCAGCAGAAAGAACAAGTAAGGAAGAAGTGTGGATGGTTGGGGACAAGAAACTTCCTTCTTTTCCATCATGTAGTGTTATTTGTGGATGTAACTCAAGTATCCTTGAGTAAGAAGAATGGAAGCGTTTCCTAGATAGTGCCTTGGATCTAAATTAAACTATGCTCCATTCAGGGTACGAATAAACTGAAACACTTTTTTCTTAACCGTGGGCCATTTTGCTTGTCAAACTGCCTTGGTTTTCAAATGGCAAAACACTTGATCAAACCACTTAGTCTGGTAGTGGCTCCACAGAATTAACGCATTAGTCTGGAAGGGGCAGGCTATCAGGCTTCAGTGCAGTGATCCCACTGCCAGTTGACTGCATCAGGTTGATCATTTTGCTTTTGCTATTCTGCATTACAACTTGAAGTCAGCAATTAAAATGTTACTGTTATGCTAGTTCCAAGGTAGTATCTCAAAAAGAGATGGTTCTCCTGATGTTTGTTTTACTAACGGGGAGCAAAACATCCTAGTGCTAAGCGCAGCAATTGCTCGCCGTGGTTTTGCAGCGTGGATGAGCATCATTCAGGAGCTCCAACACAACCTGGGATTTTTTGTTTCTCCATCCCCACACCTGGAATTTAGGTCAGCCAGGCTCCTTTCAGGCAAAGCAAGCTGTGAGCCGTGTGCCTCAGCGCCAGCCCCCGCACTGTTAGCAGGAGCTGCCTCCTGCCTGGTGAGTCAGCGCTGGGATGGTTGGCATGAAAGGCTGCGAGGCCGCGCGCCCACATGCCTCCAGCCGCCGTGGTGCAGGCTCCCCATTAACAGGCTGCGTTGAAAGGACTGAGCCTTCCCTCAGAGGATCAATTAGCAACCTTAAAATAGAATAAGGGAAGGCAGAAGCCCTCGCAGAGCCCTGCTGCTAGGAGCCCTGCTTCTCAGAGAAAATCCAGCAGTAAGCAAGTGCCTGACAGATGATGGAGAGCTTTCTGTCCTTGTTCCCCTTTTAACACTTATTTCCCTGTAATTACTGGAGTGCTACTGGTCGCAGCAATCCAGTTACAGTCGCATCAGCGCTTCTGTTAACAATTTCTATTTCCAGGGCTTCTCAATTTGGCAGTAAATACCTGCTAAGGATAGTTTGGTGCACTTTACAGCACAAAGTTCAAAATGATTTTTCTACGCAATTGTTCAAAGTCTTCATATTTAAGCAGTGCGCAATAAGAACACAACTTACACGGTTTCTGAGCTTATTAATTTAAATGTGGAGTTGAGAAAAAAGTTCCAATCTAACCCTTGTGTCTGCCAGCAATACCATATTATTCTTACCAATCTGTTGGGGATATCTTTGGAAATTTAATTTCTGAATTCTGATAATTGTAAGCTAGCATGAAGCTGCTGATGAATGCCAAAACCTCTTTGGTAAGTACTACAAAGGCAGAAGGCTTAGAGTACTCTTGAAATTGCCCAACCTAAATTCCTAGTTTAGGAATTCATCTAAACAACTGAGTCTAGGTCATGATTAGACAACACTGCTCAATGTGTCCTTGAAATTTCTTTAAATTATTTTTACTTTCTTCTTCACCTCATTGCCCTTTTACAATTCCTTCAAGTGTTAAATTCCTCAAAAATGTTAAACGTGTTTTCAGTGCATTTTTTTTAATCTGTAATTCAATGCAAAGGGCACAATACTAAGATTTCATTCAATACCTTTGACTTCATCACATTTCATTATAGAGCATTTCCTAAAGGATAAAAATGATAAAAATGTCTCAGTCCAAAAAGCAGTTGGAATAAGTTGCAGATCTGTGTATGCTAAGCTGCCCTTCTACAGCTTTGATTTGTGTGACCAGCACTTACTCAGCAGTTCAGCATAACTCTTATTGACCTTGGCAGCTGTCACATCGCTGTCTGGATTTTATGTCGCTCGAGGTGTCAGTGTTCAGGGGGAAAGATGTGCAGAATATGCGTGGTTTTATTTGCAGGCGGGATGAGGTAGAACCCAAACTACACTTCCAACAGCATTATTTCACAGATGACAGTCACAGGAGACCTGTGACCAGCTTTAACCTTCTAATAGTATGCATAAATTAAGGCTACGAGAGAATACCAAGCTGCCAAATATAGAAGCTGTAGTTCTAGGGTCTTTGATTAACATAGTCTTCCAAACCTGCTCCATGACAAAAATGAAAGCCAAAGGCTTTATGAAACATTTTTTGAGAGCAGAAACCCATAGATCTTTCATTTACAAAATATTTTAATAAAAGGGCAAATCTCATCCCACGTGCAGGATGGATAGCTAAGGCTTCCTTTAACTGCCAAATAACTGGAGTGAGAAGGCGGAGTAGAACACAGACTCACATTCCAGCTTCTCTTCTTCCCTAAACAAATGCTGGACACTTTTCTCCACCTACACCCTCACGCAAATTGCAGAGAACTAAGTCTGGGATCAACCTTCCCTGGGGCAATCTGCTCATCCTGAAACCGTATCTGCATAATGGTTCTGCAATAAACAGATGCGATCAACTGCATTTGTAATATAAAATATAATGTTTTCTGAACATCTTGGATGTCCTCTTGAGAGTGAGTTCAAATGCTGTTTTACCTCAAGGCTTTCTGTGGGATCATGCCTCTAGGTGGCACATAGATCCTTACATGGTCTGAGCTCTGCAAGTCACATCCCCTCCGGTGCCTGGAGCTCACGTGGTGATTCTTACCCCAGCCCTGCAGGAGCTGAGCACCAGGAACATCATTTTTGCTCATAAAAAGGCATTACGCAGTGAAAGTAAGAATGGTGATTGATCCCCGTGGCTTGGACAAAAAAAAATCCATAGTGTATCAGGATAGTCACCTCCATTATTCCTGGCAGCTCTATTTGGAAGGTGTACCATATACTTTCTGTCTATGATGAGAGCACTTCATTTGCAGATGAGGCTTTGTGCGAGGAAGCACAGTTTGTAAATGAATGTTAGTAAATGAATAAACTACTTGAGATGCAAGACACTATGTAGCTGATACCTTGTGCTTATCCTATCTCTCTCGGGCTTCTCTTATAAGCCACTGGTGTAAATGAGTACAAAATACCTAAGGGTTAAACTCTTTCACGGAACTCTCCAGTATTATAACCTCTGTACCTTGTTATTTTCTTTCCTCTCTCTCCTTTTTCCTGACATTTTTCATTCTCTTGATCAATCTGACCTGCCTGTTCATGCAGCCCACTGCTGGGCATGAAATATACCTGACAAAGGACTTGTGGATGTTGTCTGCAGACGCTGCCCAAAGAAATACCCCCGGCATTGCCACGAGAGTGCTGTGCCAGCTCCTGCAGTAACTCTTGATGACAAATGCCACCTTTTTGGAATGGCCGAAGCAGTCTGTGACACTTCTGTTTTGACCTCATATTGATCGGCTCTTTGTTCTGTTAAGGTTCTAGCAAATAACTATGCTAATCCAGATAAACTAAGTCACAGCTGAAGGTCAGCATTAGCTACAGAGCAGCCTTCAGCCACTTGCTGATGGAGTGAAAGGGTACCAGAAGGATGATGATGATTTTAACACAGTTCTGTGGGGAACTTATATATCGACATCGTCCTCTGAATCTCATCATCTTTGATGCTGACTTTGATCAATGCAGTTAATTGTGCTTGATTTCCCAAAGGATACCCAAATGCAGCAATTAATTTAATTACAGATAAATTACAAAATTTGAGAGAGAGAGAGACTGATTTCAGTCTGTTACACCAAGCCATTGGTGTAACCAATGCCACCAAGCCATACTCCATTTCTTGGATCCAGTATTTAGTAGCATGTTTTAATCAAGGAACCATGTATGGGGAGGTGCATATGGGCTGCTGACTCTAATAGATGGGCAAAGCTTAATAATTCCAACCTTCATTACAGCTCTGGTATATTCATTGCAGATATTTTAATGGCAGAACTGAGTGTAGTTGCTGTGCGGTGAGAAGAAGCATCTAAACTCTGTCCCTGCAACACCAAATGCTTCTGTCTGTCATATAAAGGTGAGAGTCATGGGGTTTCTGCACTATTTTCTTAGAACTAAATTTTCATTGACCTTTGGCAGAAAAGTTTCTTTAACTACAGTCTGGTCTTGCACTTCCTGGAGAGCTGGAAATCAGAGTTAATGAGTTATATTGAGGTGAGAAACCCTGGTGTCCTTTTCTTGGAAATATGCTTCACTTTCTCCTTAATGCTGTCAGGTGGCTATCACGAGAAGATCATAGAAAGGAAGAGCAAAGCCTTTTTCTCTCCTTTGCTCTCCGTGGACAAGGAATTTTCTGTTTAATCTTTTTTTTTTTTCAATCACAAGGAAAATTATTAAATCACATTCCCTAAAACAAAAGCCTGTAGGAGTGAAGTTAAAAGCAGGAAGATGGTAAGCAGTGAGGAGTCAAAGCATCCATTTATTTCCATTCCCATACCCCTTTTCTTACCCAAGTTGCCCTGGAAATTTGACAGAAATTGCTTTCTATATAGTTGGAAATGCTCTACTTTATACCTCTGAATCTCCCAAAAGGCATTTCAGTGGCGACAATAGTCTGGGTCATCCATAAGCTTTTCTGTCTCCTCTTCTTGACAATTCTAAGAGCTTCTATGCATGTTTGCTTGGTGATATACTGCACTTCTACTCAGTGCAGGCAGAGGTGAGCTGCAAAATCCCTTCCTTTGGGCTGCTGCATCCTCACTGCCTCGTGGTGGGCAGAGCTGCTCAAGGGACCCACAGTGATGACCAAGTCCAACCCCTGGCACTTCAAAGGGCCACTCCAAACCCTGTGTCTGAGAGCACTGTCCAAGCAATCCTTGAACTCCAGCATCTTGGGGCCGTGCCTACCGCCCTGGGGATGCTGTTCTACACCCACTGCCCTCTGGTGAAGAACCTTTCCCCACCTCATAACTCATGGATTGCCTAGTTTAACTGTATAAACACTGGTGTTCACTTGAGTGAATTTTCTGGCCTATTACTTTACAAATCTACTTTTTCTGATAGCCTACCTTGATTCCTCAGATATTCAAGTTGATGAAGACAAAACAGAACAGGGTAGGAAAGCCATGGCTTTTTCTAAGAGAAGAGCTTTTCCATTTAATGTCGTTTGTTGTTTTGCGTGGAAGGTGTGCACTAAGCACTCCATCAGCGGTGTCCCTACAGCTGCTACGTCAACAAAGCTTGGGGCACAGGGCAGCCATGTCATACTAAGTAGTTTTCTTTGCAGATCCATTCCATCCTGAGTCTCTTTGTACCCCTGATCTCATTGATTTTATTGGCTGTGCTAATTTAGCAGTCCTTTGGGCTGATGATCATAATTATAACACACAGCTCAGCTTGAGTAAACAGGTTCATTGCAGACCCAGCGTTTTCTGATGTCCAATGGCAAATAAACATACCTTCGACAAGTGGTGCTTCTTAAATGCTTCTCTCTGCTTGCTACAAATCCTGGAGAGCTATTGCAGAATTATGCAGAAAATGGGAGTTATTCTGTATTAAGTTAAGCTCCATATATTTTCTCACTTTGCTCTAAAATTTTTGGAAGGCTGAGTTCTTTAGAAGCAGATGGACACTGACAGAATTCAAGATAGCTTTTACCGTGCCTACCCAACTACAGTCTTTTTATTGTTACTAATAAGGTAAATATTTATGTCAGGTTTTTCTTTGACAGCTATCTCAGAGTAACTGTGTCATGCAGTTGGCGGAGTGTGTTTTTAATAAAGACGTTTGTTTTAGAGTTCAGTGGTGAAATATAACTGCAGTGCAGAAAGCTGCATATATTGTAGACAGTAATTGGTAATAATTATAAAATCCTTTGCCAGAAAATAGTGATGAAAGAGCACTTAGATGAATGACAAATGAGCTGTTCAAGGCTCAGGTGATGCCAAAGGTAAGGCTGCAGGGGAAGGTTAATTCACTGTCTCTGTGCACGTGCGCTGCAAGTATTAATGGTCCCCCCCTCCTTGCACCTTGAAGGCTTTCTGCTTCAATCAGTGGGCAACCCCACACTCCCTATTACTTTATGCTTGCCCTTGAAGGAACAAAACCCAACTTCATTAATTGCACTGGGTTACCGTGTGCTCTGATACAAGCATACATACTCATACCCCAGTATGGCAGCAGAAGCTGGACAAGATCCAGAAGCCCTTATTTGCATCATTACATACTCCTGTCCCAGCCACTCTTCCATTTCCATTAGCTGGAAGGTAGAATGAATAATTAGAAATAACATTCAGTCTGTTCTGAATTAGGACAGGACTTGAAGGCAAGCATTCAAGAGGAAATTATTGGTCCAAGATATGTCTTAAGGATGCAGTGCGTTGGCGTGATCAGTGTTAGGAAACAACTGCTGTGATCAGTTTTAGCAGCATATTCTTCTGTCACTTTTATCCACGCAGCTCTTTGGATAAATACATTTAGTGGGAGTTCTGGGCATACACTGATTCATCCGGCTGCAGCACTTAAACACATCTCAGCAATTTGTACTTCAAACAGTATTTAAACTCAATCTTTTAATTCAGTACAGACATTATTTGTATGGTATCTAATCCAGTGCAAAACTTTCTTCCAGTTTATTTCTAGCTATGATACCAAAAACAGGTCGCAGCCAAAGCATCAAATGCTGTTTTATCTGTTATGGCTTTATTGGTTGAAGATGATACTATGTAGTAGGTCTATTAATGGGGGAAAAACTTTCTTTCCCATAGACAAATATCTAGTACCTGAGCTAACAAGCTCACTTCATAAGAGAGATACTCTGAAGAAGCAATTTCATTGCCGCAGAGTGACTTTACATGTAAGAAAGGGGACGCAGTGAAAACCTCTTTAGGAAAATGTGAATAGAAATACATCATTGCTATTTTTGGATGTGGTCTTGAGATAAGATTCAAGCTGAGAAAGTACATCCTGTTTTTGTTTTATCGGGATGCGACATCTCAGTCTTTTGCCACTGCTGGAGCCTGCAATTAGGGCAGAGTGATTTCCAGCCTCCTTGGCCTTCGCTTGATTTGTGGGCTGTCAGGGTGCAGCCTGAAATGTAACAAACTGATTAACTATATGGAATTTTGGGGCCACAGTATGCTCTATATTTTCCAGTTAACCTTTTTACTAAGTGAGAACCTCCTTTTGGGATGATAGTGCTTGATTAATTATTAGCTCTTATTGATCACCACAGTTATACGAACTCTACGGTATAATTCAGATTTTTTTTTGTCCAAGTAACTTGTCATTGTGAGCTACAGCTTTGCAGAAGAATAATCTGTACAACCATGAGATATATAGCAGCAAAAGTATCAGAAGGAAAAGAAGTATTTCAAGGATTTCCTGCTGTGGCATTATCTCCTTCTCTTTCTTCCTCTGAGAAAGACAGCAGCTGAATTTGCACTCTGTCAAAAAGCTGAGAAGTCAGACTCTTTTGTAGGACCCACCACCATTTCCAGAGCTGTCTGAAAAGCACAAGGTGATACTTTTCCTTACGCCTCAGAGACAGCACACAGCCTAGTATGGATTTTGTTTTTTTGGTGGAGAGTTTCCCAGAGCAAGTTAACTGTCTGTTTTTAGCTCTACCTTCTGTTAGCATAACAAGACATGCCTCAGTTAGGAGGAGCAGTGACGATCCTACCTGATGTAAACCAGTGTTTACTCTCTCCTTTCCTCGCTGCCCAGACTGAGCTACGGGTACAGAACCATCCCTGTCCTTAAGGAACAAGATGTGTCTGCTAGCTCTGCGGAACTATTTACAAACTGGATGCAACAGGACAGGCAGCTCTCCGAGGTTCAGCGCTCAGGTCTGAGCTACTACTTTTGGCACAGTAATAACATCACTGTCAACAAGTGGACTTTTCCCCCTTTCATCTATTAATTTCTAACAGCCTATCTTTTGTATTACTTAACACTTCTGTATGCGAATAACTACACCGGTGCTCTAGGCAAGCTTCTTGAGTGCGAGGCTTAAATGCTTGGCAGTTCAACTTACACTCTGGAGGAAATGGATGCATTGAACATTTTCAAAGCAGGAAGGAAGGTTTCTGCATGTTATAGCTGTGTTGAAGCTGTAGTAGCTATTACTCATTGCAGAAAAGTCTTCAGATGCTGCTGAATGCAGTTCAAGGAAGAGAAGTTCTCAGAATTATTGATGTTCAGATCAGTAATCAGAGGATGGTCACGCTTTACTTTCCAGGTATGCTGCAACCGAAAACCTTGTGCAACCGCTGCTCACAGAGCAGATACTGAGTCACATTAGCTTCAGACTCACTTTAACTTCACCACTCACATAAAGAAATGCAATTTAGTGTAAGGTTTATAAATACCTTTTAATTGGACCATTACCTGTCTCATCTTTTTGCCACAGAAGCTGGAATTGCCTGTTCCTATTAACACATTGTTTCATGGTTTCATTTAACAACTGTTTTCACCTCAAACTGAGATGGTTTGACGTACGCAGTGTTGGCTATCTGGAAATAAGCCCAACTTGAGTTGACGTGGATTGTGCATGTTAGTTAATTGCCAGATGTATTTTGCTTCTTTATCACAAATAAATATTTTTATATGTTAAAATGGTGTGTTTGCATTGAACAGTAAGTTAACTGGATGCCAAATGAATATTAGGTCTGTTTCCTTTTAAATGAAGAAGAATGGATCTCAATATGCAATGAGACTAGCGAACAGCAGTGCTTATTTTTAGATTATGCTTTTAAAGCTAAACACTATCTTTAAGTAGAAGAGGAAGGTGCCATTTCTTTCATTACATTTTTACACTTGATTTCTTCTGGCAGGTTAAGACAGCAACTTTACATGAAATGGATGATTGGATGGGATTTTGTGAATCCTGGCTTCCAGGTTATTTCTTTTCTAATACATAACAGTTAAAGTGGTCTTCTGAAATCATCTCATTAGTCTTCATTTTTGTCTTCTTCTCTTGATTTCACTTTGAAAAGACTCTGCATTAAATAACTCTCATCTTTCTGTTAAAATTAATGGGTGCAACTAACCTCTCCAAACAAGTGAATGACCACTGTCTGATCACTGCTGAAGTTAAGCATTTAGCTTCCAGTGTAACCTAGCTGCAAAAACCTTGTTTTTAAGTCTGGTTATTAGTTCCTGCCCCATAGTGAGGTTCCTTTCTGCCTACCTGAGTACTTAAGAGTGAGTTGGGGGTGCAGACCCTGCATCCTAGTGCTGCAGCCAGTTCTGCAGCAATCCCAAGGTAATTCACTTTACTTGTGCTTGTGGTACAAATGCTTCACTGAGGTTGTGAGTGCAAATGAAACTTTAAAGCTACCTTCGTTCTACTTTCAGCACAGGCAGTAGACTTCTCCAGCTACCTCTGGACCTTACCCAGAAGGCTTTCCATTTACATACCCATGCTTTTTTCCCATTCCTTTTGTTACTAAAAATCAAATATTTAATCATTTACAGGGATTCTTTTCAGATTTCTAGATGGATGAGTAGACGTAAATCAAATTATGGGTACTTGCTGGAAATCATATGGACTTGATCTGCCTAATAAGAGGAGCATGAATTAATTCAGGTTAATGTTTAATAACCTAGGAAAAGAATTCTTTTTGGTACTCTGCAAACAAAACTCTTCTGGTGTCTGGGGATTAAGTTAGGCTGAATAGTTCGTGAATTGCTCTTCTCATTCTCTTTTATTCCCATCTTGCTTTCCCTTGAGAATGGCAAAATGAAATCTGCACAGGTCTCAGATTTTCACTAAAACTTCAATCTGTTTCTGTCAGACTGCCTTTTTTCAGGAGTTAGGGAAGCACTGAGCATCCTCTGATTTATTTTCCTTTGAGCTTGTGTAATTCTAGATGCAAAACTAAAAAAGAAAGAAGTTTTGTATTAGACACTCTTGTATTATTTCCAGAAATAACTTAACACGGAAAAGAAAAGCTAAAATCTGGGGTGACTTTCTGATTCATCTGAAGAGCAATAGTCCAGCATCTCCTTTGCTATTGCTGCATGCCTGCCTTGACTTAGTAAAAATGAGTCCAGCTACCTGCAATACACAGCTGATTGCAGGGTTCCAAATAGGTCCCACAAGAAACACTGAATGGGGAGACTGTTCTAAAGATCGTCTGCTAATTGAGAATGTTTGAAGGCATAAAAACAGGTTTAGAGACCAGCTTTCAGCAACTGCTGCCAACCAGTGAGGGATACTTGAACCATCAGACACAAAGGGCACTTTTCTTTTCTTTTTTTTTTCCCAACTAAATCAATACCTTCAAACCTACAAAGTGGCTTTTGATCTTGCCAAACACCCCACAAGTGGCACTGACTCTTCAGTACTCATGCTAAGAAAGTCATGACTTCTACAGAGCAGCTTGGAAACATCCACCACCCAGTGTATCCTCCTTTGGTAACTTTTAAGAGCAATTACTTTATTCTAGGTATGAAATTCCTCATCCATTGTTGCGAAGATCTAATGATGTGGTAAAATTTCTCTTGCTTATATTTCCATTCACTGAAGTATTGACCCTGCTGTACTCTATACTGATGGATAAAACTACAGCTTTAGTTTGAGCACTGCAATCTCACAGCTGTTCCTCCTTTGAAGTGCTGGGCTCTGATACACTGAGGGTAATCCAGCCTAGGACACAATACAGCTAAGAGGCACCTGAAGACTATTACACTGTTTTCTCTTGCTTGGTCTAGGATTTTATGAAAAGCAGCAAGAACTGCTGGCACGAGGTGGGCACTGCCAGCAGTGCAGACTCTAGAGATCAAGAAAATGGATGATTCTGCATACACCATCTTTATTATGAAAGCATTTCTTGGAAGATGGGAGAGTGGGACAAAGAAGTAGTGCAAAAAATATTTCATCAGTTTGGAATTTTTGAAAGAAGTATATATCTTCTTTTCCTTAGGATTGTACCAGATGGTATTTCCTGGTTTTTAACAAATTTAAGAGATGTCCTACTGAATCAGACCAGTGGTCTGTGTACTATTGCCTTTGATGGTACAATGGAGATGCTATTTAGGGAGAGCATGTGAGCCATCGCTCATGTGCCTCTGCTGATCCTAATTCCCCAGAATCCATGAAATTGAATTAGGAATGTTACAGCATGATTTTGAAGTTAAAGTAGATTATTCCAAAATATTTCAAGCAACAGAAAAGGATAAATCTGCTTAATTTCAATATTGTATCTTCTTTTTTTTTTTTTTTTTTTTTTTTTTGCAAGCCCATCCACCCCTCTGGAAAAATAAAACCTATTGATGTGAGCATGTGAGCATTGTAAACATTATTTTGGGATGACTGTAACAAGTGCAACATTTTGTCTCTTACTTTTCACAGTTACTGATCACTCTCAACCACTCAAGTGTACCTTCGCATTAACTGCTGTCATCAGGGCATTCTGGAAGCCAGTGTACCACAGGTGGCCAGTGGATAGCTATAGCTGAAAGCTGTCACCTACCACACAGGTGGGAGATGTGAGTTCTGTGGGCTCTCAAGGTAATGTTGAGAACTTACAGTTCTAAACTAGCAGAAATCTGAGTTGTAGGTATTTTTATGTTATTTTCAGTTGGCACTGGTTCAACTAGTGAATTACCATTAGTTGTCATTGAATCACTGATGAATTCATGTCCTTTTAAATTATTTTTGAATGTGTGCCTACAGGCTCTAGCAGGCTTCTTCAAGTAATATAAATGAATAAATCAACAATAGGTATCCACAGAACTATTACACTCGGGAGCACAAATGGCTCAGTAAGAAAGCACTTATTTAATATTAAATATTTGTTTTAAGCTTCTTGCACTTTCAGTATAACTAACTCTTTATCTGTTGTTAAAATGCTTATCTTTATGTGATAGGCAAGGAACGGTTACCTATGTGAAAGCTTAGGGTATGTGGAGAAGAGCTTGAGAGCTCTGTAAGTTAAAAATGAACGCAGGGATACGAAACAAATAGAGATACATTACTCATGTTTGCTGTAGGTTTTCCTTCCTTTCCTTTCTTCCTTTCCTTCTTTCTTTCATCTGAGTGGCTGGGAGAAAATGACATGATTACAGTTAATTATAAGGAATCCTTATAAGTAATCAACATGGGCTAACAGAAAGTTCAGACAGTTCCACCAGCAGTTTGCTCTGTCCTTAGGAGGCAATGAGACCTTGCCTAAAATAGTTATATTATTTCTTGGCATATGAAAAAAATATGCCATGTTTCTTAGTAAATGCATCTGATATGGTTCTGAGAACCAAGGCTGTAGTGAAAAGCAATAAACTTTCAGTACTTGTGCATAGGTTCTAGGACTACAGAACATCTTTTTTTTTTTTTTTTTCCCTTAAGTTCAAAAATGTCACTCAAACACAGAACTTAGTAAGGAAATGGTTTCATCTTGCTTTATGTGCACACAGAGAGGGAAAATAAATCAATATAGACCTTAGAAAGAAACAACTAGGTGAGGATTTTGGAGGGAGGAAGACATTACAGAAGTTAGTAACTGTTGCCTTCATTGGTTAGTGGTATTGAGAAACACTGAAGCACAGATGGTCACCTTTAGAAAGGTTTGGGTCTGTTACTCCCTGTACTGTTGGATGTGCTGCACTTGATGGTTTTGTGAATTATCAGGGAGTGAGAATGTGTCAATTACTTGCTTCACGGGCTACCTGATGTGTGCAGTGATGCTGATTTTGGTGCTTAACAGAAGTGCCTGGTGGAGAACAGAGGAGCAGGTACACTGAACTAATTCCAAAATGCTGCTAGGAGGCTGCCAGTGCAAGTGCATGGGCTGGAATGCATTTCCCTGGAAGCATTGCCTAGGCAGGAATCTGACCTGTACAGTAAGCAGGTCCTCAGAAGAAATGAACCTGAGACAAATTCCCTGTTACCTAAATAGAGAGGAAGAAATAAGTGGGGGATGATTTTAAAATGTTTAAGCCTTCTTTAAAAAATATGCAACAAAAATTATTTCAAATTGTTTTGTATCTATTTTTGGACTCCCATTTAGCTCTATTCTACATACATTCCACATACAGGTATGAATGATAGTTGAATTGAATCCATTCTATTGGGAACTGGTTAAATTTGTTATTTTATATTTGAAAATGCTGAGAAGTGCAATTTTAGAAACTTATGCAAAACGTGGTAAGTTGATGGAAAATTGTGTACAATGCATTTATTGTGTTTGTGTGTGTATAGAGAGGACGTATAAACAATTTGTAAAGAAACTCAGAAGAGGGTGGTGATGGCTGAGTCCTGACAGGGAGCCCCTGGAAGAGGGAGAGAGCTGGTATGAAGGGAGGCTGTTGGCTGAGCTGAACATCCTTCTCACTGCTGGTTCCTGAGGCAAAAATTGCTGACTGCTGTCTGTGCAAGTGTTCTGGAAATTGTGATGGAATATGCAGCTGGTCACTGAATTTCTATTTGTTCTTTCCTCTTATTTCTGTTGTGGAATCTTCAGTTCTGTTTTTCTTTTGTCTTAAAAATTGCAGCTATCTGTAGTGTGAACACTTTCCTCTTTCATGTAGACAGGGAATTTAGTAACAGCTCATTTAAATAATACATTTAGCAATGTATTACGTAGAATTATTAAAGGCTTTTTTTTTCCTTATGAAATAGTGCTAGAAATACTTCTGTATCAAGCAATGATCTGTGCAAATATGTTTACAAGACAGAGCCAGCCAAGTGCTGTGTGTTGGAGAATAGAAGCTGTTCAGTATCAGAGTGGCTGGGTCAAACCACATTTCTGCAGCTGACTACATTCGGGAACTTCTTACCACTACTGACCCATTTGGAGGTATGATCCAAACCTTCAGAGGTTGAACACTGTTGTGACTGTCCTTGCCTGCCAGCTGCTTTTTTGCCTTTGCAGCAGGTTTTTGCATGCTGCAGTTCATCGAGCAGAGGCATGGGACAATCGAGGTGCACTGATGTTGGACTGAACTGCCATCCCAAGGCAGGAATTTCTGTGTGTTTCTAACGTGGTGACTAGACTTAATCCATTGTATGGATGCTCAGAACTATGTGATGGGATTGAACTTCCTCAAGGAAAAGCCCTTCTTGGGAATCTCCTGTGGTAGTGTGTATCTGCAGAGCCCCAGATGTGTGACTAGCGATGACAGGCAATAACTAAGAAGCATGTTAAAAATAGCTAGTCAATTTAACATCAGCATCAGAATGCCACTATTGACTGTGCTGAGCAAATCCCTTCAACATTTAATTAAAGTGGAAGAGAAGCACTAAAAAAAGCAGAAAAGCCAAAAGCAAAAACAGGATTATAAGAAAATCTTGTGAATTTTTTTTCTTCTCTACAGTCTTCAACAGCTTCAGACCTAATAATTACTCACTAGCCTGGAGCCCACTTTATCTCATACTATCATCTTTGTTACCAAGTAGTGTCTCAGAACACAAAAACCTTAATTCTTGACAGGTTCCCCAGATGCTAAATTATTGCCAGTTACTACTTGTAGAAAAGACCTTCTTTCTACAAGTAGAATCGCTGCTCGCTGCTCTTTCTGTAAAGCTAGACTCCAATCAGGAAAGGTTAATAGCTTGTGAAGTGCCTCCATTGAAGCTTTTCTTCTTTTGCATGGCAGGTGGAATTCTTGCCCTGTCAGAGCTGTTGAATAGGAAGCAGAAGCATTGCTTTATGCTGTACTGTACTCCTGTTTTTCTTTAACAGGCATGCCATCATACTTAAAGAGGACTTTCTCTTATGCACCACTACAAGTGCCGTGTTTCCCTGAACATTAACAAGGCTATCACATATTTAACCTCCAGGGACTCTAGCCAAGAAGACAATTGGTCTTTCTCAATAGTTCTGGTCTGTTCTCCAATTTGTAGTGATTATATGTTTGATAAATATACCTCCTTCTTTTACCCAACATTGGCACCAAAAGGTCTGATCCTGCCTTCTCAATTTCAAGATCATATTGAAATTTGAACAGGGCAAATGATTTTAGGGTCAGTGAAAAGAAAAATATGTCCTCATACACATAAACTCTGTAGGAAGGCAGGTGGTGGTTTCTGACCTTTGTGTACCCCTGCTGATACAGCTGTGTTCATCCAAGTGCAGATGAAGGTATGTCCCAGAAGGGTCTAGAGTGCAAATGTTAAATGCTTTCTAGTGACTGAAGGACTGCAGGACTTGGATTCTTAAGGGAACTCAAGGGCTGAGCAGGAGCAGGTCTCTGCACTGTGATTGGGAGCCACCAGGGGATTGAAGGGGAGTTGAATCTCTACTAACATTTAGCTCTGACCTGCCATTCATCCCTTGTAGCTAGCAGGACCACCCTCTGCTACTTATATCTTGGAAAGCAGTGCAAACTGAAGTCATATAAAGAGGAAAGATGAATGCTTTAGAAATCACTTTCAGTCATCGGAAAACTGGGGTGGAGAAGACCAGGAAGGGACATGGAGCTGAGGGCAATGGTGTGCTGCTACACTTCTGCTTGTCCAGTGAGCTCAGTGCTGCTGGAGGCCTGACTTCTAAACCTGGTTCAGCAGTTGTTTTGAGTTTGGGCAGGGATGCACAGTGGGATTTGGGGTATTGTACCTCACAGTGGGTAGTGAGTTTGGACTTAATGCAACATTAGGACTGGCTTTAAGTATTCACTGAGCTATAGTTTAGCTAGGGTCTTATCAAAGCTAAAAGTACTGCCTGTACATGCATTTCTTCTGCGTTACTAAAGAAGTCATCATCTGAGAGTACGTTCACAACAGGACTGCCATCATTTATGGCAGGTGTCTTGGTAACTCCATAATTAAAAATAAATTATGTTTGGTCCTTAAATAGGAATAATATTAAATGGAATGCCTGCTTAATCTGCTAGGTCTGCCACAAAGAAATGACACTACGAGAAGTGTGAATGACTGATATCCTCTTTCTTTCCCCTCCCTGTTCTAATTACAAACAATGGCACTCACTGTGTCCCTTGTGAATGCCCAGAATTGGTGCAGCAGGGGAAATGCAAGCTTCCTTACGCTGCAGTCTGTTCATTAGCATCGATTTCTGAGGCACTGCCCCTAAGGATGAGCAGATGATTCTTTTTCAGATTCCCATGATCCCAGCTTATAATAGACTATTAAAAATAAGTTATAAACCTTCAGTGTAAGTTCTGCAAGAATCAGAGATTCAAGAATTTGAGATTTGAGCTTCTCACAACCCACCTTTCCACGAAGCATTAAAGCCCAAACAGCCACACCTACTTGGTGCCTGTCCTGTATGTAGCCCTTGTTTAAAGCTGTGCCTTCAGACTGCTCATCTATTGTGGCAGGCATTCATTATCTGCTTGACTTTGTTCTTTTTTTCTTCTGGTGCCATTGACTCCAGTATGAAAGCTGATACTACTAAAAATAAAAACGCCATATTTCATATATGGAAAAAGCTGTCATTTATTTGCAGTTGCAGTACTCTGGTAAAGATTATGTGATTCAGAATTTGTTTGGTGCTTTTTATCTTTCCCCTGAGTTAGGTTTGCTTTTGTGGTGCCGTGTAAAAACAATACTACCACCACACTTACACAGTCCTCTTCATAACGAAGAATAGGAAATGGATTAATTCATCTAACTGGGTTTGATCTGATTTGCAGTGTCTTTTATTAACTCGGGGCACAGGAACACATAATGAGCAGCAGTGAAAAGTGTTCAGATATCCTGAAAGTCCAATGTTAATTATAATTACAAAAACTGCACCTGGGACACTTCTCCTGATTTATTTTTTTGCTATCTTCCTCCTTTTTAAAAATGGCCATCTGAAGGAAGAAAAACATTTCAGACCAAGTAATTTGAAGGACAAATCATACCATGTGCATATTAATGGCAAAGAGTGAGAAAACAACTCGTAGGTGAGCCGTAGTTTTGACAGGTCTTCATTCACATACCTCAAGTATCTACTTTTAGATAGCATAAAATTTGTACAGAATTATGAGATACTTTCTAAAAAGGGTGGAATATATCATTAAGGACATTTTGTAGCATAGTTTGATCACTTTCTATTGACACTGGAGTGGATGGCTTGTTTTTAGTACAAGCTTGCTCTCAAGCTTTGTTCCATAAGAAGCAGACAATAAATGTGTCCATGTGTTTTTATGCAATCACTCCATTTTAAAGTCTGGAATTTCATTTTTTGAAAATGTTCTCTATTTCTCTATAGGCTTTATTCCAGATGCTGTGCAGGCAGACTGGTTCACATCCCCACGGTACAGAGAACAGAAAAAGACGGCTTCTTTACCCATCTTGCTGAAGATAGACCTGCCTGTAGTATGTGGCTTTATGCCCAGCTCTGCTGGAGCTGGCTGTTGCATTGCAAGGCTTGCCAAAATTATGCACAATAACAAGCTCCAATCTACATAACACCTGGCCTGTACAAACCAGGTCATTATGAACTTGATCCAAGCTGTCATTCAAGTAGCTTTGTTATTCTCTTCTTAGTCCAAGCCAGTCATCCACAAGGAAGAACTGGCTTAATGCTTCCAACACTTGCAGTGCGTGGGTACTGGTTTCCTTTCTTTGAGTTCTGAAAGCAGGCCCACTCCATGTAACAGGAGGATCAGAAATAGCAGAAGTAAAAAGAGACAACAAGTGATAGGGGCTGAAGAAAAATAAAAGCCGAAGAGGTTACTCCTTGTTTTGCTATCTGTTCCAAGCTCCTTCATACTCTACGTCTGTGTTATATTTTCCTATTACTGCTGCTTGGTTTTTTTACTTCAACTCTTCTACTCAAATTAGAAAAGCACACTTATCTCCCGTATTTACTTCCTGCTTTTTTCCTACCTGTCTTTCAGGTAACAGACATTCCTCCACACAGTCCTTGAGGAACACTGAAATTTCAAGGAAGAGAATCAAAGGCACAACGCCTGCAATGAAGGGAGCCGGCACTCAGCCTGCTGCTGGACAGACCTCTCATCTCCCTCTCGTGCTGCCTCTGCTGTGGATCAGTGCTGCAGGGGCTCAGGCTGCCATTCTCAGACACGACACCAGCGGCATTAATGCAGCCGGGGCACTGACAAGCTGAGCTAAGACTTGCAGCAGCGCTGCTTCAACTCAAAGTAACGTGTGGTGCAAAAAAAAAAAAAGTCTCTTCTTGGCAGAGGACAACACAAAGCTGTAAGAGGGCAAACAGATGGGGACTGCCTCTACCCTGGTCAGGAAAAATAGAAGTGTCGTTTGTGAAAAACCCCTGGCATTTCAAGAGCTGCATTCCATTGTGTCAGACAAAATGAGACCTTTCACAGCTTACCGACGGTGGGTGAGCAGTGAAGCTGGGCTGGCCCAGCCCAGGTGAGCGCCCTCTGGCACTGACTGCAGGGCACTCGGGCTCGTGTTCTCTGGCCTCAGGCACCTCCTGGAGAAATCTGTTTTCAAAAAAGTCACCTTTGAGGAAGCATTTCTGCATGGCAAGTACAACTTCTATCAGGAAAGCTGCTTGAAGCGCTCCAGATCAGATGGCATGTGCTTTCTGATGGGCTTTTCTTTCTCGGGTGACTTCCAGGAAGATGTCTTGTCATCAGTGAGAGCAGTGGGCACAGCTGGAAGCAGGAAACCCACCTTTCAGTGCTGGATAGTGACTGTATGCCCTGTGCTATATATCATCATCTCTCTGCCTCCATTTCCGTTCTGCTTCCTATTTCTCTCCTTTGTAAGACAGATGCACACTTATTTATTTCACCAAGCACCATGCAGTCCTGGTGTCATTTGGCATCTGTGGATGCTACAGTAATATGAATAGTCATTGCAAAGCATTTTCTGATATTAAACAAATTACATAAAGAGAAAATAAAGTACAAAACACAAGTGGTAACTCACAGAAATCATTATGTACATTGTTCTTGTTGGAAAACCTATCTGAATGTCAGTGAGCTGAATGTCAGACACTGGATGGGGTGTCCTGGGGTGCAGGCGAGTGCCAAAGCGAGTGGTAAGGCCTGGCTGGCATTCCAACACAGGAGCCTTGGGTCAATGCTGCCACGTCTCTCTCTCAGTAGTCATAATTCGCTTCACACTCTACACAGTGTGAGAGTGAACCTTTCGTGAGAATGCAGAAATCAGATGTGTGAAAAAGTGAATAAATATTGCAGTAATTTCATTGTGTGTACTTGGTAAGTTGGATACACGCATTAATTTTTCCTGAATAATCCTTTAATTTAGAGACTGCTTTACAAAACAATGTCGGTGGCAGTGAATAATGCCTATTTGAATTTCTAAGCAGGGCCGATAGGCTGAGATCGTTCAGTCTGTGCATTTAAAAAGTGATGGATTCAGTACCACCCTTCCTCCTCTTCCTGCAATCAATAAATATTCCCTTCCTAATCGCCGGCCTCAGCCGTTTGGCCACGTCCTGCACTGATTGGATTCCAGAAGCTAGCAGATGACTGCGATGACTCGGAAAGTCAGTGGGACAGCGTTCCCCGGGCACGGCTCGCAGCGTTGGCGATCGCCCCAGGTGCGGGCACGGCGTCTGACCACCGCGTGAGCGACTTCGGGGCTGCGTGAACCTGCCGTTAGAACGCGGCGCCGAGCGTTTGATAAGGCGTGTGCAGAACTCGGTCTCCTTTTAGCCTACGCGTCTAAAACAACTTTCCACAGGACCTCCGAGACGGCCGGGGCCTCCCGCCCGGACAACCGCCTTCGGCGCGGAGCCGGGCAGCGCCGCCCGCCCCGGAGCCGCACGGCAGAGGGCGTCAGACGGCGGCGGTAGCTCCGGCGGAGCCGAGCCCGGTCGGCGTGTCAGGGCCGGGATGGGCGGGCGGCAGCCGAGCCTCCATCTTCGCTCCGCCCGCCCGAGGCAGCGCGCCCCTCCGCGCCGAACGCGCGCTCCGCCCGCGGCAGCGCCCGGCGCCGCCCCGACCGCCCGGGCTCGCCCGCGGCGCCGGCTCCGCAGAGCTGCCCGCTGCAGCGCTCCCAGCCCGCGCTGGGCTGCCAGCAGGTGCGGCGGGAGGCGCGCGGGGGGTCGCGGCCGGGCGGGGCCGTGGGAGCGGCGCGCGGCAGAAGTTGCTGCGGCTGCGGGACGGCGCCGGCCGAGCACCTCCGCGCCGGCCGCTTGGTGCGCGGGGCGGGGATCAGCCGGGCGCTGGAAGGCGGCGGCGGCCGCTGCTGCAGCAGCAGCAAACTCCGGCTGTGAAAAGTAGCGGGGCTGCGGCGTCGGGTGCCCACGGTGCCGTGCTGCCTTGGCGCGGGATGGCCCGCCCCCGGCGCGGAGGTGGTTGTGTCCGCCCGCTGATCCTCCGGGTAGTGCTGTGTGCCAGGTAACGTGCTTCGCCGCGAGCGCGCACTCCGAGTTTGCCGCGCGCGCGTGTGTATGTATGTATGTGTGTGTGTGTATGTGTGTGTGTCTGTCCGTCCGGCCGGCCGGCCGGCCGGCGTCTCGCGGCGCACCCAAGGTCAGGAGCGAGCCGGGCGGCACGCGCTGCCTGCTGACCTCTGCGACCTGCGCTTCGCTGTGGAGCAAACGAGCTGTTGTGTGAGGGAGCGAGCCCGCTGCGGGCACCTGTGGGCAGGTGTGAGGGACGGAGCTGCCGCCGCTTTGGAACCCGGAAACTTTTTCCCCCATCGCAGCGTGTTTAGAAGCGTTTTCTGAAGAATCGGAAATAAACGCTGCTCGTGAGTAAGCCGCCTCACCGCGATCGCGTTTCACCGATCCGCTTTCGTTGCTATAATGGAAGAGCAGCAAAGCTGTTGAGCTCCATCTGTATGCATTAGGAGAGGCGGCTGATGTGTACCCTGGGGCCGTATTATTTGCTATTTCATTACTTCTGGATCAGTAATGACATTCGGGAGGACTGCACGCGTAGCGACTGCTTTCTAGGGACGTCCCTTCACTAGAAAGCTCTCCGCTAAAGATCGCGGTGCTGCTGCTCGGCTGCCGACGCGCTGCCCAGCTAGGAGGCACTCGTGCTGCTCGTGCCCGCTGCTGGCAGCGCACAAGTTGTGGGGTTTGCTGGCAGCAGCGTGGCTTTGGGGGGAATCCCGGAGCTCTCCTCGTGCTTCGGTATCCGCGCTTTTTTTTTCTTTTCTTTTTTTTTTTCTTTTTTCTTTTTTTTCTTTTTTTTCGTTCTTCCTTACCGGTTTTCATCCAGCAGAGCGGCACAGCTTTCCTGCCTGCTTCCAAAACTCGCTCCTTCTGTTTGCACCGAGCTGTCACCGCGGCTGGCAGCAGGAGAGCCTGCGAGGAGGCAGAGCTGGAGCGGGCGGAACGTGCCCCGAGCTGCAGGTACCGCGCCGGGCTGCAGGGAGGCACGAGGGAGCCCTGGGTGCTGCACTAAGGCTGCTTTGGGTTGCCAGCAGCTGTCGGCTGGTAGGAAGGGAACGATGGAAGATGAGCTGTGATGGGAACTTTCCCACCCAGGTGTCCAAGGCAACTGAGCTTGTTGGGTTGCGCAGGCTGGAAAAGAGTGGGATAAGTAAATAATACAAATTATAAATACCCAGAGTTGGCAGTGCTGCGGTGGTAACACGAACGCATGTCTGTTCTGCCTTCCTGCCCTGCGGTGCTTCTTGCACCCACCCACCTCAGCTGGAAGGGATTATGAAAGCTGAGCAATAGTGGTGCTGTTGCTGATTAACAAGGTGGTGGGAATGCCTACAGGCTGTTGCTCAGCACGGTGAGCTCTCTGGTGCAGGTATACTCTGTGCTTTATCGGTGTGTGTTGTACCGGGGGTCAGTGCTGTGGATGGGCAGGGTGAGGGGAAACTGCTTGAGCCTTGAGACTGAAGAAGGAACTTGAGGTGCTCTGTAGCTAATGGACGATGTCCTGCCAGCTTGTGTTCAACAAGTGTGTGGCTGAGCTGTCAGTTGTTAGGAACTTTCTTGAGTCTTGGGCTTGTGTCAGTGTGGGTGACAAAAACATGGTTTTCCCAAAATGTGGCATTGCTGTTAGTGAACGCAGTAGGAAGGAGATGAAGATTTCTGTTCTAGCCATGGCTTGCAGGCTCCTGTGCTATCAGTGCAGCTGGGAACAAATTGGAATGGGTGCTCATGTGGTTTGCTGCCAGCTCTGGGTGCTTAGCAGCCGCAGGTGGGCTGTCCTGCCTTGCAGCAGTTGGGTCTCATAATATGACAGAATCTGGCTAAAAACCTCGGTGCTGTCATTTAAGTGCCACATCCCAGGTAATTCCACACCTGAGTTTACCCTTGAGGTGGCATTTAGGATGTTAGTGGTGTTACCTGTGTGGCTGTTTGCCTCAAGAGCACAGGAGGGTCAGCTGTGAGGAGGAGTTGGAATTGCCAAGGCTCTGGTGGCTGTGTCCCATTGTGTCCAGACCTCCTCCTAGGCTGGTGGAAAGTGGGTAGGAGAAACAGACAAAGCACCTCAGATAAAATGAAGTGCTGTTAATCTGAGAAATCCCAGGAAGTTGTGCCAGGAGTTAACCAGGAGCTCTGAGTGTTGCTGTGCTCTCTGCGAGCCGCAGAAGTCTGGGCTCTGTCACTGACAGCATTCTGCTGAGCTCCTGGCTCTGAGCAGATGACTTGCTGTGTGCTGTCCTGTGCTGGAACATGAAATGCTAAAAGCTTCTTCTGCTAGCCCAGGGCGCTCTGCTTACCGTATGTGTGCTGGTAATGTTCTTTTTGAGTGCCTTTCCTTGAGTCATCTTTAGACATTCCTTTGTATTTCTGCTGTGCTTAGTTTTAAACTTTTGAGTATTAAGGATGTGCTGCATTGCTGCATCACTTTTGTTTGCAATGCTTTTAGTTATAGTTCCTTTTTATGATTTTTATTTGCTAAGCTTTTATTATTTAGATTGAAACAAAACTTTTTTTTTTTTTTTTTTTTTTTTTGTGAAAGCTTTTCATTGCTTCTCTCTCTTCTCACACAACTTGTTGCATGCATGATGTGCTGTGGCTGCTTAGGCTGTCTGCATGCTGGGCAGTTTGGGACAGCAGTGGAGGAGGAGGCAGTGAGTATTTTTGAAGTGCTGGAGGCAGGCTGAAGTAATGAAGTAATGTGGCAGCCTTCTGTTCCCATCCTTGCTCTGGGTAATGGACAGAAGGCTACTTGTACCTCCTGGTCTGGCACAGGCTTATGAAAGGAATATGGCCCTGAGCGATCTCCTCAGTTGTTGGGTGGAGCTGAGGCAGGTTTTGATCCATCTCCCACAGTGGCTGACAACTCACGTTGGCGTTTTAGCATGCTGCAAAAGCAGCCTAGCTTTCTGTCTGTTGTGTGAAAAGGAGGTTGGGTAGAGAACTCACCATTGCAGGGTTTGTAGGAGTTTATGTTTATACATGCGTGACATGACAGTGGTATTTGGTCACTAGATAGAGATTTTTGTCTTTGCTCGGCGTCAGAATCACTGGATTTTCACTGGGATGTGCAAAATTGTCTTTGGATTGCTGTTACCAGTCATCAGAGAGCAGCAGTGCAGTGGGAGCAGAGTTACCACAGTGTGGGGCAGTGGTTCCTCGGGCACTGTTCCAGTGGGCACTGACCTCTGTGTTGTGAGGTGCCTGGGAAGCACATATGTAGGGATCTGTGCTTCTGTTTGGGTACTTGTAGTGAGCACAACATACAGCTTTACATGGTGGCGCTGGTGAGAGCCATCTCCAGCAATGATGTGTGGTTCACATTGCACCAGTATACCATTAGTGGTAGCAGTTGTATCACTAATGTGTGATACTCATTTGAGAAAGAGAAGACTTAGGTGGTGAGAGCAGCTTGGTAGGTGAGGCCAATTTATTTTACAAATCACCCCAACAGAAACACACAATAGAATCTTTTTTTGTTGTTTGTTTTGCTAATTAAAATTTTAGCTGTGCCCCATCCTGTTTTAAAAGCTGGGAGAGTAACCTGCCTTGTTTAAGAGTATGCACAGAGTTAAGTAATTGTTAATAAAAGAGAGAGTATGCCCGCATGAAGAAGGCAATGGATGGGAGAGCTGTGTGCAGGTGCAGCACTATGAAGGTGAGTGCCATGCAGCCATCAGTGAATGGGGCTGAAGCTCTGGTTTGCGTATGTGGGGGCTGCTCAGTGCTGTTCTGCATCTGTGGGCATTGAGGCAGCTCCTCCAACAGGCCGCTGAGGCTCAGCATGGATGATTTCTATTCTCCTGGAGAGTAATTTGTCAGGAAATGAGCAGCAGTATGCTCTGTCTGTCCGACAGTAGCACAGGCAGGTCCAGAGAAAGGCTTTATTTTGGGGGTGAAGTAATTTTGAACTTTCCATCAATTAAAAAAAAAAAAAAAAAAGATTTTTTTTTTTTCCCCTCCCCATTTAAAGTACTTTAGTGGCTGTGTTAAACTGAGAGGGACAGAGCTTTGGTAAGGACAAAACTTTGTTTGTGAGAAGCGTGTTTCCAGTGAGAGATTCCCACTTTCGGAGGATTAAAATGATTTGGCATCTTCTAAATGTTGTCAAAGAGTTGCAAGATTTCATTGCAATGGCTTTAAGTAAAACTTTCATTCAAAATGTAAATTAAAAAAATAATCAGAAGGTTAAGTTTGCCCAGAAGAAACAGTCTTTCTTCTGGAATAAAATCTGACAGTGTCTGAGGGAAAGTGTTCTGATTGCTTTCCGGTAAAAGCTGGAAAGAAAATAAGCATTCGGTTCTTGTTCAATTCTTTTTGCTCAGTTTTGTGTGTGTGGTTTTTTTTTTTTTTTCCTTCCCTATTTTTGCAGTTGGTCAATTGAACAGAGAAGCCCATTAATCTTACGGACCAGCTCTGAGAGCCTTGAGGATTGCTGTCTTCCTGTTATTTCGGCTTTTGGGCCGAGCTGCACATGGCTCTTCTTTTCAACTATCAGCCCTAGATGAAGTATCAGAGACCTACACTTGAGAGAGTGACTCTCCAACAAGGGTTTCTGAGGCTTTTGTTGACAGTTCATGTCATGCTGTGTTCTCTCCTGTGCCTGTGGGGCTCGGGGCTGGAGTGAGGTGGAGTCTCAGGTGTTTGGTGTGCTGTAGTCTTTGAGGGAATCGCATGCAGAGATGGTGCACCGCGCTGAGGCTGACCTGGTGGGAGACTGGGCAAATGTGGGGAAGCTTTATGAGCTGGTGGGGGGTGGTGAGACAAATATGTGGCTTGTAGGAGGGAAAACAGTAGGATGTGTTTTAAAATAATAGGAAGTTGCTCGGTAGTTTGCAAAGATGATGGAAATCTGGCGTGGGGACGAGGAGAAGGGGTTGGTGTGTGAATGACGGCCGTGAGATGGTGGCAATTTGGAGCTGATTGACGATTTTGACGATGACGGGAAGGAGCTCTGGTGAGTGAAAGCAAGAAGGAGAAGGGGCAAACAAGAAGGCTGGTGTCGAGAAGTGGGCTCGGACTGTGGATGTGAGCAGAAAGCTGATGGATTGAAACCTCTGAGTGACAAGGAGCGAAGAGAAGACGTGAAAAAGAGACATGATGCGGCTTCGATTTTAGTGAGCCGCAACAAAGAGGATGTTTTATGTCACTCTGATCATGATGGAAATAGGAGCTGGGAAGGAGAGGAGAAACCTTAATGAACAAACGGGATGGAGGTAGAGATGGCGTGTCAAGTGACTTGTTCCCTGTAAAATAAAATAATGACAAAAAAAGGGTGCTCCCACCCTTCCAGAATCCAAGCCATCCACCCTCCACCCCATTTTATATGTTTAGGCACATCAGGGATAATATGTCACGTCAAATGCGTTTGATATATCTGCTTATATCATGTCTAATCTTGGCAGGAACTATCACAGTAATTACATTTCCTGTCAGGCTGATCGCCTCTCCCTGTGCCTGAGCCCAGCACTCTGTGTACGTGGGTGCAGCTTTTCTTCTGGATGTTTGGGTGACTCTCAGCTCTGCAGTGCCCTCTCTCTGGCTCCAGAGGAGTTTTATAACCAATCAGTCTTCCAAATTAGCGATAATGATGTCCGTATCAGGGCTGTTTAACACAGAAGGATATCGATGATTAACTTTTGATTAATGTTTTTGAGACTGGAAGCGAGAAAATATATTTTGTGTTATTTATTTATGTGTGTGCATGGGGATTGCCTTGTAAAAACAGGCTTTAATTACACTTCCAGAAGAAGGTGCCAGGTGCCTTTGTGGGGTGCGTCTGAAGATGGCATGCTGAGGTTTTTCTCCACGTTTGGTGATTTTATAACAAATATTAGGCAAAAACAAAAAATAATAACTACATTTCTGAGGAAAAGAAGGAGGGAAGGTGGAAATGGAATGAGGAGTGATGGCAGTGGAAGTGAAGAATATTGCCCACAGCTCTACGGCTTCACTGAACGTAACCCAGCAATGCCATCCTCCTGCAGGGGGTGCAGCATGGGATGCACAACTTTATGGCACTGTGAAAGCATCTTCCAAGTTACTTGCTAAAAATACCTCTGGAACAGAGAACATCAGAACTGCAGCAGTGGTGGAAATGAGGGGAGCAGCTGGTCCTGGGGAGAAGAGCAGGTTTGGAGGAGAAAGCTCTGGGAATTACTGCTATGAAAGGCTGGTTTGTGGTTACGATTAATGTCCCTCTGTCTTTAGGAAGATTCAAATAGTTCCCAGTTTGTGCTAAACTTAAAAGGAAAAATGTGAATAACCCTTCTGGGACCGAGAGCTAAAGGTCAGAGATTGTGAACAGAAGCATTAATTGCTGCACTAAAAGGAGAACCCATCGGCATCTTTAACGGGTTGCCTATGGATGAGAGCAGTATTCATGCTGGTGAGTGATGACACAGCAAGATTCCAAGAGGGGGGACAGTTTTTTCCTTGTTACTCCATGATAAGACCGTCATGCTGATAACATGTTAGCTGTCTGCAGGTTGGAACGAAATGGTTGTGGAGGTCCCTTCCAACCTATGAAGCATTTGGGTGTTATTTCGGTTGTGTGTTGTGTTTAATACTCAGTATTCCAAGAAATGCTAAGCATAGGATGTAGGCACTGTGGGGCCTTGTGCCATCCAGTGCTGACAGCACGCTTTGGTTTATTTAAATTAGATGTTAAAATTTTGGTAAAAAGTTCTGTCTGTGTTGTTGGTACCCTTCCAGTAAGTGATGCCACAGTGGGTCTCCCATCCTCAGGTTGGCATCTTTGTGTTTGCAAGTTAGTTTCTGTTCTCCCTGTTTGGTGTTTGGGTGCTACTGACTTGTTAAAAAGGCCCACTGGTTTAGGATACAGGAGTTATCCTGCGTGTGCTAGCACTGCTCTGCTGAGTGCTCATCACTGGCTCAGCTGCACTGGGAGAATGTGAATAATGGGGGAAGCTGTGACGTATGGTAGGACTTGCTGTTGCAGCAGATTGCTGTGTGTATGATTTTGTATAATGATAATGAAGCTATTTCTGCTTTTCTTCTCTCACTGACATATTCAGTGAATTAATGCATGTTTACTTATGCAAGCAAGGGTCTTGGAAATCAGAAATTTTCCTGTGTTGCAGAAGGAATTCATTTATTTCTTATTTCTACAGCTCTGTTTGCAAAAGAACCCTTTGCAAAGCCACTTGTTGCTAAAACTGCGTTGGGTTGTGCTCAGCCCTGTGCTGCTGTCAGCACTCCGTGCTGCTGTGTACCTTGAAAGAAGCCGCTGTCTCTGGGGAAGGAGGGAAGTTGGGAAGGAATACAGTGGTTTGCAAACAAGATTTTTTTTTTTTTTTTTTAATATTTAAATTGGTTTAACTTTGTAGCAACAGGTGGCAGACTTTCTTATTTTACAACTCTTTATTTTGGATATGCTGTGGAAAATTATTTAGATTTGGCTGTTCCAGTCATTTGGGAAGAAAGTAATTGCATGCCGACTGCATTTTAGACTTAGCTAATAGCAGCTTGCCTTCACCAGTGCAGTTTCTAGCAAATCCTGTTGGACTGTGCAATGATGTGCTTGGATTAAGTTTCCTCCCTATTGCGTATTCTACAGCAAAATGCATTTTCTGTTAGGTTGGTGGATGGTTGTATGGGATGGATTTTGTTTGCTTTTGAACTAGCAGAAGCCTCCTAGGCAGTTCCATCAAATCTCTGCAAGCAGAGTCTGGCTCCTGTCCCCTCCCTGCCAGATGCTGCTCCCTGGGGCTGTGGGCCAGTGTGAGTGAAGTTTGATAGTAGGACATGGTTTGGTGCTGATTCTCTTGATGGATCACAGAACCGTAGAATGGCTCGGGTTGAAAAGGGCCACAACCATCATCCAGTTCCAACCCCCTGCTATGTGCAGGGTCGCCAGCCACCAGAGCAGGCTGCCCAGAGCCACATCCAGCCTGGCCTTGAATGCCTGCAGGGATGGGGCATCCACAGCCTCCTTGGGCAACCTGTTCCACCCTCCGTATGAATGGTGCAGGGTAAGCAGAACAGGATTCTGAATGCTAAAGAAGATTAAAAATTTGTTTCCGAAGAGAAATACTTTGACTCTAGCAATAGCCTTAGAGTATGTCAGCGATCTTGATTCTTGTACCTCTCTGCTTACCTGTCAGAATAGGATTCTGTACGGATGGCCTTCCTCACTGCAGCCAATGTGAATGAAGAGGGGCAGCGCTTTGTTTGACCTCACCTGTAGGTACTTAAGGTATTTCCCCACAGCGGCGTACTTCAGAAGTTGCAGCTCGTGGTTGTTTGGCAGCATTGACCCACGTGCTCAGGCCCTGAAGGCAGTGCCCCAGGGCTGCCCTTCTCACTGTAGCCTGAGGTTTTGTGCTGCTGAGTTCTGTAACCACACGCTGCCGAAAATATTTGCCTTTTCAGTGGATTCAGATCTCCCAGAATAAATAGCTGCAGGTTGAAATATTGGCAGCCCAGCTCTGTGGATTACTCTCGTGTTTGTTTGGTATCTGGGGATGCTGCTGGCAGAGCTGAAAGCTCTGAGCTGATCAGTATCAAGCTTTTAAAAGGAATAGCAGAAGTGTGAGCGTCAAATTCTGCAGAAGATCTGAATATCTCCTTTTTTTGATGTGAACTTTCCTGAAATGTTTAAAGTAATATTATAACTAATGTCTGACCTTTTAATTAAAACTTTGCTGGTTTTGTCAAGGTATTTTCCACCGTAATGCTCTTACTGGCAGAGCTTTTTGTATTCTCCTCAACGGGTAAATGATTAATGGTCTCAGCACTGCCTTCTGGATCACCTTGTAAGAGGTCTCCTTCATCAATCTGGCAAGAGGATTGTATGGCAGTTTGCACCCTAATTATAGTCCCCAGCTGGGGATGTGCTGCTTAACAGATGACTTGGAGTGGAAGTGTGGTCGGCTCACGTATAGATGGCTGCGGAGTTGTGTGATGCTCAGCTGCAACAATTTGATTTCCTTTCTGGAAAAAAAAAATTCACTTCAATATAAACATCATGGCAGACAAAAGCGTTTGGCTGGAATTAACTCTGTAACTTAAAGGTTTAATAATAACAGCAGTTCTGCCTCCCCCCGTTTTCATCTCTTCCGTCCCTTTCTCTTGCAGTTTTACAGACAAGGGCAGTACTGCAAGCCAGAAACTGTATTAGCAGCAGAAACATTAAGGTATTCTACAGGGCAAAACAAAAGTGATTCAAAAGGTGCTGTTATAGATAATAAGTTTTAGCATTGAACGCTTTACCCAGAAGACAGCAGATTACTTCTAGTGGCCTGTCGTTATTGCTGGCCTTTTTTTTTTGCTCCTGGCTCATCTGTGGTGTGATGCTGGCCGTCAATGAAGATGTATTTCTGTTGGAGCTACAAGACAACTGCCCCGCTTCCACCAGGCGTGTTGCTAACTGTGCACGTGTGTGCTGTTGCTCAGGCTGATGCATCTGAGTGTGCTGCTCAGGAACAGCTTAGTTAAGGACTGGAGGACAGCTGGCACAGCACCCGGGAGGGCTCGGAGTAAGGTGCCCATTCTAGTAGCTGACTGAGAAGATGAGGTGCTTGGGAACGATGTCATTTCTGAATTGTTTTGCTTACATATCAGTGTTATGACAGATAATATTGCCCAACCAGACAAAGTGGTGAATATATTGGTAATCTGCAAAACAAAACTTTTTTTTTAAATTAATTTTAGTAAGAAGTCTGAGATTTATCTAAGTACTGCTAACTTCCTACTGGGTGACATACTTGGAGGATGAAGGCAGTGGAAAGGGGCACTGAGACTGAAGCTGGGCATAGGAAATGAGTGCAATTTGCACCTATATCCCAAAAAACTGGACTTGAAGACTAACACTTGTATTTAGGGCAATAGCAATAGTTGTGTGGTGAAAGTGTGGGTGCGAGTGACCTCCTTTGACTAACTTGAAGAGGGGAGGAGAAAAAGTCTTGTGACTCACTGAAGGAGTTGCACGTATCTGAGCTGCGTTCAAGTGCTGCAGGGTGTTACCAAATATTGGGAGTCTGTTCTCTGCTTGCAAGCTCATGTCAAAGAGGATGGACGAGGGCAGATAGGCGTGTGTGTGGGAGGAACTTGTCAATGCCTTGAGCTTGATTTACAAGAAATCCATGTACAGTTGTCATCCCTGGAGATGGTCAGATAATACTTTGTTATGGTTAGAGGAAACTGTGCTGGGTTTCCTTCTCCATGGCAAATGGAAGGATTGATCCCAGAGTTGTTATATAAAGCATCTATTATCCAGAAATTGTATGTGCTGTGAAGTAGAATCTGAGAGGTCATTTGGAAAGCTCTGCTTTCTTCATTCCAAGTTTTTGATCAAAACTCATGGTTTCCTGATGTTTTGGTTTCTGTATGCTCCTTCAGCTCCCATCTGGGGAAAGCAGTCCTTCCATTCCTTGTCCTTTTGGGTGAAAATTGAAGGCAGTCTGTATCTTCTATTTTTCCTTCTTGTTAAAAAACTCAACGCAGTGCTGCCTCCGTATCTGTCTTTCAGATGGGATGGCACCACGGTTCGATGTTTGCACGAGCGTTCATCATCCTTCAGTTTGCAGAAGCAATCGGAAGCAAATGATCCAGGTGAATGCAATTTCTCATATTTTGTGTCCTTTCCAGTTGTGCAGCTGGATCTCCTTCCCTGAGCTGCACTGACACGCGGTGAGGCAGCACACCTCACACAGCAGCCCCGTCAACTGGTGGTTGTGCTGCCTTTTGCCCAGCGTAGTTTGAGCACGGTTGCTCCTTCAGGTTTTGTTCCAGGACAAATGCACTGTAGGTACTTGAGAGAGGAAAGCATTTTCTCCTAAATTACTTTAGCAAATGGAAGCCCTTTTTTTTTTACTCAGGCTGAAGACTTTGTCTTGGCTGCAAGCCTGGGAGATTTAAACATTTGCTGTTCCTTTTATTGTTCAGACCTGCGCTGCATATTTTAAGGGAGCAAGCAGTCTGTCAAGTTATTAGAAATCATTACTTTGCTACGGAGTTATTGAATGGATGTGCAAACAGGTGTTTGTCAGGTTTTGCCTTCTGGACTGAATATTTTTGATGTTTCAGGAACTTTTATGTGCAGTCAACCATGGCACTTTGTACAGGAGAACGCTTGATTCAGATTATCCGAGCAATCAGGGAGCAGAGATGTGGCTCTGTGATTCATAATTGAAATTTAGCCTTTAGATTAACTTCATTAGTATGCTGTTGAACAAGGACCGGGTGTTAATAAATGAAAAATCCTTCTGGGTTTCAGCACTGAGTGCCACGGCAGGTCTTTGCAGTCCATGATGAATATTTTATTTTTGCTGTGACAGCATTATTTTAGATTTGAGCATGTTCGTTTAGGTTTTATTCATCAGAATTGCACAAATGTTTCTGTGAGAGATGGAGAAAGGTTTTTATCTCACATAAGGTGAAAACCAAATTTCTGGGAGAGCCACGTTTGTGAGCCATTCTCAGATCCGGAAAAGGAATTCTAGAGAACAGACTGAAGTTTCCCTTTCAAATGACACTTTAGAGTAGCGGTGAAACCAAACATTTCTTCAAGTCCTTTCTGGGGAAGTAGAAAGTTAACAATCATCTCCACTTTTGGATCTGGATTTGCAGTTCAGCAAAGTATCAGTGGCACTTGACTGCATTTGAATGTGCTGGGACTTGAGGTAACTGCTTCAAGCTCACTCCACTCCTGGCACCTAATGCTGTCTATCACGTATCTGTGTGCTGCTGCAGATGAGAATTCAGATTTCTGTAGTGGAAGTTTCTGGGTGCAAAATAAAGGTGAATGTGGTTGAACTTGCGGCACCTGTGCCATACCTGTTAGGAAGCTGTTACTGTTTCTACTTCTTAAGCTGTTTTCATATTTTTATGTCATGTTTTGCATTCTCTGTGTGGCTTTATGGAAGATTTGGATGGGTTCTCATTTGTCATTCAGCAATACTAAGAAAGCATATTCAAGGAAAAAAATACTGAGTTACTGGAATGGAAAAGAAGATAATAGGGATTTTTGGTTCCTTTCCATCCTCGGAGCTGCTCTTGATCTCCCTAAAGCTGGTATCAGAATGTGTTTTGAGTTATCTGTACATATGCTTTTCAGTGGAGAGTCGTGCACTTGATGTAATTCTGTGTATTTTGAGGTGGCACAGCATCTGCTTCTGCAGGAAAGGATTAAAATTCAGCTTTTTTCTCATTGCAGCCTTGAGAGAGAGGCTGAACAACAGAGCAGGTTGGTGTCGAGTTCTTAAAGGTTGGTAGCAGGTTTGAACTCGCAGAAGTCTTGTGCTGCATTAGAGGAGTTCAGCTCCGGGGAGCTTCGTGGTTTATGGCAACTGAGCAGCTTTGTTCTGTGACTGACAACGCTGCTGATGTCTGAGAGTTTGCGATGGAAATATGAAAAGCAGAAAGGGTTTGTTACAGCACAAGTGCTTGGTTCAAGTCCTTGAGTAATTGTGAAAAGTGTAGACTGTGATCTCTTGGCATATTTGAATGGGAATACGTATTTTTCTATTAGGCTTTTCCATGAAGGTTTGCAGTATGGCAGGAGGAGACTTAAAAATACTGGAAGTTATGCCTGAGAAAAATCAGTTTGTAGGAGGCAGTTCAAGATGAATGCAGTTCCAGAATTTCCATTATTTCTTTCTGTGGAAGACTGGTCCTAATCAGATGTAATGCACATCCCTACCACTCAGAAGAAGCTGCTGTCAGGAAAACTGGAATTAAGCTTCAGGGATTGGCTCTGGGGTGTAGGGGGAACTTGACAAGGAAGTCATTGCTAGATCCAGCTTCTCACAGCCACTTCGTGGAGGAAGTGAGGTATTTGGCTTCCAGATCCAGAAAACAGTGTCTAGAAGGATTGCAGACAAAAATCATTTTTAATCTTTCTTCTTTTTTCTTCTTCAAAATTTGGAATATTTGCTATGTTTTTGAGCCAGCACCCAGAGCATAAAGTTCTGCATTTAGTTTTAGTTTTTTTCTCTGTAAAAGTTTGGAATTTTCTGAGACAACTGTATATAGCGAGTAGAGAGAAATGGAAGGAAATTAGACAGCTATAGAGTTCAGGCAGCGTGTGGCTGCAGTCTGCACAAAATTTGAACAAGCTGCCTGCTTGCAGACCAACAAGTAACCTTGGGTTCCCTGGAACTTAGTCACATTCAGTAGATGCTACTGGAGCACTTTGTGAAGGCACTTGAGTAAAGGAAGATGAGAGCTTTGCCTCATCTAGCACCGTTTCCAGTAGGAAGATAATATGAGAGAGGTGCAAAAATATCCTGAAGAGTTTGGGGAAAAAGAAAGTCCTGTTTGATTTTCAAGAAACCACTGTTGATGCTGTTTTCCAGCAAGACGCAGGATACATGTACTAAATGCTCTGGGGATGCTCGGGAATCAAATGCGTTCTCCCAACATTTTGTTTTGTATAATAGAGAACCAGAATTTTTCAGCTCATCCTGATCCGTAGACTGTAGCAACCCCAAACCTTGGCAGCTGCAGCTGGGGAACACGTCCAGCTTTTGCACACCCTGAGACCTGCAGCCAAGCCAGAGCCCAAACTGCCAGGCTGCAGCTGCCCTTGCTCATTTCTTCATGTGTGTTTACAAAGATTCAGCTGGGAAGATTTCTCTCCCTCTTTTTCTACCTGATGTTCTAGAGCAGTTCTGAACGTAGTGGTGGTGAAGTGTTCCCTCTTCGTGCATTCCTGGTGCTTCCTGCAGTGTTAATTGGAAAGTTCTCATATGCTGGTGGTTATGGTTGGCCTCTCCTTTGAGGTCCATGTAGACAGATTAACCTTTTAATCAAAATCTAGCTTATTATCCAGGGCTTAGTGTGACTAAGATCTACCTTTATGAAAGCAAGCATTACTTTATTTCTTTGGAAATCTAAATGCATATCATTTCCTGCATTTAACTGACTGCTTAATTCCTGCATGCTTCAGTGAAAGCCAAGCCCTTTTTCTTCTATCTCTTTGATAGCTCACTGACTAAACCAGTGCAGATATCTCCTCTGCTGAGTCCTGTTTCACGCTCCATAGTAATGAGGCTACTAGAGAAAAGGTAGTTACATGTATGGAAAATGTACATTGTGTGATAATGGTTTTTGGCTGAGACTACAGCATCTGAACAGTTGCCTGACTTGGAGTGGTTGAGCTCAACCATAAATCTTCTAGGAATATTATAATGTACAGATATCATTATTCAAGCTGCAAGTGATAGTAGAGCTTAGTTTTTGTGAGATGAATGTGCAGGAAGTAAAACCATGAATGATAACCTCTTGATGCTTGAGCTAAAGACTCCTCTGTGCTTTCTGGGTTGTCTCACCCTCACTACCTCTTGTTATGATCACAACCAAAAGTGGAAATACCAAAGGGCAAAACACTGAAACCATCTGAAATCATTGAGAGGCTTCTCGTTGATTTAGGTGTGAACAAGAAAGCTAATGGGCTTGTGTTCAGCTTAAAGTAAATTTCCTGCTATAGAGGTGCTGTCTGGAAATAAACTATGTCAGATACCTTCCTGTTTCTTTAGTGACATAATACTGTAAAGTCTGGAAATCAATATAATTTGAAGGAATTTTAGGAAAAACAACAAACCTTGAATAGAATGTGTTTCTGGCTTTCAGTATTGTTATTTTGATTATCCAGATTTTTTTTTTTTTTTTTTTTTTTTTTTTTTTTTTTTTTCTTTAGTAGTTCATAGAATCACAGCCTTGGCTTACTTGTGAAAAACTTCTGGTTGGTTGTTTCTATTGAAAGAAAGCTTAATCTTTGGATTCACCGATCCTCTCTTCTAGTCACAGCTGCCACTTACTTCAAGTCAGTTCCGGCATGCTATAAATCAGAGCCTTCTGAGTGGTCAATCAGTGAGTGATTGCATTCTGCAGCACTGGAAGGCAATCTTTCCTGGTTTAAAATTGAAGTAAAGTGATCTGAAAGGACTGAGCACAGTGCTTGGAGCTTGTGAGCTCTGCAGCCAAGATTTCTGTCATGGGTTGCAGTGGGAGCCTGGGCAAGTAGTTGTATATTTACAGTGTAAAAATATAATTTCTGCTTGAGTCTCTGTCTTTTTTTTTTTTTTTTTTTTTTTTTCCCCCCTTCTTTTTCCTCCTTACTTTCCTCCTCCCCTTTTCTTTTTTTTTCTTTCACCATGTTAAAGTTGAGCTCTTTTGTGAATATACTCCTGTATGAAAGTTCCATGTTTTTCAACTCCCCTCTACCTGGCAGTTCTCAGAGGCAGAAAATCAAGGTCCTTGGTGCTTCTCTCAGATAGAGTTATCAATGCCAATGGATGTCTTTTAAAAAAAAAAAAAAAAAAAAAAAAAAGTTTGCATTTTCAAAAGCCTTTGACACCTCTGCAGAGAAATTGGAAATAAGTCCAAATGGACCTTTAAGATCTCTTCAAAAGTTTAATAGAGTATTGATTTTCTTTTAAAGTTATAGAAAGCCTTCAAGCTGTGCCATGTCTTGTTTCTGCCATAGCCCATAGTATGGAAACACTCAAATTCTTTGTGGCTCTGAGTAGCAAATAACAAGCGCGTTGTGCTGGAACCAGCACTGACTTCTCTGTGTTAATAGTAAAAAGCACTGGGAGGTGATGAAGTCCTCTGTGCCTCAGACTCTGGAAGAGTTGGCATTGCTCTCACATTGGAATTCCTGGATGTCAAAGGTAGCTCGTATATTTCGTGTAACCTTTCAGTAATTTTAGCACATGAGAAAGTGTTTGAGTGCGACGATACAAAACATTTTAGGCTTATTAAGAAAAAAATACTTTTAAAACATCCACTTTTAAAGTGGGACAAATTACATAATTATATATAATGGAACAAGTTTTAAGACTTTTGCAATTGTTTCAGAATTAAATATGCTTTAAAAATAACAAGAGATGAAATAATTTTCCGCATGGTAGATGAAACGAGGATACCTGATAGCAAATCAAAGGGAAGCAGGGATGGTCTTTTATCCCTTTGCCTGGTCGCTGGCTGTGGCTCTTTGGCTGTGGTGTTCTGCTCACTTTGGAATCACCTCAGTGAAGCTGTTGTTGCTATGAGGGCAATGTTTTTGCATGAGGAAACTGCTTTGTCTGACAAGGCTTGAAAGATCTTTCTTCAGTAGCAGTTCCAGTTTCAAAAATACAGCTAGTGTCATAGTGTGAGGAAGTAAGAAAATCGAAGAAGTACATTTGCTGACTGCATGCTGTAATTTTTTTTTCTTTATTTCTTACAGAATGACTCTGAAATCCTGTTGTGTTGAAACGACAACAAGGAAATTTTTCTGTTTTTCTAATGAGGAAAAAAAAGCAAAACATCCTGTCTGATTTGTGGAATGCACTTGAAGCAATTCGAGCCCAGGGATTCTTTGGGTAGTGAGCAGATCAGGATCCTGAGGCTGCTCTCAGTACTCAGCAGTGCCTCTAGCTCGGTTAGCTCTCTTCTGTCTCTATATTGTGTATTTGCTGAAAATAATTGTTAGAACACCCAATACAAAGCATTGCCAGCCCTGGATTCCATCAGTCAGTGAAAGAGGAGCTCAGCTTGTTCTGGAACTGACACAGCACTCACAGCCACACCTGGGTTGCTGCAGACAGGTGTACTTGGGGTTGGCACAGGCTACAACAGCTGAAGGTTTGTCCCCAAACTTAGTTTCTCTGCAGGTCTGCCTGCTCTAAATGTATGCATGTACATATATGCCATTATGTTTGAGCAGATATTTCATTAACACTTAAATACTTGAAGAAGCTAAATCAAATGAGCAGTGATAACATTGTATATGACTGAATTTACATATTTTGTTTAATAGATGCAAATATGTTATTGTGTTCAGTTTAATTTGCCATCATTTCCTCTGCTTTACTATTGTTTTGGGTACAGAGAGTTTAAAGCAAGACTGGGCTTCCTGCTAAGCTGAAGAACTGGTGTGTGACTTCTTGCGTGCTGAGTCTCATCTTGTAAGTTCTTATTCTTTCCCAGGGCTTTACTGCTGTTATGCAGGAGCCAGCTGGCTGCCTCCAGCTGATGGCTCCCCTCTACCTCCTCCTTTC
This sequence comes from Tetrao urogallus, assembly GCF_951394365.1. NCBI lineage: Eukaryota > Metazoa > Chordata > Aves > Galliformes > Phasianidae > Tetrao > Tetrao urogallus. The sequence goes on along the minus strand of NC_136821.1, from coordinate 5,935,815 downwards.
TGGGTGCTGCTCAGTACAACTCAGTTTGACCACCACAGTGTTGAAACAGCAGCAGACATAGGGATGAGAATGAACTGAAGCCAGCACCTGTAAAACAGCAAGTTAATAATATATTTATTAGGATGCTATATATAGGTACTTTGAAAGCAATATATAGTATTAAATAATGTATAATGTATTTACAGGAAAGAAATTTGAGCTCTGCAGAAGCGATTGCACGTACAACTACTTGGCAGCAAGAGAGTGGCATACTATGTTGTAGGTATAGGTAACATTAGTCTGTTTAAAAACCAAGTGGAAGATTGGTGTAAATATCCAGAATGAAATATATACCATCTGAATACTTAACGTGCTTTTGAAGTAGGTTATAAAGTCATTAAAAGGAATCTCTGAAGTATTTAGGAGAATGTAAAAGACTGTGTGACTTTGAACTTGAGAGTCTGAGCACTTTGGTACAAGATGTGTTTATAAGGCAGATGCAGTGTGTTGGCCTTCCTTTAGTAGAAAGAGCTGTGGTTGTACATTAAGAGCAATAAAGGACTCCGGAGACTAAATAATACTTCTGATGATATAGACTCACCAGTGTAGAAGATTGGGCTTCAAATCTGCTAAGGCAGGTGGTCACAGTCAGAAGCCAGAAATCCCTGTGTAAATGTTAACACTTATTAAAATCAGAGTTTTTCTTTTTGTAGTTTCAGCACGTTAAGGGGAGAAGGGGGAAGAAAAGGTTAATCAAATACCAGAATAAATAATATGTTGGTGTATAAGGCAATAATTCCTGTTCCTATTTTTACTCAAAGGTACTAAGCTAAAATTCTAAGTTTTCTAGCTCATGTGTGTAACACCTGTGCTTTGTTTATGAAGCAGCAGCAGAGGTCAGATGGAGTACTTTGACTCAGGAATTTGTCTCACACATGCACTCGTTTAGGGCAACAGTTGATGTGCTAGCATTTACTCAAAGATGCATCGTTCTCTGGGTCAGACTTAAGCTGTTTGCTTTAACAGAAAAGTATTTCAAGATTTTTATTGTTTGAAATAGCCTAGTAAGCAAAGAGGAACACGTATAAAGTAGCCAGGAGGAGCAGCTGGGTAAAAGGGAAGTTTGGGCTCAGCAGTCGTGTCCTGTGTATCCACTGGCCAAAGGTTGTGGGGCTGATCCCCTTGATGCTGTGAGACCTGCAGGAGAGGAGTGTGGGGGCTCATCCCTCACCTGGAACTTTGGGGAGAGCTGCAACCACTGTGGGTTCTTCTGGCCACAAGGTGCTGCTGCTATACCTGTTCTGCCTGGGCACTGCCAATGGTTGGTGCCAAGGAGAAAAAAACACAACAGTTGCTGGTGTGGACCTAGAGTTATTTTCAGCTTGTCCCTTGTCAAATCCTTTATTGCTCTGTCCTAGCTCCAGCCCAGTAACCTCCAACTGGAAGCCCTGCCTCAAAACAAACTGATGTTGGGGGTAGTGCCTTGCCTGGATTCGCTAATGTTATTTGATGTATCTTTATGTTGAAATGTCTGCTTTGATGTTGTGAAGGTTGAGTTCAGAGAAGGTGATCAGTCCTTGATCTGAAAAGGTGTTTTCAAAGTTCTTGGTAACTGTTTGGTGGTTCAGCTTGCAGTCATGTTCTGGCTGTAATTCCAGTTCCAATTAATGCATGCTGGTGGAAACATCACATGAATGTGTGGAAAAGTGAGCAAAAACTGCAAAAAGTGAGCGGACTGGGAGTTGGTAGTTTTTGTCAGTGCTGTGGAATTGCCAGGTCACAGCCTGAACCAATGATTGAGTACCAGGTGAAAGGGCTTACCGGGGAGCTCACGTGCAAACAATGCAGCTGAGTGACCAGAAGGGGTGGAATCATCCCTTCTCACCCTTATTTAAGGGTTAGCAGCTGGGGGAGCAGCATGTTTCTGGATAGCAGTTGCACTCCTTTGGAGCTGTTCCTGGTTGTTGGGTGAGCCAGTTTGCTTTTTCTTTTTCTTCTTCTTTTTTTTTTTTTTTTTGCTCTGTAGTGCCTGTATCCCATTCGTAGGCGCTGTCGTCAGTGCCACCCTTTTTTTGCCACACAGTAAGCTAAGAGACCTCAGATTGATCAAATTACACGTCTAAGATTTTTTCTTTTTCCACTTAGTCTTATTTAAATTATTGAAATACATGTGGGAAAATGAATATCTTATTTGCACATGACTTAAATAACTAGTTTGGAATTTTTTCCCTCCCAGTGTCTGTGGTTACTGTTGCAGAATTAAGGGTCGTGTTGCCTCTGGCAATATTCTTGAAACTTGTTTTTCTGAAGGTTTGGTGTACCCTTCCTCAGAACGCAGGGAGGTGCGGCAGCCCTGGCATGGCTTTGTGTTCTTTAACTCAGGGTGGAAATACAGTGGATTCCTGACTGCTTACTTTAGTTACATTGTTTTTGAAGGTTGCTTGCCCACTAGTAGGGAGTTCCAACACTTACTAGGAAAAGTATCTTTGAAGAATGATGATCTTAGAGGTCTTTTCCACCCTTTATGGTTCTATGTGTGGTGGAGCTGGAATTTGTTGCATCTTAGTACTGAACATCTTGGAGTGCAGGTGGGTGATGGCTGTAATTAAATTCAGTGACATACTGATTATGACAGTGATGATTGTAAGTGACTTCAGATTGATTAGAGATGGACTCTCAAAACTTAAGCTATTTCTTGGGGTTCTGGATGCAGAGAGGAACTCTGATTTGAAGTCTCACCTTCTGACCCCTTGCTTTTGTTTTTCTGTGTTTAGAAAGGAGGTGGAACCTGATTAGAAATCACTTTGTCTGCACAGGCACCGTGATGTGCAGGGGGAATGGTGAACAAATTCTGCTTCCTTATTTCTGCAGGGACCTGCAGGTTTGGCTGTTCTTATCTGGCCTTGTAGAATGGTGGACTCCAGTTCTCCAAAATAGTGTTACTGGTCGCAGGAATCTCAAAATGGTGATATGACCAAGTTTATGTGAAGATTCAGTTACTAAATACGTATTTGGGTTACTTTAAATAGTACATTTGATCACAAATGTTCCGTTACAAGACAAAGTTGCATCTTCAACATTGTTTTAATATTATTGCGTATTTGTTCCTGGATAGTTAAGTGTGTTTCCCTTAAATAATGATAAAAATGATCTGTCCTTGCATATAGAAATTGGACTGTAACGTGCAGCAGCCATTCATTAGATGTTAATTCCCTATAATATTGTCAACAACAGACTTCTAATAGCTGTAAGTACGTCTAGAACTGTGCCCATCTGCAGATATAGTGGGAAAGGTTGTTTTCAATTTCAAGAAAAGTGCTAAAGAATGCTATTTGTCCATAATTAAATATTGAGGATTTCTGTATTAAATATTTAATTGACCAGCTGTACTGCAGTCAAGTAGTGGGGAAATGGTAGAGCTCTGTGTTTGCACTTAACAGCTATTTCTGGGGCAACCAAGTGACCTGTTCCTAAATAATTGGAAGGAAGGAGATGCCCTGAAGGAAAATCTGTCTCTTACCCCAATGTTGGGCCTGAGGAATGGCACGTGGTCATCAAGTGGCTGCACCATGCATCGTGTGGCTCTTCTGAGCTGCAGACCTGCCTCTGACTTCTGTATCTTGGAAGCAGAAGTCCTGGAAGCCTGGAAAGGCTGTGAGGCATGTGCAGGGAGGCAGGAAACTGTCTGAACTGCTTTTGTTATGCAGGATGTCTGTGCCAAAATTGGCATTAAAACAATGCAAATTGAAAAAGATTGGGGTAGATAGAATTTTTTGTCAATTTTACAGACTTCTTTGAATCAGATAATTGCTAAGAGAAAGAAGAGTTGCTCTTTGTCAATGCGTGAAATGCTCCTTGTGCTTTGAAGATCAAATGTAAAGACAAAAGAGAGGCAGCAGGTTATGGTTATACTCAGATTCACGGGGTGATTGATGGTAAAAGACAGAGCTGGCCTTCTTGGTTGTCTTTTCTGACCACTCCAGATAGTTCAGTTGAACAGTGAAGGCAGAATTTGAGATACAGAAATACAGCAGTATCTGTGGAGGTGTTATGGGTCCACAACACATCAGAAGAAGAAAAAAATATGCTTGTGGTGTGAGACAGCACTGCATTAGTAGTTGGCCTAAGACCCAGGGTTTGTGTTGGCATTACTGAGGTACCTTGCTTAAACATCTCAGTCATGGGCACCTACCATTAACAGCAGAAATTTGTCTGTGAACTCCAGCGGTTGTTTTGAAGAAGCATTGAGAAATGTGTGTTGGGAACTCCTGCACAGTGTGTTCTTGCAGTTGTCACATCTTGCAGGGTGATGTGGTTCTGCTTTGTTTCCTCAGCCTCTGCCTCCGTCCCTGCATTGTGGAAGTAATGCAAAGGGGGAGATCAGGCGCAGGTCTCAAGATGAATGATGGTTTGGTATCACTTGACCTGACACGCACTGACCAAAGTTATTGTGACCTGAAAATTGAGAGGAGATTCAAAACACAAATGAGAGAAGTCCTGGAACGTATTTGATGTCCTTGTACCCACCTCTACGTCCACAGAACGTATGCAATTTGAATCTATGGATTTTGGAGTGTTTTGTTCTGTTAAAGCTAGGTCATGCTAATGCTGCATCTGACTCACTCATGTATCTGGGAAAATCAGATTACTGGATATGAGGAATGGAAAGCAAGAGCATCCTGATCAAAGCAAGCTGAGGATTTTGGCTTTTTCTGTAGCACATGGGGTTGTTCACTTCCTAGAATCAGTGGGGTGTTGGCCTGAGCAGAGGAGGCTCTGCCATCTGCTCTGTGTTTCAGTCCTGCTGCCCGCAGAGCACAGACCCACGAGAGCTGCTTGTGGGCAGTGCAGGCTGTTGTGTATGGGATGCAAAGGGAAGGAACTCTTTGATGTAGACACTGTGTTGAAATGTGCTGTGTTCCACCTCGTGTGGGAGCTGAGGCGAAGTGGGAAAGGTTACCACAGAGTTGAGTTTTTTGTTTTCATAACCGGTGGTGAAAGGTCACTTTGAAGGCATTTTGTATTGCAAACTGGGTTGCAGTTCTTCCTCTGAATTTACAATAGCTGTGCTGTGTATCCTTCCTGCAGCTCTCCAAATTACATAAATACATCCAGAGGGACAGAATCCATTGTATTGAATGCCAAAAGCTCTTACATAATATTTTTAAATGCTTGTGATGGAATTTTGGATAATTCATCAGTGAGGAGCTGGCAGGATGAATGCAGGGCTTGGCTTATGATGAGGAATAGTGGGCTCCACATCAGCTCTTGGCTTCATTTAGATCTGAGATTGGATTAAAACTCTAGGATTCAGTTCTTTGCACACGGAGCTGCAGTGAGGTGTATCTCTCACACTTTTGATGTAAAATGTATGTGAGAAAGGTAACCTTCGTAATCGGTGAGAACATCAAGTTGCTGGATTAAGTAAACCATTGCAGTTGGGTTTAATGACAGTGGTGGATGAGCTCTGCAGCTCCCCTGTGCATAGGACAAGACTGTTCCGAATTGGGAGAGCTGCTTTAATTTGGCTGAAGTGTCGGGAAGGAAGCCTTATAAGCAACTTTTACTGTATTATGCAATGGAATGAGGCTCTTACAGAATTACCTACGTTTTCATTAATAATACACAATTCCTGGCTTTTCTGTTCCTTCAGGTGATTAACCAAAGACTTTTGTCAGCAATTTCTCTGTTTTTGAGGGGTGCGCTGGGATATCTCCCTTTTGGTGGAGGCAGTGCAGGGGTAAACCCTCAGTGCTGATCTGCCTTGTTCTCAGGAGAGGGGAGCATTGATCTCTCATCATTTGAATATAGATCCAGGGCTGGGGCTGCTGGGATTTTCTGGCTTCTAGGTTTTTGTTTGAAACAACAGCAAAAGTTAGATGACAAAACCTGAGCTGAGGTGCTGTCCATCTCCAAAGGGATTTTTTTTTTTGGTGTGGCTTAGTGTCGTCATCTTAACAATGGCTGCGAGTAGCTAAAACTAATGTGCGTGCAAGCTATCCAGGAAGGGTCTTCTGTAAGACGCATGTGGTGTGTTGTGGGCTACATCCTGCTGTTCTTGGCTTATCTGCAGTGAGGGTTTTTGCTTCAACATAAACACTTCTGCCCTGGGTCTGAGATCTGTCAGTGCAGACCGCGTAGATGCACTCATGGCTGCTTCCATCCAGAGCAGAGCTGTGCTCCAACCACCGCACCAAAGACAACATTAAAAAATGTCATATTTTTGGAATGTGTTTTTTTCTGTGGAGTTGTTCCTATGCTACTTTATAATTTTCTTTGCAAGCAGTATGGAGAAAATCAGATGGGTGAGTGATAACTTCAGCTGAAGACGCTGAACAGGGCAATTGCTGCTGACAGCAGAACAAAGCAATCAGAAGTGTACCCAATGCTTTAACATTCCAGTGCAACTTATATATTTAAATAGACAAAAAAAAGCGCCATGTAATCAGAGGGATTTAAAGGAATAATATTCCTTGCAACTACTGCTTATTCAGGTGTTGCTCAATACATAATCAGTTGGCACATTGTTTTCTCCATTGCCATGTGCTTATTACATTGTGCAGTCAGCTTTGACTTAAAAGATAAGCAAGTTAAATCTGATGTTAAGCCTTTGTGATGTTTTGCTAAATAAAATGCTCAATCCAGGGTCATAAAGGCAGGAAGTTAAGTTCAGTGTGGTTGTGAGACTTGAAATAACGTGTGGGTTCAAGTGTGAGTTACAAGCAGTTGTACCTTTGTGCTCATTTGTAATAGAGAAAAGAACTTTAAAGCAGGGGAAAAAATTCCTGATTTGGTGTGTTTTGTTTTGTTTTTTTTTCTAATATGAATTGAAACTTTTACTTGAACACTGACATTCCTAAAGCATTTCTGCTAGGCTTGGAGCCAGTCCTCTGCTTGTGTATGTGGGCAGACCTGTCCTCACTGTCCCTAGATGCTCACTGTATATTTGGGTTTGATGGCTGTGATACAAAAAGGCAGAGAACAGGGACGGTTAATTATCTCACCTCCTTGCCTTGCTGCTTGTTCTGAGGTGTTTGGGGCAAGTGGTTTTTCATCTTGTGTCTCTGGTGGTGCCTGTGGTGCAGTTTATAGCTGGGAAGCTTCTCCAGAGCACCCAGATGGATGGGTCTGCTGCTGTCCTGCTGCAGAAGCACAGCGGTGTCCCCCCAAAAAACAGAGTTCTGGATGCTCTCTGGGTTTCCCTCTCAAGTGACTTTCCTGAGATGCTCAAAAGAGAATTGGGTGTTTATGCATGGACGAGGAGAAGTGTAATGAAGAGGAAAACTACAGTCTTTACTCATTTTAGGCTTTCTAATGCTTTTCAAATAAATCCAGAGATAAGTTGCAATACAAAGCGTGTCCCTATTCTTATGCACTTTTCAGTACTTCGATGTAGGACTTGCACACAAATAAACCCTCCAAAAACCAAGCCCAGAAGCAAGCTTTGAAGAATGATAATGGGAAAACCTTAGAAAGCTGCATATGTGAGGCCTTACAGAGAGAACTTTTTGAAAAATGTGGGACTCCAGGGCTACAGTGCTATGAAGCGAGGCACTGCTTTAATATTAATTGTTAAGGTATTGAGAAATGGAGAGAAATTTGACCAGAAAGCAGGGATTTGGCTTGGCAATCTTTAAAAATAAACAAATATATGTTGGACAAATGTTAGCAGGACTGAAGATGATGTTCTCTTGACTGTGCACGCTGTGTGCACGTAGTTTGTTTCCCTGACCAGGGACAGTGCCTAGGCACGTGTTATGTAGCATTATATTCATAATCTATGCAAGGGGACTTGAAATAGTCTCATTTGTTTTCCTCTGTTATTGGAGCAGATTTGGCTGGCAATGAAGAAGCTGTAACCAGTGAGAGATTCTGTTATTCCAGCTTTCATTTTCCTTCTGTAAAGAGCAGTGAGCAGTTAAGACAAACTTGCAGGCTGTTGGGATATGATGGGGCACACATGCTGAGGATGCTCGCTGGACTCCCAGTGGTCTGCCCATGAGATGATATAGATGCAGAGAAAGATGGTGACAAACAGCTGATCTCTTTCCAAGTGGGCTGCAGAGGAGCTGAGTCAGAAGCCATCGGGCAGTTTGGCAGCAGTGCTGTGTTATTCAGTGGGGGTTATTTTCTCCTTCTCAGTAGCGTGGTGATTGTGGGTAGCAATGCCATTTCTCTAGGTGAAGTCTGAGAGTTGTGGGCTACAACTCACAAAGTGGTGATTCGTGAGCCTGGAGAGAAAATGCAACTCCGAAACTTTTCTGAATGGAATCCGTGGAATATTTTGGCAACTATAAATGTGGAGACCAGAAATGTTTGTGTTGCACACGTTGCGTGGCTTCTCACCTTGTTTACACTAGAGTAAATCTGAATGAGCTCTGATGTAAATTTGATTAAAAGTCACCCTTGGGACCTAATTAGGCAGTGATATAATTAGTGGAATAGGTCAAATAGCAGTGGATTTCTGGGGTATGAATGGATGTTAATATGCTCATGTTTTCATAGATAGATGAATTGTAATTGCCCTCACTGCTCACTGTCAGAGCAGTTGCTTGGAGCCCAGGACCAGGAGCCTGCTCAGTGCCTTGTGGCTGTGCTCCCATCAGCATTGAACAGCCCTTTCTGCAGGCTGCAGTTCTGTGTGTTGCTGGCCACTTCCAACCCTCAGCACTGAGCATCATCAATTGTAAATTTGCAAGTGATACTAAGTTAGGAGGAAGAATATGTGGAAGGATCTGGGTAGGGTGGATCAATGGGCAGAGACCAGTTGTGCCAACTTTAAGTAGACGTGATAGATTGTTGGACTTGTGAAAGACCACTAAGATTGCCAGCCTTAATGATTCTGTGACTTACCCTGCCTTTAAGCCAAAAGCACGTTTTTGTTTTGTTGACCAAACATTGTACTGACAGGCTTCAGGCTCCCAGCTGTACCAAATACGGTCATTTTCCTACTGATAAAACGTTGTACCTGCTCAATAGGATGCTACATTTGCAAAGCCTAATGCGCTGTCTCCTGTCTTGCTCCAGATAGCTGAAGGTGGCTGCGGGAAGTTTTAATATGTTGTTCCTTCTGCAGAAGCATCCATCAGGGAAACAGAAATGGGGAAGGTGATAAGATCAGCGCCAGCCCCATTTCATATGCAGTGCTGCAGACACAGGCTACACCCTTGGCAAAGCACCTCATTAACTTGCCACGTAGTTGGTGGTGGGCACACAGACCTGGCAAACATATAATTACTGTGCTAACGGGGGAGCTGCCACTTGCTAGTGCTGCTGAGATATGTATGTATGTATCTACCTCAGCTGCTTTTATATTCTGCTAAATATTAAAGGTTGTTTCTTTATAACTAAGGGCTCTGTTGAAGTAATAGGGAACTTGCATTTTATTTTCTGTTTGATTGAATCCTGAATTCGGTGCTGAAAGCAAGAGACAAATTCATATTAACAAACCTAACCCTTTCCATCAAGGAAATTTGATTATAACTAAAACCCAAATGTTTTCTCCTTCTATATCTATTTGATTGTCTTTTAATGTTAAAAAACATCAAGTTATTTTTGAAAACTGATGTAAAAAGAAAGTCATGAACCTTTAAAAGTATTTTTATTCACTTTCACAATTTATGATTATTGGAAGGAAATGTGATTTGTGTGGCTTGAATTAAGGGATGACATCCTATGGTTACCAATGTTCTGAAGAATTTGCAGCTGTTTGGTTCATTGTTCTTCTGCTGACGACTGCAATGAGATCTATCCACAAGGCAGTGGTGTTTCTTCTTGGGCCAGGTGATGTGATTCGTTTGCTGGGACCTGAGGCCTCTGCTTGCAAGGCAGGGAAGGGAATTGTGAGCAGAGGTTTGGTCTTTGGAGGTGACTTCATGTATTTATATACATCATTTACATCATTGAACAACCTTGCATGCTTTGTTTTTTTTTTTTTTGGTTTTTTTTTTGGGTTTTTTTTTGTTTTTTTTTTTTGTTGTTGTTGTTTTTTTTTTTTTTTTTTTAAAAAAAAAAAGGTCCATGCAATGGAAAAATAATATGATAGATGATCAAATCAGAGCAAAGCCTTATGATTAACTTTTGCTGGTTTACTTGCATTTAAGGTTCTTGCTTCGATTACCTGTTTTGGAGGTTTTTGTGATTGATCAGTTTCCTTTATTTTGATTAAGAGAGTAATTGAAGCAAATCCCTGCCATACAAGATACCAAGATCAAATGCAGATCATATTTAAAAGGATTTATAATGAACTGTTCTAAAAACTTCTACTGGTTTTCTCTGGTGCATTCAAATGCATTTTTTAAAAGCTGCTGATGTAAAGCTCAGATTATATATTAAGAACTTAAAGGGTCTTTTCAGTATGAATTTGGGGCAATTCTGTATGTGAGATAACATTGCAGATCTTTAGGAGGTGAAATGCCGAAAGTGTGTCCCTCCATAACCTCTCATTCCTGTGGGTGGCTTTGTAGGACAGGAGCCTTGCCCTTTAAAAACCTCCCAATGAGTAGGGCACTGGTGCAGTGTTACTATGTGGTATAGACCCTTTCTTCACTCCCAAATATTGGGAGGTTGCATGTGAAATTTTCTAGAAGCTCGTTGCTCAGAATGACTTGATGCTGTCTCTGCTTTGAAATGTTTTAACGAGACGTGGTTTAACCCAAAGGGAATGGATAAATTCCAGTAGCTGGACTGCAGTACTGTTTTTGCCTTCTGCAGTCTGTTGAATCTAGTTGGTACTGAGCATACACACCTGATTAACTAGTCGTTATGCAGGACATCCCCTGCTCTTACTGCACACTTCTGCTCTAGCTCTAAAATAGTGATGTCTGTATTAACAGAAATACTGTACTGCACTATGAGAAATCTGTTGAAATAGAGAACCATAAAGCTTGAAAAAGTTAATCATGTGAAAGTCTGTGTATACGTGTAAGGTTACTCTTCCATGTCAGGGTTGGTGGCACTGTCAGCCAGTAGCCTGGTAGCCCAGGCCTTCTTAGGAAGTCAGTGAGGAAACTGGTTAGGAAGAGTGTAGGAAATATCAAGTGAGGTATAATGCATAGCACAGGGTACTTTCTGAGCTTAAATTTATGTTCTACCAAATCTGCATGTTACAAAATGCCACTGTGTAGGGTGGTTATTACAGTGCTGTATTGTAATGTAAATAATGTGGTTTCTGTTTTGTAACCACTAGAAAATGCTGTTTGGAGTAGAGCAAACAACAGACAGAAGTAAAGGGCAAAAGGTGAATGTTACACAGCCGTTGCTGAGCGGATACTCATCAACAATCAGTCAGCTTATCTTTTATAGACAGCACAAATGTAGGTATCTATACTTCTACCTAATCAATTTTTACGTGATTTCTTCAGAATTGTGCTGCACTCTCTTGGCATTGATGAGTGGGAAAGCCAGAGGAAGATGAGTGTAAAATGTTTTGCCTGTGTACTGAAATGCCTATCGGAAAGTTTTGGGTTTTGGATTGCTTGAGCTGCTATCAGATTAATTTAAAAACAGTTGTCTTTCTTGAGGGAAAAACATCTACTTGTGGCTTACGAGGGGGGAGAAAATACAGCCTTCTTCCAAGTCCTCCTCCTTTCTATCCTGGAGTGGAGATGTCATGTATGGTTGAGCATGTTGCTGAGGTACACTGAATTTTACAGTCTCACAGACGTGCTCCTATGAGCTCAAGAAAGCAAAGGCTGTTTTAGGGACCCAAGTAGTGAAGTACTGCAGGTGACATCTCCCAGAAAAGTGCTGCCCAAGCCATGGCAGGGAAGGGAATGGTGACTGCTAGAGCTGCACTTTGGGAAGCAAATCTGCCAGAAATAGGGAGCATGGAAGTACCAAGTTCTGGTTATCAGTGGGGGCAGGGGTAGTCATTAAAAAGCTCAGAATGGTAAAAGGTGAGAATGTGAACACTTCATACTGTCTGAAATGTTCAGTGATGCTGCAGAGGCTGTCAGTGCTTTTGCAGATGTTAGATAATACAGGTGAGGTAATTCTGAGAGTCCCATCAGTGACATGGAGGTACTGATACCCTTCAGCAAACTAGGTGTGAGAAGGCTGGGAAGGATTTGCACCTGAGACAGCTTCATCTGGTTGTGCTGTATGTAAACAGAGAAAAAATGTGTCAGAACTCTAGGCTGTGTGGCCAACATTGTAACATCCAGAAGTAAGCCAGGGCTTTAGAGATGAGCTTAAGGGCTTTGCAGAGAAGTGTGGGTTTGGACATGACATTGGCAGTCACCATTATCTTTAATCCAATAAACTGATGAAAAAGGTGTGAAAATAAAATTAAAACAAACAAAGAAAAAGGCCCAGTGAGAAAACTTCAGAATTAGGTTCTGTTCAGTACTGTTACTTTACAGCGATGCCAGTGAAGCACAGATTGTCAGCTGCTGGCGTTTGTTTCAGCAGAAAGCTGAAAGAAGAACCTTTATGCTGTCTGATATTGATGCTGGAGTCTTTGGGGATTACGGATGTATAGAGAGACACAAGGCAAAACAGTGAGAGAGTCGATATGATTTGGGGCTCCAGAAGTTGCTTCTGCCGTATGGAAATGATGCTGTGTGTCTCTTGCAAGAAAGAGGTAACTTCAAGGTCACAGGAGATTGCTGCTCCATGCTGTGGAATAATAGGTGATAACACAGGTGGATTGCTATAGTGCAGGTGATGAGTCTTGATGTGTCATAAGCTCTCCATGACTGTGGTAGCTTGAAATGAAAGATGTTATGGTTTCAGGACACAGCACAACCTAGACAAATGAATTTGTTTTCCAGTGATACTTGGAACAGACTTATGTCCATCTCAGCAGCCTAAGTCATCTCAAGGACTAGCTGAATACTGCTGTCAAACTCACTTCATAGTTTGACCGTGTCAATTTGGGTGCTTTGCTTTGCTTAGGGAAAGGCAGGAGGGCAGGTGGATGACTCCTGAGGACAGGGCGAGCTTGGTGGGGCTTCCTCAGGACATCTGAAAGATGTTAACAGAGACTGAACACAGAATAAATTGAGGCTTCTGCAAGAATATTAAGCACTGCATAAAAAGCTTCTGAATCCTTTTCCAGATTTGTCTTGTGATTCTTTGCTCCGTGCAGAAAATATATGGCCAGAAATGCTGATATCAAGTGAATCATCTGTGTTGTTATATCGTAGATAATGTTTTTGAGAAGCTAAAACAAGCAATACACTGGGAGTCTAGTAAAACGTATGTATCATGAAAATGATACATGATTGCTGTTAAACTTTATAAATCTTTTATAGCGTGGTAAATGCGCTAAAACCAGCTAGGCTGGAAAAAGTATGCAAATTAGGAACGAAATGGAAATTGAGAAGGCTAACGGAAAGGAGAGATATCTGCATTTGCAAGAGTACACGAGAAGAGGATGTTCCTTGCATTACATCTGCCTCTGCGTAATCCAGCTCTGAGAACTGAGGAGGCACAGCTGGTTGGGGCTTAGCAGCAGCAAATTCAGGTGAGGACTTGGAGCCTTTCCTCGGGAGGGAAACGCAGCGGAGAATTCTTGGAAGCTGCTCCACTCCCTGTGAAGGCTGCTGTCTGCCTTGCCAGTGCTCTCTGGTGGTCTGCTCTCTGCTCAGTCTTGGTGTGTGGTGTGAGAGGACTGGTTAGGTAATGTAATATTACGGGACAGAAGTTCTGTCAGTTCATCTTCATAGCTGGTAGTATGGAGGTGCTCTGAGAGACATCAGCAGCTACAAGCAGAATGAGATTTCAAATACGCTTTCATACTTCTCCCTTCCAATTTGGTCATTGCATCCATAACCTCTTACAGAGTCAACTTGATGTTTCTTTCCCTGTCTGAGGCTGGCAGTAGAGTGGTGATGGGCTGGTGCTGCAGCAGGGGATGTTTGTTTGGGAAGCGGTATCTTTTTTCACAGAGGATCACAGCTCTCAACATGCTTAAGGGCTCTTGTGGAATAGATCTTGGGGAGATGGCTGAGTCTGCGGGGCGCCTGCTCTGAACACATGCGACACCCCTTCAATAACTGTGTGGGGAGCTGGTGGGGATATGGCCAATAGCCTGCATGTCAGGAGTAACTTTGGAAAGAGTTTCTAGTTTTTTCAGTGCATGTCACTGGCAAATTAACCAAATTGATGTGTTCATTAGGCTTTGAGAGTTGTGAAGGTGCCCATCCACTGCTGGAAATGCCTGGGAGATCGAGTGTAGTTCTCAGCTGTTGATATTGGGTTGTGAGCTTTTGCATCCCCAGAAGAGCCTGATTTGAAGTGAGGGGAGGCAGGTCAAGGGCAGCGTGCTCTGGTGTGATGCCTGTAAACATGTGGTTGATGGTTACTCATCTAGGACTGTCAGTACTGGCATTTAACTGGGCAGGAACCTTAATCCAACATAAATTGTTATGAGCCTTTCAATTCCCACAAATTAAGGCTTCAGCTGAAAGTTTCTTTCAAAGTACAGGAAGATTTTTCTAGCACTACGATTTGTGATGTTTATTTGTCTACCCTTCTGATTCAATTTTCTGTGTGCTGCTTGACTGCTGTGAGGAGAAAAGCCAAATGGACGGAGGTTTTTGTGCAGCTTTGTATGTGAGCACACTGCCTGCAGGCCTGGGGCTCACAGCGAGGGAATGGGGTGCAACATGCAGCTGCTGGACTGTGTACATTTTTGAGCCCCTACAGTATGTGTGGGATGTCAGAGCCTTGGGCTGTGCTGAGCAGTGCTTTGCTGCAAGTGGGTCCTCATTGCATCAGTTCTTTGCTTGGATTTGGTGCTGGCTGATTTAATCTTAAAAACATCCGTCAATTTCTCACTTATCTTACAATTTAAAGTAGGAAGATATATTGAAGTGCTTTTAATTTTCTGTTGGGATTCTGAGCCCCTTAGGATGCATTGAGGATATTGTTTGCAAATTTTATGATGCAGCCGTGAAAGACAGAAAACTTCCTTTTCTGAAATAAAGGAGATTCTCATTCAGCAGCGTGATGTGTAGATCTGGTCCTTAAGGAAAAGAAACACAATAGTGGAGGACTGTAAGAGCAATATTTATGGAGGTATTTTTTCCCCTATTATAGCTAGGGTGCTTATTTTTAGATGGAGACCTGATACTATGCCAGTCCCAGACAATCAATTTCATCTCAAATAATATAGAATGTGCTGTCAAATTATATATGGTAATTGATTATGAGCTTGTATGTAATGTATTATTACATCTTATTTTTAGCCTGGTTTGTTAGTGCCTCTTAGCCTGCTGCAGTCTAAACCAAATTTCATAGAGAGGTAGATGTCTCAAAGGCAATTATGTTTCTATACACATAATGAAAGCTGGTCGCTGCCTGAAGTAGACAGTCAAAATTAATGCTTCTGTTGATGGAAAGGCTGCAGCATGTGTGGTGAGCATCATGTCGCTTTGGGATGATAATGCATGTGTGTGGTTTGGGGCCTCTTCACGACTGCTGACTGGGGCTACAGGCTGAAGTTAGAGGTGCTATAGGGTGTACAAAAGGGTGAGGAGGTGTGAAGAGGAGTTGGGGATGTGGATGAGACAGTGAGGCAGCTGAGGTTGTGTAGGAAGCTTGAAGAAAGAGTGTGGGCATCTGTGGTACATCCATACATAACCATGCTTTGGTACGCCTATGGGATGATGATTTAATAAGATGAAACAGTGAAGGAAATGTGCAGAAAGTGCTTTCTTTTTTCCTGATGCAATTATAATATTTTAATTTCTTTTGAAATGAGACTGTAACTTCTAGCGAGGAGAATAGGTAGGTGCTGTCTAGATTTCACTTACTGTGTTTTACATTAGAAGCCAACATAAGATGCTTAAAAGGCTGCACTTCTGCTGGAGACAATGAAAGATAGAGGAATCGTGCCAAGCAATGTCTTGATTCAAGAGTAGGCAGTGTGCAGGGACGAGGTGCCTCATACGTTGCCATTTTCTCTTGTATGATGCTTGATTTCCTGTGAGCACAGGAATTTGCTGTGATTCAGAGTAGAGTCTAAAAATATAAATGGCCGTTCATGATATGGGCTATGGTTCATTTTCCAGTTATTTTCCTTGGAATGATAAACAGCTAAGCTAGAACTGCGCATAACCACCTTTCAGCAGTGTGTTAAGAGGCACATGCAGGCTGACTAAATATAGCTTTAAACAGGCTCAAGTTTGGGGTCTCTATCATACAGTTTGGTTTGTGCGTGACTGCTCTTTGCAGCTGTGTTTCTCTGGAAAGCCTTCATTTTCCTGATGTTCTTGAACTATTTCAGAATCAGAAGAAAATTGCACTTCGAGTTTTGAGGATTTAATGTTGGATTTTTTTCTTTCTTTTCACTTTGGTTCAAAATATGATTTTCTTTCTTTCCTGTGGTATTTCTAAGAGGCTATGGTAGATGAAACGTTACTGATGAACGCAGTTAATAAGTACATTAATGAGTGCATTTTATGTATAGGACTGCTTATCTGCATGCATTAAATGTTCTGGGATTTAATCCAGAAATGTGGTTTTCCTTCTGGAAATGAAGTAAAAAGAGTGTTAACCGAGTAATTTGTGTTTGACGTGCATTAAATTACAAACAAGTTTCGTTTGAGTTCAGTGCCAACAGGATCAGGTCTGGCACTGCAGTAGCTTGTATCACATGAGGTAACTTTCCCTTATACAGCATTTGTTAAGCAGTCCTTTTATTTCAGATAAAGATTTAGGGAGAGCTTTTGGTCTCGTGATTTTTCTTTTTCTTTTTTCTTTTTTTTTTGAAGAAATTGAAAATTATATCATGAAAAATTCATATATACTTCACTAATTAAGAAGTGTAAGCATCAGAGTTGATCTAGACAGAATTTCTTACCGTTTCTCTGCACTAACATTACATCCTCTGGTATAGCTTCCAGAACTGATCCGTTCAGAAGGAATCTGCTTCTTTACAGAGGCTTAGTTCCTTGCATGAGCTGTCTTTAACATTTCTAATCTATCTTAATGTTTCCGTTATTCTCTAGCACAGCATAATAGCTTTTATTAAGATACAAGGTTAATTTTAATCCTCAAATAACATTGACGTGTTAGGATTATATATATGTGTGTGTAGCCTTTTTATTTTCGGTATGTCTGGAAATTGCAGCAAGCCTAATGGACACTTATTTTGCACAGACTGCTATTTTAGCCCCCTCAGGCAATTGGAAGAGAATTTGCAATAGTATATGGAACGTGAATAATTTCGGATACGTTCCTTTTTCATTTCTTGCAGCTACCAGTGCAAGAGGCTGGTTTTTGGAGGTTCTCATTCCCGGCTTTCTGCAATCCTGACCCATTTACGCCGTTCTGAAAGGAGCACCTGAAATCATGCCTCACATCTGAAAGTATTGCTGAATGAGTGATTTGTTTTAGTGATTTTTTTTTTTTTTTTTTTGGACTGAGTCCTTGCCAACGTCTTTTTTTTTTTTTCATATCATAGTTTAATTTATAAATTGATGCTGTAAATGATGGTTTGCTACGGGAAGAACTTATTTTAAAATGTGGTTTTTGACTCTTGACACTTTCAAATAAGCATCACATCTGTATTTAAAATACATACTGTAGGTGAAGTAGAAGTTATAGCAGATACTTCAGGAGGATTGTTTGACCTGCTTAATGCCAGTCTTTAATAGAGAATAAATTTGAAAAGCTTGCATGAAAACAATTATCTACTAATCTGCTCAGAAGTTAGTAAGACAAAAAGGGATTATGGATTTGCAGAAACTTCTCTGTACTGAAAGGGAAAGCAGCTTCTGGTAGGGTTGTTTGGATGATGTCAGGGTATGGGCTTGGTAGGCATGCTCCATCACAGCACCCTGTGTGGAAGTGTCTGTGTGGAAGCAGAAAGGAATTATCTTGCTGTACTGTTCATTCCTGATGAATCAGTGCTCGCAGAATGATACATTTATTTTTAGCTGAGAGCAACTCCTGAATCCTCTCTGGTGAGAAAAGGTACGTGAGAGTGAAAGCTGGCAGCTTGTGGGAAGGGAAAATAGGGAAGGTTGGTATTCTGACTTATTTCCCTCTACAAGCTGTTTTGCATTGACAAACAATGCAATTTAATACAACAAATATGTAAAGAGGAAAAAAATAGCAGACTGTTCATCTGGTGTTCCGGTGTGTGTCATGTGAGTGTGTGAAGCATCCATTGAAATGCCACTGAAACTGAAGCCTTTGAGTGTTGTGTACTAGTCTCTGATAACATTCAAGTGCACCGTTGAGTGGTGGAGCACTCATGGTACGCACAGCATACATTTGGGCACTAAAATAATTAAGCAGGTGCATTTGCTGGAGCATTTACATTGCTGTTCACCTGGCACTTGAGAGGACTCGTGGGGTTTCCTCTTGAAATAGGCAGGAAAGTTGGAGACCTGTCCCCTGCTCCAGAGCTTTTCCCTTGTCTGCAGCTGGGGGGGATCTTGTAGCTCCTGGGGTGCAGGGTGGGCTCTGCTGCTTTGCCCTGTGGACACCAGTGCTGTGTTAGGGCACAGCAGCTCTTCTGTTGTGTTACTGAAACAGGTATTTCTTGTAGCCCGAGGCACCACTTCAGCAACTTCTAATTATTCTTTCTCCTTCTTGTTTAACTAGGGGCTTTCTGTCCATAATTGGATGTGATTCCCTATTACATGGGCTCTCCATGGTGAGCTTCATGGGTAGGCACTTTCTTTAAATAATTGACTGTCTTCTTTAGTTGTGGCAGGTCTCTGTGCACATTTCATCTTACCTTTACCTTCTTTGTGGCTGTGCAGTAATTTGGGTCTCATAGCCTTTCCCAGTGCACCAGTTTGCAGTGGGGATTGTTTAGAAAAGTAACTGGCTCAGTGCTTTGCTGCTTTGATTACCTGGAAGTCAAATTGCTATTAGAATGAGACTGTCACAGGCTAGTTCTGATGCTGGTGCAAGTTTTATGAAGAGAAGCAGTCATTTCTTAGAAGTGTTGTGCAAATCTCTGATAGTAATTGGCCTAAGCCAGAAATAGTCAAACTCCTTTCGTTCTTTTTCCTTAGTAGAAGTGTTTCTGTAATGTTCACTCATGGCTTAAATGATTTTTCCCAGTGTGTCAATCTTAGTGCTAGCAAGAGAAAGATATCTGAGTTAGTTGTCAGCTCCTTCTGCCCCGTGACGCCAGCTTGGCCTCTCTGGGGTGTGTGCCATTGGCTCCTTGCTCCTGGCTGTCACCTCTTCCATGGGATCCAATGGCTGTTCTGTGTTGGAATGCTGGCAAATACTTCAGCGAGCGCTGAAAGCAGAGATTAGAGTTTGGAGGGTTCTTGTGGCCTACGCAAGGTGATCTTCTAAGGTGGTCCTGGCAAAGGAACCTACAGCTTATGATTCAGTGCAGTTATGAACCTGCCTTTTCTATCTGTACTTGCAGTGTGCTCATCTGAAGATAGGTTATGTGCTGCTACTTCAGCACAGCGTTTTATCTGCTGCAGATGTGTGCACATCACAGTGCTCTGTCTGAAGGATGAATTGTGTGTGCAGGTGCCACTGGTGCCCCGGCACCAGCTAGATCAGTCGGATGTGTCCTCAGCCCACAGACTTGGCATTGCCTTACATCCCTAACAGAACAGTTATAGAGACATTCTTAAAGCACTTCAAGCTCTTCTTGAGCACGTTCCAGAAGACTAAAAATATGTAGCTTGTGATATTACCTCTATCTATTTTGTGTGAGAAAACACGTGGCTGTGTTTTTCTGCTAAATGTTGCATATTGTGTGAGTTTTCTTGTGTCTGTTCTTATTAGCTATTCTAAAATGCAAGTGTGCAATTGATTCTTAAGTCTCAGATGCTGCTGAAAACATCTATTAGGTGTAGATTTATATAGGTAAATGTTCATCACTAGTTGCAGCATATAGAAGTACAGTGGAACACTGTTTTTACATGTTGTACATCTAACACAGCTTTTTGCTCCTCTTCATGCCTGTACTTTCATGTCTTGTGATTTGGAGAGTTTGGGATTAAAATGAAGGAAGAATTAAGTACAACATAATCCATTTACACCTACTTCCACAGTCCTTTATTACGGTGGCTAATTTGTATGTGGGTAGGTTTTATCAGTGAGCATCTTTCCTTTGGGATGGATGTTGATGATAACTTTTAATGCTGCTTCAAAGCTTAGTCAGTGTATGCAATGCTTTGGTAGATTAGTTGCACAGATGCAAAGAGCTATTGCATTTAAAAAATTTTTTTAGAATGCTTGTTACAAAACTGATTGTAATGATCATTGAGGTGTTTAACCTTAAGTATTGCAGCTGGAAGCAGGCAAACTGGAAAATTGCTTGGAAGTTATTGGTAAGAAAAAAGGTTGGAGAACTGAGTCGTCTTTCTGTTTGCAGTTTGTATTATGTTTGTCTGAATGGCTAGAGGTCCAGGAAAACCAAAAGAAGTTTTATGTTCTGCTATAAGCTGTTCCTATGCTTCTGGGCTTAGGGTGGCTATATCTTTTTCTTTTTTTCCATCAAATTATCTTCAAGGGAAGAGAGTTGTATTTCTTCTTGCTGTTCACCCAGTTTACCTCGTTCTTTGTGCTTGCTTGTTTTAGGCTGTGAGCACCACTGGCATCAGAATTGAAGACACGAGAGCTACTAAATAGGATTACATTAAAATCATTATTTAGTTGAGCTCTTACACATGATTAGGAGATTGTTTTGCTGAATTGCAGTATACAGAGGTCCTAGATGAGGGAATTCCAAGTTGCTTTCGGCATTCGTTAACACAGAGTCCAACCCACTGTTAATTGTATCTAGAAGGGAAGATAACAGGAAGGCAGAGCCTGTCATTTTAAGCAAATTGATATCTGAAAATGTGCTTACGTGTAAGCCAGGGGAAATTCTTCCCCCAGGACAACAAATTTTCTAGTTTTGTCCTCTACCTTCATTGTGGACTGTGCCTAAGAAACAATTGCTGGCATGACAAAATCCCAGTCTTCAAGTAGAACGGGGGGCAATTTCCACTTTATACAGATCGGTCTTTTTGTGCAACTCAAAGCAATTGCAGCCCTTTAAAAAGACTCGTACTGGAGAAAAATGACGTAGTAAATGGAGTTTTGAGTCTAGTAGTAACCCAGTTCCCTGCTGGTTTTACCACATGAGGAAAAAAATATAAAGATGAAATTATGACCCAGCTCTTCTGCTGGCTCTGCTGAATATTGTTTGGTAGACCAGTTTTTCAAGAAAAGCCTGGGACTTGCAATGTATTTACACAAATCTGGCATAAAATTACAATTTAAAGGGCAGAAGTAATCAGATGTATTGGATTGCTGCTACTGTCAAGTCATGTGTTTAGTTCAGATTCCCATCTCTCTGATGGAAGAAAATGCTAAAGGACAGTACAATAGTTCAAACCATGGAGAAGACAAGCCTGAGAATGAATGCAGGTTTTAATATTGGAAGTGTTTATAGCAGTGTATGTACTTTCAGCAGGCAAGAATATATGAGACTTGGGAATTTATCAGCAAGGGAGATTTTATGTAATTTAAAGCACACCATTTCATTGAGGGAGCTGGTAATCTCTGTGAATATAAAGGTTGACTCAATTTTTATTTAAATTCTGGAACGCACAGAAAATGAATACTGAAGTAAACTTCTGTCAGTGTGAAGAATTGTACGAAAGCTTTTATGCATTAGTTGACTCATTCATTTATCCACCTGACTTGGAGGAGTGCAGTATATAGGGAATAATATGTGTCAGACTTTTGCAAGTTAATACATTCTGATAAGTGTCCATAGACTAGTAAGAAAACCACGTTTCTAATTTCTTTTTCAGAACAAATGAGTGTTTTATCATGCACTATTCACCACAAAATCTCCTGGTCAAAATGCAAGTCAAGGCTTGGTAATTGGAACTCAAAACGTTGGACTCCCTCCTGTTGTGTTCTTAAAATACACCTGTTAGCCAGGCTTGGCACCCTGAGAGCTGTTCTCAGTCCTTCCCCTGCAGCAGTGTTTTACATTCCTTGCAGGCAGCTTAGAGTTGTGCCCAATATGTCCGAATAGATAGGTTTTACTTTTCTATTAATAATGCAACAGAGCTTTGAAACAAAACTAGCCAGGGAACATCATGAAATTATTTGGTACAGCGTTTGTTGTGTAGTTTCTCTTGGTGTTTTTTTTTTTTTTTTTTTTTTTTTAAACTCAAATTGAATCTAATCTGGAGTGTGTTTATTAACTTGTATAGTTAATTTTTAACTTATAGTTAAAAAAATAATAGTTATGTGCTGCATTAAATACATAAGAATGAAGTGCCTAACTTTTTAAATTGCAGTTGTTTGTGCCTGTGAGGACTGTCTGCTTGTTTTGGCGAGAAGTGTGAGGAAAGCTTAAGAGTGTGTTGAAATCAAGCGTCACCAATTGATAACAGCAAAAGAAGTCAAAGATTGTAAATAACATTTAATATAGACTTCAGTAATATGATAATATTAAAAGTAATTATGATTATGATAATGAATTCATGCAAGGCAGCCTTAACTTTAGTGGTTGTTTTTTTTTTTTTTTTTTTTTTACATTGTAATTATTTTCAGCTCTCAAATTGGTATGGTGTACTGTGTTGGATATAATGTAGTGTGTCTGTGCTGTTTCCTTCATAAGCTGGTCCAGAAAGGGAAGGAAGCAGAAAACAACGAAGGAGAAAATGTGGGAGGCAGGGAAAATGACCCCGGGGAATCAGAACATAGGAGAGGGGAGATGCAAGTGAGCAAAGACCTCATTAGGAGAAGGAACAAAACATTGTAATGGGGTGAAAAACCAAGCTGAGAGAAGGTGGCAAGTGTCATAAAATTACATCCATTATCTTTTAGAAGAAATCGACTAATTTAACGAGGGAAAGAATTAGAGGCAGAGGATAAGGAAGAGTTTGGACAGTGAGAAAAAGGTAGCTAGGAGTAGATGTGCAGCAGGTGATTAAGCTAAAGGGCAGAAGGAGATGGCAGGGCTGATTAAAGAAAAGAGAATTATCCTGTGATGGAGGAAAGCTGCTAGGTTTGTAGGATTTGCAGGAGCTGAGGTACAAGTTGAGATCTGATGTCAGTTGGCATGAGCTTCGTAGTCTAAGCCGTGTTGGGCAGCAGAAAAAAAACCTTTGAGGGTGGTGTAGAATAGCTTATGTGATTCATAGCTGCCTGATCCTGCTTTCAGCAGGAGACTGGGCTAGAGACCTGCAGAGGTAAGTAGGGAGCTGCCAGCTGCAATTAGCCTGTCCTCCAGTGAGCACAGAAGGAGCAGGCCTGATGGTGGTAGTCAGAGTGGTCGGAATGGGCGTGCTGTCAGCAAGTAGCATGGTGCAGATGGATGTGCTGGGAAGGATGGGTGTCAGACGAAGCTCATGTTTGGAGAAAAGAGGCCAAGCAGAGGAGAGGAGATACAAGAGGTACAGTAACCACATAAATTCATCATGGTTTGCTAACCACGTTAGCAGAGCTAAGGGAGGAAGGGTGACTTAACCTCATGCCCATCTTCTTCAGTAAATCTCCACCTGAATGGCATTAAGAGGTCATAAAATAGAAAGTTTCTTTGAAATTAAGTTGAAAGTGCCTGTTTCAGTGAATAAGGTCACTGAAGTAGGGCTTGAGATCATCGAACATTGAGAACTTTGCAATCAAAAGCAAAATAAGCCTTCATCCTAGAAGTTGAAGTTGGTGACAATAAATGGTGTGGGTTAGAAAGAATGAACCAAATGTAATGGGGTAAAGAGGAGATGGTCAGAATTTGAACATCAGTGGAAGTGGTATAGAGGAAAAAATGCTCTTGGATTTAGTATTTAGAGGAGGAGAAATAGGATGAATGGAAGAAATTAAAATCCTTGAGTGGAGGCAGAGAAATTTCCAGCCCTGTTTGATCCATAACACCGAGTGTGAGAGAGAGCTCTGCAGATCCCTCAAATTCTCCACATGTGATTCTTGCTGATGTGAAGAGGAGGAGGTGGCAGATGGCGCAGTGTCGTTGTTAGTGATGTTTTTTCCTTTTTTTTTTTTTTTTTTTTTTTTTTTCTTGGAGTAGGTGGTTCTAAACCAACAGAGGAGTAAGAGAGTCAAGGAGAGAGTCTACAAGAAGGTAGAAAAGGAAATGAAGGGAAGAAGTGAGGAGGAGGTGAGCATTTCTCTTGACACTGATAATTTTGGTTGTTGTATTCTGTGGAGCAAGGAGGGAACTGTCTGCAAAATAAGAGAACCTGGAAGATCTTCGATTTGTGAAAGTGTTTCTCTAGGTTTGGCCAGGGTAGGAGTTTCATTCTGTCTGCTACTTGGGTAGTAGTTTTTGTTTGCTGTGCTCAAGTGCTTGAATGCATGAGCAGGATTGTTCGAGCTGAACTGACAGAGAAAAATTTTTACAGGGTGTATCCTTTTAATGTGGGAAGGAATGTTAATCACAAGCTGGGCGCTTGTGGACTGTGTAGGTAGAGAAGCCAGAGTACAGTTTAAGTTACCAGTAGCACATTGAGACTCTGAAATATGAAATTAGTGGATAATTTTCTTAGGTCACGCTCTTTCCCATAAACCAAACTCATCTGCTCTCCTACGGGGAGACGGAACAACTGGGCTGACTTCTCATTATCTCTTCCTATGGTGTATCCTTATTGCATTACTGCCAGGTAGATGCAGCAGCTGCTCATCAAGCCACTGCAGGACTCCTCTGTTAATTGAACTGTAATGGGGGTGACAGCAGGGAAGGTCAGGATGATGGGACCAGTGATATAACGTGAACTCCGGTAAGAACAACTGGCACGGGCAATTGACCTTGCTTAAATAATATGACACTAGGGGCTTTTATCAGTTGATGTCAGATGATTATTTTTTCATATCAAAGCTGTGATAGTGTCAGGGACCCCTGTGTGAATCATATTCAATTGTGTTTAAGGCAAGTATATTTCTCACCTTAAGGAGAATTGAGTTTCCTATGTGTTACAATACAGTGAGTGACTAACCAGTGACGAGAGAATACAATGGGGATGGAAACGTTAACAGAAAGTGGGGATGGAAATGTTAACAGAAAGGTTTTTAATAGGTATGTGGTTTTACTTAACTGATTGCTCCAATTTATCTGAAGGGTGGCATTACCTTTCTAACTGCAACTTCATGGTATTTCAATATATATTTTTTTTGGTCATGCACAGTTAATCTTAGGGTGAAAGCAGTTTTTAAAGAAATGTGCAGATTTTATTAATGTCTTTGGGGTGAGAAACATATTCCTACATCTGGTTCTGAGGCTGTCAAAGCATGTGGAAGTGACCGAGTTCGAGGCATCCTGATGCCCATTCTGAGCCAAAGCATAAATCTGGCATTTCTTCCGCTCCAGAGGAGGTGATGGGAGGTGTGCATCATTGGCAGGAGCTCCTTTTTCCTGGGTCCTGCCAGTGCACGTGGGGGGGCGAGATCTGCAAAGCCCTTCCTGGAGATGCGCAGTGGCACGAAGCAGTTGGCTTCAAGCAGCAGCTTGCATGGTTCTGAAAAGCTACTTATAAGCAACCACAACTTTTTATTACAAGCCACAGATTACATTGTGTTACTCGTAGTGTGTAGGAGGAAGTCAGCAGAGCAGTTATAAAAGTTGGTTGGTTATAGAGTGCAGTGTGTGTGCATGCTGGCATCACTATGTATGTTTTCTTTTTTCTTAATAACCCCTTTATGTAACATGATGTTTGTGGGCCAGTTGTCACTAATGACTGGGAGATCTGTTGCGAAGTGCAGAGCGAAGGAAAATGAAGTAATCAATAGCCAGGCATCACACAGCATCTTTGAGCTCATTGCAGCTGCAGCTGTAACCATTTGAAGTGTGTATTCTTACACAAGACCCGACAACACAGTTTGTTTTACTTTTCCAGAAATAAGGAAGCCTGGGTTGTAGGAGATCTTGTTACAGCACTTCGGTGGAAATGCTTGGTAGGAAATGGAGAACCACTCCTTCTGCATTGATCAGCAGTGG
The DNA here is from genome assembly GCF_951394365.1 of Tetrao urogallus. Taxonomy (NCBI): domain Eukaryota; kingdom Metazoa; phylum Chordata; class Aves; order Galliformes; family Phasianidae; genus Tetrao; species Tetrao urogallus. The sequence goes on along the minus strand of NC_136821.1, from coordinate 5,909,945 downwards.
CTGTTTGGCCCAAACTCTGAGTTTGGGACCGTTGGCAGGGTGTGTGCTGTGCTTTGCTTTCTCATTCTCACAGCTTCATACTTCGGTGCATTGAAATAAACAGCTGATGGTAGAAGATGTGTTGGGATAAATGTTTGTTTCTGCCTTTAAGTAAGGTTTTGAAATGGGATTTATCTTGTGGCTGTGTGTGTGTCTGTACACATAAGGTTATTTGCATGTAAACTACAGCAAGGTGGTTCCAACAGCCAAATGGTGATGTACTGGTTATACAGAAATATGATGTTGTAGAAAATACATTGTTCTTAATTGAAAGAACAACAGCAGAAGGACAGTGTCATGTGTTCAGGGGGCACTGAGCTTGCCCTCTGCCTTTGTACCCAACAATCTGCTGTTTTTTGCTGGCAATCACCAATACATGGGATTCAGTTTTGAACTCTACATACTCTCTCCAGAACTGAGAACCAAAGTAAAATAGCGACATTTTCCTGCCTATGTTTAGTTAATTGGTTTTGTCAGGTGTGCATGTTCTCTGCCTGCTGCCTGAAATCCCAGTACACAAATGCCCATCCTGCAGCCAGGAGGGAGGTGTTGTCCCCATCCTGCTCCATGTTGCTTGCTCACACTGTTCTGACCTTGTGTTGAAGGCTGATAAACCCTGCGTAGTGGCCACATTCCAATAAGGAGAGAAAAAAAACCCCTGACCTCCAACCTGCGATACCCTATTAATGTCAAATAATATAAAGTAATATCAGAGTGTAAAAGGAAATCGCCGCAGTAAAGCAATTTAATTTCTGTGAACTGAAAGCACTTGAATGGAAGTGCTGTGGAAATTTGCTGTTGTTCCTGCAGCAGAGGTTATGAGGTGCTTTTTTTTCCCCTTTTTTTTTTTTTTTTTTTTTTTTTTGAACTGCTGCATTGTAATTGGTGACTTTGAAGCTTTCTGTTGTTTCCAGTGGGAACGATCATGCTGCTAAAGTAGAGAGCTTGCTCTGCTGAGTCTGATTTTCAGGCTTGCCTGTTAAAGGAAAATAATTTCAAATACTAGTTTTCAAAAGGTATTATATTGCTGAATGTGCATTATATGCAATGTTTAGCCGATGAAATGAGAATAATCCTCTTTGAACAACAACTTGCATTTACTGAACTGGTGTTGGAAGCAGTGCCAGCTGCCTTTGCCTTTGTCTGCCTAATTGCAATTTAACAGTAATCCACGATCTGTGCAACTGTGACTGCAGTTCTTTGATAGATCTGAGTTTGAATGGACCTCTGGTTCATCTGCTGCCAATGATGAAAGCCACTGCACAACAGCATATTGACAATGGACTCAAACTTTTCTCTAACCAGTGGAAAATAAGCAAAAAGGAACTTGTATTCCTCTAAAGCTGTCAGGTTTTGCTGTTCCTGTGTTGTGCTGTGCTGGCTGCAGGCTTGCAGTGAGCAGCCATCCACGTGTAGGTGCTAAAAGCTTCTGTAGGTTTGGGGCTGGTGCCATATGTTCGTTGGAGAAGTGTCCACTGAGGGCTGTCGGATGCAAAGATCTCCTCGGGCTGACTCAGGAGGTGTGGAAGCAGCAAATTGCTGGTGACGGGGCACGTATAGCAAGAAGTGTTATTTGTGCATGCTCTGTTCCTTTGCACCCTGGGTGTTTGGCATCAGCTGCTTGTCAGGGGTGGGATCTGTGCCTTTGCAGAAGTTTGCTTTGACTTGCTTCAGCCGTTCTTGTTATTTAGTTAAATATGTGACAGTGCACAAGCAGAGTGAAAAGGTTGCTGAAAAGTTGTTGGGCGCTTTCTGTGTTCTGCTTCTCAGAAAGAAATCAATGCCTGAGTTCACAAGAGAAACCTATTGACAGTCCTGAGCATTTTGATCTTAATTGCTCTGTGCTTGTTCCTGCTGTGAGGAGTATGATAATATTTTGAAGAACATTTGTGAAGGTAAATGAGTGCACTTTGAGCGCTAAGACAGGATGAGTAGAACACCAAAAGGTCTGTGGTAGTTAAATACCATTGAGTGGCTAAATACCATTGGCTCACATTTGGACATGTGTTGGGTTGAGTGGTGACTGGTTTCTGGGGAAGGAAATGTCAGGGTACTGCTGGACATGTCTGGGCACCTGGTGGAGCTTCACATCCTCAGCTCTGAGGACACTGCATGCCGTGCACATTAGATGCATGGATGGTGGATGCCCAATCCCTGGGTGCATTCAGTGTCAGGCAGGACCAGGCTCTGAGCAACGTTGTCTAGCTGTAGGTGGCCCTGCTCAGTGCACAGGAGGTGGATAAGATGACCTTTAAAGGTCCCTTCCAACTTAAATGATTGTATGCTTGTGGAAAAGTGAGGCCAGTTTTGTTTCAGCTGTGTGGAACTGGTCTTCTGAGCTGAGTTCCCCAGCAAAGTGAGATCATATATATGTTTTGGTACTGGAAGTTGAGTACGTTTCCGTAGAGTACGCTGGGAGCACTTAGCCTGAACGAGATGCAACACAAGTGCCATTTCACAGCACAGTTCTGCTCTATCAGTGTTTTAATTAAAGTCATTCTACTGATGGAAAGTCTATTCTCTGGTGTTTTCTTTAATGTAGTCATAATGCATCAGTTTGAGCTCCCTTGCTGGAACATTTTTCATTATAATCCACTTGGCTAAGTTTATAATTAAACTTCCAAATTCAAACCTGCTTTTATTGCGTTTTTGGGACAGATGAAATCTAAAGCAGGAAAACTTAGGGTTCCTAGGTTTTTCCACCCACAGCTCAATGCAAGTTAAGAAGCAATTCATTGGCAGGATGGTAATTTCATATCCTTGCTTTCAGACCCCAGGATCTTCTCTAGTTTTGAGACAAGAAACAGGTATGACTGAATAGAAGAAAAAAGATGAAATAATTAAGATTTGTGCAGTTTTGACTTTGGAGGCCACCAAAATACCTGGGCTGGTGAATACAGCTGATTAAAATCGTGCCTACCTACAAAGATTTTCGTAATTAGATGTTAAGAAATGTTGTTCTAGGGACCTGCTGGACCACGAGACTGTCTGGGGCAGGAGAAGCTTCTCCTCATTTGAGTTGGAAGGGACCTTTAAAGGCTGTCTGATCCAAACTTTCTGCTATGAACAGAGTCAGCTCTACCTCTGTCAGGTGCTCAGAGCCCCATCCAGCCTGACCTTGAGTGTCTTCATGGACGAGGCATCCACCATTTCTCTGGGCAATGTGTGCTAGTGCTTTATTAAATAAGACTGCTGCTCTGCCTTTGCTGCTGCAGACCCGTCTTTCTGCTCGTCTGGGAGAGAACAGAGTTAGCTCTTTGGATAACAGTTTTCCCACAAAGCAGGGCAGATTTCACTGCTATCTGAGGATATAGGGTAGAGTGGAAACGTCCATGTTACCTAGGGTGTGTACCTAAGGAGTGGGTTTGTGATGTGCATGCTAAGAAAATGGTTATGTAATTACTGATTACGTTGACGTTAAGAAAATTTATGCATGATTAATGATGCTTATCTTTGTGGTAGACAACTACTAAATGATTTATAGCCAGCTAGAAGGGCTGCAGTTTATTCTGTTGTTGCTGCTGCTTAGTGTTTGGGATGATTCTAATTGCATCATATATTTTAAATGGAGAGTGCCATCCAGGTGTCTGTGTAAGCATTTCCATCTCAGATATAAGTAGGTCAGATTTACCTGTGGTGGGGGAAGGTCATGGTTCCCAGTGAACATGGGGAATTTAATTGGTGTATGACGAGGCTGAAATCGCTTCTCTGGTTTGGATCAGTTCAGGTTGATCATTTTCTAAGTTCAGTTACAAATACTGTACAAGTCCACATTAGTGCAGTGCCAGACTGCGATTTCCTGAACCAGTGAAATGCTGCAGGGTGTGTGGAGAGACATCTGTCCTGGGGAAGCTGCAGGAACACAGCTGCTCCCTGCTCCACAGCACAGTGTGTGCGGATGGGGAGTAAGAATAAGGCCAGCAATCTGACTTGGAGTCATCTGCCTCCGAGCACTCCTCCAGAGCTGGCGGCTGTCTGACAGTGGCTGGGAGGCAGGAGCAGCTGCAGAGCTCCTTCCATCTCCAGATAAGCAGGGATAAAGCCAGGATACTTCCCTGATGTATGACAGGCTGCCCAGAGAAGTGTGGAGTCTCTTTCTCTGGAGGTATCTAAGACCTGTCTGGATGCCTACATACTGTAGGAGCCTGCTTTACCATTAGGGCTGACCTAGATGATCTCTGGTGGTCCCTTCTAGCTATTACAACGGATGGACCTTATCTGATTTTTTTTTTTTCTGAGCGTAATTCCATATGAACCAAACAAAACTAAAGGGATGCTTGTGTTTAACCCTTCAAACACACAAAGACAGTGGGTCATTATTTAGTTTTATGAATCTATTAGCGCAGACAATCTCTGAGTCGGAGTGCTAGGATGTTGAATACACCTAGGTGATCAGTTTTGGAGAAGCGCTACGTGTTTCACTGTGAAGCACATCTCAAACTTATTTAAGCAGCTGCATGAATTTAATCTCGAGAAGGCTCAGTAGAGTCAGTCCTAAAAATGTAAGTTTCAGGTTTTTCCCCTTTCCAGTTTTTTCCCCTCTATCTTTGTCAGTTTAAGCTGGCCATGCTGACACATGTGGGAGCAGAGATATACTGTGACTAAATTTGATGCGAAGTCTTGGTGGCCTTCATAATGTAACTTATTCATGTCTCTGTAGATAGCATATGTTGCCTGTGCAATATTTTTTTATCATATCAGGACAGAGCAGCCACTGTTCCAAATTGTGTTATGTGAACCTAGCTATGCAGAAAATCTTCATTGTGCTTACTGTGGTGTGAATCAGTGGGCTTTGCTCAGCCCTGCTGGGGTAGGAGAGATTAGAATCAGTCTCGTGGTGTCTAATTTATTTCTGGTTTTTCAGACTTAATGTCATCTCTGTTCTTGCTCCATGGGGAGCAGCAGCCAGTTATCTTTGTAGGCTTGCTCGAAGAATGAACATATGTGAAACCCCTTGTTTCGGGCAGGAGTCTGCTGCTCTCAGGGATTTACTGGGGCTTGCTGTCCCTTTGAATGCTGAGAAGATGACAGTATGTTTAGGAAGCAGCTGATTAGCACTCCTTGTGCTTCGTTAAAAACCTCAGCATCATTGTCAGCTGATGGGGGAAGTTTCCTTGCACTTGTCCATTTGTGGCCCTGACCTGTTCAGGACACGTTGTTTTTACTGCATTCTTCAGCAGCTGGAGTGCTGCCCAGCAAATTCAGATGAGCACGGTCTGCACAGGGCTGGGTGCTGGCTCTGGTCCAGTACTTAAATCTGAGCGTCTGAATAATTTCTTTGCTTTTATTGCATTTTTGGGTGTGAACTGTGTTGGAGCCAGTATTGCTTACTCCTTCTCTTTCTCTTGACAGGAGGTTGGTGACTGTGTTCTGACTCCGCCGTACATGGTGATGCAATGCTGACAGCACTGGGGGAGCTGCTCCTCCTCAGCTCTTCTGTGTGAGGTGAGCACCCATCTGGATGGGCAAAAAAATTAACTGTAGGATATGCAAGGGCCCCTCTCTCTTCTACAGCTTCTCTGCTGTATTGGCACTGGGGTAATGTTGTTCCATTGAGGTATGAGCCTTCTGCATCTCATTCTCAAGGTTTCCGGGCCTCACTTGGGTTTTGTATGAAGCTAATTGTGATCTGTGTTGGGACTCAATGGGTTGCATTCTGAATCCAACGTGAAATGCTGAATTAATATAGCAGACATTAGAAAAGCAATAAGCCTGAGTTGTTGTATTTGGTCAGCTTGATGGCCTTATTGTTTGCTGTTTGTCTGAAATGTAAGAATGAACTAACCTAGATAACAGAACATTGTATCCACTCCTGTAGTTAGTCAATATCTGATTATATATAATTGCATGAATTTATCGTGATAGAAACTGTTTCAAAGTAATTTAAATGCAGCTTGAAATGACAGTCTATTCAGAATGTACTATTTTTGGGTTTATCTTCAGTTTCTTATCAAGAACAATGCTGTGTATTATGCATTATGACAATGTTGCTTTTCAAAAGGTTAAAAACGTAATGGAATTTTCTGGACTAAACTTCTAATAATGATAATTTTAATGAAAATCACCAAGATTATGGTAGTGGAGACCAATCTTGAAGACAGGTGTTATCTCTCTGCTTCTTTCAATATAGATGTGGCATTTCTACCTGTAAAGGCAGGATAAATCAATTACAAGTAAAAATATATTAAGAATTTAAACATGATATAAATACAAAAAAGTGTTACATAAGAAAAAATTGATGTAAATTTACTCCAGAAACCTGATCTTGTTTAATGTGGCACGTACCATGTGCCAGGCTTTTTTTGGGGTGTCAGGACTATTCCTGTTTGAAAGTGGATTAATCCAAAGTACCTCCCAAGTCATACAAAACAAAATATCTGCCTAAATCAGTGCCTAGCTGATCGTCCTGTGGCTTGAGAGAAATGTTGAACATTGAATCAGAAGTTGTGGGATTTGTGTGCCTTTCTTATTCTCCCGTGTTTTAGAGCTTGTCCAATATTTGTAAGCAATTTGGATGGTCCCTGAGGCAGGCATTTAGAAGTTGGGCTCCTGCTTTGTGTGAGATCCAGAGTCTCTGCCAGAAACATTATTCCTTGCTTCTGATGTTATACAGTGATTATTTTAATTAATTATATCGTGTGAAATTGCTAAATCTCCAGGATTTGGTACATTCCAGTCGCAATGTGGCTTTTCTGTTCACCTGAAATGGTGAAGAGCTTCATCAGGGAAGCCTCCAGAGTATTTGGATGTTGCTCTGGAGCTCAGAGATCAGGGTCACAAATGCAAGGCCCAAATTGTGGAGAAAAGCCTCAGTAATGTCAATTTTTCTCTTCCAGGCTGCTCTATCAGGTAGTGATAAGCAGTGTCTCTCTTCCTTGCCTTTCCTACTGTGTTTTGCATGTTACTTTTGTGTCTCTTGTGTTAATACATGCTGTGAAGCTAAAGCAATTTCAGATTTGGTGTATCAGATGTCAGTGACCTTAAAACATAGGACATGGAGTCTGTAGTGTCAGACTGTTATTGGGTTCCTTGCCATTTATTTGCAGCAGCACATTTCTGAAATTCTTAAGAACATTTAGAAACTTTTTTTTTTTTTTCTATTTGTTATTTTAGGACTGAAGAAGACAAGAGACTCAATTATCTGAATTATGCTTCTGCAACAGAACTGGGTTTCTTCTCGTTGGACATGGCAGAGCCTGGGGAAGTCTTTCATTTTTTTTGTTTTCTTGATGTTGCAAGCAGCTGATCTGGAAGCCAGGAGAGGTCACCAGTTTGTCTGGAAAACAGGTAGGAATGAGATGTGTTGGTTTATCTACTAGATATTTCCTGAGTTTGAGAATGGAGCGCTGCTTCTTCCATGTTGTTTTAGGTTAGTAGGAAATGGCACGTGAGACCTTTGGATAGCTTTGTGTACGCACTGATATTTATGATTTAGTGATAGGGGAAAGGCAAATATGAGGTGGTAAGATGCAAATGCGTAAAAACTAAGCATGGCACCTGGTTTTGTAGCATGACAAAGCAACAAAGAATGTTCAATGATATGTAAACACTGGCAAGGTCAGTACATATTTAGTCAAAGAAAATACCCATCAGAAACACAACTGAGCCAGGGGCTTCAATGCCCACAGTACTTTTGAGATTTGGCCTTTTATGAGTGGTTAAACTTGATGGGAAAAGTAATTTTCCCTTTTGTTTTTGAGAGATTTTTAGTGCTTATTTTTTAAATTGAAGCTCTATATAAACGAAGAGGTTGAATTAGCTGCATAATGAAGTGATTATTCTGGGATAGTTCCTGTGCTTCTGGTTGGATCGAAGCAAGCTTTCCTGGCCACTGATTAAATACTGCTTGAGTACAATGTGATTCTACATTTTTGAATAATTTTTTCCATTGTCTTGCTTGTAAAATGAAGAGGAAATAAGCAACAATATAAACCATCTTCCTCTAATTTTGTACTATATACATGATTCCTGAACAAAATTTGAAAGCCGAAGTTGTTTTCATGAGACAAGTCTTCAGTGCAGTTTAACTTCTGAAGTGTGTTGTACCGTCAGCGTTTAGAGGTGAGCCCTGTGAGTCATAAAAATTTAATTTGGGCTGATGATTACAGCTGACAGTAAAGCGTTATTGGTGCTTCAAAGACTCAGGCAGCAGTAGTTAGAAGCGCCAACAGGCGATGGCACAAATTTGCATGGACAGTGTGTTCTGAAAGCCTGTGATGAGAGTTCATCCAGTGCTGAGCTTGTGATAAACGTTCCAGGATAGAAGAAAGCTGTGTCGGTTATCATGGTCTCACAGGGAAGCAGAAATATTGGAGATCTTCAGAGTAAATTTATAAGGCTTAAATCCTATCGGTACTTGGCTGTACTGTCATTGTGAATGGTTAGAGGTAGAAAACTTCTTTGTGTGTAATGTCTTCAGAATGAAAATACACGTTTATATTATGTAAGTCTAGTATGGTGTTTTTGTACTTTTTCCCCCCTAGACAGAGTTAATCATAAAGATCTATTGTTCTTTCAAAAGTTTGCAAGGAAGTGTTTTGGGAAAGTCAGAGAGTAACTTTAATGGATCAGATCCAGAGTCAGAGAGGTTAACAAAGCCTGTTACAGCAGGATATCGCTAATAAAAGAACCCTGGGATTTAGACAATCAAGTTCTTGGCCTAATGAGATTTGTGGTGCATATAATAGAAAAAAATAATGCTCTAGTTTGAGGGCTTATGTCCCCGATATTTAAAAAATGGAGTAAAATAAAAGCACAGCGCACCTATAACTGGGTAATTTTAATGTCAAAGCTGAGCAGATTCTTTCTGATAGCAAGCAAACCTGTAGCTGCTGTCTCTTCTTAATGAAAGGTTCTAATGAGCAATCCCTAAGGGGGAAAGAGATAAACTGTTTTAAAATCTTGAGTTGTCTTTTGCAAGCATGGCAAGTTATTCTACAAGTTGTAGAGATCATGTTAGTGAAAGCTTTCACCCCAGGAATATGAATTTCTGTGTACTATATTAATGAAGAAAAGGAAGGGAAAAGGTGTTGTGTTAGTACTGAAGTTTATAAACCAATCCTTTTTTTTTTTTTTTTTTTTTTTTTTTTTTTTTTTTTTAAACCTAAATCCTTGGCTGTCTCTAATGAAGACTCATGCATTTTCATGCTGGGATTGATGGGCTTGGTATAAGCAAAAGCAATTGTATTGAAGTCATTGCATGTACAAAAAACAAAATCAAAAGCTCAGGGTCAGTATATTTTCAAGTTTCAGAACTTGGTAGTGTGCATTTTCTTTCTTTGCGACTTGTCTTGAAACCATTTATTTTCAGCTCTTGGTTTCTAGAGATGATATAATAATATATCTAAATATCTCTACGCTGTGTTTTTTCTTTCAAGACATTTCTTGTCAGATACTGATTTTTGTGACCGTCAGCCTAAGCATGAAAACGATGATTATACCAATTAAATTACTCAACTACCTTAAATAGTGAATAATTTTCTGACGCTTGTTAACTAACAAAGCAGTTTTAGTGATACAATCTTGAGAAAATTTAATTGGATTTAAATCCTTGTAAATTAATATTGTTTAATGGGATACCAAATTAGCAATTAGCATATTTCAGGATGTTAGTTTTGTTCAGCTCTTGGGCCTGAAAAGTCTGGAACTGATGTCACATAAATGGGTTTGTCCTAATGGAGACCATTGGAGCTTTTAAAACTCTGGATGGAATATGGACATACGTGTGAATTTCAAAATGCTGTTGCTGGGGATGTCTGCAGCACGTGTGTTGGCAGCTTGCAGACTCACTTTTGCTACCAATGTCTTGGTTGTCTCAGTTCCTCCATAAACTTACACGTCAGTTACAGTGTATGTGTTGCTTCTACTGAAATAGCAATAGAAATACTTTTATAGGATGGTAGAGTTTAGATTTTTAGGGAAAAAGTTCTCTAAGGTAAAAATGGAAATAATACTGTGTGGTATGGAAGGAGGAAAAGGACTGTTAGAAACCAGAAATGTCCCAGTGTCTTCCCCATGAATAATTATCTCTGTAGAATGAATCCCAATGGGGATTTAGCCCAGCAGGGACATGCTCCCTTTTATGAATGGGAGAGCACCGAAAGTGAGACATCAGACTGGGAAATGAGTTTGTACAGATCATAGCAGTGAGATTTCACCTGAGGAAGAAACCATTAATCTTTTGGTGTCTGCGGGCTTCTGGGAGGTAGGTGTGGGGAGCTGCACGCTGTATTGCCCCAGGTGAGCACAAAAGACTTTGTTCAGTTGAGAGTTATTGCCTGTATCTGAAAGTGCTTCTAAAAATAGGGCTAGCAAATGGGTTTTGATCATTAGACTTTCTTCTGAAGCAATCCTTAATGGGAAAGATATGAAATGAACTTTTCAGAGAACCATCTTCTAATGTGGAGGAACCTTTGAACTCGGTGGAGGTGGGTGAGCCACTTAGGACTGAGATGAAAAGGATCTTTTGTTCTCCGTTAGCAGATAATGCTGCCATAAAATACCCTTTCTCAAGATTTTAATTTCAAGAATGCCACGTGCTGGTTTGGAAGTGCCTTTGACCTTGCATGTTAAAAGACAAACTTTTACCTACATGCACAAAATGTTAAAGAAAGTCCACATCTTCAAAGAGATTAAAAGATAGCACTGCAATAAATGGCATTTTTTTTTTCCAATGGAAGAATTGGAAATTTAGCCCGTTTAACGAAATCATGAAAGATTCTGAAGTTCTTGCTGTCTGCAGTTCTTGGCTATCAGCAGCAATCCTCTTTGGTTATAGATTACAATTGTATCATCTCAACAGCAGGTTCAATTCTAAAACTAGTCAGCTTGTTGCCATAAATTGGGTAATTGAAAAATTGCCCTGAAATTATGTGCTTTATTAATTTTACACTTAACTTTATTCATGATCAGATTACACCTTTGTACTTCAGACAGATTATAATTCAAGTAACCCTTCTTACGGTAGTTGCTTCTAATGTATTTGCAAATTAAAGATACCAAGCCATTCTGGACTCCTGCTATTAGTCATATCCTCTTTGAGCTGGCTTGTCAAACTAATCTTTTCTAAATGTTTTGCTTAGAATTATATCAAATCTCAGGTAAGACTTCGCCCATTGACATACTGCAATTCTAATTAGAAGTGCAAAATGTTCTCAAGTCGATGATAGTTGAAACTTTGTAAATAAAGTTGTTTTGCAAAATTTTGCTTACAGCAAAATGTAGTATTCTGGCTGATCTTTGTCACTGATATTTCAGAGGCTTTAAGGATGGCCTCAAAACTCATGGTGTATTTCCTTAAAAAAGAATGCAGTATTTTCGTATTGCTAAATATTTAGATTTAAGTCCTTGTTATTCTTTTTCTTATTAGTATTTTTTTACTTATCTCTTCCATGTACATCTAAATTTCATTGCATAGTGTTCTGCTATGTCCCCTCACCCTTATTTCAGTGCTGTTCTAACCTGGCATTTCTTCAGCAGCTGAATCATCTAGTCTTGGGGAAATGGAGATGCATCTCATTGCCTTCCTCCGTAAACTTTGCAATGATGGTTTAAATATTTATGTGGATGACACATTTCAGAACTGTTGCAGACCTTGTGTCTTCAGGCAGTAAATACTGGTGTGTTTGCCAGAGAACTGGACAGAGTCCCTGAGAAGAGCTGGATCTCTCCTGCAGATGATCTCCCACACTAGAAGCCCATCTGTAGGGAGTCAACCACCAGCAAAGTGTTCCTGGTGGCACTGCTTAGCAGAAGTGTCTCTCACTTCTGTAATTCTAGAAAAATGCACATTGCAAGCAATATGGGAAGTGTAAAGTGTCAGTCAAATTAAGAAGTTGAGGTAGGGAGGAATTAAACTGAAACATCTGTTAATTTTAACACTTCGTACTGTTGGAGGAAAATCTGCAATGTGATAGCTGCTCCATGAGATGAGCACTGCGCAGTGACCCAGGTGGACGACTGTGCTTGCTGGGTTCAAATATGAGCTTTTACAGCTTGTCTGGTAAGTTTCTGATTGTCAGTCTTGCCCTACATAGGTCACTCAGAAAGTAATGTCTTCTCTTTATTTGCATGGAAGCCACAACGGATACAAAGAGCACAACAACATTGTTTTTTAGCATAGTTATCACCATTAGCTCTGTGTTTTCACCAGCGATGAACGGGAGCCTGCATGCCATGCCTGTAAAAATCTGCACCAATAGAGGTGACCCACTGTTTCACAGCTGCTGTGATGGTATCCTTACTGGGAAAATGTTGTCCATGCTGTCCGTTCTTCATTGACCTGAACAGATGGAAGTGGTAGGATAGTCCAACTAAGACTGGCAGCAGGCTCTGTGGTCTTCAAACTGGTTTGGGGCCTGGTGTTATCTTGTTGTAAGAGGAAGGTTGTCTTCTTTGCTGACCTGACTCCATATGTTCAAGCCCTCAGCTTAGTCAGCATCATGGTGTAGCAGTCAGAGTTCCTGGTCTGGAGTTCAGGAAATCCAGAAGAATCATCCCTTTCTTGTACCAGGACAGTGCATGTCACTTCATCTGCTGAGAGCTGTGTCTAAAATCTTTATTCCATGAGGAATTAATATATCACCACTCTGTGGACTGCTGTTTAGTGTCCAGCTTGTAGTGCTGACACCATGTCTTGTCCTGGTAATGATGTGATCCAGGAAACTGTTGCTTTCAGCCCCACATTGGTTAAGTAGGTTCTGACAAGCTTGTGTACACTGTTCTTTCTGTTCCTGTGTGACCTACCTGATGCAAATGCTGCAGTATTCCAGTGTTGCCACTGTTGTTTTGAATGCATCGAAGCTGATATTCAGCTCTGTACATGGTTCCCTGGTCACAATCCACTGATTTGTGCAGATGAGCTGATGGAGGCACTCTTCATTGTGTGATGCAACAGCTGTGGATGGCCCTTTGGAACATGAGATGTCTTTCATCCTCTGATGCCACTGTGAAATATGTCACTCACCCCTCGCAGTGCTCACATCCTGTTTGGTCTCTGTCAGTGTTCAGCAGGTGGCAAGGAATGTCAGTGGGAGCCAATTTTCCTGAATGGAAGAATTCAGTGATACACCTTTGGTCTACAAACATTTCTGTTCAGACACCATCCTGTCACTACCCCCCTGCTGCCATCTGTCACGTGGCAACGGTGTCACAGAATACTGGTGGGAAGGTTCAGCCTCTACTGCCATGCCTCCATCATCTGCCTCTGTTGTGGACTAACATTATAAAACAGAAGGCATTACTTTTGGAGCAGCCCTCATACTTCAGTAGTTTTTTAATGCGAAAACTGCATGCTTTAACAAATGTCTTTGTCTAACCAAAATCAACTGTGCAGTAGGTGGTGGTTTAAACTAGTTTACACAGGAGATTCACACTAATCTCTTAATGTCCCTCTTCCCTTCCTGAGAATAATAGTTTTTGAGAATAAGGTGCTTTTTTCCTGGTTTTTGTGGTATTGGGAAAAGTATAAGTTAGGTGTCTTATCCCTTTCTTTCCTCAGTAGTTACTATGGGAACAGAGCTGTGGGTCACAGGGGAAAATCTGTGAAAGTGGTTCCTTTTAAATTGTTCATTTAGAAGCAAAAGGATAGCTTATTATTGGAATTGTAGTATTTTTCATTCAACTTTGTCGGATTGTATTGTTGTACATATTTCACTCACAAAAGAAGCACAGTGAGTGGCAAGAAAAACAGATGGAGATGTTTTTGTACTTTTTCCTTAGGGTTAATATTTTTTTAATTGAATGCAGCTGTTGGAAAGATTTCTGTTATTACATATAGGCGGAACATTAAAAATGGATGCTCGCATTTTCAGCCTGTTTCAATGGAGTACTAAGCTTAGTTATTCTGCTGTCAGGGTTCAGAACCCTGTGGTGTCTCATCTTTTTTTATTTTATTTTGAAGATTTAAGTATGTGTAAGTTGCAATAAGTGTTTTACTTATCTGCTTAACTGGGCTAATTCACTATACAGTGGGTGAACATAACTGAAGTTGTATTAGGAAACCCTAAGGTCTCTGCTGCAGATCCCTAAGCAGGTGAGACAGCTGGCTATTTCTAGGGGCACAAGTTTTGAGTAGTCTGCCCATTCATACCTGTATTTCTCTTGATTTTTTTTGCCTGATACATATGGGAATAGTCCTGTAGTCATCAACATTATCTTTTAATTTCTCTTCATAAAAAATGTGGGAAGTCAGGAACGCTAAGTGGGAAAGCTAGCAGTGAGAGATGTTTCACTGCAATCCAGATTGTTGACACAGCATTCACATGGCTTATTCAAATCACCCTCAGCAGGTTGATAGTTAGGTTGAAGTGCTTGCTTAATGGGATATCCAATATATTGATTTCAACTTGCACAGAAAATTCCTGCAGGGGTCATTTGGAGCAGGGTGTGTGAGTCCAGAGACAGAGACTGGTCCTTCCTATGCTGCCTGGTGTCCCCTGCTCTGTAGGCTTGCATGCTTCCTTCTTTTAGAGACCTTTTAGAGTTTGTTAACTGCATTTGTGTCACTTCTGAGAAGAACAGTGATTTAGGGATATGCAGCTAAACGTGGAAAAATATATGAAAACCTCATTATAGCAGTAGTAAATATATTGGTTCTGTGTGCTGGAGGATACGTAGTGGACAGTTGCAGATGTTGGCGTGTGGTGTGTCCTGGCAGGCTAGCCGTGAAAAATTGCTTTTCAAATTAGAACTTAAAAACTTTCCTGCTCTGAACACCAAACCCTGCTCCCCGTGCGATTAGTGGTTTCATTTCTTTCTCAGCAGTTGGGTAATGATTATGGCTCCAGATGCTGCAGGAGTGATAAAGAAATTGATTAATTTCACTTGAAAGGGCATATGTTCAAAGAGGAGTGGGCGAACGCCTCCAACGCTGGGCCTGCATCACTGCTGCTTGCACGGCATGGTAGCCAGCTGCTCCTGAGGAAAGGACCAGCCAAACCACATTATTTATCTAGCCAGTGTATTTGCTGCTTGCTTTTGCCTACTTGCTGATGTACGTTTATTTTCTTGCTGTGTTCCATAGTATCTTGTATTCAGTGCTTTTTGTGTCTCTCTATAAAGCAGTGCTGTAGAAGTTCCAGCATGAGGCTTTGGGAGGGGGCTGGGGTCAGCACAGTGTGAGAAGCAGCCCACATGTGCAGTGTGGTGCTTTTCCCCTGGGCAGAACCAAGTGGTAACAAAACGAGTCAGATTCCCTGGCAGAATCAACAGCAAGTTTAACAGTCTTCCTGTATGTTATTTGCATAACGTCTATATTATATATCACAATATTATTAGTAGTCCACAGCTTATGACTTGCTGAAAAATGCTGACTTCTAAAATATCTAGTGTTCAACATACTTAAATAATTAAAAAAAAAAAAAATCAGCTTGTTTTGTAGATACTTCAATAAGTCTTCATTGGGTCTTTGTTGGCCTACGGAACAGGTCAATACAAGTATAAAGTATAGCTGATGGTGCTGGCCACATGATTAAATACAGGGCTGTGGCAGATCGGATTCTTATTGCTCTATCATTTGAACTTTTTCACTGATTTGTGTTCTTTGGGGTTTATTCCATCACCCCTGAGACCCAAAGGCCTTCAAATATCAATAGTTAAAAATACCCTCCGATGTGTGAAACATGTTTTGCTTTTCCATGGTGTGACATTTGTAACCATAAACTTCACAGGTTTGAAGCTGCAGAGGACAAAAAAACTGTACATCTTTCAGAGCTTTTGACCCATTAGTTAAATTGCTTTGTATCGCCCAGCTGCTTTTAAGCAAAACAAGCACTTGTTTCTAGCTATTGAAAATATTACCAAGGTTTGCAGTGGAGACACTGCATATAGAAGTAATATTTTTGTATCTTTATTGGACTCTAATGTGTGTATTAGCTGCTTGCTTTTTAAGCAGCTGCTTAATAAAGTACAGAATCTGAGTCATGTCACAGATGAGTAAGAGGAGGCTGTAGTGATAAAGCACTGGGAACTTTTCAGAAGTTCCTTTATTAAATCTGCACATAAAGTAGTGCTCGTGTGAAACTTTTAATACCATTCCCTTAATATTTTTGCTCATGTTAGTAAGCAAACAATGAATTCAAACTGAAGTAAAAGTGAGTGACATGAAAACATTTGTAGCTCTGCGTTAAAAAGAATAAGCTTTCAATATTTTCACTTCAGCCAATCCAGTACTAAAAGCTCAGTATATCCTTGGACACTTGGCACTGAAATGAGAGTGATAGGGCATGTGTTAAGTATATTGCTTATGTGCTAGCGCATATGTGTGTGTATGTTTATACATTATTTTTTCTGTCTGTGTGTAAATCTGTTGCCATATAGGCAAGGACACCCTTTAGTAGCACAGACAGAAACTTAGCTGCAGTGTTTTGAAAAGACTGAGGGAGGATGAAATGAGAGACAGGGAAGTTGATGTAAACGATGACAGCAATGTTACTGTGCCCTGAGGGTCTTGCAAAGTACCTTACTTAAAACCAATTTTTGCTTTGTAGATAAGTGAGCATGTCGTGGTTAAGTCAATATACGTGTGCAATTGGTGATAAAGCTTGGTATTACCCACCTTCTGTGGTATTTTTCATACTTGAGCTTTAAAGGTAACGTCGTATATACGTTCATAATGCTGTGAACTGTTTCATGCTTTTTGTTACGAGCTTTCCAGCGTGCTACTTGGTTTAGTAATGGGAGTTCAGGCTGCCTGCAGATTTCTCTCTTCTTGGGGATGGATGGCTAATTGACTGCTGACCTTTGCTGGGTTCCTCTTTGAAAAGCAGAGCGTGTGGGTGAGTGACACCAGGGGATAACAGATCAGAGAGGCTAAAAGCAGGTGAAAAAATGTAATTCTGTAACTTTCATTTAGATATTGAAGACTGTTTTGAGAATATAAGCAAAAGGAAATTCCTTCTTTGCCTTCAGATATTTTAAAATTTTTATGAGTTTTTTTTTTTTTTAAAGTAGTTACTCTTTTTCACTGTAATTTACTTGTCCTTGATTGATTTTTTTTTTTTCTTTTTTTTTCCCCTTTTAAATAGATAAGACAGCTTCCAGAGTCCTCAGAATGATTTAATTATCATAGCACACAGGGCCCCAAATCATATTTAAGGCATTTTGATACAAGTTTATGGAATAAAGTGGTGAGCAGGTGCAGATGATGTGAAGTCGCTGTTACTCAAATCTGCTACATTATTCTGCAGGCAGGAGATTCCTCATAGACCTTAACTGAAAGGTTAGGAGCTAACCTTAGGATATGCTGTTTAGTGTGATATCTTTGGTATAAGTATTCCAGAACTGTGTGTTTGTGTGTCTTAGTGCATCAGGAACTGATGAAAGTGTGAACTTGTAGCATTCTGAATATATTTCCAAATAAAGCTATGCAGCATTCAATAAAGCAATTACATGAAAAGCATTGCAGTCAACTTCAGTTCCAATATTAGTAGTAATAATCAATCATCTTCAATTCCAGGCATAGTCTAATTGCTTTTTGTTGTTGCTTTGGAAGGTTACATTACTCAGTTATCTTGCAACTAGGCAATCTTTCCATGTTTGCATCATGTAGGATTTTATCATTGTTCTTGTAGTCTCACTATATCAGCTTTGTCAATTTTGTGATAGTTTAAAAAATTCTCTAGCCTTTCTCCCACTTCAGCACATGAGCCTTTCCTCTTCGGACTGATCCCTGTGACCAGGGAAAGTTTCTTTCCTCCATTGCTTTGGTCTCAGCCACATGTGCAGTGCACTGCTGATGTCCAGTGAATACCATTGCCCGTGGATGTTAATTAATACGAGTTAGTTAACAGTACCTACTTCACTCCTTTAGACACTTGAGAAATGAGTAAGGACCCATTCAGATAATGAGCCAAAGTCATTTTTACATTAAGTGACTTTAACAAAAACACAAGAGAAAACTAAGCATTACCATCAGGCTTTCTTCCTACTTCACTTCTCAAGGAGAAGGAAGGCCCTGGGTGAGTGGTTGATAAAATGAAAGACTTGATTCAAATTTTTCTTGTAAAAAATGTAAATTTTATAGGGACTTCTTTTTTTCTTTTTCCCCAGGCAAAAGCTTAGATGCTTTGGGTAAGATCCTTGTTTCTAGGTCTTCTGGGACCAATTTTAACCAACCCTTCCCAAATGTGGGTGGTGCCATTTAGGTACTATTAATCACAGCAGGCTTTAAAGTAAAAGCGTATCTCCTTTTCTCAGATACAAACTTGCTTTACTGATAGTTGAATTTTCGTGTCCTGTGTGCTCCCCATTGGTCCATAAATTCCTTCACTGCTTAGCAAAATTAGCATATTTCCCATGAATGGCAATTAAAAGGTCCATAACGTTTATTTTCTCCCATGTAAGCAGAGATGGAAGCGACTGGGAGATTATGACTAAGTGTAAGTTAGGAGTATAACTATAAAATAACATGTTATTGCTTAAGAATAAATTAATGGAGATTAATTTCTGTTTGTCTTTGGTATAACTAAAGCTGTTCATTTGGTGCTGCTGGACTGTTTTAAGTCCTGGCGTGTCTTAGTGGGCCCGTAATGTATTTGGATACGTGCATGTTTGGTCTGGTCTGCTTGCTTAGGGTAGCAATTAACACGTGGAAAGCCAGGGTATCTGAATGAATTTTTACTGTGGTAGTGTTTTGTGCTTTTACTCTTTTATCAACATAAGCATCTTCCATCTGACATCTGTTGTCCTGAAGCCCTGATAGCTGCACTGAGGTGACATGGTGTTACATGGGACTGGTGACTGTTCCTGTCATGAATAGACCAGATTTTTTTTTCTTAAACAATATTGGTAAATGCTGGATGTAAAATTTCACGGCTTTCTTACAAAACCCTTTTAGTTTCTATCTGGAGACCCTATTGATAAATTTTTCCTTAAGCACGCATGCATATTAAATGTGAGAACCTGCAGCTAAAAGAACTTGCTCTAAGGCAATGATTCATAAGGATGAAAAATCAATAAGTGGTTTCATTAAGAGAGGAAGGAAAGTTCAGACAGGCTCTTTGCTTTTCTTTTCTATGGAAAGTAGAGGGAAAACTCATTGATCATTTTATTCAGCTTTATTCTTAGAAGAGTTGTAATGTCGATGCTGGTATTTTGAAGCATGAATGTGGCTGGGTGAAAGGATCTGGTGTCTGTGATCTATCCTACATCCCTGCTGTAGTTTTCCAAATTCTTCTCCTTTGTTTTCCTTTTTGTTTGCATGAGCAGCACCTGCTGCAAGTGGAATTATTTCTGGAGAAGCTGCCTCAGTTGATAGGAATCCCAATTTTCCCAGCCTCTGCTCATGTGATTTCTGCTCCAGACCCTTCTCAGCTTTGCTGTCCTTTTGCTGTGCTCCAAGGTCTCAAAGTCAACTCAAGGACCTGCCTCTTTGCATGCTCTGCAGGTCTGTGACTGTACTGCTCATGGTACTGGGTGTGCTCTAAGTTTTTCACTTTCTCTTCTCTAATGAAAAGCTTCTCCTACTGAATCTGATCTTCAGCTCTTCCTGCTGAAATGGCCAGAAGGAGCCCATGAGAATCGAGTTCCTTGATTTAGCACCGAGGTGCTGCCAGGAGGGGCTGTGTCTGCCCCAGGGAAGCGATGCACTCCCCACTGCGTGAGTTGATTCTGCTACTGATGTGCTTAAGAACAGAAATATATTTTTTTAAGGGTTTTGTGCTGAATCATCCCCCTGAGAGGGATCCTGCTGCAGATTTATAAGAGGAGTGCTGTATCCCTGCAAGGGTGACAGGGGAGCACGAGCCCATGTGGGTGGCACACGGAGCTGTTTGCGTGCAGCCATCGCATGGGCACTGGTTTCTCTGTGGGCAAAAACTCCTGTCTGCCCAGGAAAATGTGCTTGTGGCAGCTTCTGTAGCATTTCCTGCCATAACTCTCAATTTGTTTTTAGCTCTGCTATTAAAACTTGGTGATGACACATGTCAGTAGTTTTGTGGTGGCATTCGGCAGTTACGCATCTGTTTGTTTTCATTAAATACTTTTTTTTTTTTTTTTTTTTTTTTTTTAAAGTTCTGGTGGCTGCCCAGTAAGAAGGGAAAATCAGGCAGAAGTGCTCTCAGCCAAGAGCAGATTTATTTCTCCAAGCTTGTTTAAAAACCAGGAACGCTGGCAGGGTCGAGTAGTAAACACGGGCTGTACATCTTGTTCAGCGGGCTTTTTCTGGATGCCTTGCATGAACCAAATGAGTGAGTAAGTGAAAGGCACGTGGTGGGGCCCTGACAGCACCATGATGGATTGAATCAAAGCAGCGTGGCTGCTGCCACCCCTCGCCATCTGCCCTGCTCTCTCCTGCACATCCCAGCCCAGCGATGCTCTATCCGTGGATCAGTTTTTAGAAAGGTTTGTAGTCTGGAATATGGAAGTAAGCTGAGCTGGGGTTGATTAATGCACTTCTCCCAGGCTCTTTTGGGGGAGCTGATCAGCACTAATGTTGCTCTGAGCCCAGAGTCTCTTCTCAGTGCGCTTAAAGTTGGGCTCATGTTCAACTCTCTACTCCTGCAGAAATGCTGTAACAGATTGGTAAATATTTGACCTTATTTTAAGAGCATGCTACTATTTCTTCCTCAAATATTTGTCAGCATACACAGTGATGGGCTGTGTTGTCATCTGCAGAGAGTGTGCTGTCATTTGGGAAGTCTGTTGCTTGCTTTTAAAGCAAAAGCTGATTATCTGAAGCCTGTGTGTTGCACCCTTGACGTGCACTGTGTTATGCAGAATGCTGTGAACAGCAGCAAACAGTTGTTTGAGGCTGGAAGCTCCCAGCAGCCAAGGACTGCGACCCACTGGGCGACCTGCTCACCTTCCCCGCTTTTCTGAGCAGTGCTAAGTGAACAGATTGGAGTAGATCTTGTTTCAGCATCATCTGTTTCCACAGCTGAAGCTCCCAGCTGAGCAGCTCTTGTTCCATTATTTAAGGTGTGGAAGCTGTGTCTGGGAAAGGTGAGGGCTCTGTCTGCTTTGCCAACCTGAAGGGCTGCTCGTCTCACAGTGATGGTAGCTGTGGTGCTGGATGATGCCTTAAGAGCTAAATGGATATGCCCTAAACTGTTGCTTCACGGTAACATTGGACAGAGCATTTGGGTGCTTGCAGTCCTGCTGCACCTGCTTGGCGCCAGAGTGAGCATCCTTTGGCAAAGCTAAGCCTGCATGCAGCACTGGGAGGCAATGTGCCTCACTGGGGAGAAGGCAAACAAAAATTAGCTAGAAAAATTAACTACAAAAACTCCTGAGCTTCAGGGTCGCCAACCCCATTCCCTCCAAGGCCTCCAAGTGAAGCTTCTGAAGAGCTCTCTGAAATAATTATTCTTGCCCATTTTGCTTTGTGGCATTAAAATTAAGCATTAAGACTCTTCTTCCTCTTTAAAACTAATAGAAATATATATTCTCTATGTAAGGTACTCTATATACATAAAAGGAACACTGAGAAATAGACTTTCTTAAAATTTGTGTGGCTTTGGCTATAGGCTTATGAAGTCACTCCAAGTATCACAGCTGCTTACAATAAAACTGTGGCAGTGATGATGGAGTTTAGACTTCACAGATGAAAATTACAAACTTGGAGTGTTCGCTGTCCTGTGCTCCTGGGCATGGATCCAGCAGAACTGGGGCAGTTTTGGTGCAAAGCTAGTGCAAGCACTTATGGAGGCAGCAGTGCATGTGGGACAGAGGGTGCAGCTTCAGAAGCAGTGCTTCGGGGAGGGGTTGTTCTCAGCCTCTATTCCCAGGCTTTGCGCCTGGGTCAGAGACTTATCCTGGAAAGAAGGAAGGAATTAGGAGAAGGCAGCTGAATCTCTTCTTTTTTTTTTTTTTTTTTTTTTTTTTTTGTTTGTTTGGTCTTTATGGGATTTTTTCCTTCTGTGTCACGACTGTGGTTTCCTGAGCTGAAAACTGGAAATATAATGTAAAAGCTCATAAATTTAACATAAGGTGGAAAGGCTGTAGAATGAATAAATACATTTGCCTTCCAGGGAATATCTTGTTAACTTCTCTCCATCCAGATCAGGCTCTGCTGTCTCAGGCATGCAAACTTCTCCAGGAAGCTCTTTTTCAGGAGATATCTCTCCCATTTGGCTGTCCTGGCCCCTTGGAAGGACACTGCTAAGTAATGGTGGCAGGTGGTAACTGGGTTTCCCTGCATTTAATGATACAGAAGCAGCAGGATTTCAAAGAGCTGCTATCTTTCTCTCCTCTGTCTCTGTAACGGTAACCCCAGCTCTGCTTCCTGTCTGCTCTTGCCTGGATCTTCCTTCTGAAGTTTCATGTAAATTGGGAAAAGAGGAAAGTTGGCAAAAACGTAGGTTAGTGGCCATGAAGGATGTACTGCACCCAGGGGCCTGCTAGTGTAGGAAGAAGGGTGTTGGGCAGCATGTCTCTGTGTGCAGGGACATCGGTAAAAAGAGCTCAGCTGTCACGCTGTCTTTGCTGTGGTACTTTCCTAAGTTTCTCTCCTGTTTCTTTAGTCTCATGATTTGGGCAACAAAAGCCATTTGGAGCAGTCAGCAGGGAGTTA
This sequence comes from Tetrao urogallus, assembly GCF_951394365.1. Classification (NCBI taxonomy): domain Eukaryota; kingdom Metazoa; phylum Chordata; class Aves; order Galliformes; family Phasianidae; genus Tetrao; species Tetrao urogallus. The sequence goes on along the minus strand of NC_136821.1, from coordinate 5,887,396 downwards.
AGCTTTGGGTAGACTACATACCGCACACCAAGCTTAGTGGAATTGCAGAGAAGCAGACTTCAGGGCAGAAAAATAACAGTGAAATCCCTACCTAACAGTGCAAGATGCTAAGGGCTGCTGTTGCAGCAAGCATCCTCCTGTTTGCAGCCTGCCTTGTTTTGCCTGTTAGTGCTAGGGAAAAATGGCTGACTGAACATAGTTTAATAGTTTTGTCGGAATTCTGATGTTTATTCCAACATATGCTTGTTAATCAAAAAAGTAATAAACTTTTTATTAAAATGCATTGGCTGCCCAGAATCTTAATGTCCTTTTGTGTGTTTATTGAGGGGTCAGGCTTACTTAAATTCAGCATATTATTTTTTTTTATTCCTTCTAAAATGTGCAGCCCTTTTCTCCCTGGTGAGTTCTTAAGCACCCATTCATTTCTTTCAAGGGGCTGAATGTGAGAGAAAGCATTTGAGAACTAGATGGTGACCATACTTAGCTTCTGATGTAACTTTTTGGGAAGGCAGGTGTGGAAAACTATGGCATATAATAGGATCTATATTCATTTAGTTTTTTTTCTTTATTATGTTATATTCAGCAGTTGTTGACTTATGCAGTCTCTTTTGAAGAAGTCAGTGCTCCTTTCTAGCTTTTTCTTCACAGTGACCACTTACATTTCTTATAAAAATTCTGTGCGCTATTTGATTGGGACTCAAACTTGTTTTGAGAGTGTAGACATCGCCCTTGTAAAGAACAGAGCATGTATTTTGGAACTGTCAGGTCCTTTAGTCCTATTAATTATAACTTGTGTCATTAAGTTATGATCATTTGTAAGTGTAGGCTGTTTCTGTGTTGCAGTTTACTTTCTTTCGGAAGCAAATACCAACAGCTAAAACTCTTTCATTAAATATCCTAAGCTGAAATATATAGAAGATGTATTGAGTCCAATTATTGAGGTTTTTTTAGAGAGATTTTGCAGGGAATTAACTGTGACTAGCAGTGAGTTTTTTGAAGTGCTACTTTGTTTTGACTGCATAACTGATGATGTTTTAATAGATGTTAACTCTTAGGGAAATAAAAAGATCAGAGATGAGGGTGGATTTTTCAAAAGCACAGAGGATATTTGGATATCTGACTCGCATCAAAAGTTAATGCGACTTGAGTGCCAAGGCCTTTTTGTGCCTTCAGAAAGCTGAGTGGTTACTGCTCCCACCGATACCCATCCAGTCAGAGTTCCATGTACATTCCCTTTTACTTTAAATTTTTTATTTTCTTTAGCATTTCTTCGGCAGTTGTGAAACAAAAGTGTGAAATGAGAGATTTCTGTGGGTTAAGTTTTGTGTCTCCTGGGTGCAGTGTCACAGTACGTACTGCCTGGTTACTTCTTGAGTCCCTGCTGGGAATGTCAGCTGGAGAAATGCTCCTGGTTGGTCTTTGGCTTACTATGGTCTTCTACAAGGCTTAAACTTTGGATAGCCAGATGTATCCAAAGTGGCCAGCTGTGTACCTATCAATTGCATGTAGTTTCTTGGGAGCAGTTTGATTTGAACTTATTTTTAAAAAGCAGGGTTCCTGTGGCCAAGTAGTTACAATAGATCCCTGCTGACAGTAAAAGGAACAACCAGGCATCAAGCCTTAGATATGAAGCTATTATAGAAGGCATCACTTGTGATTGAGACTTGCTTAGTTTTTGCCTTCATTCATGTTCTTTTTCCTGATGCCAGTCACCATTTTGTTCTTTACTCTTTCTTAGTAACTATGGTCAGTGCCCAAGCTGGAATCTCACTTGATCACACACTTCAATAGTTTATCCTCAGCTGTGTATGCACTCTTTTTTGTGGAAGCTGTGTCCAGTCCAACAGCTGAGTCAGCATGAGTTTCCCTTGACTTTTGGTGAGGTCTGCGGAAAAATAATGATGAACACCACAAATGCAGACACAACTTCTAGCAGGCGATGTCCCCGGTGGACAGGCTGACTGCTTGGAAATATTAATCAGATAGTTTCTTCTCTGATGTAAGGCCAGAAGATGATGTCTGTGAGAATAAACGTATTTCTCTGACTGACCTTCTGCAGACCTTGCTTTCCTCTTTCCTCAACAGTGACCATGAGAATAACCACAGTGAGCATCCTCACAGACCCACTTTGCCCACGCTCCAGCACTGCCTGTGCTGCCTTTTATGGGACATTCTGTAAGAAAAGGGTAAGCTTAGAAACTTCACAGAATGGCCCAGGTTGAAAGGGACCTCAAGGAATCTCCAACCCCTCTGCTACAGGCAGGGCCACCAAGGGTCGCTTCTTTGCATTGCCTTCCATTTATGGCTGAAGTTCTGTGCTGAAGGTGGTGCCTCCATCTTAGGAATAATAAGTGTTAGCAGCTCTCATAAACTCCCTGAGTCTGCCCAAATTACTTTTTGAATCAGTTTATTCTTCTGGTGTCCAAACATCCCAGAACAGCGAGATCTGAAACTTAATTCTCCTTAAACCTGCAATGGCGTATGTTGAAAACTTGTTTGTTTTTGCTAATTGTATTTGGTCTACTAAATGATACTCCTCCATACAGTTTGTTTTTTTGTAACTGAACAATGCATTGTGTGTCTGTAAGATTTTAAGCTTGCTGCCTGTAGGTTAGGGATAACAAGCAGAGGTGAATAACCATTACTTTTTCCTATCTTTGTACTGCCTACATTTCACATAAGACCCTTATTTTTGTATTTGATTGCTTGATGACTCAGTCTATACAAGCACTCTTTGAAAAGCAAACCTTGTTGCCCTGCTCTGAACCTTCCCTGGTTTTACTGTTATTTTCTGGAATGGGGATCAGTGCTGTGCACAGTCTTCCAATGGGAGTGCACCATTGCCTGTATCACACCTTACCCAGGGCTGTTGTGTGCTTTGTTATTTCCTCATGTTCTGCTCATCTCCTTCATCAGAACAGAATGTGTTTTTTTTTTTTTTTTTTCAAACTGCTCCTCCAGCAGACTCCGTGATCTCCTTCTGAAATAGTAATAAATTTATTTTAGGAATGTGTTAGTGGTTCTGTGTACCTAAAGTTGTGTCTTTTCTAGCTGAAGGAATGAATGTGCTGCCAAGACCAAACCTGAGTCAGGGCATGTGGCATCATCCACCTTTGTGCAGTCAGTTAGTGATGGTTTTATCTGTAGGCTTTCTCATTGCTCTGGAGGAGTCTTCCCCACTGTATTTATGTGCATCTATTTATTCCATTGATTTTATAGCTTCTCCCTGTTTAAATATTTGATTAAGTTATGATTCTCTTGGTGTTACAGTGAGGTTGAAAGTGGAAAGGTTGTATGTCAGGGAATGGATTTTCTCAAACCTTATTTGTTCTAGACAAGGGGAAAGGAGAGAGGAGGAGGAGGGAGAGGAGCAGGCAGTGAAATGTGCATCTGTGTGCTTTTGGACAGCTCAGGTCTGTAACGCTCTGTAGGCAAGCAGCTGGCATTGCACATCCATTCACTTCTGCTGTTAAATATCTGTTTGTCCGTTGAGGGAGGAAATAACGTTGTTTGTGAACAGTTCTGCTTACCTTTATATAAAAGTAACCAAGGTTTTTCTGCACCTTTGTTAATATCTGCTGGAGTTAACCTCGTTCTATTATTCCTGTAGGGAGTGTTTGAAATGGCTTTTCCTGCAAACCTGCAGCATTCAGTGGGACTTGAATGCGTGACCTAGAGAAGGCTTTTTTTTTTTTCCCCCGCTCTGTTTATTTGGGATGGCAAAAACAGCTCTAAAGCTGGTTTTAATAAGACTTTAATGGTGGTGTTCTGTATCATCTGCTTCTTTCTGAGCTGGAGCAGCAGGTCTGGCATAGCAGAGCTCTGCTGAGAGGCCTGGATCACCTGATGTGTTGTCTTAATTTCTGGTGGCTGCTTAGGGAATTGTGTGTGCACACAGGTATGTCCTCCTTGGTTTTAATTAGAATTTTAAGGTGTTTGCTGCTTTAACTCCTGGGCACAGTTGTGGGTGCAGCAGTGTCAGAAGCACATAAAACTATTAGCCTCCAAAGGAGGGCTGCAAGGATGGGGAAGGGTGTGTGTGGAGCAGCTGAGGTCCCTGGGTTTGTTGCTCCCAGAGCAGCTGAGGGGAGGCACAAGTGATAGCAGCATAATGGGCAATGGGCTGCCTGTGTCAGTTGCATCTGTCTCTTTTTCTTTAGCAGCAATGAGGATAGCTGAAGGTGAGGCTGCTGTTAATGCTTTTCTAGGAAATTTATCTGAGAACTATATGTTGGTTTTTTTTTTTTTTTTTTTTTAATTCCTGTTTTTGGAACATACAAATTTTACTCCAGTTAACTTTAAAATTGTAATCAAATGATGCGTGTATTATTGCCGTTATGTGCCTCTATCAAATAATCTTCACCAATCTATCATCATCTTCGCCAATAAAAACAAAAACTGACCTGAAATTCAGCTCCTTAGGAAACTGCAGCCTAAAGCAGGAGCCCTCTGAGTTGCTAGAAGGAATATCCATGTTCTTCCATCTGCATTCTTTCATGCTGCTGACTGAAATGTTTCCTTCAGCACTGCAATTTTCGTTTCATCATTCTCTACTTTGGACAATGTCCTGCTTTTTTCCTGCAGAAAAGTTTCTGTTTCTCTCTTAGGTGTGGAGTTGGCTAATAACTGCCATTCTCACTTAGTTAAGAGGTGGAAAGAAAACTATCAGCTCTGTCATGGACCTTTTCCCAACCTTGCTGTGTAATGCCCATCTGTTGACCAGATGAATGAAATGAATGATAGGAGATTTTTAAGGGTATTGAAAAATACATTTTTTCTTGTTTCCCTTTCTTGTAATAAGAAAAAATAGATCATTAAAGCTGTTTTATAAACATGAATGAGCCAGAAAATATTATGACAGCGTAAGTTGCTAAAGATACAGAAATGAAATTTTTAGATGAGATTTATCTTCTTACTTTAATTTGTACTCCTGCTGTACTGTAAATGTAATAACCATCAAAATGAAAAATGCAACAGATTGATAATACCATTGAGTTTTAATTAAACCACTGAATTGAAAAGGGCCCAGATGGATAACTGGAAAATGTAGTTATAACCCTGGTATGAAAAATGCTGGATTGCTACTGATATATCTTGTAAATAAATGCTGTGCCAAAAATAACCTCATTTTTAGAACAACTTCCTAAAATTAATCATTTAAGTTTCTAAAACAGATGGTTTCTGGATTTTTATTTAATTTAACTGCCAAACACTTATTACCCTGGATCAGGAGCTGTGCTTTAACAAATCCCCATCTGGGAGCCCAGTCCAGTACTTTGGAGTCCCAGGAAACACAGAGGTTGTGCCAAAGTGCGTGCAATCTGAAATATGTAAAATCACCACTCAGTCTATTAAAATGTTGAAATTGCATTAGTTTGGCACAAAATGCCTAATGCACAAAATGACTTAAGTCTTGGAACTTGGGATAATGTTTAACACCACCAAAGTAAAATCGGATCTTCTGCTGTGGAGTTTTCAAATTATATTTTAAGTGGAGATTCTTAATTGAAAGTTAGCAACAACGGAGATCCTTCTTCCCTTGTCAGAGTACTGCAGTTAATATTTTGTCTCCTAAATGAGCTGGCATTTGTATTCATGCGTAGGTGCGTGTGCACAAATAAACACCAAAACAAACAACAAATTTTCCCAGTTCTGTTTTCTGGTGAGGATTTTGGAGGTTATTATCAACGGGAATCTTCATCTCCAAGTTACGCTGTAGGTATCTAAAAGCCAAAAAGCACTAGTCAAATTAAATTAGCTATGATCAAATCCTGAAATTAGCATAGAAAGTTGCAGAAATCAATACCTTGTTACCTTCAAAGCTTGTTATCTGTGCCTTCTCGTGAATTAATTTTTGGAAACTTTACACTAAATGATGTAAAAATTGATCTAAAGCTTGAAAAAAATTTTGTGATCAATAACTTTCTTCTGGTCAGAGAGAAATTCATTAAATTTGGTATGTATTATGTTGCCACATATTCTTACTGAGTGCTGTTCTAATCACTGCATTATTCTTGACTGAGAACACATTAGCTGTAAAAATTCATGAAATGAGTAGCAGGACGTTATAAAGATTTTCTCTGGCTATTGTCAGTAATGAGTTGTGCGGAAAAGTGGAACACATTCTCATTGCTTGTAGAGTTGTTTGTCTGGCACTGTTTTACACTTAAGCATGAATAACTTAACTTTTTTGTTGAAAGTCGTTATTTTCCAATAAATTGGGTGGAACACAATACTTTTGTTTTCCCTAGATAGAGGTGATATAACTTTTTCTATGTTCAAGATCTCTCTCATCTTCAAGAAAAAAACAAAATGTTGGGCAAGAATTAGGAGGTATGGAGCACACCATTTGAAGTAGTTGAAAAAGATGAAGTTTCCTTTACTTCCTTGGCTGCTCCTGCAGTGATTTCAGTGGGGTGTCAGCAATGCTTTGAGTGACTCTGCACGCCCATCTCTGTGCCTGGCTGGGGTGGCTTGGGGTGAAGTAGCAAGTGAGGGCTCCTCATTTAACATGGAAAAGCTGTGTCCTCAGGCTCTTCAGTCTCTTCAGTGCTGTCTGGTTCCTGCTGTGATGTGCTGCTGCCTACACCTGGAGCATCATTCCTTTCCTGATGCACACCGTGCACGTTGGTCCAAATTAAATTGTTTGAAGAAGCCCTCTGGCTAAATGTGGCAGCAGTGAGGGGCACTGAAGCACTTGCCTATGTTTGGAGTGCCTATAGAGCCCTTCTCTAAGGAAAATCCCTTGTTGCATTAATTACTGGTTGTGGTTTTTTGCTGTGTTTTGCAGACTGCCAGAGTTTTCTTCTGTCATGCTGTCTGTTCTCTTGCCTTTCTTTCCGTTTTTGGTTTTATTTTTCATGTTATTTTTGATATGATTTGGTCATACCTTGCCTTCTGTCTGGATGCCACCCAGCATAGAGGAGTCATGGCTATTCACATAATCCACTCTCTACTACTTGAGTGTATTTTGATGATTCAGGGGAGCCTAAACATTATGTAAGTTGAAGAGCAAATATGGCTTCCTATTGACAAGAGAGGAAAAAATACAATCTTGCAGAAAAGTGAAAAGCATCTCTTTTACATGGAATAATAAATAATTGAGACTGACTGAGTGAATTGTCAGAAAATGCTGCTTGATAAATTTTGACTGATGTTTAGTACAAGTGTAATAAAGAAAATCTGTTTTCTGTATGTCTTGTCACAGAATACAGACAGAAATGTAAATCTACTATTTAAAGCAGGTGTATGTAGAAAACCAATGTGATACTGTGCTTGTAGGTCTGCACTAGTTAACCATACGTGTTTTACCCTTAAACCATTCATATGCTCGTCATGGAAGACAATTTCCAAAGGAATAATGTAGACTCTTTCTGAATCTCGTATGTGTTTATTTGAAGGAGAGTAGTGAAGTGTGTGATTGCCAATTCCTTGAGGAAATCCACCTGAGGTTAGATGAAACCCAGATAACTCCTTTTATTTCCATGTTGGTTTTGGAGCAGTTGCACTTAAATCACTGCAAATACTGGGATTCTGCTTTTAAACTGGGGCTTCTAATGGATATGCATCAGCAGGAATGAAAAGGAGAAATTTTATATTCTTTATTACTGGAATCAGAGTCAATCTCTTAAAGTGCAACATGACCATCAGTTAGCAGCTTCATAGTTGAAACTTTCCTGGTCAGGGGAGCAAAGTACACAGTGTGGGCTGCAGCTGCTGACTGGGGGAATCCATCATGAGCATTTCCCAAAGATAGCATATTTTGAACCAAAGTACTTTATTACAAATGAATTGAAAACTGCAGTAAAGTATTTCATAATGTTGCCACAACTTTTATTCTGTGAATCAAATGCTACTTGTGCTTAATTCATGGCGTCTTTAAGAATATTTTAATAAAATCCTAGTTTTATAACACCCCAGTCTTGCAGATGTCTTTTAAAAAGAGTGATTCCATGTAGCTGTATGAGCCACGCTATAAGCATTTTGCTCCAGCAAGTCTTCATACCTCTGGTGAATGAAATGGTGTCCAAGGGCAGCTCTGGGATGCCAGCCTTACTTTGCCTTTCGTAACTTCAAATTAATTGTGTTCCCAGTTTCCCAGTGGTTGAAAAGCAAACATACTGATGTTATGTATGCAGCTTACAAAATGTGCACATCAGTTATTTTGCAGAAAATTTAGAGACTTCTTACTAAAAAAAATAAAAGTGGGGTGAGTCTGTTATTTTAACAGCCACTGTTAAATTGAGCCAAGCGTCTGACATTGTGTTGCAGGAAATCGTTTCAAATTTAGTCTTCTGTCTCCTCATCCCTGTGCAGGTTCACTGATGCATCATCATGCCTTGCACTTGTTAATTTGTGCTAACGGGGCTTTGAAGTACATTTTTAGGGGATGAAGATCACTACAGCTTGGAAATGTAAATAATGTTTACTGATGCATTGCAGTTCATATCATTTACATATTATGACTTTAAAAAAAAAAAAAAAAGTAATTTTCTCATGCATATCATTTGAGTATCCCCCCTGCTGCCTGACTGGGAGGGGGTCAGGGTGTTTAGGTCTCTTTTATCCCTGCTGTGATGATGCGTCCCGTAGGGAGTCGGGTTGTTAGGTGATGTTATTCTCAGCCTCTGGAAGGTTTGCTTTTTTTCTTCTCACACCTGCAGGGCAGTGTGTTCTTTCTTTAACACTGGAAACCCTTAGAATTCTTCTACTCCTACAGCTGTCTCGTTGTACATTCCTATTTGCCCTATGAGGCAGTTGTGAAACCTGATTAATACCCTGAGTTGCGCTTGTATGAAAAGTACAGCTCACCCTTTCATGTCTTTAAGACATGTATTGAATTTCTCAGTAAATCTGAATCTCCTCATGCTGCCCTCCTTTAGGTGGTGGATTAAGATGGAGTTAATGGATGGAGAAATGTAGTCTTGGATTTGGCGTTCAGGAGAGTAATGTGCGCCTGTGTGCAGTAGCGACGTATTTTAATCCAATGTTGCTATGTTTCAACTGCTGGTGAAACTTTTTTATCAAGAACTTGAGGAAGTGATGGAAGTGGCTACAGCAGGATGCTGCCTGCGTGGGTGGTTTCTTTTGATATAACTTGCAATTGAGACATTTTGAAAGAAATTTTTTAATGAAAGCACGCTATCTTTTCTGTGTCTGTTCTTACGACATTTAAACCCAGGAAATAAAGAAGGGCATTTAATCCTCCATGCTTAAGAGATGTAAGGAGTCTATTGAGTGACTAACTCTGTACCTGAAGAGTGTAAGTTGCCTTTAGTACAAGTAAAATTACTTAAGACCTCCGAATGACATATTTTAGTTACCTTTACTTATGATCATCTTTAGCTATTATTCTTTCTTAATTCCTTTATGAAGCAGTTGTCTTGTCTGAAATTTTTCTGACAGCCTATTGAGTGAAGGATAAAATCAAATACCAAGTAACTGCATGGTGAAGTACAGGACACTTTTATATTTGGTAAAAATTACTGATGAAAGTGGTGGTACGCTTAATAATAAAAAGCACTTGATGTGATGAAAAGTAGCATGGATTCTGTGATGTAGATGAGGGAAAGAGAAAGAGAAAACGGCAGCTTGTGAAGTGTTCTGAAAAAGATTTTGACTGTGTTGGGAGGAGAAGTGAGCTTGAAAGCTGTGTTGGAAGCAAAGCAGGCTTTGGTGGATAATTACAAAGCACATGTAACACAGCCATGCTGGTAGAGCATCTGGCTTAAGCTACTGGCAGACTCTTGCTTTATGGGAATGCTTGTACTCATAGAGGCAATCTATTCTTTTATATGTATTATATTTATATATCTGTGTGTGTACACATACATTTATATGTGCGTATATGTGTATTTGGGACCTACTAAGGTACACAAACCACTTTCCTTCAGAACTGTTCTAAAAAAGCTGAGTGGACTTGGAGACAGGAGGTGAGAGGGCAGAGTGGTTGATCTGAGCTCTCACTCGGGATGTAAGAGCCAGGAAGGTGCAAACGGTTCCTTATATGTACAGCCTGAAGCTCTGAGGGTTTAATTGCCAGCACTAAGAGATGATGGGCAGAAGGTGGAAAGATTCTGGAGGTGGTTCATGGAAAGGGAAGTTTTGAATGGATGGAGTGCTTTTAATGTATAAAGGGCATTTCTTTAGAGTAGAAAAATCCTCTGGCATTACAAAATAATGGCAAAAATGTCTTTTCATGAATTGAGCAATATAGCAAGAGGAAGTTACTTTTATTTTATGTAAAGTTTTGATCAAACAGCATTTGTACTAGTTTTCCATCTGTAGCAAACCTTTCTGAACAGTGACTCATCTGTTTCAAATTGCTGCTTTGTTTGCACATTTATAAATTCAGTGTTTGTGTAATGTGGATTGTTAAAGAAATACACTTGACTTCTCTGTGTATTTCAGTGTTCCATGGAAATGTGTTAACAAATGGCATTTGGTGATTTTTTTGCTGATCATTCAGTTCAGGGAAGGGAAAGCAACCGCATCTAATAAAGGGAACTGGTTGTACTTCAACTTGAAATCAATGACAAAAGTTTCCTGACTGCTTAAAGGGAGGTAATGTTGGGCTGCGGTATTAGCCTGGAAAAGCTGTAACTATGCGTGCTGAATCTGACATATTTATATCAAAATCCAGTTTTCTTATCTAATTGACTAAAATCATAAGAAGAATCTTAATATTCTCTTCTCCTTAGGTCTTATCTCTTGTTCTTTCCCATCAGCATCACTATAATTTCCCAAATTGTTCGACCTCTCTTCCCCTTATCTACAGCTAAAGTACGTAGAAGTTCTTCAGCACTGTTTTTATGGGCCCCATTGTAATATTTTGTTCTCTTACTCATTTTCATTTTGTCTTTGAGTCACTGTAATAATGAACGTTATAGAAAATGCTTCAATAGCAACATAAGCCATCGAGTTCAAAGATGTAAACAGATTGAAGTTGTACCCACTGCCTGCTTTACCTACTCTGCCAACATGCTATTTTACACCAGACTTTGAAAATCATTTAGTTGATTGATATAGCAATAAAAAGACCTTTAATAGCAACCAAGATAAAAAGCTTTGCCTAACACCCTTTGTCATGTAATAATGATTCTTGCAGGATTTCCAGACGTTCTTAAATGATGAAACCATAACACAGAAAAATGCTGTTTGACAAAAATTTGCACTTTGAAGATTTCTTATAGGATGAGAAGACCAGTGGAAAAAAAAAAAAAAAAGCCCTCAAAGGTTCCTATTTCCTCTTGTGACATCTGTGATTGGAAGAGAATTTGGAATCAAGTGAAATCAGAAGGAAAATGAGCATAAAGTGTGTTGTCTCTTTTTTGGAATAGAGTGATTTTCCACTTCATAGTGTCTATTTTACTACTTTTTATTAAGAGCAACTTTGATAGTTATTTCAGGCATTTATAAAAGTTGGGCAGCAATCAAAGGATCAGACAATGTTTTGTGACTTCCTTATTTGGATTTATTATAACTCTACACCTAGTTGAATGCTACAGATTGGTCTGAGTTTACTTTTTTGGGAATTGCATCCCTGTAACCGAGGGCAAATTTCCAGCTGAGAGGTAATTGTTCCCTTGGCAGAGAAAGGGGAATCCCTCATGCCTCTGTTCTGCACCTGATTCAGAGAGGAGAGGATGCAGCAAAGCCAGTGGTAAACCTCATGTGGTTTTGTGTTTTTAGCAAGTGTTTACTTGGAGGAAACAAGAAGTGTGCAGTGTTGATAACGGGCAAAGGGGAAAAGGGAAGGAAGGCAGGAAGGCAAAATGTTACATCCTTCTTTCAGCTGAGGGAATTGGGCACAGAAAATTGAGAAGTTTGCATGGCTGAAGTTTATTTTGAGGCAGGCAGGAACATTCCCGACCTTTTTTTCCCTAGATCTTCAGTTAAAGTGAGCTGCTTGGCACTCTGCACTAAAGTGCATTTTATGGACAAGACCAAGGAAGGGGTTTGAGTTACTGAGTGTGTCCAATGAACACGTATGTTGTGCAAAAATATTGAATAGATAGGTGGCTTAAGAGATCATGCATATAAAGGAGAAAGAATTGATTTAAGCTGGTAAGCCAAGGATTTTGCTATTCTGGTGCATCCAGTTGGCTTTGGTTGGTATAAGAAGAATGCAAGATATGGTTAGTAGTAGTACTTAGAAACACTAGGATTTTAGTGCCTTTTTTTTGAGGGGCAAAGAGACACAAAGCAGGATTGCCAGGGAAGAACTGAGGGTAAAATATGTGAGAGCTTAGTACTTGGGCTGGATGGAGAGCAGAGGGATGGCTGAGATGAAAATCGTTTTGAAATCCAGACCTGAGGTGACCTGTTGCATGGGTCTCTGCCGGTAACTCACAGGGGAAGACGAAGGCAATACATGAAGGCATGTGTGTGCTTTCACTTTTGGACCCAATTTCATATCTTTAGTCTTTTCCTGTCTATTCCCATGAATCTTGTCAGTTTTCAGGGTGTTGTGGCCCAGTAGAGCATTTCAGCATTTACTTTCCAGGGATAGCTAAAGGCTTAAAAACATCTCAGGTAATTAATAATGTATGCCTCCTCATAAGCACCGAGTTTATGCTCCTTAGGCCTACAAAATATTTAAAAAATTCTCCCCTAAATTGGAAGTGACTTAGAGATACAGATTCATATAGAAACAGCCAAAAAAAACAGGGCTGTTCAGAAAGCCTGGCTCCGGCCTCATCTTTGTGTTGATGAAACAGTTTCTCTGGGAGGAGGTCTGAGGATGGGCACACCTGGTGCTGTTGGCTGCTGGAGAAGCCATCAGTGGCTGATGCTCAAGATCAGCAGGGGCTCCTCGTGTGGGGCCCCTTGCACATGTGAGTACCACCCATCACATCAGCTTTAGCGCTTTGCTGTTACAGAAGGAGCTGAAGTATAGAAGTGTCTTTAGGTCGTGCCACTTAAATAAGGACGAGTTATGTGTGATTGCTCCTCCTTATGGGTCTGCATTCTCCTGGAAGCCAGTTCAAAGAAAATATGTGAAATCAGTGCTGTGAAATTGCAGGGCAATAGTAAGATGCAAATTCCTGAGTATCTCTGTTGGACATTTAGACATAATATTCTGCCTTTTGAGAACACTGGTTCGTTTTGGTTTGTAAACCAGCCACTAATACGAGGTGATAAAGTGATTTCCATTTCATAGGGAACAAGTTATTTGCCCAAATGTGGACTTGAAGAAACTGTTCCTTTTGAACTTCTGTTCGTGGAATTGCATATCAGACCAGAAGGAAAATGCCTGAGGTGCTAATATTTAATTGGCATTGAGTCATACTGCTGGCATAGAATTTCCTTTTCTTTTCTATCCTAAAAATATAGAACAAATATATCTAAGCATTACAGTGACTTTGACAGGCATTGAATCAGACTGTATAGTGTTCCATTTTGGGATGAAGCAGTGTTCTGTTTTGGCACCAATCATTAAGCAAAAAAAGTTCCTCACCTGCCATTAAAGTATCTGCCAAGCAGAATTACCTGATATGTGATACATTAACTTTGAGAGTGTCAGTTTTCTTTCTGGATCTTTGGTGTGTATATGTATAATATTGCTAATACTTCAATGCTGAAATATTTTAATAATTAAATAGGATTATGATTTGTTGCAGTTCATAGTTGGCAAGTACAATTAACAGCAAAACAGTGGTTGCTCCAGAGGCTGCTACAATTAGAGGGATGCTACTGGCTGCTTCAAATAAATTGCCAAGCAGAGGCAATACTGATTTATTAACAGAAGTCTTTGCTTCTCATGTGCTTTCTCAGACAAGCAGAACTATTTGAAATTAACGTTTACTCTGTATAGCATAACATTTACTCTGCATATTGCAAACTGCAGCGAGCTGCTATTAAGAAAAACTGAGGTGCCTGCTCGTGGGTGTCCAGCAGGTCTGGGGAGGATCAGCACCACTGCCTTGAGCTGAGGGCCATTGATCCAAGATATGACTTCAATACCCTCTTCAAAGAACAAAAATTAGAATCAGGGAACGTATAATTTAAAGAGAACTGGCTCCATTTTATCCCGTTCCCACCTGTGCTGTGTCTTTGGCTCAAGAAATCCTTGGGCTTGGCAGTCTTAACTTGTGCTCTGGGAGGATGCTGAGCTCTGTGGATAGAGCAATGGGGAGAAAGTCTGTGCCGTTTGGGAGTTAGCACTGTAGATGGGGAATTGTTGCTGTTTCAGTTCTTAAATTGTCACTGGAAAACAGGATTAGAAGAGGATGGATTTCTCTAAGCCTCAGGAGAAAAGCTATCACTGTGGAATATTGACACAAGAGGAAACGCGTATCTTCTGTACTATTAGGTATACTTAGGAAAACAGTTCACTGTCAGTCACAGTTTACAGTTAGGAAATTTCTGTAATTCACTGGAGCAGTCTCAGGAAGGCATTTTGTGTTGGAGTGAACCTGTTCCCACTCTGCTTTTCCGCTGGCTCCTTGGTTTCCACCAGACACTTTAAGGCTGCAAAGCTGTCTGTGCCCCAGGAATGCTCTGCCCACAGTCTGGCTGTCCTGAGTCTCTGGTGTCAAATCTGTGCCAGTAGTAAAGCAGAAGCATGCTGTTTTGTACACCAGCTGGTGTATGTTCTCCTGATGGCTTTTTCTTCCTACATAGTCAATTTTCTAAGGTCTGTGTTTGTTCTGCTGTTGGTGCTGAGGAAAGGTAAGATATCTTCCTCAGAACTGGTATTTTTCAGTTAGTTTCTCTCCAAGCTTTGGCATTTCAGCTCCTGGACTTCGCTCAATGGAACTACAAAATGATTAAGAAGATGACAGTGGTGTAAGCAGTAGTGGAATTTTGTCTCTGTTGTTTGGAAACATCTGTGTACAGTGTACACTGACTTACTAAAGATTTATTTCTCAAAATTCTGTATTTTTGGAACAGCATAATATTATCTTGCTTAAATGCAAGATGTTAAATCAAAAGACACTCCAAAGGGAGCAAATGCAACTGCAACAGTGTGGCAGGGATAAGATATTCTCGAAGTGATTACTCAGGTTCTCAGGGGAAACTGGAGGGGATCTATGAAATGGGAAATAAATCACATTCTGGCTGCCATCAGTGTGCTATATATTACTTTTCTTAAGCAGGTCTTGGGGTAAAAAGCATAGTAAGCCCTGAAAGGCTCTTGTCTGGGCAGAAAAAGAGAAGGATAACAATAGAGTGAGAATGACAGGATTGGAACAGAATAATTTGTTGTACCAGCTGAGAGGTGGAGGTAAGAGGTATTCAAAAATGTATAAAAGAACAGGATAAGATGTATGTTCATAGAATCCATTCAGGTATGCTTTTTATTGCTTTTACCCTCCAATCTTCGTGTTAATACCTTTGGGTGAAGGAACAAATAATTATTTGTGTTGTGAAGAAATGGTTTTTTAGGCTCATTTTAATAGGAAGTGTCACAGTGTTGCGAGAGAAAAAGGATTAGAGGTGTTGTGCTAACGTGGCTGGGAAGCAGACGATAGCAGAGAGCTGTTTTGAGAATGGGAGATTTCATCCAGGAGGAGGAAAAAGCTGCATAACCTGTTCCCCAAAGAGGCGGATATCTGGGGAGCTAGGAGGGGAGTCTGGAGACCAGCACTTGCTGCTACTTCTAACAGCTGCTGATTGTTTTAACTCAGATATTAACAAAAAATCTATTGAAACATTCATGCAGTTTGTTTTAATTTGTATTTTGGAATAATTGCTGCAAACTGGTAGGTTCCCTTTTGGTTATGAGCTCTCATATTTTCATATCTCTCCCTTGAGATTTTAATTGCATTAAGAAATGATTGGCCTTAATAAACTTCTACAGCCTGTAATAATTATAATCAAATAAGATATCCACATATAAAGCATAAAATTATGCTGAAGCAAATGCTTCCTTGATCATTAATTAGTGAACTATCATTGTTGCAAAGGGTAGTCATTTTGTTCTCTTCAGGATGAAGTCAGACCACTGTAGTCTCAAATATGCAGTATATTTTTATTCCAGTTATTATTGCATTAGGAAGTACATTTCAACATGTATTTGTGTACTATCTGCATATATATTTTTTTACTTTTCATGTATGAAGATGCTTTCAGTAAGTACGTTTAGTTCTTTTATTAAGGCTGTTATTATATAGTGCTCTAGGAAACAGGTAAATGAATGGGACTGCTGTCATTGAAAGGTAGAGAACTGAGCAACAGTTCAGGTGGTGCGTAAGGGCGATAGAAGTTTGGCATAAGCAGTACTTGTGGAAACCATATAGAGTTCTTGCTGATATTTTGTAAAGAGAAGGAGCTGATGTCCAGTGGCAGACTGTGGCAGCATAGGGCGATGAAGTGATAGGAAGAGAACGGCAAACGTAAGAGGACTGAGCCCAAAAAGACTGTCAAGGGTTGGGCCACCATATTTGACAGTCTGGATTGCCACCTCCTCTGAAACAAGGCAGAATAATGGAGGCTTTGCAGCTAGTGATGCCTGGGGACCAATTGGAGTTCTACCAACGTGAGTTTTGTAACATAAAATACAAGTTTAACAACTGTGTGCTTCCTATTTCTGGAGCCTTTGGAGAAGTAGTGGAACCACAGAAAGCAAATGTGGAGGGGCTGGTGGGCTCATCCCTTGTGCTCTCGGAAGGTGCTGCCACCGAGGCTGTTTGTTGCAAGCACAGCTTTATTTACAAAGAATGCCATCGAGATCTAAAGATGAGGAGCATCACTTATACCAAGTTATCGTTATCTAATGGTAGATGATTTTTGTGTGCAGTATCAAGATAGGATGTGACATTTTTGTCTTATGGTAGCCTCCCTCTAGTTAAGTGGGCATCACGGCTGTCTGAGTTGCACGAAGGCTTTGATTCCTAAATCCTATAAAGTGGATTTAGGTCCCAGTTTCCCTTTTATTGATTAAAAAGTTAAATTTAATTGCTTATGTAGTCTCTCTTTCTATTTTACTCATTTTATCAGTGAAATACAGGCCCACATCTTTGACTTCAAACAGTTCTATTTACATAATCATCACATTTACCATTCTTCCTCTCAGTTTACTTATTGGTTGAGCTTGCCTGCCTGCCATGTGATCTGACCACAATGGCTAACAACTCCTTGGTGATAATTTACATTATTATTGTAATATGGATTAAGCATCATTTGGAAGTGAGTCCGAGTCAATACCAATTTTTTTCCTGTGACATCTTAAAAGAAATTACTTAACAGGCTGATACCCATTTAGAAATTCAGAGGCATTCCTTAAAATGTTTCTTGGCAAACTGGAGTTTTTCAGTGAAACTCAGCAGCTGGTTTAGCAGGCAGAATGTAGGGGATAGGGTTAGGGGACGAGCAGAGCAGGGATGTGTACTGTCTGATCATTGTGAATTGTTGCTAGCACTGCAGTGACCAGAATGTGTCCCTGTCTTCTGCACTGGGAGGTGATGCCTTGTACTTGTGTCCATTGACTGTGGGCTGGGAGTCCTGTTGCTGGTACCCCCTGGGCTGAGATCATGGATGTTGCAGCTCAAATATTTGCCTTGGACAAGTGTTTTTTCTCCTTGATCTAGCAAGTGCATGTGGAGGACAGACAACAAACAAAAAAGGATAAAAAAGTAATGTTTTCTTCTATTTATTCTGCCTGCCCATCCAATTCATTTGGCTGGGACTTGAATTCCCTCAAGAAAGGAAATACAAAAGATTTTACAGGAAGAACCAGCAGTTCTTTACCCCTGGGGCAAAGGATATGCACCATGATCAGTAACCACCCAGCTTGTATCAGTGTGACTGGCACCTGCTGACTGGTTATAGCAGTGCAACTGTTGAGTATTGTAATTCATTAGGGTCTGATGACATGTGGTTGTTACTACTGTATGCTGCTTTCATGTATTCTTGATGCTGAATTAATATTTTAATGTAGTTTATATAAACAGTTTAATTATGACTGCATGATATAGCAGTCTTTTAAAGTGGCTATAAAATGGGCTTCTGAGCTCATCTAAAACTTTTAATGGGGAAAATCCGTTTGCCCATAAATTATAAATTTTAAAAACCTTACAGACATGTTAGATGGATTTATTCACGTCTGAAACTTGAGAAGAGTTTTATATAGCAGTAACCTAAGGAAGAGTTTATAAAGTGCTCTCCTCAATCTGGTCAGTGAGGATGAGATCCTCTGTCTTGTTTCATTACAGCAGTGGTAGGACTTTGGACTGAGGTTGCAGAGATGAAAATACACAGAGCTGCGTTGACTGTGGAAGAGAGTCCATCCTTCATAAAATTTTAAGTGGGTGTTTGTAGAGGTAAATTCTTTCTTCCCTGTCTTTGCAGGGCTTGTCCTTTTGTTATGTAAATTTCCTTTGGATAGACTCCCAGTCACTGAGGGAGGTTTTCAAAATGCAGAGATGCCTGCTATCTTTTCTAGGATATATTTTTCTGTGGGGCTGCCTGTTGGCCTTTCTTCACTCGTGATTTAAGCAGATACTTTTTCTTGGATATGCTTTCCTAAGGTCCGTAGTGGAAAAGATGTACTTAATATCCTCAGTGCTTCAGGAATGGGATCAACCAAGCATCCTCACAATTGGTTGAGTTGGTCCTCTGCCTGATAAGTCTCATCCCATATTCCCACTTGTATAATTTGTACTTTCTATAATCAGATTTCAATCACTGCTAACTAATTGCTACCTTAATTTATGATATAACATGTTAAAAATGCCTTATGTGGCCAGGTTCAGAGAGGAGGACATTGAAGGAATATCATGGTGGGCATGTGGAGCAGGCTGCCTGGTGAAAAATAAGTTGGCAGCAAAGCTTTTATTATGCTTAAAATCTTGTTTGAGAAAAGGAGGAAGCACACCTTAGGTACAGCATAACCGATTAATTATTCTTAGCATAATTGAACTCCTAAGAGTCTAATCATTATTAGTCCAGCTCTAATTGTTTCAGAAAAAGAATAATAATGCAGGTAAAACTGTAATGCAAACACTTCTTGGTTTCTACTCATTTTCTTGGCACTGTGTTCATCCTGCTCTGCAGGGACCCAAGGTTTCATCCTGGTGCTGTTGGTCTGTCAGCATCCTAAGCCTTTCCCCAGGAGGAACGCAATGCTCGTGTGGAGGGCTTCTCACTGGGACCTACATGGGGTTCATTTTCATTTACACCTTTTGTCTTTCTCTTTCACACCTCTATTTACAATATAAGATCTCTTTTTACTATGTTAGATTATTATTATTTTGTTCCTGAAAGCAGTTTTGTCCAGCTCCAGGTGTCTGTTTCTGTAACTGAACACTAGTGAGTTAGCTGTAGCTGTGGCCTGTCTCTAGTCTTACTGTGTCTGCATACTGCCTGGTGGGAAGCTACTTCTTGGTCTGGTAGAAGCTGATTTCATATGAAAATACATAATGCTGTCATGTGGCATTTGGCATTATCAGAGGAATATCCTTTGTGTGGCAGCAACCATTATAACAGATATATTGAGAGGGAAGAAAATGTGGATTGTGTAATAATTACTAACGTGTGCTTACGTGTCTTAAAGCTTAACGTAGGAAAGCATTTAGCTTACCTGTCAAAACTGCTCAGTTTACCTGCCAAAACTGTTTTACTGGTTTAAATTAGTGTGCTTTGGAGAATGTGAAGATAGTACAGTGAAATGGCTTGGGAAGAGTGATGGAGCAATAAACCTAACTGGTCTAATTGATGGAGCTGTTTGAGACCTTGAGGTAGGAGAATGTATGATAGACCTGCCCTTCTTGCCCTTTCTTCTTCAGGGACTGAAGTAGCAACAGCTTACTTTTCCTATACAAGTTCTACTGTAAGAAAAGATTGCATGTGATTTTTTTAAATGCTTCCTGAGAACAGTATATATCCTTAAAAAAAAAAAAAGTTACTTTTTAAGTTTTAAAAACACTTGAAGATTTTGCATATTATTAGCCATGTGCTTGCATTGCGCTATGCTTTTGGGAGGCTACTTTTCATCTCTACAATAATATCAAGGTCTGATGTAAACTGAAAGTCGTTCTTGATCACCTGAGAAAGAAATGAGGTCATTTAAGGCTGATTTTTGAAGATGGTGAATATCTTGGATATCTCTAGTGAGGGTGGTGAGACACTGGAACAGGTTGCCCAGTATGGATGTCTCCTCCCTGGAAGCACTCAAGGCCAGGCTGGATGAGGCTGTGAACAACCTGGTCTAGAGGGAGGTGTCCCTGCCTATAGCAGGGAATTGGAACTAGGTGGTCTTAAAGGTCCCTTTCAACCCAAACCATTCTGTGATTCTATCTTACATTTCTGAACTTCAGATAGGATAGACTGTAAAATGTCCAACCTCCCCTTTCTTCATTGATTTTGCTATTCAGCCAGTCATTTTGATTTTTATGTATAAAATATGTGGCTTGCTGTTAAAAGGATTTCAAATCAAATTGGCTTTATTTACTTCAAAGTATTCTGAATAATGTTTATTGTGGGAATCATAAGAAAGGAACAGACATTTCTAATAGAAGAGTATTTCCAAGTGGCTTGATTGAATTAAAGAACTCCCACTGGACTGAAAGCTCAAATAATAGCAGTTATTTTAGTGTCTTTAGTGGAATGGCAGATTTTTCTTATTTGGCAGAACAACCACATTTATAAACAGCAGTGCATTGTCCATCAATTGAGGAGGCAGAGAGCTTTTTTACTGCAGTAGTTTATGGATGGATGTGCCATCTTTGCTGTAAAATTTTATTTTGGGAAATCTGCTTGGGGAGCAAATTGAGAGGCAGGTTTCTTTCCGGAGGAGGGCAGGAAGACCAGTCTGTTTCTCCAGAAGGCTCTGCCTCTATTGGTTGTCTTGCTATAGTGATGCCAGATCTCCATGTGCTGGCTAGTAAGCTGGATGGAAATTCTTATTCATAAAGAAGGAGCAAATCAGAAACCCCTCTGAAATATGCACTTAACAGCAAAGTTACACGTGTGTGCATACATTCTCTTTGTTTTATTAAATAAGTTATGGATTATTCTTCTTAATCCAACGTGTTTTAAAATAGTAAGCAAAAAAAAAAAAAAGTATTTTCCTTGGCTTATCTTTTCTCCCCTGTGATCATTTTGGAGCTTCAGGACACAGCTGTGTAAAGGTCCATTTATCATAGCTTCTCCCTTACATAAAATATCCTTCTGGATGTGGGGCTCTCTCCTTTTGTTAAAGCCTTGTGGCTTCAGCATCTTCTGCCAATATTTGGTAACCAGTGGGATTTTAGGTGTGTGTTGTGTTGAACCTAGGTGTGACCTGGATTGAACTGAAAGCAGCTTGAGGCAGGAATAGCTTTTTATCTTCTTGAATCATATTTGAACTTGTGGTCTCTTTTGAAGCGTGCTGAAATTAATAACCACTACATTTTCTTGACAATACTGGTGAAGATAATGTGGGATTTCTGTTATTCTGTCCTGTTTTTTTTTTTTTTTTTTTTTTTTTTTTAATCATTTCGCAGTTACAATGAGGATGATGAAGGAACTTCACCGAGAAATGATATTTTAAAACATTAACTTTGCTGTCTTGGTGACACAGTGGAACAGAGGTGATTACCAGCTCTGATGCTTAATTTAAAAGAGACTAAACACTTGTACTTGGCCCCTGTGTATAAAGGTGAACTTGAGGCACACTCAGTCTGTTTCATGGGCAGTTCTGGCAGTAGTGCCAATATTGGCTTTATTCTGCAGGATAAATGCTGAGTTTGTATATTCACTCAGGGCTGCAAGAAGAACTCTTTCCAGTTGCATTTTCATGCAAATATCTTTATTTGCAGTGTAAAAAATTAGAACAATTAGGTACTCTTGTGTAAATTAGTAGCTGTGTTTATAAATATCACTGCAATTGAAAGCAGGAGAAGTACCAGATGTGTAATTACATTAGCACAGATATTCTACAGAAAGCTGCTTCTGTGAAACAGGAACAAGCTTAATGTGAAAATCTTTGCTTTTGAGAGCATGCATGCTATGCACATCATTAACCTGTTAATTAGATCTGTTAAGGGCTACACTTGTTAAGCCTTGTTAAATGATTGCTTATGTTTAAGACCGTTTGTTTCTAAACATCCTTGGTTAAAAAGGGTGGGCTAATCTTGAAAAAGCGAATGCTTAAGTTTGGATGCTCACCAAAGTCACCCTCAAGGTGTGTGTTCTCAGGTATTTCATCACCTAGAAGGAGCTGGCTTTTGCCTTGTGCTGAAATTTCTGAAAACTTGGGTAAAGGCTGTTAGACTTCCAGGGATAGCTGAACACTATTCAGAAATGTGTAACTACCACGAATTCAGAACTGGCAAAGCATCTGCCAAAAGGCAGTGAAGATCTGCCTGTATTACAGAGCTGACCTGAATAATTTGGTACATGATTTGAATAATTCACCTTTAGAACTGAAGTTCTATTTCAGATTTTGTTATTTTAGCAATACAGGTATTGAAAATCAACCCAAACCCACCAACAGCCTTTCTCTTTTCCTGTATGCATTTATTCCCATCCTGGGAAGTGGTTTAGCATTCTGCCTGCTGCATTGTTCACTTATAAGGCTTGGGCTTTTGCTAATCCACTGACACAGATTTATGCCCAGAACTGCCCTACTGTCTCCTCTGTTTGTACTTACAGTATTGCTGGTTTTTGCCCTGGGGAATCTAGCTTAACTGGAAAAGAAAACAACAACAACAAAACCCCCCACAAAATTAAGAAACACAGAAACAAACAAAGTATAGCTCTGTATGTTGTAATGCTTTATTGCTCTGTATCGTTGTGGCTTTTGTTGTTCTCTTTTGGGAGAATATATTGGGAGGTTTGTGTGCAGAGAAGCACTGCAGGAGGTGGGCTGTTCCTCTGGGCTGGCTGTAGCTGTGCGCCACGTCCTGCTCTCCGGGAGCACAACATCTATAATGTGCTGGTTTGAAAAAACACAGCAAGAAAACAAAAAAACCCACCAAACTGGCTCAAAAGCCCTGCAGGGTAATGAGTCTTTGTAAGATCATAGAATCAAAGAATGGCTTGGGTTGGAAAGTACCTCAGGGATCGTCTAGTTTCATCCTGCCATGGGTAGAGTTGCCAACCACTAATTCAGACACGAGGTTAGGTTGCCCAGCACCCCATCCAGCCTTGCACACCTCCAGTCTGGCAGTGCCTTGCTGTCACTCAGCTGCGGATGCAGTTGTTTGGAACTTGGGGAACGCAGCCCCCAGACAGGAAGGACATGTGTCTTTCTGATGTACCTACCTAGATATGCTGTGCTTGCTTGTAGTTTCTGTGATTCTTGTCACCAGATTCCCAAGATTTTTCTAGTCCTAACACCTGTGAATCAGAATGAGGTGATGTGATCCTGTTTTCTGAGTGCAAACTCAAGTAGTTTAGTTATTCTGTTCTCCTGGACCTTGCAATCAAGAAGCTGAATTTGTGACGTGATAGGAAACCACTTCAGCTTGTAAAATAACGCCTTTCTCTCCCTCTCTTTTTAATTTTTTTTTCAGAATTGACTTTTCCTGGATTTCATTACTTACAGTGCAGTGGTGTTTGGCTGTCACTCTTCCCCAAAGTCCTGAAGTAAAAATCACTTCAATCTTAAAGCCCTTCATCCTGGCTTTACGGTGTATGGAAACGTAAGCTCTTTGGCCCTCTCAGATTGATTGGAGGCTGCTCAGAGTTCAGCCCTTCTTCCTGACAGCAGCCTCTGCTTAGGAGAGCCGTTGGATGAGCAGATTGATTTACTGCTGGAGAGCACATCATTCTGAAACTTTGGTGTGCCTGCTAACGTTGTGTATTCCTGCACTTTTCTACGTATGGCGTTTTTCTGAAATAGGCTTTTTTTTTCCCCCGGAAGCTGACAGCTCCAAACAGAGTGTACAGAGTCAGGTAGATTTAATAATGATTAACTGAAAGTGGATAATTAAATGAGGACTGCAAATAAAAAATGAAAAAGGCCCGCTAGAAAGCAGTGTGCGTAGTTCTACAATGGCCTCTGTCCAGCTTTTATAAAACTGGTTGTGCACATTAGTAACACATTTCCCATGAACTGCTTACGCTGTCTGTCGCCTGGGATTGCTGTTATAGTGCTGTCCATCTTTGCAGAAATACTGATTAGTACCAGCGTGAGCAGCATGGGAAATCCAGCCAGTTGGATTACTATTCTGTAATGCTTATTAAGAAAAGTGACTGTGTGGCCCATGCATTTGGGAAGGTCTTTCTGTGTAGAAGCAGATCTCAACAGATCCTATTCAGGTTACATTTACAAATACTTTCATGTCATAAAAGGAATTGCTTTGCATAGTTTTGAGTTTCAACTGTCTGTAATGCAGCAGTGCAATGCTTTAACAGTATAGACAGCACTATTCATAGCTGTAACCTGTTGGTAGCATCTATATATTGTTTTTATAGTGCACTTAAATTTGTAAACATTATGACCTCATCTCTTAATATCAGCTACTATCAAGACAAGAAATCTGCTTTCTCAGACCTGTCTGGCATATTTAGAGGGTACTACAGACATGTTTTACAATCTGCAGGTTGGTTTTTATTTATTTATTTATTTTAATTTTAAACTGAGAGGTGAAAGAAAAGAATATTTTTCCCTGAGCTGTCTCTGAGATGGGGACACATGATTGAGTAACTCAGCTAATGCAGTTTACATTAATGCTTAATATTGAGAAAGCCCTGCCTGCAAGTGTCAAGGGGTTAGTAAATCATTGCATTTTCATAAACAACAGTGTTCCCTAGATTGTGCTGCAGAATGTCTTGCTTGCTGGAGTGTGTCTTGAGTGTTACCGCATGTGGATAATATGGTAAAAACCTGAAATGTAAAATTGGAACAAACTGCTGCATGGCTGTGAGTCACTGAACTTCGCTTTCATTCAGGTCTGAAGTGGGATGAGTAACTGAGATGCCTAATTACTTGTTTGTGTAGGTCATGAAAATGGAAAAAAGTGCTGCAAATGGTTAGAATTAATCACAGGAATCAGGAATTTTATCTGCCATGCCTGATATATTGCAAATAGTGTAATAGACTTTTGTATAGCCTCTCTCATACAAATGATAGCAGAAAGTATTTTGCTGTACTGCTATTAATAATAAGTAGCAAAATAATTGAGATAAATGCAGAGGAGGAAAAAAAGCTGAACTTTGTCTGAAGTGTGACAGTAAATGCAGAGTAGACATACAGGAGGTCGCTTCTGAAAAGCAGAGGAATAGGCAGATATGCTAAAAATGGCTTTTCTTAGAATCATGAAGGTTGGAAAAGACCTCTCAGATCCCCAAGTCCAACCCCAGCCCACCCCACCACGCACACTGAGCACAGCCCTCAGTGCCACATCTCCACAGCTCCTGAAACGCTCCAGGGACGGTGACTCCACCACCTCCCAGGGCAGCCTCTGCCACTGCATCGCTGCTCATTCTGACTGGTATGTTACTTTGATATACTTTGTCGCATAAAATGGCTGAACTGCTCAAATCTGGTGTCTTTGACTCCATATAGAGCTGGTATTTGAGATTTCAGTCTTGTCTTCGTGCGAGGAAGGATGCAGTTGGACTGAATGCACTGACATAGAGCACAGGATATGTGTTATGTGTTCATCAGCACAGTTAATAAGACACTTGTTCAAATCATTAGAAATATTTTTTGTGGCTTTTTATCAAATGTCTTTGTATCATACCTAGAAGGAATTTATTGGTAAGTATGTGGTAGTTCATATAATCTTTAACAGTTTGATCCATAAAAAAACAAACATGCGTCTAAGTCTCATTAAAAATTACATATATCTCATAAAAAATCTGAAAATTTACATGAACCCATTTAAAAAATTTGGTTTCAATGCTTTTAGAAATAAAGCTCAGATGTTCTGTTTTGTTTTTGTTTTTTTTTTTTTCTTCTCAGAGTCACAAAATGAGTCGCAGTTTTCTACTTCTTGTACACATGATCTGGTGGAGGGATGCTAGAATTACATCCTGAGTAGCTCTATTACATTTCATGCAGAAGTGTTCAATTCAAGCGTACACTGCAGTGATCTACTGGGGGTTGTGATCACATCTGGTGGAGTTATTCCTCAGCCAGGCATTAATGACATCATAATTCTGTTTTGATTTAGGGGGGGGCTCTTTGTCTACACTAAGACTTATTAGATTCTCTTTAAGTACTGCTTTTAAATTTGATACTTGAAGTAAAAGCTGGGGTAAAAAAGTAAACAAAAGATGTGGAGGACTATGCCAACGATAGCCCATTCGTTTTTGTCAGAGTTGTTTCAATCTTTTATATATCAGATGCAACTTGGAATGTATCTATAATGCATTTGAAAGAAATTGCTAACCCAGTATTCTATTTAACTGATTGCTAATCTAATCTTAAATTTGCAAATTAGTGCAGAGC
The DNA here is from genome assembly GCF_951394365.1 of Tetrao urogallus. Classification (NCBI taxonomy): domain Eukaryota; kingdom Metazoa; phylum Chordata; class Aves; order Galliformes; family Phasianidae; genus Tetrao; species Tetrao urogallus. Next base: position 5,861,070 of record NC_136821.1, on the reverse strand, counting down.
TACAGGGACAGAATAATTGTAGAAGATGCTTATTGAATGAATTTTCAGATGGTGAAATGGTTGCAATTAAGCTAAATGTCATATTAAACAGAGCATAATTATTGTAGCAGTCCTTACTAAGCAATAACATACTTGTTAAGCAACTCTTATTGGGTTATCTATTTGAGATTTGATATTTAATGGTGTTTCATTCTGTCTGTAATACGTAATTATTGACTGAATAGCCTGCTTGCCTTACGCTTTTGTGACCTCTGTGTCAAAGAGCAGATGTCACTGTACCCATTCAAACATAATTATTGCATAATTGTAGGTGGCTCTAGCAGGCAGGAAAAGCAAATCAGTGCCTGCTATATCAAATAAACACTCGTTTGCAGTGCTATATTGCTTGCTTCTAACTGGATTAGGGATGCTTCTTGGGCTAATTATATGGTTATCTTTATGGTGGATAGAAGATGGCAAACAGAACAAGGTGTAGGTTTTCTTTATTAGGCTGAATTTATGAATTGCTTTCACCCCATAGTGCCATAGATGTCTTGTAAGAGATAGTGAGATGTCTACTTCATTGTGTGACTTCTCATTTTTATCAATAGTGATTTGGTAGACTTACTCTTCAGACTAAGGGATTTGTGGCATTTTTTTTTTTTTTTTTTTTTTTTTTTTACTGAAAAACATTTTTTTTTTTTGGCACTGCAGTAAGTCCTGTTGAACAATCACTGATTTTATTGGATAATTCTTTGTGGAATGTTACTAGATTCCAGGTTGGAACAAACAGTTCACAGTCATCTGGTTGAACCTCCTGCTCAGAGCAGGGCCAGGATGGAATTTACACCAGGCACCTCAGGTTTTGAGGTCTTGGGAACCTCTAAGGAACCTATGTGACCAGTGTGCTAAAGTGCTTGTCATCTTGTTAAATCCTCCAGTGTACTTCCAGGACCATCCAGTTTGGTGCCAGCCTTTGCTTCAAAGGGACTTTGGTAAATTATTAGCAGAAGAGCTTGATTATAGTCTTAAGAACTGGCTTCAGGGGCATTTTTCACTTCGATGGCATAAATTCCACGTAGCTTCCCTGAGATGGCATTCATAGAACATAGTCATTGGCCACACATGTCACTGACCATCTACTTCTTTCTTACTGCAATTGGGTGTCTGTGGTCCCTTTCTATGGATTCTCCTGCCTTCTGGAAACTGCTGCATCTCAGACATCTTTGTTTCAGTTTTCAACTTCTCTTGCACATTTGCCTGCTTGAATTCAGAGATCTTTGCTCCAGAAGTGTCCATCTAGGACACTTTCTGTTTCAGTGGCGGCATGAGACAGTGTGTTCATCTATTTTATCTTTATCTCTGTGTACTTTCATAGACTGATCAGCATGAAATAGATTTTATTTTATTTAGCTCTCTGATTTAACATCAGTGTCCTCCCAGCTGGGAGCTGTAATGCATCTTTTAAAAGTTCTACATTTTGATGCGTTAAGTTCTAGTGGGTGTTCAATAAAATATTGTTCGTACCATTATTCACGTTCTGCTGAGATGCTTCTTTTAATTGACTCATTTATTTTAAGGAAGGTGCAAGTTTACATAGCCGCTCTAAAAAAAATAGTCAAATACTAAGTAAAAAGCAGGCTGTTGTCTGGAAAGTATTTGTGTCCCTCTCCTCAGATAAGCTACTGAACAGGACATCTGACTAAGAAGTGAAACACTGTGGATAAGTTTAACTACTACGTCCTGAAGTGATCATTGGAAGTGAAAAATTCTATCATAGCAGATTTGCATCTGATTTGCCACCCTTATTTTTTTCTTTCTTTCTTTTGGTATGCGAAGAGTGGTCTAATAGGCTACATTTTTAGTGTGTTTGCCAGGGAGTAATCGCAAATTGTGATTTGTCTAATGATAATGCAATTGCTCGTGAGTCCTTTCTTTTATTTGTAATTTTTCACTCTAAATTCACATCTGACATTAAATAACGGCCAATTCTTTCCAAGGCTTCTGCTGCATCTCTGTCGTCTTGTTAATGTCAGAGCTGGTAAATCTGCAGCTATTAAATAGAGTGGTTCATGAAGTACTGAAGAGATGAGTTCTACAGAGCAGTCAAAGAGCAGCGGTAGGTTTGGTGAGCTGAATTTGGCTAATCCTCTTCTTAACAGTGGCCTTTTATTATTCTACGGGGATTTCAGTGGTACCTTGATATATAAAGTATGAATTTAAAGTCTTCCTGTCCTAAGAATTAAGTAGTAAATCCTAAATTGGTGTAGTGTGTTCCAAGCAATCCATGACAAAAAAAAAAAAAAGCCAACAAAACAGTTATGCACTAAGTTGAAGTGAAACAAAATTGGTTATGAATTTTTGCTTTAAAAATGAAGTGCTGAAAAAATAATCTTTGCCTGTACAGAAAATTCCAAAAAATGAAATTGCCGTTGTTAAACTGCTTCAGAAAAGTAAGGACTGAAATAAGCTCATGGTGCAGTTGCATTGTGTTGCCTCGTCTTTGTAGTGGTTACTTTCCTCTATTAATCAAAACCAATTAGTGTTGAATTTCAGCTATTATTTTTTTGTAAGATGCAGCATATTCATAATCCAATGTCTGTTTTTGAATCGTGTTGATATTTTATTGGAATAGCCTTTTAAATGAAGGTGACATATCAAGAATGAGCTTTTAAAAAAGGCCATTTCATGTAATTGAACTAAACATAAAATTCCTTTTTTTTTTTTTTTTTTTTTTGAATCTTCAGGTTTTTAAGCTCATTTAATTATATAGAAAGTCACAACTATAACTAACATTAATTCATATAGTACAGTTTGTGAAGTACAGTGTAGTTTGCTGCTGTGTTTTCCCATTCAAGTCGTGTCCTCGTCTTGCAATGTTATCTTTTGGTGTGAAATACAGGAGGTATAAAAGGGGCAAAGATTTTTCACGTAGCCTGAAGACTGGATACATCAAAAGCTGCAGCTGTCTAGATCCTGGTGACTCTGAAAACCCTTCTTGCCTGCTGCCTGTTGACCACAGGAGGAGGTGACAGTCTAAGGGTAGGGTTGCAGTCATAGCCTGGAGGATGAGGAAGGGAGAGCAGCCATGAAAGAGACGACTCCTGGGTCTCTGCTTTGTAAGTGCAGCCTTTGGGCAGTGAGATGCTGGCAAGAAATGGTGAAAAGGAAGGTGGTGGTATCACTGCCCACCTGCCTGGACAGTCTGCACTCCACATGTGCTCCCAAACCTCCCTGCTGTTGAGGAGAGGCGGCTCTGAGGAGCTCAGAGGAGCTGCTGCACTGATCTGATCACTGTGTATGAGCTTGCGAATGGGGATGCCAGAGAAAGATCAGCAGTGATAGCTCAGTGGGACTCTTCAAGTCTGTATTTAGGTCACTGATCTCACCCAATTTTCCTGTGCAGATGCTTGGGATGTGTAGTGGAAGAAACTGGCTATATCCTAACTGTTTACTTCACCTCTTATTGATGATGGAAAGGACATTGTTTATTCATGCATTTGCACAATATCACGGCCTTGGCTCTAGGAGAGTCACTACTCTACCCATATAGGAAGAACAACAGGTTTACTTTCAGGAACATCGTCAGCTGGATGAAATACATAGGATTATAATTGCAGCCATTATGGGAGCTGTTCTGGATCTTATGTTCTTGTTTTCTTAGTGTAAGCTTATAACTGATTCCGATAGTTTTAAAATCAATTTTGGAAAACTTAACCAGAGTAGCATTTCTTGATATAAATTGACCTATTTGTTGTAAGTTCATTTTCTGCCTTGAGAAAAATACAAAAGGCAGGGTTATTGCCGTGTACTTTCAAGCATAGATTACATATGTAGTTTTCTTACCAAGTGAAATGGTTCTGTTAAGTTGTTCTGGAAAGTTTTTAAACTTAGGATTGAGATGAGACTCTCTTGAGACATGATCATCAAAATCCTTTTAATATGCTAAGATTTGGCCTTAGTGCTTTCCGCTACCTTTTCTTCTCATTCTAAAAGCAATTTTGTACTTTACAGCCCTTAGATTGTTTTGTGGACTTGGTGGATTTTGTGGAATAATATTTTTAGAGAAAAATCTTTCTGCTTAGCCTTGTCTCATTTACATTCACTTAGAAATCTTTAAATAACATTCGTATAGTTATATATGTATGTTCATGTGCTCTGGAACTAAAAATGGGATTGCTGGGTTTAATTTTGATTCCATTTCTCTTGCCAAATGACCAGCTAAAGCCCCACCTGTAGTGTCACGTACTGCAAATGGAGACACCTTGCTCCAGGTAATTCCCTGACTAATGCAGAAGGTGAGGGACCTGTTTTGCTGTATGGGGCTCTGTTCACAAATCAGCACCCTGCAGGACCCACCGTGCACCATCACGTAACTTCACTTCCTACATTTTCAGGTCCTTATAAGAGCATACTCTTATCCCTGTTGTATTTATCTGCACCACTTTATCACCGCGGACAATAATTCAGCTGCTTCCCAGAGCAGTTTATTCCACAGACTAATTGTCCTATTAAGAATGTTTTCCCCTTATCTAACTTGACTTTCTCCTCCTATTAGATTATTGTTCCTTTACGATCGTTTTTATATGCATTTGTACAAGCGGAATTAAATATTCATATTTCCTCAGGCTTTGGGTGCATTTCCCTGTTGCAGAAGCATGTCTGGTTTGCCTTTAATTTGAGACATTGTGGGGCCAATGGGAAGTGGCATTTTTTTTCCAGGTTTCAGGAACCAAATATTGGACCCATGTGGATACATGGGAAAGAGGAGTGACATGTGGGCCTTTGGAGACATTTCATAGAATGGCTTGGATTGGAGGGGACCTTAAAGACCAAGTGGCATTTACTTGGTTTTAGAGATGAGATGATAGTTATTCGTTGTTTAATGGGTGCTGGAATGTGATTTTGCCACATCCCTCTTTTGCAGGTCACTGGGGCCGATGTGTGGGTGACTGCGGTTCCGGGGGCACGCGAAGCCGGGCTGTTTGGTGCACCCACACCGAGGGCTGGACGTCCCACCACGCCAACTGCGACCAGCAGGAGAAGCCCGAAAGCCAGCGGCGGTGCTTCAAGGTCTGCGACTGGCACTTGGAGCTGTTTGAGTGGGAGGTTTCGGGATGGGGACCCTGCGTGCCCGGCGGTGAGGCTGGACCCTGTGTGATGGCGCAGCACGGTCTGCAGCGCCGCAGCGCCCGCTGTCTTCAGAAGCTGGACAGGAGTGTGGTGGCCGCTGAGATCTGTGAGCACCTGGCTCCGCAGCCACCCCTGGAGCAGGCCTGCCTGGTGCCGTGCCCACGGGACTGCATTGTCACAGACTTCTCCTCCTGGTCCCAGTGTGGCGGGGGTTGCAGCAATAGCTTGCGGCACCGGACCCGTGCCGTCATTGCTCCTCCTCTCTATGGGGGTGCCCCGTGCCCCAACCTGACAGAATCGCAGACCTGTGCTGCTGCCGCCTGTCCCTTGGGCGAGGAGGAGCACACCTACAGCCTCAAGGTGGGACCTTGGGGAGAGTGCAGGCTGCCCCGCCGTGAGGATGCCTCGTTGGATTTGGGGGAGGACTCTGGAGAACTGAGCGCGTCGTGGCTGGAAAGCCACAAGGCACAGCACCGTCCCCACATGGCGCAGGTGGGCTACCAGACCAGGACGGTCAGCTGCGTGCGGAGCGATGGCAGGCACGCCGTGCTGAGGTAAGGGCGCTTCCACATCTCTGCTTTTATTTCCTTTCTTTCACGAGTCGCCACTTTGCACAGCCTAATGCACTCACCTTCTTGAGTTTTAAATGCAAATTTTTATGCGTTTTCTTTACAGGCTGCTTTTTGATTTAATTCCCTGCTTGTGAAGCTAGCAGCTGAATATTTTGCATACTTGTATGGCTTGTGGCTGTTTAATTCATTTTATGTTTTTAATATTTCTCTTCTGGTTTTGTTTTGTGGAAACCTCAAGGAAGTGGAGGTATGCGTATATCACCTCTTACTGGGGAGGTGCTGAGCATGGAAGGGTTCTACTCTCAACCACCTACTGCATGTACTTGGCTGGAGAAGCTTAACTTCAACTGCTTCGTTCCTACAGATCAACACTGAATAAAACAAGAAGTTTAAGCCTGACGAGTTTGGCCCTGTGAATTTGCTAGAAGATATTTCTTGGCCAGATAGATCAGTGAGCAAAGCTATGGTTGTCTTCTGCTTATTAGGAGCCTTCATGTTTGCGATGTTTCTGGTGCCAGTATAAGATCTGTGACTTGCATGTATTTCTTTGACAGCAGTTGTTGATTTCTATCCTCATGTGCTTTATTTAACAATTTCCCTTGGTCTGTGCAGGTCGCTTTTCTGTAATTCAGATGTGAAGGTTACAATAATGTACAGCAAATAATGGAAGGATTTATTCTCTGCATTCCTCGCATTTAAATTCGAACAATCTGAGCTCTGCCATTTGACTTCAGATTGAATTTGAGTGGATGCCGGGAGCTATAGATTACTGAGGAATTGATTAAATTCTGAGAAAGTCAGAAGCCAGATTTTTGAAGAACTTCACCTGCCCATTTTTTCCACCATTATTAGGAGTTGTTGAAAAATCAATGACCTCTGTGAAGGAGGAGAGAAAGGAATGTCTTGACTTCAACAAGGACAAGTGCAGGGTCCTGCACGTGGGGAGGATTAACCTCAGGCATCGATATGGACTTGGGGTTGATGTGCTGGGAAGCAGCTCTGGGCAGAAGGATCAGGGAGAAGACCTGATGGACACCGTGTTGCCTATGAAACAGCAGTGCGCCCTTGTGCACAGTGGTATCCTGGGGTGCATTAGGAAGGGCATTGACAGCAGACCGAGGGAGGGGTTACTCCAGAGGTCCTTTTGAACCTCAATTACTCCGTGATTCTGTGAAAAATGCTGCTCCTGAATTTTGCAGAAATCAGCTATTATCATTATCTATGCCTGCGCAAGTTCAAATTGGAGAGATAAGGGGTTATTTTCTGTCCGATGCTCTACCCCTGCTAATGTCGGTAGTTATTTTGCACATGTACTGAGATGAAAATAAACATTCTAGCCATTTTCTTACCTCCTCCCATTACATCTGTAGGAAGGTAAATATTTTTTATCTCTTGGAAGAATGTCAAGATTTGTGAACTGTTGTAGCAGTTTCTAAGACTCATTACTTGTATCTAAATGTATGCTGATTCTAAATACACAGATTTTATATTCACGTAGCTGCTTGACTTTAATGGAGTTACTTGTGATTTATGTCACTGTGGGACCTGCAGCAGGTTTATGTATGTGCCATGTGGTAGCTGCTTTTCTGGCCATTATGTCTCATTCTTTGTCAGAGGCTCTGGATGGGGAATCCTGGCTTGTTTTAAGATTTTCTCTCTCTTCCCTCACACTCTCACTGGCACTTTTGCTGTAGGAATGGGGATTGGAAGCCACTGTTCATACTTTGCTCTTCGCTTCACTGCTGTGTAATCCATTGAATTTCTGGATGATCGCACAGAAGGTCACAGATGGTTTAGTTCTGTTGTTTCTACCTGGGGTCAAGCTGTCTTCTTCCCTCATTTTTTCTGATTTTGGGGGTTCTTTTGTTTTTCTTTGTTTCTTTTTTTCAGGTGATCTAGCCCCCTGTTTGGGAACATGTGGTTCCACTAGCTGCCTCCTAGCAGAGTTTTTCTGCTGAGTCTGTGTCTCAGGTATAATGCAGAGATGAGAGTAGCCTGTGACTTACTCTTACTAGGTCTGCATGCGAGAGGAACATCCGTAGTTTGCATAGTTCTCTTTCAAAAATAACTGGTTATTAATTGTAACTATATAGTTTAAACTTGGAAACTGATACCTAAACCTAAAATCTGGCATAAAATCCAATCTGTGTTTAATTCCAGGGCTTGAATGTCACTGATACCAAACATCCCTAACAACAGCTCCCTTAAAACAACCGTGTTAATGCCTTCCTAGTTTCATTGTGCAGCGTATTTGCTGCCATTCTCCTGAAGAATGGACCTGATCTTGCAGATGTCGCTTCACAAGAGTGATGATATTTTGGCTACTGGTAAAGAAGAGTAAATGCATTTGCATAACCCTGAAGAAGAGCTTGGCAGACAGCCAAATGTCTGCTGTAGAACTGGGAAGAATTGCTTTATTTGTGCTTTTTCATTTTCCTGGCTAAGATTTCCTATTTAGAATAACACTGTTGAGTAAGTCCCAATGAGAGTTACAAATTAAATTTCTGGGGTACTAAGGGAAGAGAGAAATATCCCTAGAAATGCTTCACCAAGTTTCTAAGCTGCTTAATTATGCTGCCATGCTGGGATTTTGTCACCGCCACTGATTCCTTCTGCCACTAACTAAGAAAAATGGCATATGACATGTGTGGTCACTTGAACACCATTACCCATCAAAGAGCAAATGTATGGTCAGCCCCTTTCCAAATCTGTAATGCAGTGGCGGCAGAGATGGCTCTGTGGTGTTCACAAGTGGTGTCTGATGCTTAATTTATTATCAAAGTTGATAAACTGACTGGTTTCTAATCTCAGAGCTGTGTGTCAGCCAGCTGTGCCAATGTGTGTCCTTGTGTGTGCGAATGGAGGGGCTGCGCTGGAATGGTGGTCAGGATTTTAATGGAATAGGTGCACATTATTTTTTAAAGACTAAATGATTGAATGTGTTCACATCTTAGGGGTGTGAGGTTACTGGCAGAAAACTCGGTTTGTCTTCATCGTTAACAAGTCTGTGATTAATGAGAGGAGCAAATGCGTTGTTCTTTCTCTTGTGAGATAAGTAGCAGCAGCAGGAAGTGTGCCTGACATTTGCTTTCAGTTTTTCTGTTACTCTCAAGTTGTGTGTTTGAATCCAGAAAGCAGGAGCCCTTGATTTTCCACTGAACCCATAGGTGGGAGCTGTGATTAAAAATCAGGTTTAAAAAAAAAAATTAGCTTTCAATTTCATATCCTGTAATAAAGTCAAATGTAAACACTCCCATGCCTTTAAGATAACCTCAGAAAAAGTTACAGGAGATATGCACTTTAAACTTCTGCTGCTTTTGGTTTTCTGTCTTGTCATACTTGTGAAAACCTCCTGAATAGTGACACAAAGGAATGTCTCATTTATTTTTGTTCCCCATGTTTGGATTAGAAGCTAGATTGCATTTAGATAAATGAGCAACTGTAACTACACGTTGAAATCCTAAATACATTTGTCTTGTTTCTTCTGACCTGATGGGTGTGCTCACTAAGTACATTTGATGTTCCCAGTAAGCATAAGAAGTTAAAGCTGAGAGCAAAACTTCCTTTCCCTTTCCCTTTCCCTTTCCCTTTCCCTTTCCCTTTCCCTTTCCCTTTCCCTTTCCCTTTCCCTTTCCCTTTCCCTTTCCCTTTCCCTTTCCCTTTCCCTTCCCCTTCCCCTTCCCCTTCCCCTTCCCCTTCCCCTTCCCCTTCCCCTTCCCCTTCCCCTTCCCCTTCCCCTTCCCCTTCCCCTTCCCCTTCCCCTTCCCCTTCCCCTTCCCCTTCCCCTTCCCCTTCCCCTTCCCCTTCCCCTTCCCCTTCCCCTTCCCCTTCCCCTTCCCCTTCCCCTTCCCCTTCCCCTTCCCCTTCCCCTTCCCCTTCCCCTTCCCCTTCCCCTTCCCCTTCCCCTTCCCCTTCCCCTTCCCCTTCCCCTTCCCCTTCCCCCCCTTCCCTTTCCCCCCCTTCCCTTTCCCCCCCTTCCCTTTCCCCCCCTTCCCTTCATCTGGATTAGACATCTTTTTCAGATATGTGTTTCTTAAACTCTTCATGCAGTGTATAAGATGATGATGATACAACAGAATTGGATTGGGATCCTGTTTACTTTGCCATTGTAAGTGAAAATTCAGGTTGAATTCAGTCAAGGAATTAAGGTGTCCATCAGGGATGTGGTTGAGCAGTACCCAGTTCTTTTGTTTGCCTCTGTAATTTGAATTCACACGATCCATTTCCTAGTGGATTGCACTTAACCACTGTGCTGCTGTACATTTCTCAGAAAAATTATTTGTACTTTCTGCAGACTTCTACTTTCTGTAGATGAGTACAACATTTTACAGCTGAGAGGAGGTAATGCTGTGCTGCAATACACCTACATGTGATGGCTGTGACTGTTCTGGGGGAGGAGGTGTGCATTCACATCCTTCCCAGCACATGTACGGACTGAGCCTTGGTGCTCAGGCTTGGAAATGAATCCCTGAGCTAACATGAATAGAGGAGATTCTTCATTCCAGGGGTATTTAAAAAGAATAATCTTGTTGACTTTGTTTTTACTACAAGCACACTGAAAAACCAAGTGGTGATTGCTTTTAGCCTTTCAACCAGAATAATGTTTTGGAAACACTGTCACAAATAACTTGGCTTAACATGCATTGCAAAACAATTCCTGCAGTTTTCCCTTCAGCAGTCCAGCTCTGTAACACAGAAAGCATCAATGTGTAAGCACGTTATAGTGTTACCATTACCAGATTTACTCTGGTAAACTCTAACCTGAATACATTAATCTGTGGAAAGTTAGTTTAAAAACTGGGCTCACAAAACATCTCACATCCTCAGGACTTCCTTCCTTCCCTGCTAGGTTTGGATACTGAGGTTTGTGGGCTGAGATCAACGAATGTCTCACACATCTTGAGCGTTCTCTGTATCAGATTGTTCTGAGTACATTGGTGACATGAAAGAATGTGTCTGAATTTCATGCAGAAGAACAGAGTGTGTTTTTATGTTTGCATTTGTGTTGCTTGGTGTCACAGTTAATTTGGCTTTGAGGCTCTGAATGAGTGGGAATGAGTTAATTAGATTCACTTTCTGTTAGGGAGTTGTGTGCAATTCTCTTTCAAAAACATCTTCCCCAGCAGAAGGGAGGAAATTGCCGGCTCCACATCTTGTTCATCTTAAGGTCAACAAAGTTCTCTTATTAGCCGTTTATAGCAGGAGCAGTGGAGGGATTTTCAGGGAAAGAATGAGCTGTTCAGTCTTCTCATACCTGAAAGCCTTGCAAATAGCAAGGATGATTGCTGGGCAGAGATGTCTTTTGCAGCCTACTTGTCAGCATCTGCTTGAATCCATTGGACAGATGTGGTAGCTCTTGCCTTGCTAAGAATTGGGGATGGCAGTATCAGCAATTAGCAATGTTAATTTTGAAGAAAACCCTAAAGCAGATTTTTAAAGGTTTCATTTTCTTTGGTTTTTCAGCAAAGATCAACTCAGACTTAAATATCTCATTTACAGTGGTGCTACCCCAAAAATGGATTTGGATTTTCCTACTGGTATCTGAATGCAGAATTTCAGTTGCTCTTCAGAATGTGAGTTTGCTTGCCCTCCTTGCCGTGTTCTTTGATAGACTCTAGTTTTCTGGTGTAACCACATAGGATGACTTCTATTTGCCAGTATTTTATCTACTTAAAAGCAGGAATTCGTGTTCCCTGTTACCATTGTGGTGCTGCTGGCTCACCTGATTACTGTGTTCAAAAAGTACTAAGAGGGAAATAAGGGAACAGTTGGTGTGACTCTTCCTAACCTAATGTTCCAGCCAAGTCTCCAAATCACTGGCCCAGCACAAGTTCAGATACAATTATTATTTCTTTTCTGTCCTCCATCCAGTAGTATTGATGTTTTGCACCAGGTACAGCTTTGCCTTGGTTGTGTTTGGCATGTAGTAGAAGCATAAGAAATCTTTTATGGATATAAATGAGAAGAATTTTTTGGCTGCATCAGAGGCTGTTCCTGCTTCATGCAGCTGTTAAACCTCAGCAGATTCATCCTGCTGGCACCTGTGAGACTATTATTGTATGTGATGAAAGTGAGACAAAAAAGCGTTGTTCTTCAAACAAAAAAAACCTGTAAATTTAAGTCAGTAAATGCTGTATTGTGCTAGTAATTCAGGATGTAGTCAAGCTAGTCAAGCCTGATCACGAGTAAGTGGCAATACTCCTATTGACTTTTGTGAAAAATGGACCAGTTTCTAAATTGGAAGAGAGGCGAATGGATGCCCGTTATCTTCTCCGCTCCCCCTATGAGATTGCCGTGCAATCCTGAAATGATTGCTCAGAGTATTTTCTGTGGAGAAAGTTAGCCTAGTCAAACTGTGTTATAAGTAATATTAAGTGAGGTAATAACTGGTTCCTTGGCAGCAGCTCTGGATTTCACACCTTTTAAGTGTACATGTATTTGCTCCTTACAGTTGGTAAAAGCCTGACTGTGAGCAACTGGAGGAGATGAATTTAAAGAGAGTTCACACTGAGTTCATGTATGGTCTTAATTTTGGAGAGCGGTTTGCATCATGCTTATAATGCTAGGCAGAAATTAGGAATTCTTAGTTCTTTTTTTTCTGGTGACTTTTTTTTGTTGGGTTTCATTGTTTTTTCCCCTCCTTTTTCCCCCCCTATCTGATCAATCATTTGTGATGCTCCAATGATGTATTTGTTCATTTGTAAGTCTGTCATTTTTTGGTGTATGCTTTCCAGCTCTGTTGATGCCAGTTATCTGAGGTCTCAGACAGCAGAGATTTCCCCCCCTACCCCATCCTTGTGACCTGGTGGATGATCTCTAGCTGCTGTGAGGTGGAGGTGAATCAGAAGCAGCTGCACTCTGTGTGGTCAGGCAGGACAGAGCAGTCTCAGACATCTACAATTGTCAGCTCTCCTCTTATTTTTCCATTGCATCGATCCTTTCTTGATGTGTTACAAAATGAATGAGGATTATGTCCTAATAATAATCAAAATGGTTAAGTAATGTAACTGAGTGCAAAAACACATGCACAGTTGCAGCGTGCCAGAGTCTCCTGTGCTTTGTCAGGTTTGAAAACCTTCTGACCTTGTTTAACAGCATTTGCTTGGTAACAGCCTCACAGAACCGGAATATTTCATGTTAATGAGAGCCTAATTACTTTCATAAAAGAGCAGAGCTGCTCAGCAGGACGTGCTGACACTGGGATGGACGGATGCTGGCCAGCTAGCAGTGTTTGCAGGCTGATGGAGGCATTTACCAATGGCAGCTCTTCTCCTGGGCTTGCCTTTTCTTTTCAGTCATGGTTAAAGTGTGAAATCTAAAAGCACAGCATCATTTACATCTTTTCCAACTTGAAATAAATTAGGTGTATTATTTGTGAGTGGCTCAACGTTTGCACTCACAACTCTCTGGAAATGAAGTGTGTGCCTTGAAGCTCCTCTTATATTCATTGTACTGGCATTGATGCAAGTCTTCTGTTTCACCCTTAAGTGACTATGATTTCTTAGCATCATAGGACTGTTCAAGTTGGAAGGGTCTTTTGAAGTTCATCTAGTCCTACTCGCTGAATATGGATGTCTGCAGCTTGAGCAGGTGCTCAGAGACCCATCCAGTCTGACTTGGAATGTCAGGGCATCCACAACATCTCTGATCAAGCTATTGCACTGCTTCACTATCCTTTATCGTAAAAAACCCTTTCCTTATATGCGCTCTTGATCTCCCTTCTTTTAGTTGGAAACCATCTTCTTGTCATACGGTAATGTAGATAAAATAACTGGGGGTTTGGGCTGAAAAAATGTTAAGATCTTGTAAGCATAACCTCCACAGCTGTTTTACTTTGTTCTTGTCTCAGCCTTTGTATACAAGATGCTGCACCTTTGACCTCCAAGACCTGTGTCGTTGCTAAAGACTGTGAAACATCTGAGTGGTCAGCGTGGAGCTCCTGCTCACAGACCTGCAGCTGGGGAGATCTCACCCCAGGCTTTCGGAGTCGGCACCGTAGCGTGCGGAGCGTGGCCATGGGAAGTGGGAAGCTCTGTCCGGAGCTGGAGGAGAAGGAAGCCTGCAGCACGGGAGGGAGAGAGCTGAAGCCTTGCCCCAGGTACCTGAGCTTTAACCCACGTTTTCTGAACTTCTGGTGTGATCTTATGCTTCCTTGCTCTCTGTTTGTGTGTGTGTGTATGGACAGGGTCGCACATCATACTTTCTATCTGTGCTTGAGAGATCATTGATTTGATGATTGTTAACGATGGTTTGCCTTATTTACTGCTAATGTTCTTGTAATTGTTTCCATTATCGTTATTGCTATTACAATGATTACACTTGCATATAGAAATAAATTGCAGTTATACTCACTACAGCTTATATTTTCATATTTTAAAAACTGAGAGCAGATACTCTTGTTCGCTGAAAGTGCTTTTCTACGTATTGCTGGTTTGGAGAATTTCCTCAGCTGCACAGAGGCTAGGCAGGTCTCCATGGCTGTACTTTTATTGGGCTTGCAGCCACGAATTTTACATAAGATTTAATGATTCCCCTTTATCTCCCCATGCAAAATCCCAGTCCTCCATAAGGAAAATGGGAACTGTTCAGAGATAGCAGCTTGGTAAAGAGCAAGTCTCAGATTCTATCTGGATATTTTTAAACTGGAAAACCTCACAGCCCCCAAGTTTTTGCTTGGTTTATGGCCCTCTTTGTTCTGACAGAAGGTAAGGAACTCACCTTTCTGGTGTGCAGATCTGTGCCATAGCGCTTAGCCAGGCTAGCCTTGAGGGGAAATTGTTTGCTTTGCAAAGAAAATAAAATATAGCTTAATTTTGCGTTCTGAGATTGACTGTAAAACGCTTCAAGATTAAGATTTTGTACACATGTAGACAGATCTCCCTGTGAATAACTCTGTTTATTAGGAGGACTAATCAGTGATCAAGTCGTGAATTTCTGGTGCTTTGCCAGGTACTGCCAAAAGCTTTGATAACGCTTTTGCAAGAGACATTTCCTAGGAAAGTGTAACCTGTGAAAGTGTCACTATATTGTTGAATTCATTCAAATCAAATGCTGAACATTTTAATGCACCCTGCTAGTGAAGGAGAGGAAGTATATATAAAAAAAAATTCCATTGCTTGATTACATCCTATGAAAAGGCTTTTGAAGAGTGATTTTTGCTCCTGCCCAGATGCACACCAATTTCAAAGACAATAGATTAACACATTGTCTCACTGATTTTGTATAGGAGTGTGCGTGCAGGTGACACCTGATTGGGGTATGCCAGCTGGTAGCAGATCAGGAGTGAGCAGAATGTGTCTGCCCCTTGTTTCTCAGCATTTGTGTTTTTCGATACTGCACTATATTAAAGTGCAGATTGTAAGGTCTTGATGTAGAGCCAGGAGAGACTGAAATGTGAGGATCTGCATAATGCTGATAACTTTCTTGTGGTGCCTCCTGTGATACAGAAGGAAACTTGTTGTTCTTTCAGTGTATTGCTGCTATGCCATGGTTTTCATGAGAATATGAACTCATAAACATTCCTCATTCTGCCACACCTGCACATCTTCAGTCCTTCAGGCAACCTTTACAGTAGAGTATCTCTGTGAAATAGGATAAACTGTCTAATAAGCTGGCCTGGAACAGTAACATGGGACTTACAGGTTAATAGAACCACTTAGCTAGAAAACATAGCAAGGAAATCTCTGGTATTTAGTTAATATTTATTTCTAGGGATGTAGTATCTCAAAATGCAAGTGATAGATTGACCTTCTTTCACTAAGCACCGTTATGGAGAATTTTATGATTGCTCTCTGGTTAGTGGACTTTGATTTGTCCATTCAGTACCTCAGAAACAAGCAGGAATGAGAAGCTGCTACATTGTGGTACATGCTGTGGGTATACCAGTTGCAAGGCTCTGGGGCTCACAGCTTTATGCTATGAAATGAATCATTTTAAAATCTGTTATTTAAGCATCAGCACTGGCATAGGGTATTGTTTGTCCACATTACATTCTACAGTAATTTGGTTTCAGAGTTTGAGAATTGGTGACTGGAAGTATCCTTTTCTTTAAATTTTGTTCTCTTGGTAAGGATTTTCCCAATCATGCTCCACTCAAGCCAAAGACAGTGGGTGAGAACACTGGCCAGAAAAAGCATTTCTCTGTGTAAGAGAAAGAGGCATTTTCCTCTAGTGGCTATTTTTCACTGGAAGGTCAGCAGTCACCTTTTGACTGAATGAATGTGTGCTTCTCAGACTATGTCCCACGTCTTCATCCTCCACATCCACCCACATGGAAAAGCAGCAGTTCAGGAGGTCGTACCTACAGCTTTCTTTTCAGCAGAGGAAGGTGGGTGAAGTTATGTTCCCATCTATGGCAAGGCAGCAGGTTAAAGGTCTCATCGCAGGTATGCGATACTGGTATTAAATTCACTTTTAATGGGGAGGCCTTTTAATTTTAAGGCTGAAGTTTACTATAACCTCTTTAATCAATAGTTTAAATACAAGAAAATAAAGCATTTTAAGTGCAGGTAGGGCTCCTGAACTTTGTACTTTGTTTTACTTTTGGTTATTTATTCTAAAAGGATTAGATTAAGGGCTTAGAAAGCTTAAACACATACGAGGTGATCCTACCTCCTTTATTGTCATATAAATTTGGGGTAGTTCAATTAAAGAGAACAGGCATGTATAGGTATAAAACTCGTTTCAGCACTGAGAGGATAAGTCCTAGAGACTGCAGAGACCAAGAGGTTACTATAAATTGAGAAGACATTGAGCAGTTGTTTGTTACATAGCTGTCACTGAGTCATCAGTTTTAAAACAATGTTTTATATCACCTGTATCCTTGATGCGTAGCTTACATCTTCAGTGGGAATAGATAGATTTTCCAGAATTATTATTATGTCTTTCAATCTTTCGTTTTGGTGTGGTTGCTATGTTACAAGACAGGGATTTAGAAAAAAAAAAACCAACAAAAAAACAAAAAAAACCCCTCTCTTTTTGTTGGAAATTCAAAGCTTTTCGGAACTTAAATGATGGAAAATGGGAAAATTTTAAGACCTGATTTTTACAAAAGGCTTGAGATTACTGCTGAGATATGGGTGTGATGCTATCACATTGTAGGGCTCATTATATGCCTTAATTAAAGGCAAGGTATTAGTGTGAAGTGGGAAGACGTGAACGGAAGCTCTCAGAACTCAGCTGGTATGCTGCTGGGATTGCACGTTGGGAGTGGAGGCAGCACCACTCTCCAGCCCTTTGAACTTCCCTGGTCTCTGGCACCCTGAGCTGCCCTTGGTTTGTCTGGACAGCCTTGTTGCCTCCCCCCTGATCTGGAACAAGCTGTGATGCAGCTGTAGTTCTCCAGCCCCAGGTTGGGCATTTCTCCTGTGGCTGATGCTGACTGTTGCAGTGCGAGAGCTCACTTTGCTTTGATCATAGCAGACACGCAAAGAAACACCTCTTCTGCTTCCCCAGCTGACTGGTTAGCAAGCACTGTTTATGATATGAAAATCTTGACTTTATCAGCCCAGTCTCTTCCTAGATACCCCAGGCAGCTCCTGCTTGCCCATTTTCTTAAGCAAACTGACACAACTGCATGTGGATTCTGGAGGTTCCCATTTTAGGTGTTCTCTACCAGCACTCTAACCATTGGCGGTGGTGAATGTCAGTCTTTGGAAGTAGTCAGACCTACTGTAACTGAAACACTGTTATAAAAAAAATAAAAATGGAACTAGCCTATTGGAAAGTCAAAAACAAATACAAATCTTTGTTATTAGCCATTTTAAGAGGCTTAGGGTCACAGCTAGGACTACAGTTATATGGGGTTTTCATCAAATCATCTAACTAGATGTTGAAAGGAGTTGGTGTTAAATCTATTACCATTTTTGTCACCACTCACGGCTTTTGGCATAGGAATCACACAAATGCATTGAAGCTGACCTGTCTTGTTGATTCAAATGCATCCCTTTCACTTTGTGGTTTATTGTGCTCTTATAGAGATGGTGAACAAAGTAGTGGAATGGTGTTATCCCCTGAACCTAGTTCTGATACAGTGCACCTTTGATCAGGTCTGCTCTAACAGTATAACTGTGGGCTTGGGTGTCATGTTTTGGAGAAATCAGTCACATGGTAACACTACAGTGGGTACTGCTAGTAACCTGCAAGTACTATCCAAAGGTTAAGATTCAAGAGGAAGCCCAAGTGTTTCCCTGTAAGAAATCTCAGTAATCTCTGCTCTTTGTCAATTGCTATTAACTGCTATTAACAAGCTTCTGATTAAATTTGAATGGAGATTATGCAGTCATTTTTTCTTTCAGCAGTGCTAATTCTCCTTGTCTCTAGAACAGCCCATAGATGGGCAAATTGATACCAAGTGTCAGCTGCATAAAACCTGGCAAAGAGTCCATCAGAGGCTGTCCAAGAGCACTGCTTCCTTCTGTAGAGACAGGTTTTGCACTCAGTGGGATAACAATATGTCAGATATGTTTCTAGTGTAGTTGACTTGTTAATGGCTGTGAAAACGTGTACCTTTTAAACAGCTAATGCTTGGGGTCAGGATTTGTTACCAGAAAGCTCCAGACAGCTTAGGGCATGCCCAGCTGGGAGAAAGCAAGATGGGCTGATAAGGATTTAGGCTTTAAGCTGCTTGCAGAAGAACCAGTGCTGGCAGTTGCACCTGACGGCTGCTCATTAAATACTGCTCTGCGGTGCAGCAGAGATTTGGTTACTCTGTGTAGATATCTACAGGGATTTTTTTTTTAGATTCAGAAGCTGATGAGGTTTAATTATCTCTGAGCTCAGATTTAGTTATTTTGCATAATTTTAATCATTGATGGCCTAATTTTCGTAGGTGTTAAGTCCCACTGCTTGTGCTGAATAGGGGAAGCAGGTGCTTGCACCTTTGGAAATGAGTCTGTAAGATCCAGAATTCACAGCTGACTTCCTAAGCCCACATATTAATAATGAGCTTTTCTTTAGTCAATGATTATTTTAAGAAACACTACCCTATAACAAGTATTGCCATAGCTCAGAAAAGATGCGCGTTCTATATTTAGGCTTCTGGTTGTGAAATACAGACCTGAGCAGCACGATGTCCTGAGGTGCTGTGGAGGAGGAATTTTTCTTTGCCCAGTGCTTGATGAAAAATAGCGCTCGTCTTTATTATAACAAGAAGTTAGCATTTAACACTGCATGCCCAAAAAAATGCAGTTAGGAATTCCACAAGTGGAGCACTATAACAAAAATCCATGGCTGTGCTTTATATGTTCCAAGAGTTCAGTTATTTCATATTGGTTGTGTGAAAAGGGTATTCTGTTTTGTTTCCTCTGCTGTCGCTAAACCCTGTGAACGTATTCAAATTTGCACACAATACTGTATATTAATTAAGAGAGCCTGACAGCTCATCTGAAAAATACCTGTAAATGGAAAGTAAGTAGCAGTGTTCACAAATGTTTTCCATTAGTATCTTACAAAATTTGTAAGTGCTCTGGGGCTAAAAGTAATTCTTATGCCCAAATTTGCAATGCAACATGTTGTGAGAATATTGGTATGTGCTCAGGCAAAATAATGTCATTATTTTTCACGTAGTTTTGAGATGCTCTTGTCCTTGCCATAGCTGTAGTCAGGGAATGGATATTTGCAGTACAGAATACAAAGACTACAAGATGGAACAGAGACGCCCCGTTGTGCTGAGCTGGCAGCGATCAGTTAGCAGGCAAATGCACAGAGTTTTTAACAACTGTACATCTGCCATAGGAGGAGAGTATTTGGCTTGAAGCTAAAAGAAGGAAATTATTTTACATATTTTGGAACAGTGAAGTTTGTATGGAAAAAGAGAACTGTGAGATACAGAGGGGCAAAGGAATGAAGCAGCAGAAGTGTAAACAGTTTGATCACAGGAATAATATTGGCTAAAATTCAGAAAGTGGAAGGAAAACTTTGAGCTCTTACTTACCTTACCACACCGATACTGTGATCTGTTAATTAAAATGATCTTCCTATGTGAAAGCTGCTGCGTTAGAAAAGTGCTCCGTTTTTGGACGTGATGAGAAATAGTTTTTGCTTTCTGTTGTTCCCCATGCTACTTCCCCTGTGATTTTAATAAGTTCTTCTTGGCATTTAGGCTGATAATTAATAATGCTGATTGTCAATACAGCATTCACATACCTGTGCCCAAGAATGCTATCCTTTCTTGAGAACCATTTATACTCTTCAGGTGTGAACTGAATACAGAATGAAAACAGACCTTGCTGCGTATCACAGCTTCTGGAAAGGAAAGCAATAGAACTGAGTTACCACAGGCAATCCTTTGGAGAAATTGATAGTACCCTAGGCCATTGCAAAGCTGTCACCTACAGAAAAGCTGCTTGGTGCTTGGAGCTTCATTGACATACGTAGGGTTTTACCTGTTAAGTGCATTTTAGAATGACATGTTCAGCTCTTGGTTGAGAAAGGTGGTATAGTGGTTGGAGCCACATGTTTGAAAACTCATTTTCACACTTAATCGAACCTCTTAATCTCCGTTCCTTTTTTGCATCCTGCTCAAAGGTGTTGTCAGAATGATTTAGTGTTTGTGAACACTTCAGAGATCAGTGCTATGTGGAAAGTTTACATGAGTACTACAGGCTAATAACAAATACTTAACCTTCATATATTTAACTTTCAGAATGTTTCAGAACATTCCCTGTTTTGAACACGGGAGTGCTACCATAAATATTAAACCAATTGTATTTTGCCAAGTAGTGAACTAGCACCTCCTCACCCATAGTTTTTTCTAAAATCATTCTTGTTTTACTTGGTCTCTCTTTTTCCCAAAGGTTTTCCTGGAGGACTTCTGAATGGAAAGCTTGCCAAGTGTCTCTCTTCGACCAGCAGAGCCCTCGACATCGTAAACATGCAGTGCTTTGTGGAGGTGGCATACAAACCCGTGAGGTTTATTGTGTCCAGATCACTGTAGAAGCCGAAATGCACCGAATGAAGGAAGGTATGTGTGTAGAGTTATTCTGAAATGTCTGTCACGAGTAGATCTGAGTAAATGAAGAAAAAATAAATCCTTACTGCACGGTCATCAGAAAGCTTGGCTAGCTGGTGCCTCCCTTTTATCTGTCTGTTCTTACTGAGGGAGGTGTTTCTTGGCATCAGGGTGGGAGCAGGAGAGCTTAGTCCTCAAGGGGTCTGCCTGGAGCCAAAGCCTTCTAGGAGTGAACTGCTGCTTGTTCTGTAGGTGTACTTGTGTGGGTGAGGTCTGAAGGATGGAGAAGCTAAATTTTTTTGTGCTAGTTTTCTTTGGACTTCACTTTTCTTTCTTTCTTGTGTATCAGGTAACCTGCCCTCTGTAGCTGAACACTTTTGTCTGTAGTTTTTGTTCTGGGTTAGAGTATAAAAACAAAGATGTCACACTCTATTCTGGATATGGCTTCAGCCTGTGTTTCAAGTTGATACACAGACTTTCTTGTGTTTTGAAGGGGAAAGCAAAAATAATATTGTCACAACTTCTGAGCAGACAGACAATTTTTGGATCCTGGAAGCGAGTTATTTTCCTTTTAGAAGAATAATGAGTAGATACAGATGCACGATGAATAATTCATCTAAGGCTGTTTTATTTACTGTATGTAGTGCTCTTGCAGAATATGCTTTTGAGCAGAGATACAAAGATAATAAGAACACAACATCATATCTTAGATTTATTTACTTACAAAGCCAAAGCAAATGTTTCCTGGGTGCCCAGTTGTATCCTAGCATCCTGCACAGGCTCTGAGATTATAGAAAATCAGACCTCTTTTAATCTCTGTCCAGTCCATGCATAGTTGCTGCTTCACCTCTTCCAAACATCTGGTACCACCTTGTCTGCCAACACAAAAATTTCTCAGTTGTTCTACTCAAGTATATGATGTCTATGACTTTCAAAGTAAGAAAAGTGTTGTTGATGACAGGTGTGTAACATTTCTTGACCATCTTTATCCTTCTTGCAACTTCTGTAGTCCATGCTACTAGTGTGTGGCACACTGGTAAGCAGTAAGCTTTACCCGAATTCAGCCATGCTTCTCTGTTCTTTGTTAGTATTGTGAATTACCCTAGAAGGCTGGAGCAGGTCATAGAAACCCTTATCCAACATCATTCGTAACAGAATTTGTACCCTGTATCTAGCATGTGATCACTTGCCAGTTTTTGCTTTGTTTAAGGTTCAGTACAACTTAAAAATAGTAAGCCCTCCCCTTAGTGGAAAGAAGACTCTAAGATATCTCTTCCTTGTTTGTACAGTTCTAACCTTTACTGTTTGAGAAAGAAGTATGTCTTTTTTTTTCTATTAGGTCACTGAAAAAGCAAACTTGCACAGCAATTCTATGAGGTGTAAATTATTCCTGCCATGCCAAGGCAATTGTGGTGGTGATTTGCAATAGTCCTTAGGAAGTGAGAATCCTATCAACTGTCAGTATAGCCACATTTAAAAGGAAAGACAGAAAACCTTTGTTACTGTTTTTCCCTATCTGATACTCAGTGTGTCTCATTTGCTAGCTGGTCAGTTTTTGTTCTTTGTCCAAATAAGGAATGATGTTTTTTCTTGCTTCTTTTCTAAAAATCTGAACTGACAGTAAATTTTTATTCATTGTGAGAAGACCTCATATTTTATTGTACATACTTTATTGTTTTTTAGTGATGGGGAGAGGACTGAGAAGTCGATTTGCCTTTGCATAGGCAAATACAGAGTCTAACCGCTTCCATAAAAAATGCAGTATTTTTCCTTCATCACCTCTTGAATGTCCTTAAAGGGATCATTCAGAAATCAAACAAGCGAGTCTAACAGGATATTATCATCCATCACAGTTGTTATTCTTCTTGTTACTTCCAATAAGAACTTGGACCTGACACAGTGTCATATGTAAAAGAAGATTTTGTCTGGTGGTATCTCCAGCAGCATTACTGGATAATATATATTGAATTGTAGTTGGAGGCAGGTACCATTTGTGATTTGTTTATACATATTGCTTAAAGCTCTCTTATCCCCCCCAGGCTATCTTTCCTATTTTTCACTGATTTAGTCTTTCCATCCACTACTACTTTTATTACAATGTGTATATTTAGAAATGAGTCCATGTTTTATGGAGTTTCCATGTATCCAGTTAGTCAAAAACTCAAGTCTACTGATGTATTTCTATTCTTATGAAATTTCAGTATGAAGGTACTGAAGATGGAAAACTTTCACTCAGGTATTACTTCCAGAAACACATCGATAAGATTCCATATCTTTCTATGTGAAAAGGTCTCCTAACTAAGAAACCTCTGCCATGCCCCAAATGAAGGCCTAGCATATTTGTTAAACCTTGAGGAGGAATTCCATACTTTAAACATACATGATGAGGGAAAAACAGCTTTTCATGTTCACAGAAGAGATTGTGGAATGACCAGGTGGAGGAAAAAAGGAAAACAGGTTTTCTCTTTACCCCTGACTTGAGAAAACATTTTTGGTAGTATTCTTCTTGCACATCATTGAATAAATAAGCTACATTTTTGTATACCAGCTTTATCTGAGTTATTGACTTACTTGTGGAGGAAGAAAGTTTTGCAGTCTTTCAAGTTCTTTATAATATTCTTGCACTCTCAGACTCTTTCATCTAGATGAGTGTGACAGGAAACACTTGGTAAGTGTGTCAAGTGGCATGTCACTCAAGTATCTGTAATTCTGTGAACATCAGAAAACCAGTGTATAAAACCTGTTATGAGACTATGCTATTTTTAGTGTTTGCTGTTCTGTCCAAGGATTCTAAATCTTGTGAAGCTTTTATTAACTAGACTGTAGACTGAACTTGAACATCGTATGTTAAACATATCCCACACTTTGATCACAAGAACCCCACACAACACTAGAGCCTTGGGGCAGAGTGGCTGGAAGACTGTGAGGAAGAGATAGACTTGGGGGTGTCGGCTGATGCTCAGCTAAACATGAGCCATCAGTGGCCAAGAAGGTCAATGGCATCCTGGTTTGTATCAGAAATAGTGCAGCCAGCAGCAGCAGCAGGTGATCATCCCTCTGTACTCGTAACACTGGTGACACTGCACCTTGAGTGCTGTGTTCAATTTTGGGTCCCTCACTACAAGAAGGGCCCTGAGCATGTTCAGAGAAGGTAATGAAGCTGGTGAGAGGGTCTGGAGCACAAATCTTGTGGGAAGCAGTTGAGGAAACTGGGATTGTTCAGAGTGGGGAAGAGGAGGCTCAGGGGAGACCTTATCACTCTCTACAAGTGCCTGAAGGGAGGTTTGGTGAGGTGAAGGTCTTCTCCTGTGTACATAGCGATAGGACTTCAGGGAATGGCCTCAAGTTGTGCCAGGTGAGGTCAGGAAAAACTTCTCTATGGGCTGCCCAGGGAGGTGGTGGAGTCACTGTCCCTGGAGGTGTTCAGAAAATGTTTAGGTGTTGTACTAAGGGATGTGGTTTAGTGGGAAATACTGGTGATGGGTGGATGGTTGTACTGGATGATTTTGGAGGTCTTTTCCTACCTTTGTGATTCTGTGATTATATGAACTACATGGCTATACAGACACAGTCCGCCCTTCCTGCTCTTCACTTCCTGATGCTCCCCAGTTGTTGTGTCTGGACATCTCATACTTGAAACAATCTGTTGACAGGATGGTGGTTGCCAACCTTCCTGATGCAACTCTGTCCACTTGTATAGAAGTTCAATAAAATAAAGCAGAATAACGCAGGTCTTCAACGTATTTCCAGAGTTAAGCTCTGCTGACAAATATGGCTTACTCTTTTCTAAATTGAGACTTTGTGGCTGTTAGTTACCTGGAATTTTTTCCCCCAATAGCTTTTAATTAATGTGGATGAACATTGTTAATTAGCAATCCCCACCAACAAAAAATGTGGTTAAAGTATGGAAGTGTATTATATGATTGATCAGTTGATGCGGCTTCTCTCTATGTTTGGCAGTAAAATTCTTCTTCCTTCGTTATGTTATCACCGTGAATTAGCCTACTAATATGGGAATTAACATTTCTTGTAGTCTGGGGGTGGTGTCTGTGTTCAACCTGTTATTAAACATGTAAAATTCCTACACTTGATCTTCCTCAGGATATTTTGCTGTCTTTCCTGAATGTGAGGGAATAGGAGGAATATCTTTCTGTTTTCTAACTAAATTTTCCTGTTTGGCTTATATAGAAATTATAACTCCTTGTAATTTAGGGCATGGGATCCTTCATAAAAATTTTCCAGAAGTGTCTTCTCTCTTTTCTGGACTAGGTACCACTTATCCCTTGCTGTCCCCAGTGACTGGGATTGCATTCTCTCTGTATTTTCTGTAACTTTCTAACTAAGGATCTGTCTGTCTTGTCATTTATTTTCCATAAAATTTGTGCTGTATATATCTTGACATTTTTTCTTTTTTACCTGTTTGAATGAAGTCCAATTTTCCTCTCACTTTCTGAATTCTCTTGTAATGTTTTTGGAGCCTGTCTGCTTAAGTTTTAATTATAGGACTGAAAAGACCTTTGTGAAATGCTATTCTTCCTAGAGTCTTCTTTATTGTTTACCCCGCATAGCATACTTAGCTAATAAAGTTTCTCTCTTATTACCATCTCAGAAAAAAACACTGCATTTTCCAATCTTTTTAATCTTTGTTATTTTCCATCTGAAAATCCACGTTTTATTCTTGTACCTGTATAAGATTCTAAGTCTTTTTAACTGTTTGTTTGCTTAGTGATTGTTCCTATCTTATTTGTCTCTTTCTCTTTTTATTTGATCTTGGATTTCAATAATTGGTATGTCATTGCATGATCAAAGTAATGTGATAGCTCCCACAGATTCCTAGTCCATTTCTACTAATGTTCCACTGTGGTATTTTTAATATTTCTAATAATAACAATAATAAGCCTAATTATTAGGCTCAGGGCTCCTCATAATTCAAATATTATTAAACTCTTTTTTCTTTTAAAAATTAATAGCTTTTCAGATATTCCTCTGTGTGTGGTTCTCATCCATCTTAACACATAATCTATGATTTTATTGAAAATCCTCTAACATGTTACATTTCCCCAATACAGCCATGTTGAGATTCCTTGTAGTCAGTCAGAAGAGAGGGACTTGTGCATGCTTAAAATGTGTTGCAGTAGGTATTGTTAATTTTCCTCTTTTTCCTTTGGACGCATTGTTGTATTTCTTCACAGCCATAGCAGCTGAACTCCTTTAGACTCTCTAAAATTCAGGTCTTTGTAAACACCTGTGAATTCAGTATTAATGGATACTTTTTGATCCATCCTGTGTGTATTCTCTTACATATTTTTGTTTCACAAGTTACTTTATTAACCCAAATGGCCAGAAAGCGTTCCCCAGTATTTTCATGCAAGTCCTTAAATGAGTCTCGAAATTAGAGTTTCATGGCATTTTTCTTTTCCACAAAATATTGAGCTTTTCCCCTATCTCTGTTACACAGAAATGTCTGATACCTTCTTACCTCACAAGTAAACTTTTCAGACAGTTTTAAATACCCACATGGGAGATGTTTGGCACTGCATTTTATTTTCCAGAAATTAATGGCCTCTTTAGACTTGCGGAGATGTATTTGAAAACTTTTATTCACATCCTGTATTATTCTGCATTTATTTTCATCCCTTTCTTTCTATCCTTTCGTCTCTTTTAGCTCTGAAATATGCATTTTTTGCCTGTTCTGCTCTATATGCTCTGTTTCCTAACAAGGATTCAGCTCTTTTTTTTTTTTTTTCTTTCCTTCCTGCAAGTTCTTTGTTCTGCTTTGAATCATGATCTTCCAATGCATTCCTTCTGGGGGATTAGTGTTTCAAATTGGTACATGTGGCATCTGTTCAATAAACCATGTGAAAGTACTTTCAGGAGGAGAGAAGCACCAGAGTGCTATTAGAGTAGAGCATGCCATTAGCCTCTTGAGTGCTGGCTGTCCTGTGCACCACCAGGCCCAGCTCTTTAGCAGCAGTAAGTCAGGTGTGCAGGTTGTTGTATTCCTGCATATTTATTGGAGGAAGACTGCGCTGATGCAGATAAGCTGCCCACAGGCATTGGCGCAGGGTATGCACTACTTCAATGAGCATGAACTCTGGGTGGAGTATGAGCTCTGTATTAAATGCACACTGTTTTTTCAAATTTATGCTGGTGAAAGCTGCAGGAATGAGAAATTTGATTTACTCTACGGAAATTAGAATTGGGAGTCTTTGATGTTTAAATCCTGTTGTCTTCATCTGGTTAATGAAATTGAAAAGAAATATGTAAGAATATATTAGTGAAGAGAAACCTTGGTTAGGACCATAGAGCAGAGAGCTAACAGTCAGCAGTGGCATGAGAAAACACTTGGCTTGGCCAGCTGGTGATACAGCAACAGGAGAGTGCAGCGAGCCTGATTAACAGAAATAGAGTTCTCAGGAGGAGGAAAAACCCCATAAGCAAAACTGAATGCCCAAGAATGCCCTCACCCCAAACTTGAGTATTTATCGTCAGGATGACTCAACTGGTTCAAAAAGATGAGAAATAGACCTCTGAAGTGTAAAATATATTCAGGCAAGTCTGCATCGGATTTATATTGCTGGGATGCCGAGTTATTGATCTGTAAGCTCACCAAATGCTGAGCAGAATTTACGAGATAAAACTCACATAACAGGAAGATAAATATGTAACAGCTGGGTACTTTGGGGGAAACCCTGTAGAAGCAAGAGAGGAAA
Source organism: Tetrao urogallus (assembly GCF_951394365.1). Classification (NCBI taxonomy): domain Eukaryota; kingdom Metazoa; phylum Chordata; class Aves; order Galliformes; family Phasianidae; genus Tetrao; species Tetrao urogallus. The sequence continues at coordinate 5,833,723 of NC_136821.1, read as the reverse complement.
TGGTTCTGGATCTTTGGGGTATCTGACAGTGTTGTTTAAATGTGTATTTCAGAAACTTCAGTTTGGATCCATTAGGGAAAAGCATTTTCCCTGATGTGTTTTTTTATAGGTATAAGGTTTCCTTTTTTTTCTTCATGTCTGGAAACTAATTAAAGTAAAATGAAAAGAATGTGTAAAATGAAGTTGACAACGAAAGAGATGTGCCTTCTAAAAGGTGCATTTGAAAGAATCTGCCTTTTTTAGCATGCTATTTGATGTGGCCATGGAATAGGTACCTCTTCATAAATACATTTATTTACATCTCTGTCTTCAGTATGCAGCAAATAATGTTCTGCCCAGTCATTTCACACGAGATACTAGGTTTTAGTTCAAGTATTTATCTTTGAAATATAAGATTTTAAATGTGTTTGCATTTTGTCATTATATCCTGCCATTGGAACTGGATGAGTTTTATTCAGCACTGGTTTACTCTGAGTTTGGTTTCATTGTTACAGGGAAGGGGAGCTGCAGCTGCTCAAACAATGCAGTTCATTCAGGTGAGAAAAATGGTAGGATTTGTGTGTGTTGCACCAGAGAGTGGGTCACCAGGGTCAGCTAATGAAGCTGGAGGTGGCAGGGCTGGTCCTGCAGTTGTGTGGGACAGCTCTGCATGGGACCACTGGGATGACCTTGAGCATCACGAGCATGCTGTGATTGGAGCAGCTCAGTGTCAGCTGCTTTGGGGGCACCACTGCCATGTCCTGTGTGTGAGATAGGCACTTCAACACAGTGCTTTGTTGGCGATACCTGTGCTCCTGCAGTGACAGCATTTGCAGAGCAGAGTCCTGCTCTTTGGTGGTTTTTTGCTGCTAATTGAATGCTAAAATGAGTGATGGGCAAAGTCCAGACTCTTAATAGGCTTTCATGATGAAAGCTCCATCTTTCTTTTTTTTCCCCCCCATTTTCCTTGTGGCTTCTCTTACTCTCCCTGGCAGTCTGTTGAAAGGATGATTTCCAGCATCTGGTGGCCAACAGGGTTCGTATCCTGGAGAATCCTCGTTTCTCTTTCTGTGATTGCCTTTATTGGTATCTGAGCACCCCATTTTTCTCTGCATTTCCTCCTGGACACTTATTAGTGACTTGTGACCTCTGGTCTGGACAGTTGTGTGACTGAGAATTCTTGCCAGATTAAAGATTCTGTTGGCAGTCTCTACAAACCCCCAGTTTGGGAAGAAGATCCTGCTATACAGTGCGGTATGTGGAACTTTCTGAACAAGAAGTGCTAATAGCTTGTCACTCAGTAAAATGGTAAGGATCTTTGTTGTTCTGAAATTCATAAACCACTATTAACTTTTTTTTTTTCATGCTGTGATGAGCTTTCAGTTCATACTTTGTTTCTTGACCTTTAATTCATAATAGGGTTTCAACTGTATGCCTTGTGGCTTCCAAACTGATCGATTCTTTTTGGGAGCATAAAAGGATCCTTGCCATCAGGGATGGGTTGCATGAAGCCTTTTTTGATGAGGTGGTGCAATGGGCTGGGTTTTATGCTGTCTTCACACTACTTCAGTTACATTTAACACATCTCCTTCGTCTAATCTTTTATTGTCACTATAAAAGTCTTTCAGATTGGAGAAATTGCACACCAATGTTGTGATGGTTTCTCCTTCTTATGTTACACACGTACAGGTGTTTTTATAACAATTCATTCCCTCGTGATTTTCTTGGGTAATTTCCCTTCATAGTGATCCAACTGTCTTGGTTCATATGTGCTGAAAAAGGTAGCAAGAAGTTTTACAAAGATGCAGCATCCCTTCTGTGTATTGTAGTTAGTCTTAATTAAGCATAACTTTGCCAAAAGATGTAGTAAATATCTGGTTGTATTGCCTTGAGAATAGAATATTCAACAATAGAAGGCCCTGCCAGTGTGCAAGAAACCATCTTGATGCATTCCAGATCTGCTAGCAGTGTCTAGATGTGTCTCATTAGAGTGTTAATATCAGAAATACTTGTGTTCTGTTCTGGAGGGGAAATGAAGTTAAGGTCCAGGAAAAGATTGTGTTAGTTACCTCCTGTGGAGTGAAAAACTAAATTTGGAAGTAATCATTGCTACTGAAATGCAGTCCTATACATTTCTCTTTCTGACTGGCCATCATTGTGCTTGATGTAGTATTGGTATGTATGCCTGCAAATATGTGCCCATATGACTGTATTCAGAGATAATTTATTTATTGGCTTAAAATTACATTATACAAGTAGTATCAGAGCTGATTCCCTCTTCCACACTTCCCCAAAATCACTACCTCAGTAAAAATATATAGGGAAACAAGATACTTTAGAAACCAATTTATTATCTCCTGCTGGTAGCAATAACCTGAAAATAACAGCAAATAGTAAAACTCAAACTTGAGGCAGACGCCGGTGCTGGGAACAGCCGTAGTCGCATTTATAAAGGATAGATTCAATATAACAGCTAGAAAAATGTGCAATGTTTCAGAGGCTTCCAGATTAGTACTTGATTGCTTTTTCAAGTTTATTCTATAGATTGAGAAGAACACAGGATTTTGAAATGTACAAACAAGCGTAACAGGTAAGCTGCTACTTGAATGAGATATTGTCTCTCCCTCCCACTCCTCCCCACCTGACATCGGCCTTTCCCCTTATCCCCAAAAAATTGACTAATGGGTTTCCAAGGAAAATAATTACATTAAAAAAAAAACACAAACCGAAACAAACCCCAAAAACACCGTTTTTCAGTGTAGGAAAATGCCATTACCAAATCCATTATTGAGCACAATCACAAGGCAGTCTGGTATTTAAAGACAAGCCTAGCAGCTGTGTTCATTCATCATAGGCATAAATTGAGGGTTTTTTTTTTTCCTGACCAGGCTCTCTGCACCTATTTGGAGGCTGCTCTGTGTGAGAATTTTAGCATTTAAAAGGTTCATAGAAAAAAGTACCTTTTGGTTCCTTGAGAAAAGGATGTTTATTAGAGTATGAAGAAACAGCATTGTTGAAGAAGATCCTTTGGATGGTGAATATTACTTTTTAAGAACTGTATATGATTCATGTATTACTATAAAGAGCTAAATCAAATTGAGAATTGAGGAAAAAGAAACAAAGATATGTTCAAAGAGATGTTGAGGTGTGAGATGGCTACATCTCAAATGGTTCAAAGAATGTACAGAGCAGTATTGCCTGGCCAAGCCAATAGAAAAAAACTGCAAAATTGAGGAGAATCAGTTAATCTCAGAGCTGAGACAAGTGTTTGTGAAGATATGACAGCATCACTGGGGTTTCTTACTTTGTGCTCCATTGCCACGCAGCGTGAGGGTGGATGAGAGATTATGCTTAGACATGGCAGACCTGTCCAAAGTGGGGTGTGAAAGCAGCCCTCCTCTGTTCTGTTTCTTCCTCTGTGCTTAAAATCTTGCCACATTTCCTTCTGGCTGCAGTTTTGTGTTAGAAAGTGAATGCGTCATTACAAGACTAAAAGCAAGTCAATTTCAGCAGACACTCAGACAAAAATCATATCGGGCTTTTAAATAAAACTGACTGAAATCAACTGATGGAAATAGGAGTTGTCAATCAAACGGCTGACAAAGTGATGAAACTCTTTTATGGAGCCCCACTGGTCTGTCCAGTTGCTCTGGCTCTCTTGCTGGGAATAGTGGGTCTTTGTTCCTACCTGTTTTTCAAAACGGATGATGCTGTATATGCATTTCTTAATGCAGCTTGTTTGGTTTTGATCTTGGCTTCAGAAATGAGTTTCACTGAAGGATTGTAGTCGGTGCAGTGAAAATAAACTGGCACAGCACTTGAATACATATGGATATTTGTTTAAAATAGTCTGTGTATTTTCTGATCTACATTTTATAGAATATTTAGAATTGTTTAAGGAAGTGAGAAAACAGTTTTGTTCTAGGAATGAGTAGGACATTGGTCCTGGGAGACATAAGGGGAAAAGAGCACCCAGTGCTGGAATCAGATAGAGCATCAGTCTGAGGGAGGAGGAGTGGGATGCTGGTTGGCAAGTAGGGGACAGCACACATTTCCTCCGAGATAGAATCATAGAATTCTTTGGGTAGGAAAGGTCCCTTAAGACCATCTACTTCCAACCCCTTGCTACACGCAGGGACACCTCCCTCTAGGCCAGGTTGCTCACAGCCCCATCCAGCCTGGCCGTGAGGGCTTCCAGGGAGGGGGCATCCACTGGGCAACCTGTTCCAGTGTCTCACCTCCCTCACAGTGAAGAATTTCTTCCCGTCATCTAGTCTAAATCTACACTCTTTCAGTTTAAAAACATTTTCCCTTGTCCTGTCAATACACACCCTTACAAAAAGTCCCTCCCCATCTTTCTTATAGGCCTCTTCCATGTACTGGAGCCTTCCACTGATCTGGTGTATTCAGTATGCTCAGTTTCACCCTTGATGTACCAATAATAGCCTGATACTTCAGCTTTTTGTCTTTGAGTTTTCTTGTTTTTCGTCTATTCAAACTAACTTCAAAATACCTTTGGCATGATTGGTGAGTTTTCAAGGAAGGAGAACCAACCTATATTGTCAAGTATTCCACATTTAAATAGGTACAGTGCTTCTGTATGACAGTGTAAAAATCAGTGGGGAGAAAAGAACCTTTGCTAACAACACCTTGAGTTAATGAAGAGCAGAAATGCACTTTATTTTTTGTGTTGACCATATGCACTCAAATCTATTTCCTTTCATTTATTCAACTGAACTTTCAAAAAATGATACAGGTTTGCAAAGTTTAATGCTGAAAGGCAGGTTAAGCCAAGCATGAGACTTCTCTGCAAAATACATACTCTTATCCTAAGAACTCTGGTATTTATCTCATTCTGTCTGTCACTTCACTTGCATGGTCTTTAGAAAGGTGTGCTTATGTTAGCGTTCAGGTGAATTGGATTTATGCCACCGTGTTGCAATCTCTAAATGAATATGTGAAAGGCTGTATAGTGTCTCAAAAATCATTCAGAAAGTGGTCTTTTTGCTAATATGTGATCTTTCAGGTTAGAATTAAATTACAGCTTTTGTTTAGTCCTGTTATTCTGGTGAGTTGGAATCATAAGTGCTGTTATTGGTCTTAAATCTCAGCTTCTAGGCTCATAAGTCAACATTTATCGGGATTTTGGGCAGCAAAGTCATGAGTTTGAGAGGAAAAAAAGGGTTTTTCTTCAAATGAATCATTTCATAGAAAATGGTATAATATCAGAAAAAAGAAAAGATTGCTCATATATTGGACATGTTTTTATAAATTCTTTTCAAGTCAGTTCCACTCATGGAAGCAAAGAAAAATAGATGTTAAAAATAAAAATGGGGATAAAGCAAGCTCAGTAGCTATAAAAATTAATGAAGGCTTGGTCATATCATGGCAGAGTAAACTCAAACAAGCCTGTGCCTTTTGAAAGGTTGCTTTGATACTGATTTATCTAAAGAGACAGCCAAATTCAGCCCATCATGTAATTAAAATGCAGTATCATATAATGACTCAGAAGATAGATTTAAGTCAGCTCCTTTCATTTCCTTCTTCCTCCCTGTCCCGAATAAAAAGGCAAGAGACGTTAATTGAAAGTAGAAATCTCTTATGATAAATGAGAATGCAAGGGAGTCAGCTTTCCAAATTTATTGCCAGTATCAACAAAACCAACGTGTGGCAGAGCTGGGGATTGTTTCATTTCTGGAATGAAGAAGTTTGGAGATCTGCACAGTTCATCCATGTCTTCCATGGCTCGAGGCAATTAAATAAACATCTCTCCTTCCAAATGAGAAAGTCTTTCTGCACATGTATGAAAGGATCAGATAGCTTGTTTGAATGTAAATGAAGCAAAAAGGAGGGTCTGGATCCTGCATGGACATGGCACGATCCCCCTGTGCTCAGTCTTCCCCTTATCTGCCTTTTCCTGATTCCCAATTACTGTGTGAGGTTTTTGGATTCTGTTCTCATGCATCTTTCTCTTCTGTATGAAGAGGTCCCCTCATGTATAAATGCAGGGGAATAGGTTCCAGTCTGTTGCTTTGACATTGTAGAAAATCAGCACAGAATTTATCACCCATTTCCCCTTAAACACAGTCAAAAATTGGGCTGCTGAATATGAATGATTAGGTAAAACTAAGTGTCCTGCTGAACAGAAGATTAACTTTTTGATCTAGGAGATAAGACCCTCAAAAAGCAGTGGATTATGGTGTGTCTTTGTGCCAGCGGTTGTCTCCAGAGCTCTGCACGTTAGTCAGTGCAAAATAACTGTCCTGTGTTTTCCCTCTTTTGTTTCCTTCTAGTTAGCAGACCAGTTGATGGGAAGTTCTGCCTGGGCCCTGCTCCCTCTGCCTCCCAGCTGTGTGACCTGCCCTGTCCCTTGGAGTGCACAGTGTCTGCCTGGCTGGCGTGGGGCCCCTGCCTTCCCGAAGACTGCCGGGACCGCCAGGGAAGAAGAGGTAATGGCTTATTTGCATGTTTCTTGTAGCTGTGCGGGATCTAAAGCGGGTAATGGAATATTATGATGAGATTGCAAAAGCAGCGCTGTCCAATTCTGCACTGGGAATTTAATGTATGTCTTTTTAAATTAACGTAGGATACAGCTCTTAGATGTGCACACACGAAGTGCAATATGACCTTTAAAAGCTTTTTGCAGTTATTCTTGAAAGAAAAAAAGGGATAAGGTTTTCAGCCTTATTCAAATCATTTTATCCTACACGGAACTTGTAGAAAGGGAGGATTTCTTGGGATGGCAACTGCAAACCTGCAGAGTGTGAGGGTGTCCCTCACCTCTCCAGTCTCCTGAAGTCCTGCCGTCTGCCTTGGCTGAAGTAAAAGACTTGGGTGAAGCTGAAATGGCTCTGGTCTGAGGTGTATCCCACAGCACTGCCACGTAGAGTTCAGGCTGAGCTGAAAGATGATTCTGGGTTTGGTTTAAATTCCTGCAAGGAGAGTATCTGAAAACTGTTCAATGTTCTCTAAATCTTAATTTTCAAGAATTCATGCTGGATGCTGCAACCCTTTGAGATTCGTTGGTGAGCCATTCTGTCCTTTGTAAAATAAGCTGGAAAGATTGCTATTGAAGTTCAGGTCAGGGAAAAAGTATTATTACTTGGAAGTTACACTTTTCTGAAACCAACAGAAATTTCTGAAGTGATTGGAGCTCTGTGGAATTTTGCAAATGAAAAAGGATTAAAGTTTTATTTTTAAACATAAAGGTTTGCTAAATCATTCAATTTTTAAATAGCTTTCAATGGTGTTTTGGTTTGGTTTTTTTTTTTTTTTTTTTTTTTCCCTGATGTGAGGATGGTGGAAGTTCAGTCTGTTGTATTCTGTGGAGTCTTTTTTTCGTTTTCTGTTTCATGGCCAATACTTGTGTAGTATTGTGGCCTCCTCTAATACTATACCTTTACCCCCTATCTGGACACTGTTGTAGGAAAGACCACCACATTTTTCTTCTGCATTTCTTACTGTTCTGTGTCATTTACATAACAAAACACGCTGAAAGGCTGAAAGGTAGTCACATACTAGTTCTGCATCTTATATCACTGTCTGACTTGTGATTTTATTCAGAAGGAGATAGATTATGTAATCAATTCTTTCATTATTTTTGTAACCTTTTTTGTCCACTTTACATTTGAATCTACCAATTTAATAGGATAACATTTCAGAGAGGTCTGATATGCATTATGAATCAGAAATCCTTACACCTTCATAAGGCAGAATACTAATTTCTTAGTAAACTACTCTGCTGTGCCTTGAAACAAGTCTTGTCGGTAGTGGATTCTCAGGCAGGTATAATTGCTCTTTGAATCTTCATTTTCTTAATATTTCTCTTTTATCTCAGTGTTACTGTAATGTTAATATGTGCCTCAGAAGTTAATTATTGGTTTTGGACATGTGTCTTTCTAACCAATGTTAATGAAAAGGAAAAAAAGAAATTTTAAAAACTTGAGTTGTTGGAATTCTTGACGCACTGTTAGATTTTGCGTGTGTGGGCTGTGTGCAATACAGCCACTTACCATTCCAGTCAATTCAGTAGCTGCAAATGGGTTTCTCTTGGTTCCTTACGTCCTTCACTTCCATATGCCCTTTGAGGTCCTCTTGGTACTTTATTGATATAAATATTTTTTTGTAGTTGTCCAGTTAATTCAGTTCTTCTTTTCCAGGCTTTAGAATGAGGCAAAGGCATGTGCTTGTGGATCCTGTCGGCACCCTGGCAGGTTGTCCACATTTAGTTGAATCTATTCCTTGTGAAGACCCAACGTGCTACGAGTGGATCATTTCAGAAGGAATATGTGTTGCTGACCATGGAAAATGTGGACCTGGAAAACACATCCTGAAAACTGTATGCAAGAACAAGAAAGGTAGGTAATGGTATAGTTTTAAAAACCTCCCTTTTAACTGGTTTTCTTCTGAAGAGCAAATACAATCATTTACAACAGCTTCTTACTGTTTTTCTTACCAAAATTTTATGAAACCTCAGCTTTTTGAGTTGACTGTGGTAATCATCAGAGCGTAAGGCTAATATTGCATGGGATTTTGCTGTGAGCTTTCCAGTCTATTTTATTTGAAATGAGAGGCTCACCAGTACAGGTTATGTATTGTCTCTATGGCATATGCTGTACCTCATCCACAGGCCATATTGTGACAATATTGTGATACCAGTGGCTTGGTTCTACTTCGTATCCCTTTTTAAGCCCATCTTGTAGAGGAATAGGACTGTCACTGAGGCCAGCAGCACTGTAGGCGTAAAGACAATGAATCCCTTTGCACTGCTTCTAGCCTCGGTTTTTAGCATGCAATTTGAATGTTTGTCTTCTCATAACAACCCACTTACCACTGTGTGAAGGAATGCTCAGTTGTGCTGTCAGAATTAATACAAGAATTGCCTATTATCTAGATGAAGTGATGGGAGTAATACTTTACCTACTTGATAGCAGTTTGAGACCTGCAGAACCTTCAGTTTGCAAGTTGTTAATAATGAATGAGTACATTTTTATACAACGTTTACAAACAAACCAGCAAGAGCTGATTTCTCATACATGGTTTGAACTTGAACATTTCTTGATAAGGTCAGTGTTGTCTGATCTTTAGATTCAGTTACATGAAGCACAATTTTGCAGTCCGTAATCACGGTGAGATTCTACTCACATCTCAAAAGTAGCAAAATTGTGGGATTTTAGAGCCTAAGTTTATATCTGAGATGGAGGATATCTTTTTTGTATGGTACTCAGGCTGACCACAGAAAACAATTTCAAGTTGATAACATGAGAGTTTGATTGACAAGTGGTTAAAAATAATGTGTCATTTATGAGGCACAGGAATCTGACGGAATTAAATTATGTCTCTTTTGTCCACCTCGAGTAAAGGTTCTTCTGAAATACATCAAGAATATGTGGTTTTCTCCCAGCTTTGTGGAAATGGGGAAAAAATCTTGAACTATATATATATATATATATATATATATATATATATATATATATATATATATATATATATATATAAGATGACTTAGGCAGAATACACTAGAGAGAAGAGATCTGTCTCTGAACTGAGTGGTCTCTTCAAATGTGTGATTCTGACTGTGTAAGTCCAGTTGTAATGTGATGTGTGCAGATGGAGCCCTGTATTGCAGAGGAGCACCATGTTAAAACTGTGCCAACATCCATTTCTGTGCCCCAAGGTGAGGCTTGTAAGCATGCAATGTAATGTGGCAGATGCTCTGTCTCTGATCAAACTGTTCTCTATGGCTGTGATCTTGAAGAAGCCATGCCTTTGAAGAGTCTCTTCATCATTTAATTGCTCAAAATCATATTGTAACTATGTATTTCATTTCCATTACTCTCTGCATGTTCTAGTTCCCAAAAAGCAGTGCTGGGGCATTGTCACTGTATGTGATCATCGGCTGTTCTAACTGAGATGGCTTCACAAGACAGACTAGAAGCATTGGTTAAAAATACTTTATAAGCTTTTCTGAATTTTTTATCTAGTGGGATAGGACTGGCAGAGTCCTTGAAGTCAAGGTTGAAAAAAGTCAACTTGCTTCTTCTTCTGTACTCCAGTAATATTAATTGCTTTCTTTGTAACCTTTGTTCCTTCTATAGTGTTCTCCTAGCAAGATTCCCACTGCAGTGCATGGTATATTTTCTTGGATGAAAGCTGGAATAAGCAGCAGAACTGCATAAAGTGTTCTGCCTGAAACAGCTGACTAATTGGTAGTGGAAAGCCAACAGGAGGAACTGTGAAGCTGAGACAAATCAGTTATGGATAAAATAGCTTAAGACCTGTATTCATGTTTAGCATTTATATAGAAGTCTAAATTCAATGCAAGTAACTGCCCTGCTGAAAGCATTTAGTGTAGCTGCTTTGTGTGTTGATATTTTCATTTATTTAAGTAGCTTTTGTAGAATTCAGTGCTGTATCCAAAAATTCAGTCATTTATCCACTGTCAGCCGTGCCTAATATGGCTGCTCAGTATTCCCACTGTATGCCTAAAGAGATTAAAAAAACATACAACATTTCTTGGACCCCTTTAAATGGCAAAATCAAATGTATCTCATCTTAACAACAAAGTTAATGATAGCCTGCAGTATGTTGATTAGGGTACTTAGGTTCTTCTTTGTATCCCTCCCTGCAAGATGTCTTCCTTTTCAGATATATGCCAGACTTCTTGGCATGGTGCTCTCTTACTCTTGTTGCAGAGTGTTAGTTCACCTCTGCTTTAGATGTTGAAAGCAGTAAATGAGTCAGCCCCGCTTCTGTCAGCCCTACCACAGAGCAGCTTGGCATCATGGTTTCCTACCCTTGCCCATCTCCTCCTCTCCCACCTTTCTCAGCGTGGCTGTGAACCCACATCCTTTACGAGCCCGTGCTCTGTGGTGTGATGCTGTGTTGTTGCATGCTGCTCCCCTCAGCATGAGGCATTTTTCATGATGAGACCGATTCTTCCCTTGCCAAAAATGAGCTTTAATTACCTTGCTTGCAGTGGGAGGGAACTGCGCATGTTTTTTATTCCTATCTCCCATAGCACAGGACTTTGTTGCTTGCCCTAAACTTACCTCCAGCACAGCGGGGCTTGGAACTGTATCTTATCTCTGATGTATGTTGCTGAAGATACAAGTGAACAGAGCACTGGCCCTTATCTGTCCCATTTCTGATCACCCCAATGTGTGGGGAGTGCACAGTGCAAGGGCCTCCATGAGTTTAGTCAGTGATGGACACTGGATGCTTTGAGGAACTTAGCACAGCCAAAAGAATAATACAGTATGGATGATGGAACTGAAAGTTAGATCAGTACCAGGCAGAACGTATTTAAAAATTTTCTTTGTATTTACAAACAACCCAAGAATGGTTAGTGATTTTTCTCAGAGTTATTTTAATTTGATCAACAAGGAATTGAATAATCTCCTGTTTGTAATGTATTCTTGATCAGAGTGTTGCAAGTATTTGACATTTGCATTTGGGCAGTCTTGATTAGAACTGACAAACATTACTGTGCATTGACTAGATGAAAAAAACATGAAATCTTTCCAGTTCAATTGCTCCCTTTAAATGTTGTTGCTCAGTAGATACAAAACTATGATCATGGTCAAACTATCTAATTTTATAATGCAGTTGAACAGCAGCCAAAATATATTGTTTTGTTTTGTGAAGACAATGACTGAAATAATTTTTTGTACGTTCTGCTCCTTATTTCTCTGCAGTAGCTGCATACATATCGAGTAAAGTAAGGCAGAGGGAATCTGAGGTTGTAGCAGTGTGAAAGACTGATGATAATATAGACAGCAGGACTTGGTCCAGGGTCAGCAGGTAGAAGTTCAGCTCAGACAGGAGCTGGCATACCTTCACAGTTTCCCAATCTTTTGGTTTAGATGCACAGGCAGACAACTGGGATTAACATATCAGTGTGGTTGGGCCCAGTCTGATACAGGAATTGTTTTCCATGTCTGTATCACAATATTAATAATAGGCAAATAGCTTGAAACAAGACAAATGCTGAATCAAACTGTGATTTTAAGAATTGCACTTTGTAGCTTGCATATAGAAGAGTGATTCTGGTGAGGAGCATGATCTGAATGCACTGAGAACACGTGTGAAAGGAATTGCAGTGATTTCATGAAATAACAGCTGTGTGTCATGAAAATTAATAATTCATTTTTCAAGCATTTAAAAAATGTTTCTTACAGTACTGGAAGCTAAATCTCAACTATTAGCAGTGCTGTTGAATGAACTGTAAGGTCTTATTATTCAGAATCTATTTGGTTGTAATTCCCATGTCAACATTTATTAATTTTCATATTTGTGTTCTGATAACTACCAGAAGAACAATTCATGACAACTTACTATCTCTGCAACAATGAACAACCTCGTGTCTAAATAACAGAAAATATGAAATAGTTTATATGTAAAGCATTCATTGTTTCAATTAGCAGATCATCAACAAAGTTTAACACAAAGGTAGTCTCATTTTACTTGATTAGGGATGTTTTACTCCTAGCTAATAAATCTAATCAAGGAAATTTAATTTAGATTAGAAGGAAGGATTAAGCTCTTCAGAACTGCTGAGCATTGCCATTCCTTTCGATGCTCTCAGCTTGGGCATCTGGCTTACTTTGTTTTCAGGAATTAAAGTTGCAGGCAAATTTAAGTGGCACCCAAATGGAAGTTCCAGGGCCGTCACAAACCCACCTTCTTCTGTCTCTCCTAGATGCTTCCAGGCACGGGACATTTCTGCACCCTTCTCAGGCCAGTCCAACACGTAGCTGGCTTGGTGGCGAGATGCTTGAGTAAGTCAGGTGAGATGGCTAATAGCTGATGGATGGAAGAAGTCCCCAGAATTAGCATTCTCACCAGGCTTTCAGACCTGCTGCTGCTTGAGCTTTTAAGCAGAAGACCTTCATACAGCTTCTACTGCTGTCCTGGCAGTACTGCCAGAAGTCAGAGTTTGTCTTGTTATTTAGCAAGGTGGTCTCTTTGATTCTGGAGAGTCACTATCTAGAATGTGACACTTGTTGAGGTGGGAATAGATATTTTTATTTCTCAAACTTTATTAAGTTCACTGAAAAAAGTGCACGTTGGGGTGAAATGCATCTGTTCCCAAACTTGAAGAGTTTTTACCTGTAAAACTGGAAAGCGGTTTTTCAGAAAGTCAGAATATTTTCCTTCAACTCTCTTTTGAATAAAGTGTTTAGTGTTTGCTTTTTTATGATGAAATAGGCCAAGTCTGAAACAAAATAATAAAATCAAAATATTTGAAAATGAGAATAATATAAAAGCAGAATATTCCTTTCAGAGTAAACATTTTGCTTTATCTTGAAATTACTTTTTCTTAAATCCTCCCCTACTCTTTTTTCAGACTACATAAAACAGAGGTTTTACTCTTTTCAGACTACATAAAACAGAGTTTTTTTCTTCCTTCTTCCTTTTTTTTTTTTTTTTTTTTTGGTTCAGTGCCCAAACAGAAATCCATTATTCACACAGCTCCATTGACAGAGCAGACACTGAAATCCTGTTGGAATTCAAGCAAAGAGTAAAGGGAAGTAAGGTAATCAAAGCAGTGTTATTTTAAGGTCCAGTATTATGTTCTGCCACAGCCTGTCAGTGAAGCATTGCACCTAAGGAAGCTTGGAGACTCCTCGGGGGTAGAACGTTAATATTGCCGGGTTCAGTTAGCTTGTACTTCCATTTAGACTGTGTCACATCCTTTGTTCCCCAGGAGTTGTTGTCCAAGGAGATAGCTTACGATGTGTGTGCTGCTTGGCACGTGCTGTCACACAGCATCAGCTGGCACATCCACAAGAGTATGGCTTGCAGCCTTCAGAAGGAAGGCACTGCTGGGACAGGAGGTGTCTCACTTCATTCCTGGTTCAGCTCATGAAGCTGTCTGAAAAGTTCTGGCTTAACATGAATTTCAGAAATCCAAGTCTTTAACTTTTAACCTGTCTTTAATCTGAGCTTAATACACGGAGGAGGGAAAATCATCTTTTCTTTTGTGATGCCTTTTCCCAGATGTGTCTGTGCACCAGGCAGACTTGGGAAGGCTTTGACTTGTAGCTGGAGCACATGGAGAGTGTACTTTTAGGGAGTAAATGAGTGAATGATGTACAGCTGAATGTTATGTAGCTCCATCTATGGGTTAGGGACTATTTAGTCTTGGTTTCTTAGATTCAGAAAAACTGAACTATATACTGCTTTGTTCAAATCTGTGTGCTGTCAGCTTTAGCATGACAGAACTTGCAGAGTAAGGTCTGAGTAGTACATGTGCTTTATAGACTGTAGTGTGCTGATCTCTCTAGTGACAGGGCCCAATGGAATGACATGGAGCTTTATGGGGGGAGGGCCAGGTGGGGGTAGAGGAAGGTTCTGCCCTGGAGGGTGGTGGGCATTGGAACAGCTGCCTAGGGCAGTGGGCATGGCCCCGAGCTGCTGGGAGCGTCTGGATAGTGCTCTTAGATGTAGGGTTTGGATTTTGGGTGGTCCTGTATAGGGTTAAGACTCATGCACAAGTTCACTCATCTTTGGTTGTGAGCATACCCCGCCAAACCCAATCATTGGAGCTGCTGATCCCCAAACAGTAATTTTCTGGCAGGTAAAAACGCACATCCTCATGGCAATTAAATAGGATCTATGCTTCTCATGTTGCAAACCATAGTGAAGGAACATATTACAGTGCAGCAGTAAGGCTGATGAGTGTCATGAGTGTTTCAGAAGTCTCCTTGAATGATGTGTGGCTTGTTCAATAGATTTGAAACTTGGTGGTTTTTTTGGTAGTAATTAAGATTGATGTGCTCTTTGGGGAGGCTGGTTTATGAGCCTGGTGGAACAGATACAGTTACCTCTTTAAATCTTACCTTGCTGCAGCTGAGTCATTGCCAAATATCTGACATCTCCTACTGAAAACATTTAAAAAGACAAAATTCAGATTGTGAACTGACCCAGGAAAGGTGCATCAACAATTTGAGGACAGACACCTTCATGGATTCCAGTGAATTTACTGCCTTTGCAACCTCTACTCAAGGTGATGTCTGCAAAAGAAACAGAAGATCATTTTTAGGTTAATTTTAGGGAAAGTTGCTGAAAAGTAAGAACTTTCTTTGCTTAGTCACACCAGGACTTTTAAAATTCACTCAAGATCGTAGCAAATGTATGGCTCACAAGCCAAGGAAGATAGAAACTCGGAAGTCTGCATATACAATTCTTGCAGTAGCTGTATTTGCATAGATATCTGTGTGTGAGAGTCAGGCACGTGCTAAAATACAGGGTATAATATTTAATGGTGGAAAGCTGGGGGGTTTAGGCGATGGTCTTAAATCTAGAGGATAAACTTAGATATACTTTGATTAATTTCCTTTGCCCTTAAATGCGCATATGTTGCACGATTTCCAACTGAAGTGCGGCTGTGCCTTGCAAATCCTGGCAGCATGATTTGTGTCAATCACCCAGAAGGCAGCTATAATCAGTATCCAGTGGCGATTTCAGCTGCATAGAGTTGGCAAACACAGATACCAGTCGAGTTGATTAGGGATATGGACAGCTTTCATCCTCCCTGTGCTTGTCAATATAAAGAATTACAGCTACCTGTGAAAATAGTTTCTCAATGTCAGCTAAGGTAAGTGTGAGCTTGTGGTGTGGTGCAGAGTGCCCTCAGCTGAATTTCTACGCATAAATACTATTCTTTTCAGTATCCGCTGCTCTTTTTTCATACATAATGTGTCCAAAAGTTGTTTTTCAAGACTTCAGAAGGGTGTTAAAATGGCCATTTCTTCCCTATGGCTGTTGCAGGAGAGAGGAGATGGATTTCCTGCTTGAATTTGTGAGTGGGAGCAGCAGGTGCTGCTTTTTTGTTGTTGTTGTTTAATGAACTTGAGCTTCTAACACCTGTAGATGTGGAACAAAGGTTTAAGGTCGCTGTTTCAGAAATGGAAATGGTAACATTAAGAAAAACATAAACATTACTCATTACTGCAAGATTTTTATTGCCCTTTAGTGTGTTAAATGTTATGGAATGAGGCTGACATAAGTTGATCTGAGTTTGTGATAAAGGTTACCTAAAGAGCATGGTGTGTGTGAGTGACCTGCAGTCTGTAACACTGCTGTGAGAGGATTGAAGAAGCTCCATGGAAGGATTAATTTTTAAATTAATCTATATTAGAACAAATTTAACTAAAATGAACTATTTATTTAAAGAGTGAAATGGACTGAAATAGGGGTCCTGTATCATATTTTATAACTGTGCATGTATTTATGGATCCTGGATCTGTGACCCAGCAGGGAGTGAAGTTACCAGGAGGAATGGGTGGGGGATTTGAGAGTGAGGGTGAATCTCATCCATAAAAATTCTCAATCTGTGGACTAAACAGGCTCCTAATGAGTTCCTAATGATTTCACTGCCATTTTAGCAAGGAGAGAAGCATTTAACATATGTAAGTATTTTCCTCACTTCTTGTACATCACTGCTAACACTTGTGTTATGTCCCTTATACACAGAGCACAAAGCTCACAATTTTGAGGAATATAAATGGGGATGCTTTCTGACATCTTTTTATGCTTCTCATCCCAAGCAGAGTTGCTAAGGCATTTTGTGCTCTAGTTCACACCTCTGTTCATTTTGATACCTAGAAATGTGTCCTCTGAAAATAACCAGTGGCTATTCATGATGCTCGTGAGTTACCTTTTTGCCTGGTTTTGATGTGGAGCTTTCAGAGCCTCTTTGCATAGTTGTGACATGGGGCAAACCACAAAACTTCCTGGAGCTTTAGTTTCCTGTCTGTAATAGTCCCTTGAGATACGTGAATTCAAAGCTTCTTGCATTTACACTGTCCTTAAGCCATTTCTCTTTTTAATCAGATATTACAGCATGTGTATATGACACCATTCACACCATTTTTCTGAAGGATCCTGCAGCTAAATAGTGAGAAAACCCAGCACAGGTTGTGCAGACGTGAACCTTTTTATTTAAGCAGCTGTTCTGATCCCTTCATGTTGAAAAGAGATCATTTGCAGAAGTGTTATCAAAATACCTTTTTAAAAGATATAAGAGTGAGCCAGGAGGGATTCCTGTTCTCTGTACTTGCAGCTTTTATCCTCCCTTGGTGATGATGCAGTCTTTGCCCGCATGTGCTCAGCCTCCTGCCCCACAGCTCTGCTCCTCTCTGCCCATCCATCCCATGGTGCAGGCCAGATGTTGGATGCATACCAAGCTCTGAGTGCTGGGCTTTGACCAGCCTGTGTCTGGCCAGCAAAGAAAGCAGGCTGGATAACTTTCCCATGGTGATGGCAAATAATTTGTGACCTTTTTCCATCAGGCTGCTGCTGGTTCAAGTAGACATGTAAACCTTTAAGGGACCAACCTCGTGTCAAATTCTGTTTACATCCGTGACTGGTTTCAAAAAGAGCATGATAGCATATTGTGATTTCCTTAGGAAGCAAGGCTAACACAAAGAGGACTGTTTTTAATGTAGTTGATACTATATATATATTTTTTTTTCTCAGTAGACAGAAAATTGTCCAATTCTCAGTTCAAAATTATTCTAGCTGGGACCTTCTTTCCCAAGGGAAATACTACAAACAGTGTGTAATGTATTTAAATTAAGCAAAAGGTCATGAGGGTAAAGAAGTTGCTGGTGTTTTATTGCATTGTGTATGTGAGGACTGGTAGGCTGGAATCCAAGCTACCATGCAGCCCATGGCAGTGGAAAGGCAGCCCAGGATCTGGTGGTGTGCCCTGCCATGGGGATCAGCAGCAAGCTGCTTGCAGTGCTTGTGAAAGGAAATAATTTGAGTACAGCTTAAATAGACAGCTTCTCACATTGATCTCTGACCACAGACCTTTTTGTGGAGGAGAAAGAAGTGCCCTTTGTGTAATTTAATCCTTTCCTGCTGGGTGGCCCTACAGAAGGTTTTTTCTGTAGCTGAAACTGCTTTGGTGCTGTGTGCGGTGCAGAAATGATTTGAGCTGCCTTCATACAGCACTCGAGTGAAAATTAGCGTTGCCCTTTCTTAAAGTTTCTTTCTGTTTGTGGAGGAGAGTTGATGAAAAACAAATTTAATTCCTTGTTTTGAGGTTAATGGATAGCAGAGGGGAAGGCTCCTCCCTTAAAATACAAAGTTAGAACAAGCTTTAATTAGGAATTCAGGATGTGGAAATTTTAGGCTGGTGCTGCACTGCAGAGATTGGCTCTGCTGCATGTCGGTCTGTCATTTCATTAAGGTAAATCTTCCTCTTAATTCTAATTAAATATTGTAATGCCAGGACTCTTCATTAAGCAGCAATTTGTGATTAGTCCAGTGGTAGTAATGAAAAGAAAAGCATGTGCTGAAATGGTAAGAAATTGCAGAATGGGGAAAATGGCCACAGGGTACAGCTCCTAAATGCTCTCTACTGTTTTTTTTTTTCTGGGTCAAATTCCCACTGAATTTCAGCACTTCTCACACAGATCCTGGTTTGTTTAGAAACAGAAGAGATCAGTGGGCCTTGACTGCAGGACTGAGCTCTGAAATAATAAGAAGTAATAGACTAAGATAGGCCAGAGAAAGGGAGAACTCCTAATTCTGCCAAAACTTGGTTGCCAGGTTATTATTTTAAGTATAGATTGCATTATCACTCTTGTTTATCTGTGAATTGAATCTCATATTTAAGAAAAGGGAGCTTTTGTGAAGTGCTGGAGTGAATGTGAATTAGTGAATTGGGGGAGATTCAATCTTTGAGGAGATTGAGAACAATTTAGAATTCCATTGTGCAGTGTTCTTCTTGTTTTCTGCCTGTACGAAACATGTCTGCAGTTGTCTCATACTGGGAACTGCTTTTGTTTGGAAGAATTAGACAAGTAACAGGAGAAGGTTTTTCATAGCTCCTTTTCAAGTAAACAAGCAGTTAGGGTTTTATCTTTAGGCAGCTGACAAGAAGAGCGTTTTCCAGTTTTGAAGCTGTTCCTCCCGTATTGTATGCTTTTAATACAACATCATTCATGAAGCAGATCCTTTTCTTTCTCCCTTTTCTTTCCTTCTCCTCCCCCCAGATAGAATTCAAACTGAGATGTGGGATTTGGGCTGGTAAGCATGAATTTGTATGGTTCCTTTCTGGGAGCCGAGTCTGTGCTCTGCCATTAGATGTCTGCTCATGTTGCCTTATGAACCTTCAAACTGATCCAGCAATCACCAAGCCCAGAAACAGAAACAAGGACAAACAAGGTGTGTGCTGGGTCAGTAAGTTCCAATTCCAGTTTCCCTACCAGATGTAAAATTCCCACTAAGTAGAGCAAGAATTTTCCCCAATTTCACCAGATTGCCCAAGTTGGATGGAAAGTCAGCACTGTTTTGTTGTGTACGCAGTACTGTGCCAAAAGAGACTGCAGCCAGGAGAGCGGTTTGCTCCTGTTGGTGCTGTTTACAAATAAAGCTGACGGGTTTGGTATAACTGTGTTGCAAACTCTCTGAGACTGTGAATTTAACTGAGTGCTCCCAGGGCATGCATAGATTTAAGGGTAACAGTTTCTTGCCTATCAATAAGTATCTTAACGCCTTTACTTTTAATTCTGTATAGGACTTAAATCCCAGGAAAGTAATTCCACCACTGCCATTCCTTTATATCATAGGAGTCTGTATTAATTCAGGCTAAGCTCAGTTTTCTAATACATTATTTATTTAGGTCTTCAAAATGTCTGTGGTAGTGCATGTAGTTGTCGGAGCATATTCCTGTTTGTTAATATTATATGGCAACCTGTTTTCCCAGGGCGCTTAAAAAATGAATGCCTTCAAATAAGGCTGTGATTTTAAAACCCCCTTCTTTCTTCCTCTCTGGGAACTGTAGTATCCCATAATCTTACCTATGATTCCTCTTCTCTGCAGTCATTTATTTTAATAGTCCTGGAAGCATCTTCATTTCTTTAATATTATTTTGTGATAAAAACACTTGTTGAGGGCTTGATTGTGATACCTAGCCTGGCTTTTGCCCCCTCTCCCCTGGGAGATGCAAGCTTAGAATCACCCTTAGGTTCAGTAACAAAATCGCTTACGTAAAAGGGTGAAGCACTGAGCTGGTATTTGCTGGCACTTGGCAAAGCTTACGAATCAGGATACACAGCAGTGCTGCAGAACTGACGGCAAAACAAATGGTGTACAGTGCTTGGAAATGAATGAGTCGTGTGAATGAGCATTGGCATGTACATCTCCAGCCCCATATTAAGATTAAAGTGAGTTGTCTGCCGTACAATTGCATAATTGCTTCTGTGACTGATTTGGTGTAGCTCTGTAATAAGTTGTGAATACTGTATGCTGACCTGGTTAATGGGATATTTACTGAATGAATATATTTGTATAGTTTAATAGGAGGGTGTTTGGTAAAATTAGCAGGATGAGAAAGAATGGCTGAAGAAAGTGATTCTTCAGTGAGCAATAGAGTCGTAATGAGACAGAGCTGGGTTTGGAAAAGGCTAAGAAGTAAGGAGAGGAAAAAATAGAAAGCATCTTTGTCAGATTAAGCTTTCATTTGGAAGGAAGAAATAAACTGAGATAACAAATGAGGTGATGGGAAGGCTGTGCAAAGGCAGGTGAGTCCTTGGATGGGCAGAAACCTGTAAGAGGAGCACATGTGGCCTTCTGGTTGTCTTCTGAGCCTCCTGGAAGGAAAATGCTGCTGCTGCCTTTGGGATTTGGGAGAGCAGGTCTGATATGATATGGGCTGGAGCCCCTGATGTGCAGTAAGAGGACAGTGGCCACATTGTGCTGCCCCTGCAGGCACCTCTGTGGGGTTGCTGTAGGCTCTTGGTGCCCATGGCTCACCATCAAGTTTCTGAATTGGGGCCATCCAAATCTGCAGTCTGGTCACAGAGCTCTTTTGGTAGAGTGTTAGGGCTTCCTGCTGGGGAGGTCACCTCTCTATTGATGTATGAAGGCTTGGAGAGGAGGTCATGCAGGGCCAGATTCCATTCTTCATCCCACTGCAGAGGTCTGTATCTACTGCCAGGGTGAGGAGAATGCACAGCGCTTGGTGGTACCCTGAGCCAGGCTTTGGTCCTACTAGGGGAGGCAGCCTCCTTCCAGCAGTAGTGACAGCTTCATTTTTACATATCTCTTTTTCAAATTTAGCTATTTTAACTACTATAGACTAAGATAATTATTTCATGAAGTAATATTATCTGCAAATTAACCTTGGATCTTTGCGTAGGTTCAGAAAGAGAGAGATAAGGAATTTTATCACAAATTGCAGACTTTCTGGGTTTAATGTAAAGGCCGTGGCAAGTAATACATTTAAACTGCGTTTAAGTAGAAAAGACCAGAATATCAAAGTCTAAAAGCAATAAACATTAATTTATTCAGAAAGTTTTTATTTTTTCTTTCTAGTTTATATGTTCTTTTTGCACACTGTCATTTAATGAGGTTATACTCTGATTAAAGTGGAAAAAAAAAAAAGTAAAATTAAAAGGGAAAATGTTTTATTTCAGTAGATAAAAATGTAGCTTTTAAAGTATTTCAGCTTGCCCTGCGTTGTCTGATCTAGCTGTACAATCCTCCATTCAGTGTGGCTGCTAGACTAACAGATTTGGGGGGGAAAACTCCCCCTTACGTAGAGTTTCTATTGAAATCCACATTTTCATTTTCTGTGACAACTAACACAATTCCAGTAATCCTTTTCAAATATTCGCTGGCAGTCTTCCCAGACATATATTTTGAAGGTTAAATGGTTTAGGATTTATGTACTCTACTACATAGGTAGATCTGAATAAGCTAATAAGCCTGTATGGCCTCTCCATTGCCATGACCAGCTTGGATCTCGGGAAGCTGTGGCAGCCCGGAGTTGGGGCTGGTTAATGAACTGTGGCTCTCATCTCTCTGCTGGGCTAATGAGCCCAGGGTGAGGTGCTGGGCTGGAAAACTGCTGTTACAGTTGCAGTGCTCACTTGGGTATTGTTACATAGTGCTGCTTCACATGGTGTACCTGCCTGGCAGCTTGAGGTTTTGGCTTTCTGTCCAGGAACATCTCTGTTTTTTTTTATAGGCTGCAGTTGGCGTGAGTACAGAGCAATAATTAAAATAATATTCCATGAGGTTTGCATTTTAGTACTGCAGTTTGATTAAAATTGGATCTGCTTTTTCCTCTCCCTTGAGGAACATTGCTCTCTTTGTGGCTAATGAAGAGGAACAGCCACTGTGATCAATATTTATGGTGTCAGTTGGGGCAGAACCTGCAGTTCTTTCAGCCCTTTTTGTACTGTGGAGCTGGAATGGATGTTGTAACTCCAAGGTAATTAATGGCTAACCGTGCAACTTGATATGAAGTCTTGAATGGCATTTCTTTGTATTGTTTCTTCTGAGTCACGTGTGACTTGCACAGGTTTGTTGGTTCTCACAGCTGATGGGGCAGAAGTAGGACTGTGGTTTTCTTCATTGATGTACTTTTGGATCCCTCAGTTATATCCATTGGTATTAATTCATGTGTTCTCTGAATTAGGAGCAGTCTCACTTGGGAGTAAAACTCTTGCCATTGAACACACACTTGAAGGGAACATATATGCACTCTTTCAGCTGAGTTCACTGAAAATCAAAGAGAGAAGAATTCTTTTTATACTTCAGTCTCTTTTACATGTCCCAGTAACTGCTGAACATAGCGAATGTTTAAGTCAGAAGTGAGTGTTGCAAAGTTGCTGGCTGTTCTGTGCTTCTGCATCTTACTGGTTTTTGGTCTGCTCCTGTCTGTGCTGGAGCATTATTGTGCAGCTGATCACGAAGTCCACAGAATCTGACAGTATTCTCTGTTCATGTTCGCACAGCTCAGCTCTGATTCCTTCAGTGCTTTCCCAAAATAACCGTATCATCTTTGAACTCTTGGTGGGTTGCTCCTTGCAAAGTTCTCCTGTTCTCTGCCAGTGACAGGGGCTGGAGGCAGTCCAATGTAATTAGTGAGTATTTTGGAGACTGCTTTGGCAGCCCTGTTAAATATGTGCAGTCAAGGCAGGATTACTATGGGGGCTCATCATTTTTCTCATTAGGGCATCTCTACGATCTGTACTCTTTTTTTTTTTTTTAATTGGAAATTAGCCACTCTTATTAACACGGGAGGTACCCTTTGGTCAAAATTGTGACATAGGATAAATGTGGATAGTTCCTAATAAAGAGAGAGAAAATACATCTGCGTACATCAGGGTGGAAATTTGCCCTTTTGTGTCCATTCCATTTCTCTCAGAGGAGAATTTCATTTTCTAGTAAAGGCAATAAATTTTCACTGCTCAGATAAGTGACTACAGAGGTTCATCATCAGGATTTGAGGAAATAAGCCTCCTAAGAAGATGGATGATGACAAGGGGAGTAAGAGTTGTTATCCAATCATTTGTCACAGTCTAGAGCATTAAGATATATGGGCAAGCCCCCTGCACACTGTGTAAAAGTTCCTTTTTCCATCAGATGGTTGGTACGTAATAACTTATCTTGTGTGTTCAGCCAGTATTACATGCTCTCTGAAAACTCATTTTGTTTGCCTCTCTGGATACACAGTAGCCATATACATTATACCTTTCTATATTGATGGGAAGTATTCAGACATCATCAAAATGCAGCCCCACGATTAGTAAAGGTTAGAGCTGGCTTCCCTGGTGCTCACACTGACTCCCTTCCCTCTGCCCTCCATCCCTGTCCAGATGTTAACACAAACTGCCTTGCCTGGTGTGCTGATACTGCTCTGCTCCCAGCTTTCTCCAGAGACTTTTTACTCTGTCTGCTTTCCTGTGATTCCCTGTTTTACAGGAGCTTTCCTCAGGTTCTTCCCTTGTCTCAAGGCTTCGAAACCATGTAGCAAACCATTGGGTACAGTGTCGGTGAAAAATGAGATTAAACATTCATGGCTGTGGGAGAGTGTGTTAGCATATATGTATTAATTCAACACTTCCTGCTGGCTTTCAATATGTTGGGAGGTTACATTGCCAGTGAGGTGACTTTAAACTCTCTTGCATCTGTAGAAGAATACATTTCAATTGCTTGAGAGCAAGTAAAATCTTGTTCTGCTTCCCTATTTTCAAAGCAACCTTGCCCCTTTATTTTAACAAGCAAGCATTTCTCTCCAGACCAACTGTAGTTAAGACCAAATTTAGAAATAGTTTTTTGTCCTCTGACAAAACATTGATTGTTACTTTGGCATGGGAGCTCTATTCCTTGTCCTTCAGCAGTTTGTTCACTTTGTGATGTTAACAATGCAAAGTTTGTGGCTTTGGCTCCTGGGTGACCTGCTCCCCTCTTTGGTGCTTGTTGGAGGATGTCATACATAGCTGAAGTTTGCCCTGCTCCAGCTGGGTTTGCTGTGGTGTGGAGTAGCTCAGGAACCTGACTGCCATCAGCTGAGTCTGAGGGCTTGGCATCTTGCAGAAAGTCCTAGAAAACTCTGGGAAATCCTCCAGTGTGGCAGCTTCCTTATATCTCTGTGCTGGAGTTTTGATCTGGCCTTCAATACATTTCCTCCAGCCTGTTTGGGTTTCGTGACCAAAAATTTCTATAGAGTCAATATCACAGAATCACAGAATTGTAGGGGTTGGAAGGGACCTCCAGAGATCATCGAGTCCAACCCCCCTGCCAAAGCAGGTTCCCTACACCAGGTCAGCAATATATTTGTTTGCATTTCTTTCTTGTAGTTGGCTTGGCAGGATGTGCTGATGACTCACAAGCAGAGAACTTTTATTTCATTCTCCTTGATAAGGCTTTTAGTTATGGAAGTATCAGGCTCAGTCTTTTGTGGTGGCCTGGAAACCTGTGTAAGACATGGTGGGAACTGAGCAGGTTTCCAGCAGCCTGACTTCAGTTTGAGTGTGCAGTCGTTTGGACATTCAGTGCCTGGTCATGAATGGGAGATCTGCTCCTCTGGGCTCAGGAGGCATCAGGCCATGTTTTCAGGTAAACCGAATGCAATTTTGAGTTCTAGCTGTGTAACTACAGCACTAATAACAGCTACCATTTTTGATCCCTCAGTACTGAATATAAAGGTGGTCATTTCTGTTACATTTTCAGCGTTGTATTCTGCGGGCTTTTTTTTCCCCATTTTTGCCTTATCTTTGATTGAACAATCACCTGAAATGTGATGAGGACATGGTATGCAGAAAGTCATCTGCTTGTCTTTTTTTCCCAATGACTCTGAGGCGTGTGAGCAGCAGTTATCTCAGCTGCTGATCAATGAAGCTGGAGCTAATGTGTGAAGTGACCTTTTGAAAGAAAAAGAAAGTTGTGCCGATATTACAGTTGTAGTTTGAGTCAACTTTCACGCTTCATCATGTATTTAGTTGCAGGAGCTGCCACTTCACTGATTTGTATTGCCATATCACTCAGTATTATGTCAACCAATTTCAGAATTTGTCTCGTTTGTCAGTTGTCATGTTTTCATTGGCCACGTATCATGATTGGCCATGTTGCATGATGACCTTCATCATTATAAGATTAGATTTCTCCCGATCTTCATCGTTCCTCCTGGTATTATTCCATCTGACAGCAGGTAGGTCCAAACAAGTGTGGAGACTTGTATTCTGCACCTGTCTCACAGGTGTTCACTGCGTTGCACTTTTCATGGAAACAGTTTTCCATGCTGGCTAAATTCTTCCCGTGCTTTCACTTGTTTTTGTTTCCTGTAGTTTGGAGCTGCGTAGCTACATGGTTCCCAGTTTGGTGGAGCCAGTGAGATTTTTGCCTTTGAAATTAGACCTGGTTTACAGCTGCTGAGGGGTCAGCAAAGGTTATGGTCTAGCACTGCCCTGCTCTATGTTTTCGTACTGCTTAGGAGTCTGATGAATGGAGCACTAAATTATTTAGCATCTATCAAATTTTCACTTGCAACACCTAAACAAATACTTTTGTTTAGTATTGCTTTTTTTACCTTACTTTTTCTCCACAGATATAAAATGTAATTTTGCCGCGTTAATCCACAAACCTAAAAGAAGCATTTGCTGTTGCTTAAGTTGCCCTTTGAATGAAATAGCATCTGAATTGAAATTTTAAGTATGCATGAAGACAGTATGGTAGCATTTGCAGTGTTAGGATTTCAATAATGTATGGAATTAGCAGAGCTTTATTATATTTCTATGCCTGCGTGCCCTCCATTGAGTAAAAGTTGCAATAAATATAAGTTCAAAGGTAGAATTTTATTGCTGTGCAGAGAGGATAAAAAAATAAATTAGAGTAATGTAATCATGCTCATATATGTTATGAATTTTGAACACTGTCTATTAGAAGGTTTGTCAAAATGTGCTTAGCTTTGAAAATACAGATTAACGCTGAAGGTTTTAATATTGTTCTTCCTTATGTGCATATTCCTTCAGAATATCAGTGTAAAATATCTCCTGCCGAAAGCAATTGTCATAAAATGGCACTTCCCCATTTTAATAGCTGAATAATCAGAACAGAAATATTTTCTAAGTTGCTGAGAGGTTATTGCTTTTTTCATGCAAAGAAATTTAACGGTAGAAAACCAGATTTTATCCAGATTTTCTCTAGTTTTTCTGTTTCTGTTCTTATATTTGAAAAGTGTGCCCAAATGCCTCCTGACAGTCCTGACAGTTCCAAGCATTTAGAAAGGGGGAGCGAAGCCTTCATCTGATTCCATTTACTGATTCTGTGTTTTCCCTTAATCTAGTAGCAAAGTTAAAATAGTACTTCAACAACAACTGGAAAACCTGGGAGGGAATTATTGGCTGGTATCTATCTGGACTCTTTACAGTTCATACCTTTTTTTTTTTTTTTTTGCTGCTGTGGAGCAGCACAAAGAAGGACCAGATCAGCACTGCAGGCTTACTGGGAGAGCAGCTGTTGTTGCCAGCTCAGCACATAGGCCCACCTTTAGCACCCTGAGAACCCCAACTTTGAACACGTTTTGACATCAAAGTCAATTCCTTCTCCTGTGTTTTCTTCAGTTACTGTGTGTTTATCCTCTTTGTTTTTTCCTCTGTGAGCAGCATTAGCTCTTTTAGAAGTCCTTTTAACACAGCCTTCAAGCAAAAGCCCCAATTGTTTGGTCTGAAACAAGCATTGGGTGGAATGCCTATAGTCCAGCTCCATGTGCCATCATCTGGAGTCAGCTGCCATGGTCCAGCACCATGAGAGCTCTGAAAGAACACAGTGGGCAGTATGCCCTGCTGAGCAGAGGTTTGGGGGCACGATGTCCATCTTGTGGTGGGTGCTGCTCTGCTGGCAGTGCCCCAGTTCCCAGTGAGTATGGTAATGTCAGCCAGTGCTGCCAGCGTGCTCCGTCTTGCTGTGTCAGCTCTCAGTGACAGCACTTGTGTCATCAGAATGGCAGAGAAAGAACAAGCGCTTCCGTGGAAAATAGTTTTGCCAAGCGAGAAAAAGGAAGAGGAGAGTGCTGCATGATCTAGAGCAAGCTTCAGGCCAAGAACGCTTACCCACTGTAAATCTATGTACATTTTCTGGAGATGGAAAATAGCTCTAAGTAGCTTCTAAGGTAACCCTTCCGTATTTTAGGTCGTGATAAATGCTTCCTGCCTTCAAACTCTTGTATTGATGCCACTGTAGCTGAGGTGTAAGCAGGACTAAGCTGTTGTTACAGTGTAATCAGCATTACTGTATTGTCATTTGTAGAGGATGGAGCAGTTTGGAGTCCACATGCACTGTAAATGGCACTAAAAGGAGTGATGCAATACTGACTAAACATGTAGGCATCGTTATTTATGATGTGATTAAAGTTCCACCTCATGGGCAAAGGAGAAGTGCACGGAAAATAGTATTTGTATTGGTTTCTATATTTGATTTCTCTCCATTTTAAGTACTAAATGATCTGCACAAAATACAGTGGGAATACCCCTATTTTTCTAAAATTTACAACTTGAAAATGGTTCAAGCACAGGTGTGGTTAGCTTCATGTATCTTAATGTATCTGAAAACTATCTTAAGCAGTTGAGATATATAATTTGATAGCTGGGAAAAGCTGTGTGTACAGTGATAGCTTTTATTCAAAAACCAAATGGTTCAAGGTGTGTATTGCTCTGGTCTAGAATAGATTTCAGTCCTTCATTGAGTCCTTTGGCTGGTGGTCAGTCTGTGTTACTGCACGTCTTGTTGTGCGAGCTTTTAAAGCTCTCCAGGACATCTGAGTGCAGTGTGTTCTGAGTTTTGTGCATCAGTTAGAGGCAAAATTGAAAAATGAACTACTACTGTTAGTAGCACTAATAAAAGCAAATATAGCCTGGCATTTGGCCCTGCATGCTCTGAGCATTGCCTGATGGATTGTGGAAGCTCTGAGTGGCTATATGCAATTGGGCCACACTCTGCATCTGAACGAAGAACACATTTTTGTCTTAACTGCTTTTAAATGAGCACTTATTTTTAAGAGGTTGGCATAAATCTAATTTTAATTTACTGTTTCCATTTTCTTTTGCATTGATCCTCTTTCTGTGGAGATTCAATTTCAGACTTGGAGAAAGATGTTTTTCAAAGATTCCAGATGGTATTTGCAATTATTTATTATCATTAGCATTCACTGTCTCTGAAAACAAGTCTTTTGCCAGCTTAGATAAACCATTTCTGTTGCATTCTTGTTTACAATTTTTCAGTCTTACGTTGATTAAAACTCCCTCTTGGGCTGATTTCTGTGGCTAGAAGAGAAAAAGAGAAAAAGGTTTCCACACTGTGTAGCAAATTGTCAAGTCTTACTTGGGAATATTGCCTGGATAATAGTCAGTCATAGCCTTGATGACTATGAAGAGCCAGCAAGGTACATCATTCTTAAGGGGAGCATAATCAGAACAAAAAAATAATCATAATCAAAACAGTAGGTATAAAAGCATTGCACTTTTCCATGCTGTCATGACTTTTCTTTATTGGGTTGTTCGCAGTTTGAGAGCACCATTAATGTAGTTTGCCCTGTGTAATATGTCAGGGTTGTTTTTTTTTTTGTTTTTTTTTTGGGGGGGGGGAGGGGACCTTGAGAGTGAAGATGGCACCTTAATTCTGTGAAAATGGAGTGTTTAGAAATCTCTGGCTGTGATGCATTGGGAATAAAACATCACTTTGTTTATTCTAAATTGAAGTGCCCAAATGCCTCCACTAGAATTGACATGTCCTGCTGTACAGTGTTTAAGATGGACTCTATATACTATTGGATAAATAATTCATAACAATTGTTTCTTTCTTAAAGTGTTGGAATTACACACATATTTATAGTATTTAAATGCATTTGACTTGCTTGCATAATTGGTTTCTGCAGTAGTTTGTATTGGTTGGCATTTTAAACAAAGCAACACCGGGAAGAAAGCAGAGGGGCACCTGCTTCAGTTATACTACAGCATCAATTTCAACAATAAATCTTAATTATAATCAGTCTTGATCAACCCACCTGCATAGATTTGTTCATTTATAATTTGTAGGGATAATGAAGGAAAAGAAAAGGATGTTAGGAGAGAGGGGTAAAAAGGGAGGGAACAGAACACCAATTATTAGGAACTTGCAGTTATGTGCTCTTCTCTGTGAATACAGCAAGCTCATGTTTACCTTCAGGTGCCACGTGAGCAATTTCTCTTAATTCAGGAGCAGTTGTATGTGCAACCACAAGATAGAATTAATTCTCCTGCTCTTATTCCCAAGCCCAGCAGGTGAATGCACAGCAGTTTTTAAAAAATGACTACTTGTCTTTGTGTGTGAGGTAGGAAATACATTGGAGCCAGTGTGCTATGTAGGGAACTCTTGCAGCTCTATTATTTTTTAACTTGGAGACTGGTGGCTGCTGTAGCATACTCCACAGTGGTATACCTGGGGTGCTCTCTGCAGGCTTGCCAGCTGCTCACTGAAGTGCCTCTCACCAGGGCTCACTTTCTTGGAACTTCCTTGGAGCTACAAATCAATTTTCTTATGTATATTTACATAAACAAAAAGGGAAAAAACAGTTGTGGGTAAACAGTCCAAATTGCAGTGGAAGATGTGTGGGAAAGAAGAAGAAATAGCTCATCTTTCCATGCACTTCATTTGTTTCTCGTAAGCTCTGTAATGGTCATAAAGGAGCCAGCTGCACATAGCTGTAAGGGTGGTGCAGGGATGAGGGCCAGCCTCTAGATTTTGCAGTGCCTTCATAATGTATTTACAGGCATATTGTTTCTTTTTCAAATTTATTCTGATTCTCTTTTTGTACCTTTTTATTTTATTTCTCCTTATTCTTATTACCCAAAACTTTATTGTTTTTCTTCCCAGTGCATTATGCAGTTGAAAGTGTTTTTCTCTAATGCATTGGTTTTCCTAATTGCATTTTAGCTAAGCCTTTTGACTCAAACCCTTCATGATTGTTCTTTTTTCCCCTCAAAATGATCCTGGTTGCATTAGTATTTATTTCCTCTTTTCCATTATGAATAGCTGTTTTTTTTTCTCTCCTTCATCTTTTCTCACAGCAGATCTTTACCTCCATTTGTCTTCATTGCCGTTTCATTTGTCCTTTCTGCTATGGGACTCTGATAATAGTGATGGACCACTGCAATTAATTTTATTCCATACACCACTGCTTGCTTAGACAAACTGACACTGCTCTTCTCAGCTGTTCTTACCTTTTGACCAGCATTAGCAAAAATCAGCCACGAACTTCAGTGAAGTGCTGAAGGCAGCAAATCATAGAATGGCCTGGGTTGAAAAGGACCACAATGCTCATCTAGTTCCAACCCCCTGCTATGTGCAGGGTGGCCAACCAGCAGACCAGGCTGCCCAGAGCCACATCCAGCCTGGCCTTGAATGCCTGCAGGGATGGGGCATCCACAGCCTCCTTGGGCAGCCTGTTCCAGTGCATCACCACCCTCCGTGTGAAAAACTTCCTCCTAATATCTAACCCAAACCTCCCCTGTCTCGCTTTGAAACCACTCCTCCATGTCCTTTCACTATCCACCCTCATAAACAGCTATTCTCCTCCTGTTTATACACTCCTTTCAAATACTGGAAGGCTACAATGAGGTCTCCCTGGAGCCTTCTCTTCTCCCAGCTAAAGTTCCCTCAACCTTTCTTCAAACGTGGGATGTCTGGGCACGGCAGTCCCTGCATGTCCTCACTCATCTCCAGGGCTGGCAGAAACAGCGGAGGAGAATCAGTGGTTTTGTTACAGCACGAACACATTGAACACGGTTATAAGCAATCTCTCCTATTGTTGTAGTGTGAGTGTTATTACTTTTAAGCACAATGTTGTTGTTAGTTGATGAGATGCCTGGGCCAAGATACTGCCAGCAGACAGCACTCTCGGAATGTGGTTGCCGTTAGCGAAGTGGCACGCAGTCAATACGAATTCCTCTGAATTTACTACTGCCTGTTGACATCTTATTCTGTTACAGGCAAGTATTTAATCAAAGTTTATTGTCATTCTTCTCTGAGATTTAAGTGGGAAATAAAATTTTACGATACGTATAGTATTTTAGATGACGGCTTCATTATTTCCACTGAATAATTTGAAATGCTACAAGGAGCAATATTGATGTCAAACTGGTAATTGTCATTAAATATGCAGCATTTTTGCAGCAGCCACTTGGGCAAAAAAATAAATTTCCTGAACTTACAGGTAGCATTGCAGTACCATCTGAAATTCAACATAAAGTTTTTCACACAGAGGCTGGTGACACATTGGAACAGGTTGCCCAAGGAGGTTGTGGATGCCCCATCCCTGGAGGCATTCAAGGCCAGGCTGGATGTGGCTCTAGACAGCCTGATTTGGGCTTGGGTTGCTGGGAATAACAAGAATATTGCTTTGGAGCTGGAATTTCTGAGAGGTGTCATGCAAAG
Source organism: Tetrao urogallus (assembly GCF_951394365.1). Taxonomy (NCBI): domain Eukaryota; kingdom Metazoa; phylum Chordata; class Aves; order Galliformes; family Phasianidae; genus Tetrao; species Tetrao urogallus. The sequence continues at coordinate 5,802,028 of NC_136821.1, read as the reverse complement.
TAGGCAGATGGGTTTAATGCTGAACTTCTGCAGAGTGAAGTGTTGCTGTTTATTCAGTATCTCACTGTGCAGTGCTTTATTCAAAACCATGAAAGTATCTTCTCCTTCTAGAATGGAAATGGCAGTAAGATCAAAAAAATTCTGGAAAAACAAGCTTTATATTTCAAGCAGAGTTCTGTGTTGTTCTTTGTTCTGTTTTGCCCATTGGGAAGAGTTTTGTTTGTTTATAAGATGAACCAAAAATTCATCTTGGTCTGTGTTTCTCCATGTAGTTCCTTCTGTTGACTTGTTAATTCAAATACAGAACCTGTACAGTAGGTTATAATCAACTTATTACCAAATACGTTTGCAAAAATTCTGTGTTCATATTTATTATAATCTAACTATGGGATAAAAAGGATTCAATCTTAACTATGTTGAAAACGTTATCTGTTGTGTAACTGATGTAGCATACATTGCTTAACAGCTGTGACTCATAAAATGCAGGTAGAAGTTCAGTTTTGCAGCTAGTGCTTTCCATGTGCAGTTGTGTTAGCAGCGGTTTCACAAGGATAGAAAGCATTTCCAGAGGTTCACTCCAATGAGAGCCCTACTTAATTTCCACCCAAGTGTTCTCAGCGTGAGGATGAAGCTCTTCAGTCGGTATCGTCCTTACCAGTCCTCCAGCTGCATCTCAGCAACTGCTTGGCTTTGCACTCCTGAGGGTCACAGCAGGAAAAAATACTCATCAGAGCAAACGTAGTTCCTTGAGACTAATTCTGGGCACTCTGCCAATGTCAAGGTGGGAGAAAGACAAAATGAGCAAGCAAGACCTGAAGGAGAGGCAATGAGGGTTGTGGCACTAACCCCTGAGGTGGGTTGGATGCATTTGGATCCATTCCATGCTAATGAGAGGACGCCTCAAGAACTAAACAACCTTTTGTTTTTCTTTAGAAGTGTCTTCTGCCCTTCTGCTTTGGGCGTTGGTGCTTACTGCTGCGCAGTGCTCTAAGTTTATACCAGCATTGCAGCAATTTGTGGCCAAGAAGCAGTTTCACATCAAGAGAAGGTTTTGACTGGGGGAGATGGGAGACCTGAAGAAATACCTCTGTGCTCTGATCTGTCACTGAGTTTAGCTCCTGGTTATTACAAGATGAACTTCACTGCGGTGTCATCATTTCTATTCTTAAAATTCTGACCAGGGAGCGGAGTTGCAGCAGTCATTGTCAGTGCTGTCTCCTGCTCTGTTTTCCTGAAGGGCGAGTGGCTTCCACAAGGACTGCATCCTTCCCTGCCACCCCACGGCTCTCCATGGCTGATTTCAGATATTGCAGCTTGAGATCTAAACACATACTTGGAGGGGAATTCGTATTGCGTGTAGGTAATTTAGTTGCTTTAAAGCGTTATTTAGCCAAGAGAAAGCCTCCTCTAGAAAGATTATTGTGAACATCTGCAATAAGAATTCTACCTTCAAGGTTTTGGGTGGACAATTTAGAAGCTGTGAAGAATTTAATATCTTTTGTAAGTCTGTGATGGTGCATAAAGCACATTTGATATGTATCCTGTTATTTTTTTTTCATAGGAAATAAGAGGCATTACCTTCTTTTGTAATATATGGTGGTTTTCTGAGATCTCTCTGCGAGGCAGTTGGTACAGAGCGGTGCATTTCTGCGTTAATAACAGCCAGCAATTAAACCCGAACACAGCAAAGAGAGCTATAACATAGATCAAATTGAGTGTTGAATTGTACCTTCATGCAATCATTGGTACAGTCTCTATAGCAAAACTCAAATCTCCCTTTTGCTGAAGAACTTTGAATTGCAGCCTCTGTTCACGGTGCTGCTGCTGTCATCTGTTATAAATCCTACGGAGAGAAGCAGAAGGCAGATTTTGCTTCTTTGCCAGAACTGGGGAATGCAAATGTCTGCTTTCACCCAGGATTGTGCGTGGAAGAAGCCACCCCAGGTGGGGTGCTGGGTGCTTAGAGGTGACCTTTGGGAAGTCGTGAAGGCATCAGTGGGAAGGTTCCTATGCCTCCCTGTCACTGTAAGCGATGGCAGGGAAGGGTGTGTGTGTTTTGTGGTACTTCACTGAAGCTTATAATCTCTTTACTGTACCAATGACTCTTAAAATCAAGTCTGCCTAGGAAACCCTCATGTTATCTGCTGCTAAACAGACAGGCTGTCAAAATTTTTTTTGACACTAAAATGAGTCAAGGAAGCAGCTGGAGTAAGGCTTACAGGTTTATCTGTTTGTTTGTTTGTTTCTGTTTTTTAATGCTGGTTTTGTCTGAAGATAGTTGTCGGCATTATGTGAGCAACAGTAATGATGGACTAATTAAAACAAAGGGTTTAAGCATAAGGTTTGCAGGGGTTGCCAAATGCAGTGCCAGAAGATGTGCTACTCAGAAGTGGGGCTGTCTCTAAGTGGGGCTTTGGTCTTGATTTTCTTATCCAGCAGCCTTGGAACAAGTAGCAGTACGAGTGGGCATTTCAAGCCCTTCCCAATGAACATAAGTGCAAGGAAAAAGAGAAAGTATTTTTAAATCTATTTTTGCAGTCAGATTGCCTGGCTGGGTTGTCTGTTCCTTCTTATAATATGCTTGAAAAGTTTTATTTGTGCCTTGAGGGCGATGAGCCTGTCTTCATTTAGGGATGCAACTGCAGATAATAGGACTGCGCTATTGACAGCTTTATGCAGTCTCAGTAGCAGCCTCCTTCTCTTATTTACACACTTGTACATGAATTGTCTTGCAAAAGCAATCCAGATTTCTATCCTTGTGCTTATAATTGCATCTTGGGCTGCCTTGTTACAGGCCCTGTTCCTGTAAAGTATTGTGGAAGAGCCAGTGTTACTCTGTTGTTGCCATTATAAATTTTATTTTATTTTTCTAAGTATAATTGAGGTTGGATAGTCATTATGTTTTTTTCCTGAATTCATAATTAAAGAAACTTCAGAGGAGAATGGAAAACTTTGTAGCTTTTTTTTAATGAAACTTCATCAATTATTGTGTCCTCGTGAAGTCTATGTAATTTAATGAAATTGCCGGACATTTCTATTGTTATTCCTTTGCTAAAATAGAGTTATGTTCTATTTTACTTTTTAAAACATAGCCCTGTGTCTTCTGCTCCACCCAACATCCCTCCTGTGTGCTCTATTCTGCTGCTCGCTCTGTCAGACGATCTTTTGGTTGATGTCATCAACCCTCCAGTTTCCTGCATTCGTGTTGAACAGGATTTATAAGAGATTCTTCTCATCAGGATGTATGCTTCTAGTCCTTGTCCCTTAGTTTGGTCCCACAGAAGGTATTTCTTCTTGGATGTGGTTTGTTTAGTCGAGCTGTTATTTTGGATCTCCTAGCACATTCAGAAGTGGTACATGGTCACTTCTAGGGAGGTCACAGGAGAACAACCAGTACATCTATTAGATGCTTTTCTGACCTGCAGGCAGAAGAAAACTGTCTTCTGTAGGGACTTGCATAATTTATGTTGTGGGAAGTAGGTTCTGTAGTTATAGTTTTTTTATTTTTATTTTCTGAAGAAAGCCTTTTAGGTGGTTGTTCAGCTATTATACTTTCAAGCCTGAAGCCTAACCATGTGTTCTTTTGTAGCGTATTCCTCTGCTGCTGGGCAGATATTTGACATAAAGTCACTCTGTATGATAGAAAGCATTGATAGTGAAGCAAGTCAAACTTCCCTCTGTTTGCTTTGTTTTGTTTTGTTTGCTCTAGGTGAAGAAGTACCATATCACCTTTGCTCAGAGCTTCCACGTCCTGATGTCATGGCTTGTGAAATCCCTTGTGCAACAGACTGTGTGCTCAGTGAGTGGTCCCAGTGGTCCCCATGCTCCCATTCATGCTCCAGTAAAATTGCAGAGGGAAGCCAAAGCAGGAGTAGGTCCATCTTGGCCCTTCCGGCAGAAGGTAAGTGGTAAATATTTTAAATTAGTTGCTGTTTGTTTGTTTAATGAATTGACTTGTGTTCCTCTGCCAAGCTGTGTTTAGATCAGAGCAAGTGCCAATACTGAAGCAATGAGAAATAATACATCTTGTCTATCCTTTATGCCTAGCAACTAAAAGATCTTTCTAGGCTTGAATTAATCACAGATGCATGAGTTATTTAGAGAAATTCTGTCATGGTTCAAAATTATTTGCTTTAGCCTATGAGTTATTGTATGTTTAGGGCTAGGACTGGGTGTGAATTTGTTCAGGAGAGATACATCCTATAGTAATGAAATTACAGCATGACATGGAAGCTTAACATGGAAGTGTTTTTATATGGTAACATATTAGTATCGATTTAAAACAGAACAGTGAGCTGTGTCAAACAAGGAAATAGAAAAGGACCTGTTTCTTTTATTAATGCAAACCTGAAATGTGTTAACCTTGTTTTTCTGTTGGAATAAGTAAATAACTTTTGATGAATATACGTAATTTCTGCTGGATGTTCATGGATGCATCTCGTACCTCAAGTTTAATGTACCAACAGCACAGTGATACAATTGTTTACACAGATTATGTCTTATTAAAATGATAGTCTTCTAACTTTGGGTACACATACAGTAATGCAATTCTGTACTGGTTTATCACGGAGAATTTGAATGATACCACTGTGGGCACATAAAAATGCATAAAGCGTGAACAGATCTAACAGACTCAAGCCTTGTTGACACAACAGAAAATATCTACTATTGTTAACACTGGGTGCATCTAATCCATTACCAAAACACTTCAGATGCAAATCCAGTCCAGGAGAACCTCTGTTAAGTGCCATTTTGTAAATTATCATTAAAACCACCCACTCCTTCTGGGGCAGTATAAGGACTTGATCCTGCAAACTCTTGCTCATATGAATATTCTGTATTCATATAAACATCATAAGCACTTGCAAAGAAAATTGGGACCCTTCAGGATGAAAACTGCTATGTAATTGTTGATTGAATGATAATAACTACTAGTAAAAAAGTCTATATGCTGGAGAATAATTAAACTGAAAAGTAAAGTTGGTTTTGTTTTTTTCCATGGTGGGAACATTTAAATAATAGACTTACGTAGAATTGTGAATGTAAAGGCTGTGCTATTGCTAGTGTTGAAGAAATGAATTCTAGAAGTGCAGAAGTGATCTCGGTGATCTCAAGAATATATAACCTGAAACGCAGTAAACAGAAATACAATGCTTTGAACTGAGTGTTTCAGGCTCCTTAGAGAGGAATAATTCATTAATAAAGCCAAACACCCCAAGTGTTTCTGAACATCTTTAAAGATGAATGAAGTATTTTAGCATATAGAGTCACACAGAAGATGAGAAGTTGGGGAAACGTAGCAAAATTGGATTTAGTAGTGCTGTGGCAGTAGTAAGGTGATGTCATGTAACCTGACACGCTCGTATGCAGCTCTTAGTGAGCCACCAAAGCTCTGCCAGCCATTGAAGATCGTATTTCATTTGCTCCCAACAGAGGCAATGTTGGCCTCGGCTGTGCTCTTGGCACTCCTGGATGCCATCTCATAGTCTGACCTCAATTCAAGCTCTCAGCTCATTTTCTCCAAGCTGTTCACCAGAATGCCATTACGTGAAAACCAGGATGCAGTTGATAAAACTACAAGAGGGTACTTCAAAATCCCTTTTAAAAGATATCTATTAACACAGCAAACTTTGGAAAATTCACAAAAGGTGAATGAGGAGATAGCCAGTCTCAGCAGATGTGAAATAGATTTGAGGAACTGATGAACAACTGGTCCCTAAAAGGTCCATAAAAGATGACTAAAAGGGCTAGAGAGGGTTGTCCTGTCCTGCTTCCCTTGTACAAAAGTTGTGAATGAGCTGCAGAAAGTGCCTGAGCTCTCGTGCTTTTTCTGAACAGCATCTACTGCCAGTTTTGTTGGCAGACTGCTAGGCTTAACAGACATTACTTATGAAAGGCATTACTTATGTTCTGAAATTAAAACTGCCTTGTTATTACACTTGGTGATTTAAGAGAGCTTCCTTACTGCGGATGTTGGAAAAAAACGACAATAAAACACGCAATTTTTCCAGGGGAAGCCCAAGTTTTGTTAGATTTTTTTTTTCTTTTTTTTTTTTTTTCCCCTCCCTTTTTTTTTCTTTTATTCTGTCTAATGGACCAGATATTTTGGCATTTCCTTTTTGCTTATTTTTTTTTACATGTGCTCACGCACACAAGCAGTTTTTTCTGCCTGGAAGTTTTCAGGAAAGTAAGATACCCAGAGGCGTTTTCCACTCCATCATCATACTAAACCTTTCAGAGACTGAACACGATATGGAGCAGTCCATTTTCATGGAAAAGAAGAAAAAGAGAACAGTAATGTGGCTCGATTATCCAAATCCATGTGCTAAGAAATTCCTGTCCCTCTCTTTCCTCAGTGTTATGTGGCCATTTGGGGTCATGCTTCATTTCAGAAGGCTCAGTCCTGCAAGATGATCAGCATTCCTTAGAAGGGCAATATTGCCTTCATCTCCCGTTGATTTTAGTTAGGGCATAAAGGTGCTCTGAGTCATGTGGTGTCTGGCCCCGACACTTCAGTTCTTTCAAAACGTGTAACTTTAATTTAGATGTACATGTGCTGTGTCGTAAGTTGCCAGTTCCTCCATCCAGGAAGAGAATGATTTTGATTGTAGTCATTTTTGCTTCTTTCTTCCAAAAATGACAGTGCTTACGGTTACAATTTCACTGCATTACTCTCTAGCTTTTGAGCTATGAATGTCTGCAGCTTTTATGGGCTCAATTCAGACCCATGGCTAGAGTGTTAAGGCTTCTGGGGAGACTGTTCCTACTCCTGTATTTTGTAGATTTATTACAAGTTGCTGACAAAATGTGATATCTTAGCAAATTCTGCACGTGAATTTGGACAATGCTCTCAGGACAAATAAAGGCTCGAGACTCAAAGTCTTTCAAGTTTTTTCTAGCTTGATTTGCAGACTTTTAACTAGCTTTGTATCAGTTAGTAATAACAACTTTCCATCAGTATGGGTTTGCAGTCCATACTGCTCCGTGAATGTAGTCCAAATATTAGAAAGCAATGTTCCTCCTTTGGAAATTAGCAAGTAGAATGAGCATAAAAATAATGCTTAATTTGTCTCTAAGGATAATTGCATGTTTGCTGAGTGTTACTGCCATTTAAATGGAATCAACTTGGCTGTGTGTAGGAGTATCAATAAGGTAACTCAGAAATATACTTTGCCTCTTTCTGTTTCCATTATGCATCGGAATGCAATTTTATGCAAGGCTAGTTTAATGGGGAAACAATATTTTAGAAAGTTGTTGCTGCAGCCATAAAGGTCAGCAGCTTTATTTAAGCTTTATTTATTTATTTAGTTTGGAAAAAAAAAAAAAAAAAAAGATGTGAAGCAAACCCATCACAGTTATTTTTTTTCCACTGCCACCTTTTGCCGCGTGTCACGAGATAAAATATTTTGTTCCTCTCATGCTTTCCAGGTGGAAAAGCCTGTCCTCCTGACCGAGCCCTGCAGGAGCACCGCACCTGTAACGATCACCCATGTGTGCGTTTCTTCTGGGAAACCTCCCCCTGGAGCTCTTGTTCTGAAGATGTGTTGGTCAGTGCACTGAACGCAACCATCAGTTGGAGCGGAGAAGCCACCTGTGGAGTGGGCATGCAGACGAGGAAAGTCTTCTGTGTGAGGAGCGGTTCTGGCCATGTTACACCTAAAAGGTATTCAAGGAGAGGTCATTAGTGGTGCACCTTTGTCTGTAGAGCTCAAGTGACGATTTGTCACGGTACATTACACTTAAGAGTATTTTCAGACAGCGTAAGGAAACAGCAGACTTGGTAATAATTTCATTTCTGCTCTTATTCTCCAGTTGCTATTCCATCACTACTGCTGAAAGGTTATTAATGTGTAACAAAAATGAGTTGCTATCTCATTTTTAATTTTTGTGAGTAAATCCAAGGAAAATGCATGCTTTTAGTGCTATAGATCTTGTTTGCTGTAGCTCCTCTATTATTCTAATACAGATTTTTTTGCAAATGCTTTTCCTCAAGGACTGGTGTGTGGAAAACACAAAGTATGCCTGGACATAACGTTCATTAATACATTATTAACAATGCTTTAATAAAATAGAAAAATATAAGTAGAGTTTGCAATTTATTTACACCACGAGGAGGCAGAACCTTTGTGATACGTATCATTCTGTTGATTTATGTAGCTGTTATAATGCAATACCAACGCCACGCAATTGTGTATGCTGCAGTACAAGTGTTCTGAATTTTGCTTTGTTTTGCTAAGTGTGGAAAATAAGTAGCACAGATGTTTTCCCTAATATCAAAAAAATCAAGACATTGCTAATTATTTTTTCCACTGATAATGAGTCTGGAGACTTACAACCGAGTTTCATTTCTTATGGCAGCTCTCAAACAATCCTGTTAGTATAAGCAGACTGTGTTGATTTCTGCAAAGTTAATTAAAATTCTTGAGGTTAATGGGATTAATTAAATAAAGAGAAAGAAATCTAATACTCATTTATATCTAGAATCTATTGATATGCTGCAACTTTGTCTAATTAAACATATTGTTTGTAGAGCTATATAATGTCTAAAATAGGTTTTCCCCTCTCCACTTTTTGAGGCTGTCTGAGGGGAAGTGGATGTTCCACTGACATGGTTTATGTCTGAGTTGATGAAAACTGACCCAAAGTAATATTGCATTTGGAACTGCTGCTGCAAAAGCCCGCCATTAATGTGGCTTCAGAAATGGGCTACATTATGGGAATTAATAACCTTTGTGTGCCGTTGGGCTGCGTTTTTCCCAATCTCATGATAAAAACCTACGCAGCAATTTAAGGCAGTTGCGAGGCACAGAATGTTGAGTAAAGCTAGAATTTCAGCGTAAAAATATTTCAGCACCTTACTGGTTGGATAACAGAATTCTGCCCCCTAGAATAGTTACGCTTAATGAGGACAAATGTCTCTTTATTTTCTTCTAAATTATACCTTTCAGTATCCTATTACCATCTCAGTAGCAGAATCATGACTGCAAGGTTTATTTTCTTTCCTAGAGCGATTTAATGGCATATTCTTTCAGTTCTGATCATTTTAGATTGCCTGTGTTCCTAAGTATTTTTGAGTGATCTTTCTACTACAAATTAATGAAAATTAGAAAAGAGTAATTCCCTTTCTGATCCCCTACTTGAAATGCATGATGTGCTCATTCCCATAAAGTTGTGCTTTTTCCACCCTTTTTGTTTTTAAATATTGATTCTGTGTCTGAAGCATTTATTAGAATATGCATCACATGTTTTTCATTTCAGAGTTAAAAATTGAGGCAAAAAAAAAAAAATCAGATTTCTTTTCCCATACTGTGTAGTACAACTTTCCCCAGCTTCTGTCCTACAAGCTCTTTCTGCACCTTGGGAAGGGGCACAAAGATGGATTCAAGCTGCTTTCGAATTTCCTAGTGGTTTGAAAATACGAGAATATCTCATAAGTCCTTCCCCACAGTTGCAAGTGAATAGAAGGCTGTTGTACGTCATGTTAAACAGGATTACCTTACAGACTCAGTTTGGTAATAAATATATCTGTTTTGCTCCAGTGAGCATTGTGTTTTAGGCAGCAGATAGTGTTACATTTACTCTGTAGTCATCAGGCCAAACTCAATATTTTTAAAAATCCGTGCACGTGTTCTAACTTCGGTTTGGTTACAGGCGTGCAAAGTGGAATGGAAATGAGACTTGCTGTGAGCAGGAGAGATTCCTGTGGTGTGGCATCAGGCTCACAGCGCTGTGAGAGTCTTATGAGCTGAACATTTCCCTACAGATTTGTTGTTTGTTGAGGGAATGGTATCTCTGCATTTGTACTTATAGATGTCCAGATTCCACCAGACCTGAGACTATGCGACCATGTCTCCTGCCCTGCAAGAAGGACTGCATCGTTACGCCTTTCAGTGAGTGGACTCGCTGCCCAACAGCATGTCAGCCTGGTAAGCCTATAAAAAGAGAACAGAATTTTGGGCAATTGATTACATCCATGGCCATGAGAAAAGGATGGAGGGGCACGAGGATCCCCGTGAGGGCTTTCCAGATATCCTCTGTGCATGCCATGTGCCTTCACATCTCCCAGTTACTGCTGAGACTTTGGCAACTCCGCACTCTCCCCAGCAAAGGCTCCTACCAGGTATTGAGGGTCTCAGGCAGAGACTCAGGCTGCTGGTGCTGCTAATGGTGAAGTGGGAAATGCAGATGCCAATGGGCAGGGAAGGCTACAAGTTGTCAGATCTGTAAAGACCCAAAACCTTCTTTTTCTCATTGTGCATCTTCCCACCATGTTTTCCTTCTACCTAATGCCTACAGGAGGATCATGAAAGAGCTTGAGATTCAGCATCCCATGCATTGAGGGAGAAACTTCAAAGATGAAAGTCCGAGGCTCCTCTGTTGTATGTGGAAGTGCTGTGTTGTATGAAATTTATTTCCAATCTGAATGTATGCACAGGGCTGTGTAGATAACCCTTTGTGGTTTTCTAAGGACCATATGTTTCTCTGATCTAGTTGGTTAGCTTTTGTATGCTAGATGTTTAGCGAAGATTCTTTATAATGATCTAGTGTTGGCTTTTGTGAGAAATTTATGTGTTTCATTAACTGTTGAGATGAAAGACTTCATAGTTACCAGAATATTTCCTTTTTTTTGGCAGCTTCCTTGCCCTTCAAAGATTCTCAGTGGATGCTCTATCATAGTCCTTGTAAGATTTTATAGGAAAATGAGTTCTTTCTAAAACAGTGAATCCTGTTTTAATTAGCAATTTATTTTTAGACTTTAAATGAGCTGCCTATGAAGAAGTAGAATAAATTACCTGGTAAATTACTTTGTTTATTAAATAATAGTCTACAATTAAAATGAGAAGAAATTAATTATTTAACCTCCTTGGCAGTGTTATCATTTTAATATAATTCTAAATTAAAACTTCTTAGATGGGGGAGTTTGCTTTCTGCTAGATGTGTTATTGATATGGCTGCACTGCAAGTTTTTCTTAATTTGCATTGCACAATTAAAACCTCAGCGTGATAATGAAATTTCAAAAACGCAATGTGTATGGGAGTCGTTCGGGGTTTTGTTGCTTTGTAGGAAAGTTATATTTAATGAAAACAATATACAGATGGTGAATTACTAAGCAAATCAAGCAGAAGCAGGTATTGCCTGACAGATTTAAAATTAAATGTGTACCAGCAGAAGATGAGAGCTTAGACAAACATGCAGCCACTAAATCAGGTTTACACAGAACTTTACCAGTTAAGCTGTTTGTAGTTTATCTGAGAAAGTGCATCCAACTTTACTATCTAACAGTAAAAAGCTGACATTTTCCCTACATTTAAATGTCATCAGACAAGAGGCTGTCTTCTGGCAAAGAATTATCTCACACCTCAGAAGTGTAGACAGCAGTGAACGTAGGGCAATAACAGATGGACGGACGACATAATTCACAAAAGAAGTGCAATTGAATCAAAACACCTGTTGGTGAGTCAGGAACACAGAGGTTGTTGCGAGTTATTGATTCTCTGCCATTTCAGATACTTAAAGGTGACAACTGTCTACCGCACCCCCTTATAATCTATCTCTTTTAATGGGTCTTTGAGGATGAATTGAAGCAAGATTCAGAGAACCGGCATGGAGGTTTTGGAAAATGAAATGGTTTGAATGAGCAATGTTTTTTTTTGTATACCTGATGGTGAATAGAGAGGTATCTGCTTTCAGCATGGGTGATGTGCTCTCTGTTCTGTCAGCATAGCTTTAAAATGAGATCAAAACAAAAGTCTCAGTAAATAGATGGCGACATGAGTACTTCTCTTCTTTACATTGGTTACCCAGAGTGAAGGTCAGCAATTTCATTATTGCTTAATGATGTTTCATGTGCGCTAGTTTACACAAAGTTTTAGACAGTAACTATCCGGTTTCCATGACTTAAAACAAATTTGAAACATTAAAGTTGGTTCCCTCATTTAGAAATTCCAATGGCTTTTATCTTGTGTCAGTTTCTCTCAAGGATTTGCTGCTATCAGATTTCATAAAACAACCAGAGATGGTCAAGCTTAAACTTAGGCTTTCGAAACTCTTATGTGCACAAGAATACTGGAGACAGCTCTGATTTTGGTGATTGAAATCTTAGAGGATCTGTCCCTGTTATTTGTGTGCTCGTAGAGTCTTTTGCTGACCAGTCTGTGCCCTTCTCTCCAGAGTCAGAAGCACAAAAGATGAAGCTGAATGCTTTCTGTAAAAGCTGCGACAGCGATTTTATCAAGATAAAGCTGGGCTTTACAGTAGTGAGCAAGAAGTTTGTCCCTCATCTGACAGTAATCCACGTTTACTAGCCCTGAGCAGTGTGCCAGCGAAGCTGTGGGGGTCAAATGGAGAGAAAGCAAAGATGTGAGAGCAAAAGAGGAATGAAAGGAATGGATTGATAGAAGTTGTACGAATCTGTGGGTAAGGAGAGAAGACTGGAGATGGGACAGGTGGGTGGGAATAGAAGCCAGGTAAGACACTCCCAGAATTCTCAAATAGCATTTTCTGAGTTGTGTAGTTGACGGCATGGAATTTGTCTTGAGATCCTGGGACTTAATTTTTCAGAATGGCAAACGGTCATAACTTACTTGAAGTCAGCTGAAGTTTACCTTTAAATGAACAGTCCTATATAATGTTAATACCTTGGAAAATCAAGCTGTAACAATCTTAAATGAGATATAAAAATTACATTCAGTAACATTTGTAAGGAATCCTGTAAAAAAGCCAATGAGGAAATTCAATTTTGAAAATGGGATTTGAGTAATGTGCAATAAATGTTGAGGATAATTTAGTTTCTTGAGGTGGAGAAAATTACTGTGGGAAGCTCATTTAGATTTGATTCTGATTAATAGGAAGAAAATGGCTAAGATTCTCATGGTGGTAGACAATTTGAATTAGAAAATCATCACAAAGAAAGAGATAAAGTTCATGATTCTTAGGAGAAGGGAAAAAATAGCAGTAGCAGAAAGACATTTCTGCTACATATTTCAACAAGTCCAGCAAATAGATAGCTGCACCTCTGGTGAACATGTTGCATGCAAACAGGAGTGTGGAAGGTATGGAATCTACCAAGGAAGACTGTACAAAAGGCTGGTACCCAACAGCACTCTACTTTTTTCACTTTCTATCCCAAATAAATATCCTACTAGTAGCTAGTAGGGCCAGCAGCTTCAAACATGGAAGAGGAAACATCAAACATGGCTGTTTTTATCTTTTCATCAGAATTGTTCAAAATCTTTTTATTTCCAAATTGTTTTGCAGCAATTAGAAACAAATATATAACTGAAGGTGAATTTAAAGGAATGCCTGAAAGTATGATATCAAGAATGCAAATTAAGTTTTAGCCAATAGGAAAGTGGATTGAGTAACAGAAATGGATTGGAAGTGGAAGCTGGATGGAAGATATGCCCAATACTTACTGGGAAATGTACTGTGCTGCTGTTGCTTCCCGTCTGCAGGCAGGAGAGGAATGGACTGAAGAATAAATATTTCAATGAATCATCTGTTTCCATGTCAGTAGGGCTGTATGAATAGAAAAGGAAGTAATGCTAGAGCATCTCGTGGTTGCCTTCTGTGTGAGAAATTGCTAAGTCCTAAAGAACTAAATAAAACCCCAAGAATAAAAAAAATACAACAAAACTCAAAAGAAAGGTCAAGGAAATTATAGATCACTCATCCTAACTTCATTACGTAGAAAAGCATGAGAAGTAGTTATTACTTGAAATATAAGTGTCTTAAGAATAAGATTATGATAAACTGGACAGTATGGATTTGTTGAGAACAAATCATGCCCAGTAAATTTAATCTCCTCTTTTGACAGCATAGCCGCTCTAATTAAGGGAAGTGGTAGATTTTTGACACATGAAACTTTTATCAGAAAGATGAGGAACAAGTGGCTTGAATTAAATCATTGTAAATGCATACTGAGCTCCTTGAAAAATGTCTTAGTGAATATCACTGTGAAAAGTGTTACTCCGTCTCCTTTATGGCCCCTGGTCAAGTATACTGATACAATCCTCAAACTTTCTTCTCTCCAGGTGAGCAGTTCCAGCTCTGCTTGCTTTTTCTATGTGTCAGACACTTCAGTGCCTAAATTATCTTTATGTCTGTTCAATGAACTTGCTCAGTGTTCTGTCCTCCCTGTCCTGTGGAGCCCAGAACTGGACACAGCCCCAAGATGGCTCACCAGCGTCCAGCAGAGGCAAAGCCTCCCTTTCCTTCACCCTTCTTTGCTGTAGTGCATGGCTGCCTCCTGGTCGACTTGTCCATCAGAATGCCTGGTCCTTTGCAGTTGCTGCTTCCAATCAGTTGGTTGAAGATTCCAAACTATTCACAATCAAACTAGAATAGGAACCAAGGAGAGTCCTACAGAAAATTGTTCTTGTCCCTACTCTATTTTATATTTGTCTGAAAAACTTGATTGTTTGCGTTGGTACCATTAATGGGTGGTTCTAAGGCGAAGGACAACTACAAGATATTAAGTGATGTAGGAATCTCTGAGATTTGCTACTGCAGCCTTGCCCTTATCTTGAGCTGGAAAAATAATTCTGTTATTCACCACTTTCCACAAATTTTATGAAGTCCACTGTCAATCATAGGATGGGTTTTCCTGCTCTAGAATTATTAAAATTATATTAATATTTTATTAAGAACCTTTTTTTTCGTTTTTCCCCAATTGCTGCCATGCACAACAGTTACACCAGCTCTCAGTTTCAGCTTCCCAATTCTGACTAGTGCAAGTCCTGTCTCCTGTGCTGCGTTGTGTGCCATACATACATTGTGAGCTGTGTTTCCAGGTTCATTGAGCTTGTGTGTACTCACGCTAAGGAGAGAATTAGCTTCCATTGGTTGTGATGGCTTTCTTATCAGGAAGACTCCATCTGTAACTCCTAGATTAGTACAGATGGCTTACTGGCAGTAGCCTGAGACCACCAGGATACAAAATCTTCCATTGTAACAGTTGCATTTTTTTTTTTATTTTCTTTTTTCCTGCTCAGATGTTTTAGCATTTGCTTGTACTTAGTTTCTTGTCTGCTGTGATGTTCTGTAAAAAAAGCCATTTTTAAGCATGTCTCAAACTGTGGATTTATGGTGCTACTCTTCTGAACTGCTTGTAATTTTAAAGAAAATAATGGTAGTTTTTGGCTCAATGCAACAGCCCCCCCTTCTTTATGAGATTCACAATTTCACAATGTAAATGTAACATGAGAAATCTTGAACCAAAACAGCAAGATGACTAACTCAGCGTACCAACTGTGTCTGGAAAGCATTTTTCTGTGTTTTACAGGCAATGCCACAGCAGTTAAGCAGTCTCGGTACAGGATTATCATTCAGGACGCCGCCAGTGGGGGACAGGCATGCCCAGACACCTTGTATGAGGAAAGAGAATGTGAAGACATTCCCGTCTGTCCAGTTTATAGGTAAAAGTGTTAGCTTTGAATCAGTCTCTTTCTAGTGGGCTTCCATTTCTTCAGAAATTAATCCTGTGGGATCATCCAGCACAATTTTCACAAGAAAATGACGTGAAACTGAAAAATGGAGTCAGTAAACAAACAATATATGAACAGTAAGTTTTGCTAAACGTAGAAGAGTTCAAATTGGAGGTTTCAGATGATCTGATTTCATCAGAATGTGCACCAATAGCTCCTAAAAATGGTAAATTCAGGATTGGAGGTGTTTAAGGAAGGTTCTACTGGGAACTCTCTCCTCAGTGTATCTAAAAATCAACGCAAGCTATTTTGATACTGCAGGCACTCAGCTGCCTTAATCATAATTGTATGCTTACTGCAGAAACACTGTCTTCTCCCCTGATGCTCTCACTCCAGTGAATAATGTGCACTTTAAATTTCTGATTAGACAAATAGTACAATAGGACAATTACTCACCACTCTTCATTAAAATTCTCTGACCCATCTGTTATACAATGTTAGTAAATATAGCCATATTATATCTTTGCAAATAAATCTTCAAACTGCACACCCTGGTCTCAGAGCAGAGCAGGCAGCTGAATGCTGGGACAGGGCAGGAGTCGAAACATTCTGTGCTACGTGGCCCTGTTCTGCACAGCACTGTGGAAAGCCACTGTCTTGCATTCTTCGTTGACACACATCATAGCATGCAAAGCAGATGGTGCATGAGAACAAGATTTTGGGAGAGGAGCCTGATTTCAAAGCACGCTGCAACTGTTTGCTGTTTTATTTTGTCACATTGAATGGTGCCCTAGAAAAGTCAGGGAGGGAAGTATGGTTGGAGAATGAAATGAGGGTGAACCCTACATCTGAATTTCAGTTCGTAATGCATATTTCAGGAGTGATTACAACTTTCTGGCTATTTTTCCTCAGGTCTTTGTAGTATATCATCATTTCCATCTCAGCTTTCTGAAATTCTTTTCTGGGAATATTATTTTCCAGCTTTAGCCACTTAGTCATTAACATTTTCTTCTCACAGGTGGAAGACCCATCAATGGAGTCATTGTGTACTGGTGCCAGAGTCAGTGAGACAGAATGTGCTGGGACATAACGAGGCATGTGGACATGGTTTGCAGTCAAGGGGTAAGCTTTCTCCATGTGATCTCCAAGTACCTGAGGTGATGGAGGATGATATTTAACAGAGTCTTTATTCTTTTAGAGTAGCCAATTTGGAAACAGTGACTGAAGCACTTCAGGTGTAAAATGAAAAGTTTTGGGAAGTGGATCCACTATATGGTTTTTCTGCTTCATCGAAAGTCAAAATACTAGCAACATGATAGTGTGCTTGGAGTATAGGAACAGATTTATGCTTGGCGTTCAAGTATCCTTAGGGTAACCTCTCCTTCTGCTTAAGGATGAAGCACATTGCCTTAGAAAGAACTGTATCCATAGTTCTCTGTAAAGTAATTGCTTCTTGGTGCTAAAAATGGAAAGGATAAGTTCCTTGTAATTTTGAATTTTACTAATAGTTTGCCTGAGGCCTGCTTTTATCAAGACTGTTTGAGAAATCCAGCATTGGCAAAGGCTTTGGGCTCCTGCCCTTTGTGTGCTTAAGCACTTGGAAAATACAGTGATCCAGTTGTCTGAACAGAAGTGTTAAAAAGAATTTCATTGTTCTGAGTATGTGATCAGAGTCTGTAGCAGTTTCTGCAGATGGCTTGAGACGTGTCTGCTATCAGTCTGTTGAGAAATCTAATAAAACCTTTAACAAAAGGTTATTTTTATTGAAAAAAGATTACTATACAGGTATGCTAACTGAAGAAATTTGACATAGTAATTTACTCCTTCGCAAGGTTAGAAACTGTTCTTTAAAGATGAGCTGATTTTCTTACATAATCTGGAAACAAAGGGAAAGAAAGAAAAGCTCTGGCAGTATGTGAGCTGCATCTGAAAGAAGAAATGTTTTAAACTAAAAGAAGTAAATACCTTTAGATTTTGACCACAAGCCTTTTCACAAGTTTTCAAAGAGAGCTCTGTAAATTGAGACGTCCTAAAATGTATTCCTGGATCTCTGTGTGAAGGAAGGGCAATCTTTATGCTCCAGTAGTTGTATGAACTTTTTACTAATCTTACTCTGACAGGATTTGAAGTATAATAGGAGAGTATCATGCTTATTTCTGCTCTGTGGAGAGCTCTCCAACAATTAAATAGGCTATGTACTGCTTTGTGATAGTCATGTGAAAGGAGTCTCACAGCTTGGTGGGTTCAAGCAGAATTTGCTTTGGTGCCAGGTTCACTTTCCATAATTATCTATGATTTTCACAACAGCTCTGATTTTGGCAGTTACATGATGTGATGGTACAAACTGGCAGTGTTGAAGATGAGTGGAGTTTCAGGAAAATGAATTCTCAAATGGAATGCACACAGAATTTACAGGGTGCTGCCTACAAATGTGAGCAAAGGCAGCTGAAACCCAGGTACCTGCTGGAGTTGCTTCTGAAAATCAAGCTGGTAGATTTTCAGTAATTATCTATAAAAGCAAGGGAAGCTTCCAAAAATCTGATATTTGCACCTCATCTTGCTTCATGAGCTCTTGAAGAGCAGCTAGCATGTGCAAAGATGTGCTGCTACCAAACTGTCACTGCGTAATCGTTTAGCCAAGCGTGGCAACCCACTTACAGAAGTTGCAGGATCTCTTCTAGCATGTAGACATCACCACTAGAGGACTTGTGAATTTATCCTTCTTCACTATGAAGGTGGCCTTTGGAGGTTTTTTGAAATAAAGCATGAGACAAGGCTGTATACTTGGCTCTATTCAGCCTGAAATCGGGTGTGTGGGGAAGGAGGTGCATCCATTGCGGAGAGGCAGAGCATAACAGTTGTAAGTCATAGCAACAGAATTTCCAGATCACCTGGGGAGGCTCTAGATTCATTAGAAATACTTAAAATTCAACTGTATAAGGCCACCTTTTCTAACTTTTAGATCTGTCCTGCTTTGAGAAGGCATGGAACTTCCAGAAGTCCCTTCCATTCTAAATTGTATTGTCTGATTGGGTCAGTCTAAGGAAATCTTTTGAGAGAAAACTGTACCATTAGTGTAACATCTCCAGGTGTTGATGTTACAGATATATGCTTTCCTGCAACATTCATGCATCCTGTCTGAGTTTGCACTTGAGGTAATAGCACTAACCTGTGCAGGAATTGGCCTGCAAAGTGTGTCAGTGTCTTCAGCCAATAAGTGGCTCCAAATTCTCCAAAGAATATTTGCACAAACTGGCCTTTTTTTTTTTTTTTTTTTTTTTTTTTTTGCAGAGTAGCAACTGTTATCTTATTGACTGAAAATAATCAACATTATTATAGCATCCATTTTTAGAATGTGTTTTTTTCTTTCTCTGTCCATGTCTTGACTGTCATTTGAATAAGAGGATTTCAGTTTTCCGTGATTGTTGTGGTCGGCCAGATACAAGGGCACCGAATTAATATGAAGTATTTCTAAAGATAGAAAGTGTGTTTATGTGTATATGCTTAGAATGTGTTTTAGAATACTTAGAACTATAAATATGCTGAGGGAAAATGGAGTCTGAAATGACTTTCAAGCTCTGTTCTTAGAATAGATTCTGAGATAGATACTTGTAAATCTTATTCCATGAGTGTTGTCACTTATGCACATGTAACATGCTGAAGATATCAGGGTTTATCTCAGTAATGAGCAGAATAGCCAAAAAGATGGTGACCCTCTGAAGCTGCAGTTTTTGCAGCTTTATCTTGGAATTGCATTGCACTAATTACAATGGCCTTTAATTTAGTATATCACCTGTAGTAGACTTACATGTTTAGAAAACCGTCATGCAGTTTAGAGGAAAGAAATATTTAGAGCTAAGAAATATAAATGTTATTTAAACTTCATTAAGGCATCATTTGAAAAACAAAAACCAACAAACCACCTAAAATAGGGACTCAAGGATAAAACAGTGTGGGGATATTACTGTTGCTTGACAGTAACATAGGCAACATTTCTAACAATAAATGAAGAGCTTTATGAGCTTTTCTATTGCTATATAGCTGTCATTTTCCTCGACAAGTGACTAATTTACTAGAAGGTGTCAAGAATGTGAGAAAATTGCTTCTGCTTCAGATGCCCTTCAGTGACTTTACTGTTCTCTGATGTTTGTGATGGAAGATCCTTCTGAAATGACCTCTCCCTTCAGTGCTGACATGATCAGCCATCTTAGACATTTACATTTTTGGGGAGGAAAAAAATGTGTTGCTCTTTACAGGGGATTGTTAGCATTTAATTAGTGGATGGAAAGCAGGCTTTAAGCAAATGCCTTTGAAAGCTGCTTCAAAAGCCATTGGACAAATAAATAGACATGCATTAAAGACCAGACTGATGTAATGAGGTACCACTTAAAAATCTAGTCTTGGAAATACCTGACAACATGGTTATGTAAAGAGTAGTTACTTTGCAAAAGCAGGGAGACACTGCAGCAATGGAACATGTCATAGCTTATTTTCTTCTTCTCCTGCTGCATCTCAGCTGTGATTCATTTGAGGGATTTGACCATATCTCCGCTCATTAACAGCAGCAATGAGTCCATCTCAGAGCTGTACCTCCCCATCAGAACCACACAGAAATGCTGTGACACAAAGCAGCAAATTCTCTAGGAGAATAATATACTGACTTACATACAGGCAAACAAGAAAGCCACCAATGCAGTAATGAGAAACTACTTCTCTGCTTTGAAAGAAGTGCTCACTCCTTGGCTCACCTGAGGTCTTGGGGTGGATCAGTACTAGATTGCCTCCTTGTGCATCTTAGTAGAACGTTTTTTTTAGCGTGTTGTACTATTAGACCATATATGATCTATTTCTTTCATCCATTATACAGGTTATAAATTCATACCGTGTGGAATTTGCTAAGAGAGTTGGTGATAGAGATATAATCCATTCCTGTGCAGAAGTTGATATATGAATTGACAGTGAAAAAATAGAATGAAGAAAGCACAGGACTCTAAGAGTTTAAGATTCTGCTCTCCTTCTGCTGTAGCTGTCGGAATATTGCAGATGAGGGGTTTTAGACTAAGATGCAGATGGAGAGCTTATCATTAGGAGAAAAAAAAAAAGGGTAATAGTCTGCCATGAATTTTTTACTGGTGTGTCTATATGCAGAGAATATAAATTTTATATACGGAATAGATGAAACTGGGATTGCAAACAGTGTTTGTAATAAGTTAGTGACTAAGTCACCATTGGTGCTATACCTAATAAGATGAAAGGATTAATTTTGGTGTTGTCTGTATGCATTGTACCTGCAGGACCATTTTAAAGAGGCATTCTTTAGATATATTGTTTACTGTGTGATCAGTCTGGAACCAAAGTTTGGTCCACGTACATTATTGTTGTTTCTACTGAAATTATTTTATGGTAACCTGTTCATAATGACATGTGCCATCAAAAAACATCACTATTACCATTTTTTTGCTTATTTTCAAGTAGAAAAGTCTTTTGAAGCCAGTAGGCATAAACACTGAAAATGTATAGTACAAGCATGTACCAATGGAGGGATTGTTAAAAGATCAAAATAATAAGAAGTAAGAATAGTCACCCAGCAGCTCTTATTCTCTGCTCACATGGTAGTGGACTTCCCTCCTTTTTATATGAGAGATGTCAGCAGACATCAGAAGATACCTAAACCAGTGCCACTATATTTCAGTCTGGGTCTCGCTTAAATTCCACCTCTGGTGTGTCTGCTGTAAAAATACCAATTTCAGGAGGTACTTATTGGAATCTTTTTATAATTTACAGGCTAGAGGCAATGCAATATCCCAAAGTCTGCACTGGATATATTTATGATGGCAAATGTGGCAAAAACACAGACTACTTCAGTTAGATGATGATGTTTTATGACCAGTGGTTTGCAGTGTGAGTCCTGCCTGTGCATAAATCTGTCCAGCTGATAGTGGCTTACCTGCGATCAGTAGTTCCCTCCAATGTTAGCTCTGCCTGATAGGACGCTTGTCCCTTGAGCCATATTCTTAGTGATGCTGAGGGTTTGTTAGTGCTTATTCTGCTGATGCTGGTCTAGCAAACTGACACTGATTGACCCAAGGGAATGGCGTGAAGCTGTGCCCGGGGTGGGACCAGTTGAGCATAAAGAAAAGGTTCTTCACCAGAGGGTGATGGGGCATGGAACAGGCTCTGCAGGGCAGTGGTCATGGTCCCAAGCTGCTGGAATTCAAGACTGCTCTCAGCCATAGGGTTTGGATTTGGGGCGATTGTGTTTGAAGCCAGGAGTTGAGATCAGTGGTCCTTGTGAGTCTCCTCCAGCTCGGGATATTCTGTGATTTTATGATTCTCATTGGAGGTTGTGGAGATGTGACTGAGAGTGTGGACTCAGGAGCACAGCAGACAGAACTTGAGTCTTGGCCAGACAGCAACGTCTGGAAAACACCTGCCTGCCCACGATATCTCTGATAGCAAATAGCTGAGGACAGGGTAAGGACAGGAGCTGGGTCTCGTTAGTGATATATTTGAAAAGGTTTGTGAAGTCTTTCTGTGATCAGTGTTCAGCGGGTAGCCTTTCCAGGATGTTATCTCTGCAGCTTTGCCAGTGTAGCCGTTCTGCATCCTACTGCAAATTCAGACAGTACGTGTTATCTGTATTTTTATTTTCTTGTCACTGATAATGCAATTTTCAGCTTACAAACACATGGAGAGTAGAAAGGTGATAAGAAACAACCAAAATGGAATAGATTTACTATTATTTGTTCTTGATAATCTGATTTCTTTCCTTGACAAAGCAGTTTGCTGAGGATTCGCAATAAGGTAGGTGGAAGGCAGCACAGATAATGTTTCTTTGACTTTAGGAAGACATTGAGTCCACTCCCCAATGATAGTCTTCTATATGCTACTCAAGTTCAAAGATTGACATTGTATAAATTTGAGAATGTTCTGCAATCAGTGTAACCCAGAGAAGTACAGAATGAGGTGGTTGTGTAACTGGCTGAGAAAAGACATTGATAGCTATGTTATCAGCTGTTTGCTGTCAACCAGGAAGGCCATTTCAGACAGCCTCCCACCAGGAATGCATACTCTTGGATGTTTTCGTTATTTTCACTACCACAGTATGTAATGAGAGTATAGCTGTAACACATCTGAGTAATTGCAAATTGCAGATTGTGAATATTCCGAATGAATGGTAGGCCTAAAAATTCAAGTTGTTTAAGTTTGAAAATGCTCTGAAAGCAGTAAAATGAAATTTTCATTAAAGAAAAAAAGGTGCCGTGGTCACACTGTGTAGGAAGACAGAAAGCAGTGCTGCAGAGGTGAGTGCTGAAGGTAGAATTTATGGACTACAAGCTCAGAGCATTATACCTTTGTAAAGAAAAAATAAAAATTGTCCATCATTAAATCTTCTATTTCTTATATTTTCATTCTGATCCCCAAGCTCCTGAGATTGATTTTGTCTGATTCCTAAAATAAAATATCTTTAACAGATAATCCTTGCTTTTCTTTCTGTTCAGTAGTGCTTTCTGCCACTGTGAAGAATGACAAAGAAATGCGATCAAATTTAAGCTTCAGAACTTTCTCTCAAGTAATTCCAATAGCTTGTTTGCCGATGGAATAGATGAGAATTTTATTTTCCAAATTACTAATTTTTCATTCATTGGAAAAAGATAGGCATTTATGAGACGTATTTTTGGTCTTTGTGAGCTATGCTCATCTGTGCACAGGAATTTGGATGTGTCACCACAGTATGAATGTTTTACTACATAAGTATGGATTGTTTGCATCTAATTTCTATCAGTTTGCTTTTAGACTTTTACCTTTAAATTATTCTCAGAGCCAGGGTTTAATTTTGGATTTGATAGTAGATTCATTTCATGCAAAAATGTGTAATAATGTTTCATAAAGGGAGAAACAAGGAAAAATGGAGGAGGAGGAAACATTAATTAAAAAAAAAAAATCTGCTGGAAAAGCTGCATGAATGCATTGTTATCCTTTCCTGTACTACCAGAAATAAGGAGGGTGTCCTTTCACAGGCAGATTTTCAGTAAATTGAGATTTGGAACCATTGGAATTGAGCAGGAGAGGGGAAGGGGCAGACGCGGCTGTGTGAGATGTGGTGCATAAATCACTCTGAGCATTTTGTGACTTTGAGATTCCTGCAGCTTAATTTATGAGAACTAAATTCAACTCTGCGTATAGAAATCATTCTGAGCTGCTTTCCTAAAACCTGGTGACTTGGCAGAGTTGTCTATGTAAATGCCTGTTTGAAGACTGCAGCTAGAAAAGGTTGTGAGGTAATGGTTTGGGAATAGCAATTAGTCCTTGTATTGCCTTACATCCCACTGATCTCCAGGTAACTTGTTCTTGTAAACCAGTTTTTCTTTACTCGGGACTTAGTTGGTATGACAAGGGGGGGAAAGATTGATGCTCCAGTGACACATTGCTCACATGACAGTGGGCTTCCCTTCTTTTTTTTATGGGAGATGTCAGCAGATATCAGAAGGCCCCTAAGCCAGTGCTGCTGTATTTCAGACTGAGTCTGGCCCAAATTTCACCTTGTGTGTATCTGTTGTAAGAGTATTTCACAGGCAGTCAGGGAATCAGCTTGACCTTACTTTATAGATGCTAACTAATAGCAAGAGAGACTCCAACTCCTTTCAGTCATTGTACTCATTGCCAGCAACATCAAAATTGAGAAGACTCTTAAGAGAATTTGTCCTGACAGTAATCTACAGTGAGACATTTTATCCAAAGGCAATTCAGCATACTGTAGACTTTCCATAAAATAAAGATGATGAAGTCTGTGCCAAATAATTATTTGATTTCCTTCAAAAATAGGACAGTGTATTCTACTCTGTACAGGGAATCAAGCATGTTTTCTAGCTTTATTCTGTACTGTTCCTATCTGATAAACAGAGCAGAAATAGCAGCATCTTAGTACCATAGACAGCATTTATTTTCTGAAAATCAAGTAGAAAAGTCTTTTGAAGCCAGAAGGCATAAACACTGAAAATGTATATTACAAGCATGTACCAATGGAGGGATTGTTAAAAGATCAAAATAATGAGAAGTAAAGCAGAGGAACATCAAAGCATTCCAGGCTGTGTATTTCTGCCTTGATTAGGAGGAAGGAGGGAAGAAGGGGGGGGGGGGGGAAGAAGGCTTTAGATCAATACGAAATGGCCCAATCACCTCAAAGTCAAAGGCAGCACCATTCAAATGTGTACAATTTACAGGAATTGCTAGAGCATCTCAATCATAAAAGTCCCCAATGATCTGACAGTACTCACACCATACTTAGCAGGTACACAGAAAGAGTCAAGATCATCTTATCTGAAGGAAACTCCTTTTTAAGAGTAAGGCTAGAGAGATTTTCATTTTGTCTTTCATCCCTCTGATTAAGTTCATCTCTCTTTGGTCCTCCTAAGATTTCTTTCATCTACTGTGTAGTCCGTATGATCTAAGCAACTATCTTTTGTGAAAGTCATTTCTGGGGCCCGTTTTTTAAATGATGGATTGTCATTAAACAGTAGAATAGATGAAAGAGGTCCAAGGAGAACCAAACTGAGACTTGCTCAGGATGATGAAAGACATTAGGAGAGTCATAATGAAGAGCAATCTCTCCTTCCAACTGGAGACAGGCCCTTCCAATTACTACTTGTTTTAGCATCAACTTCCAAAGATTTAAGATTCAAGCTATTCAAGCCATTGATTCAGACTTTTCTTAGGGAACTGAGAAGCTTCCATTGGAACAAACGTGAATGGTCATGTTTCATGCTTTGTGCAGAGGGTATGATAAAGTCTAACAGAAATCCTTTCTGTGGGTTGTAAATAGACCTATTTGCATAACATTGTCTGCTCCTTTTCAAAAATACCATTTTTTAGAGCCATTTCACTCCAAAACTGCTTTGTTGACTTAGAAACTAAAACAGGAGGTTTTATAATCCTTAATATTTTATATGAGCTCGTATAACTGTCACTGTAACTAGACATAAAAATATCTGATTTTTTCTCATGTTCTTCGTGGTCTGTTGGTTCTGCTGTGTCTGATATACTGCATTTCCATGAATTAACCCTGCAGTGTGTAAACTGTTTTACTTTATTGATGATTTTAAATCGAATTAAATCATCCTTTGTTCTTGAGACATTTGAGTTCAGTTTTGTTCCCTCTTCTGTTTGCTGTTTTCTATAGCCCTTCAGTGTCCCTCTTGTTCACATCTCCATGCTTAGGCAGTCCCATTCAGGACTGATGTAGATCAACTTTTGCTGTTATAAATTTTTCATTTCCTTCTTGTTGTTGTTGTGCTGTTTACAAATCTGAAGATAGTTCATGCCAAAGCCGTTCTGGTTCATAGGAAAATGTTAAAAATTTATCTGAGCATGATAAGAATTCTCTGGAAAATGGCCTGGAAGAGAACTTTTCTTCAAATAGGCAGCTTAAATGAGGAACCTTGAGGCAAGACCAAAAAATGAGCAAATTTATTAAAAAGCTTTTATAATCTAAATTGTTGAAAAAACTTTAGAGATGCTTTTCTCTGAACAATTACTGGAATAATGTCATCTTGTCCATAATGATCTCAGTCAAGCGGAATACCGAGTTCCAGAAATTCCAGAGATGTGAACTGGGAGGGATAAAGAAAGAATTTTGTTCTTAGAGTAAGGTAGTACCAAACAGACTTAGTAGAAGTTTTGCATGTTGGTTTTTTTTTTCTTCCTTGTCAACGGTTTATGGGCTGGTTCGGCCCGGTTCCGTGACGAGCGGGGCGGAGGGATCCGCAGATCCGCGCCTCCAAAAAAAAAGGAAACAGGGGACCCCAAAATAATTAAAAACAGCGGCACCGATCTGAGGAGAAACAAACTAATTTACTAAGTATATTATCGGAATGCAAGATAACACACTATAATACAATATAATCAGAATTGAAGCTAATAAATCAAATACAATGAGAGAGAGAATGTCCAAAAGGTGGATAGGCCTCACCACAACACTGAGGTGAGATGCGCAGTCCAGTTGAGCAGCAGGGAGACGGGAACAGCGCCCACGACGAAGGGCAGGCGAGAAAGAGCAATCAGGTGACCTTGCCAGGAGTTAAACCTCCTCTCCCTGACCACAAGGTCCCCTGGGGAATGCAGTTCTTCTTCTCTTCAGGGCAGGTACCCAGGACTTGAGCATTGACAAAGTCCCAGTGCCCCACATGATGTTATGATGTGGAATACCGAAAGCCAAAAATCACAAAACCATGACATTCCTTGTTCTACATTTGTTAGAAAATGCTTCTCATTGGAAATTACAGAGTCAGATTTCTTTAAACTCTGTTACTGAACAAAAATATTAGCATCCTAAATGACAGAGCTCATCAGTGCAGCTTGCTGTGAGTCTTCAGGCACAAGACATGTCAAACGTGGCATGCCACAAAGGTGCTATATGAGTCACAATGTCGTGTTAATTGAATGTGAACTTGTGTATTTATACTACTCCAGCAGCTTCATGTCTGCAGTTGAGGATTTAGACATGACTTTTCAATTTCAGAATAAATGAATAACTGCGGCTCAAACTACCTTTCAAAAATCCCATAATCTCACTTTCAAACAAGTGCACTAAAGTGGTGGTGTGGTATCTGGAAGTGACTGGAATACTTAGGCAATGCTCGTACTTAGGAAGGAACTTGAAGCAATCATGAAATGGCATTACCAACATCTCCTGCACTCATCCAGCGGTTCTTTTTTCTCTTGGCTCAGTTTCGAAAGATGTTTATGTCACTGTGTTCTGGAAAGATAATTAGTTGATTTCCTTTTATTTTCTTTTTAAAGTAGCCTTTCTGCATTAGGAGAATGAGAAATGATAGATTGTAGTACAAAGAGCATTGCTGTTTATGGGATAAAGGCTTTCTTTAAGTTCAAAAATATTTAAAAAATATAATTTAAGCAGTATGTTTAGCATTTTCTAAAGCAAATGTGATTATTGCAGCATTAATGCTTCTGAGAATTCCTCCTGTTAGAAACATTTCTTTCTTCTCTTTCATTAACAGTACTGTCATGGAATTGCTTCTCAAGAGTCAGAAGAAGATTCGCTCTTCCTTGTATTATAATAATTCAAGAGAAACCTCATCCAAAAAATTGGAATACCACTGGAATAAAATTACTACACAAGAAAAAGCCATCTCTGTATTTCAGTGGCAATAGATAGTAATGAAAAGTTGTCATCTTTTAACAAAGATTTTTCTGAAGTCAATTTTTTTCCTGGCAGCTACTGGTTTTGTCTAGAGCATGCAGTATTTATTAAAGGATTTCTGGTATTGGCTTTGTGAAATAAGGAAAGTGTGGAATAATATATTCTGATATTTTACAGATTTTCCTAAAGTAGAGTATTTTGTAATGTCAAATTTCGGTCTTGGATGTGAAGCCTTGTAGAAGATGAGACTTCCTACTTCTTTTCTAGGCAATTCTAACATCAGTACTATCATTCCTTCTTTTGACAGTCCCTAGAAGTTTCAGTCTTGTGATCATATATTTATTTTCTTTGATATGTGCCCCAAGGTGATAGAAATTTCTTTGAGTAATCTCTTTTCTGCTATCTCCTGGATATTAACTTTTTGTATCTTGTTTCTATCTCAGTCTTTGTGTTGGTAAAAGAAAAGCCCGAACTAGAGGTATGTTATATATAGGAATCTAACCAACCTATTAAAATGTAATAGGCTTGTCGAAGGCCATCTACTTCAGCATTTGTTTAATCTAGGGTGAAGTAGATCAGTGTGTCCTCGAGGGATGTGTTACGTGACAGAGCAGCACTCCCACCCACTGCCGTGTGATAAGAGCATGCAGGCTTCCATAGCCTCTGCCCTTACTGACTGTGAGTCTTCACTGCTGGTTTGTTTTGTTCCTTCTGCTCTGAGAAAGTGTTTTATTAATAGGTACTTATAAACAATTTTGGAGTAGATCCAGCTGAAATTGGGATACCGTACTGAGCAGCTATGTGTAGACACTGTTGAGAGAACTGGAAGGATTTAACTCTTCTGTTGCATTTAACCCCACGGTGTGGGGTTAATTGCCATTGAATGGCATCAGGACAATTGTTTCATACATTTGCAGCAAATCAGACAGACTGCAGTTGTGAGAAGTTGCTTTGAGCAGCAGGTGCTTTCCCAATACCGCCCTGAAATGATCAGCCAACGGAGCACATCAGCATCACAGCCTGCAAGATGGATTGGTTTTGTGCAGGCTACATTGCTGTTAAAGTAGCATATAAGCAAATGTCCAAACAATCAGAAAAATACATTTGTGCTTTAAAATAAATGCATATCTTCAGCACGCAGTTTCATGGAGTATAAATTTTCGTGTAATCTAAGCACATCTGCTCATAATAATTAACTTCTGTGGCGGGCGAAAGGAAAAGCTACATCAGCTCTCTGGTATGATGAGATGGATTGCTTTCTATCTCTTCATCATAATGATTAATTGTAGCATTTGTATGAAAATGGCTGCTTTTTACTCATTTTTGTTTTTAGATCATGTATCTTGATTATTTTTTTTAGCCTATTTAAATGTAAATATTCTGAAAAATCTAGTATGAAAGCATAAAAGTTTCCAATTTTAAGTGCTTTGATTAGAAACCAAGCAAAGAATGTCTCTGCTTAAATTGTCTTATCTGAAGACTTTGAAAGAAGCCTGACTTTGCTAGTTACGTGAATTTCACAGGTCAACGTAAATGTTAGAAATAACCATGAAAGAAATTTAGAAGGATTATAGAATTTCATTTGACCCCGAGGGCTAGTGTTTGCAAGGGGCAAACTTAATAAGAATGAAACATCATAGCAGTTTACAGTTGGTCCTGTGGTACTGCAAGTATCAAATATATACAGTGAGGGAAATAATAACCTCATGTGCTTCTAAAAATTAAACGCAATTAATTCATAAGCTTTAGCTTAATAACATTTGAGTATGTGCTTTGTTGCATGTAGGCTTTCAGATGTGATGGATGTATGAGTACAGCCATCAACTATTGCTCACCTATCAAGTCATTGGATCAGGGAGCCAAACCATCCTATTGTATTTTCTCTCTGTGCAGTTGTTATCTTCTTCCATTACTTGAAAACAAGTTGTACAGGTTATCCCTACTCTGATTCCATTATGAAAGTGCTTTGAAGTCTCTTCTGCTTTTTTTTTTTTTCTTTGTTGATAAGGTGATTCCAACTTAACAATGCTTTGGTTAGGTGATATGCCTTCACCCACGGCATCTCTGCAGTCAGCAGTACAACTCAAGGTGTTTCCCTGAGCAGAAGCCCTCCCTTAGCTTTTGTCCAGAAGCATTAACACCAGAACATGACAGCTGGCGAACAAAAGCATCAAGGTGTGGAATTGGTTTGTCTGCCCAGCAGTGCTGCTGGCACACACTGTGATGTGTGTGGGCTCCTGGACTCGTGTGCGAAAGCGAGCAGCTACATAAAACAAAGCCTTTAGTAACCTCTGGCTGTCCTATTTTATTTTCTTTCTTTCTTCTCTTGTGGGAATAAAGATGAAGGAGGTCAGTTGCAAGTTTTACTGGTGTTGAGTTTATACAGGAAGACTGGTGTAAGCAAAAGAAATGATGTGTGGATAGCATTTATTGAGTGAAAGTCAGGTAAAGTTGCAGTAGGTGTGATCAGAATTTAGCCTACAATTTAAAAATCTTTCTAGGTTACTCAAATCATATTGATTAAATGATAAACAAAGCACTTTCTTGAAATCGCATGGTGCCTGACATAGGCTCCCTGATCAAATTATATAGCAAACAGAGTGCTATAAAGGAAAATGTCTTCAGTTACAGTTACATCTTTCATCTTTTTTAAAGAATTTCTTTTTAAAAATTCCATTGCACGATTTTCTCAGAAGATGACTCAACACAGAAGTTAATGCAAAAAAAGAAAAAAAAAACCAAAAAAGCTATTGCAATGGCGTCGTTGAACAAACACACTGAGCAAATAAGCAATTTGCAGACAGAGTCAACATCACATGAAATGTTTATAAAGGTAATATTTAAGTTCTCATAAAATCAAATTGTATTCAGATACAATAACAAAAGTCAGTAATAAAACAGTGGCGAATCAGGTCCAGAGAGGAACATAAAGCAAAAGGCTATGTTCTGTTTCAGTTTTTTAGTGATAAGCATACTGTATATTTTTATGGCAACTCCACCCAGTCTTTGCTTACCCAGTTACTCACTACTGAGTGCGTGCATACAAATGAAACTGCTATAGGCATGTGCTTTTTGATGCAATATAATTTAATTATTGAGACAGCCGTTTGGATGACATTTAGGATTTGTGGTGCTGAGCGTTTTTAGGGTTTTATCCTCAAGGAAATAAGCTATTTCCTGTAGTGGTTTCAATCCACATCACATGTAGTGCTGTGGGTAATGAGTGATCAGGGACAGTATTACGAAATGGGGTAGCAAGGAGGTTAAGGAGGACTGGAGAGCTGTACTTCCTTACAGCTCTGGAAATCCCAACTGAAGAATCCTGTGTTTTCTTTACAGGATTTTCTGCTGCATTTGGAGTTTCCTTCTGATCATCGAGGTCATTAGTGACCTTATAGAATCTGAATTAATAATACGTTCTATCTTGCACAAAATTTCCAACCTCCTTTATGTGTTTTGATGCTCCTCATCTTAGACATATAAAACAATGGCACAATTATAGGCTAGGCAGGATGTCTCCTGATAAGGTGTGCTTGCTCCATGCGATCTAAGATGCTAACTTCTGACACATCACAGTAGCCAGGGAAAGGATTCATTAGGACCACCAATTTCAAGCCAGCCAGCTTAACTTTGACATTTTCCACTGTAGGAACTTAGATCTCACCTTCATATTCATATGCTAAGTGTAACACTGGAGAATTGCTGTTGATTTGCTCAGTGAATTCCCATGCAAACTTTTCTCTTTTTTGGGAGGTGGGATCAGAGGGCAGGAGGGTGTCTGTCTGTCTCCACGTGTACAGAAAGATCCTTTGTTACCTTGGATGCCCTTTAGTTGCTCTGAATTTTGTGCTGCAATCTCCTTCTAATCCTCAAAAACTTGACCTAATTTCCAGCATTCTTTTGAGGACATGAATAGCTTTTGACTGAGGTTGGTTGAGCTCTCATACACTAGCTTACCTCTGCCATCTCTGTGCCCAGTTGCTAATGAAACTGCTTTTACTTTGCCATTTGTTTTTATGACCTGCAACTTCCTTCAGTTTCTTTTTCTTACCTGCCCAGCCTTCCAGGACACCCCACTTGCCTTTAGTGCAATTATGTACATGGATGCATTTGTTCACTCACTCGTCTGAGCTGTTAACTGTGAAATTTTGTGGCCATTCACTGTCATCCTGTGTTCTACCCTGATGCTCTCTGTTGGCTCCTCCTCATGGCTGATGATAAGCCTTGTTGTGTGTCCCACAGAACACCAAATGTTCAGATTCACCAGGGCGGTCTATGGATTGCCTGTACTCCGAGCCATTCTATGTCCCCTTAGCACCAAGTGGGGTGAGGTGGATGATGTCCTGCTATTTGCTGCAAGTTCATCTCATTTGGAGCCCTTTGCCAAGCAGTTTGTATATTCTTTTCCATTTGAACCATCACCTGGTTCAGGTGTTCATTCAGTAGGTCATCTTTCTCTACAGGCTAGCCCAGAGATTGAAAGGTGTATGATTTTTGGATGAAATTAGACATGTCACTGTTATTTGCATCTCCTTCCAGAAGAGCTGTGCAACTCTGTGTTTCTATTCCATTGTGTGAATTCAGCTCTTAAATTTTGGTTGTGTCAGGGTTTTGCTCAAATATATGCGTTAATGTGATTGCTGTGTAATAATTTTCAGTCTGGTTTTTACAACTTTGTTGATTAAATGCAACTTCATTGGGAAACCTCAGTTATCTCAGTTATTCAGTACAAAAAAGACAAGGAGCTGTTGGAGAGGGTCCAGAGGAGAGCCACTAGGATGACCAGGGGACTGGAGCACCTCCCCTATGAGGACAGGCTGAGGGAGCTGGGCTTGTTCAGCCTGGAGAAGAGAAGGCTGTGGGGTGACCTCATTGAAGCCTTTCAATATCTAAAGGGAGCCTATAGAGAGGAGGGGAATCAACTCTTTGAAAGGGTTGATATGTGTAGGACGAGGGGAAATGGTTTTAAGTTGAGGGAGGGGAGATTTAGGTCAGACATCAGGGGGAAATTCTTTACCCGGAGAGTGGTGAGATACTGGAACAGCTGCCCAGAGAGGTTGTGGAAGTTCCGTCCCTGGAGGTGTTCAAGGCCAGGTTGGATGTGGCCCTGGGCAGCCTGGTGTAGCATAAAACGTGAAGGTTGGTAGCCCTGCATGTGGCAGGGGGTTGGAGATTCATGATCCTTGAGGTCCCTGCCAACCCTAGCCGTTCTGTGATCTTGAAGTATAATGCCAGGGGAAAAAAAAAAAAAGCCAGCAAACACTTGTCTTTGAAGAGTCTAGTGGGAAAGGGGCATTGGGCAGCCTCTTTATAGAGGAGAAAAATCATTGTTCTTTTCTGTGTTTACTTAGTCACTTTAGTGGCTTAGTTCACTTATGTCACTTAGTCTGAAAGAACGAGTAAAATATTGATACCAGTTGAGTTTGCTATTTATTTAACATGTTTGTATGTGCAACAAATCTTACACTGATAAAGAACAATTTGATTTTGGGAACTGATTATGTACGATGTGCTTACTAGGAATTGTTACTGAAGAGTCCCACTATCATTGTAATGGAAACTATGCTAAACTTCATATTAAACACATACAATGGGAAAGGTGGGTAAGCATTTGAAATATGAGGTGTTGAACATTTCATCACTTCTTCATAGTCTTTGCTCATTCTTATTCTTGTTCTGGGAAGACTGTCAGTTTCATGACTGCTAAATGCATCCTGTGATTCTACATCCTATGTGTGCTTATTTTCTCTACACTAATTTTATACAGCAGTGTGAAATAGGCTTCTCTCATTTTTTGCTTGCTTACTGTGATGGAAAACCTTGTTATGTCATCAAGACTTCTGGTTTACTGATAGCAGACATCAGCACTGGCAGCTCATCTTCTTTTTCTCTTTTTTAGAAAGACTATTTATTGAGAAGAGGAAATAATTTTCTAGCTTTGTGTTCATAGTTTGTTAGAATATATTTGTCAATAATTACTGCTGCTTCTTAAAATTCTTATCTCAGCCACAAGATAATCTTATGGGTTCTTGTTTTGGTTTTTTTTTTTTCTCCTTTCTAAGTTTCCCTGAATTTTAACAGTTCTATGAGTACTTAGGATAATGGGTTAAGAGCTAAAATAGTCCCTCCTTCATCATTTTCAACAACTAGAGAAGAACATTTTTTTCATTTTGGTGTAACTTTACCAAGAATGCTCACCAGCACCTTTTTATATTTCCTCTTGAGAAATTTTTAGTATGTGGCTAATCCTATACCTCCAACTCGTGGGATTCAATCTAGATTTCTAACCCTTAATTATTCTTACTGCTACGTTTGATTCCCTACATGGAAGGCTGTGAAGACGTCTTTGTTCACGTGTCTAATGCTTTATGAGATAAACAAATAAGTAATTCATGCCTTGTAGTCTCTGTGCACCACATAATGACCTAGTCATAATTTTTGAGTCGACTGTCAACACACATTAAATGAGAGCATCTATTTGAAACAGTAGTATTTCATAAGCTGCATATGACAGTTCATTATCTTATCTGTGAGAACTCCTTTCTTCATCCTGCCTCAAAAACAATATCCTTGCAATTGAACTTTTGGTAAAAGTCAAGGTCACAGCTTTGGAATAAAGTTACGGATGAGAATTGCCTGTCTCCATGTTGAAAATATGAGTAAATCAAAAGTACTGATATGGTAATCTGCATCTACAGTATCTTCTCCTGTGGTTTATTGAAAGTAAAGGGTAAGAAGTTTTATTGGTGTTTTAAAACTGTTCCTTTTAGTTAAGCTTCCTTGAAGAAGTTTCTCATTAATAACCTCCATAAAGTTAACTCTGGACATAAAAATAAAAATTTCAGGCAGTAAATTATAACCCAAAGATGCATGTACGTACACACACATCTGTATGCTTATATGTACATAAAATAAAACCTACAAGGAATGGATTTTATGTAAGCTTTTACATAGAAGAGTGACATCTGTGTAAATTAATGGAGGTAAGGAAGTTGCCTTTGGGTTTGCTGAAATTTAGCAGTAATACCCCATGTTTTCTGTCAAAGATGTTCCTTGAAGGTGGCTGGGAAAGGGAGGAGAGTATTTTAATAAGAAATCTGGCTTCTTTCCCCTGGATTTTATTTTTCTGTGGAGCAGTTGTCATGAAAGGGACTGTCCTACTGTGGAAACCAATGGCATTTGGTTTCAGTTGATTGAGGAAAACTGGAAAACAACTTTGCTTTGGATTGTACAAACTACAGCTAACATACAATGCAGTGAGAGGATTTTCCCATAAATCCATTTCTATTTGTGAACTGATTTTGATTTGATATTGTCAAATGTCTTGCTAATAAATCAAAAGTCTTTATATGAGATTTTAATTACTTTATTAAGTGTTGCCAAAAGTTAAAGTCTTTATAACCTTGTAATTATTCTAGTAACTTCAGCTTCAGCTAATAATTTGACTTGGTGACACTGAAAAATGTAATCAATTTTTTTCATACTTTTGAGCAAAACTTCATATTTGACTTTTCATCTGATGGAAAGAATCGTTTTGTGCTTCCTAAAAATGACATTCCAAACTTTGAAAGTTATTTCTAATACAAGCGATTACAGCTTTCTTAGTGATTCTGTGTTGCTGATTGAATCACAAACTGTTTGCTCCTGGAGGAGTCTCAGTTTTAATAAACTTTTGTGATGGCTGGAAAACTTTTTATTTTACTTTTTCTATCAGAGAATAACTGGGTAATGTAGCTGATAAAATGAGCAATTCAACCCTCACCCTTAAAAAAGAAAGAAAAGAAAACAACAACAAAATACTTTCCTAGCAAGCTTGCCTAGCAATAAATATGCATTCTGTCCTCCTATTCCTTAGTGGCAAGAAGAGCCAGCACTGCATATGGGATCATAAAAGCCCAGGGAAACCCTTTTCCATCAGCTTCAGGTGATGTGACATTGGTAGAAATGTGTAAGTCTGTGCAGTAAACCTGGAGAAAAAAATCCCTTATGTGGCAAGCATCATCTCCCAGGGGAATTAATTTACATCCTCTTTTACATCATTTGGCATTGTGCGTGTATGTTGGGGGTGAGGGGGTTGAGCAGACAGCTGCCAGCGGCACACCTCCAGGCATCTGGGTTGCAGAGTTTTGGGTTTGGAACTGTGAGCCGTGCTCACTGAGTTTGTAGGAACTGTGGTCAGTTTTCTGCCTTAATTCTTCACATGGTTTTAAGTTCTGCTCGCTTGTTACCCGATGAGATTGGCGTGCTCAGCAGTTGAAATCCTTTGTGTAGTATTTCGCCTACAGGACACGTTACTTTTTATTGACCTCTTTAACAGGAATGACTGGTAACACACTTGGCTGATGTGTATAGATTTTTTCCCTCCTCTATTTTATTACTAAAAAACACCGCTATCCTATTTTCAAGGATAAAACATAGAATAAAATACATATTTGACCTTCATCCCTTTAGTGCGATTCCTTTCCAGGGCCACATTTCCCAAGGAGTTTCCCCAATAGGAGCTGCCCCAGCACGCTGCCCCAGCTTCTTTCCATATCTGCCACTGCCTTTCCCTGCTTGGGGATGTCCCTGGGCAGATGCCAGTTTTAGTGGCACTGATTGCACAGCTCTTGTGAAACGAGCTGGGAGCCCAAGAGCCTGGTGGGTGAGGAGAGCTCAGGGTGAGGGGATGTGGCTGTCCCAGCCTGCCAGGCAGCCCTCGGCTCCAATTGCTGCTCACATTCTTTATTCTTCTTTCTGTGCCTCATCCTTTTTGCTGCTGTGTCTTCCATAGGCATTTCGAACTATGGGCAAAGCTTTTTCCAAACACTGCTTCTGTTCAGTTCCCTTTTACCCAATTTTTTTTTTATGCACATCAGTGTGATCGAACGCTGGGGGAGGAATCAAAAAGGTAAATACCACAGTATTTCTGAGGATCCTCCTTTTCCTTATTTGGTGATTAGAATTTTCAAACTTAATTCATTTCTCTTTAATTCCTTGCTCCCCATGGCCTGATAAAACCTAAATGAATGTTGTATTTTCATTGCTTGTAGTATTTTGTTGCTAAGCTGCTGATTATTTTACAGTGAGTTATCTGACATATTCCATGCACTCCTCCATACTTAACTGCTAGTGTTGCCTTAAACTGAATAGTAGTGTTAACCTTGGCTTTAGGTCTTGCTTAAAAATAAATTGATTTTTAATAGAGTTTTAATTTTTTTTTCTGAAATGAATTTTGCATTGTTTGGGTATGTGAAAACTGGATGAAACTTTGGTATGTAATAATGTAATACCAGACCTTAGTGGTATAAGGTTTAGTAGTTAGACTGATATTTAATCTCTGTAGTAATGTTTTTGCTGTAGTAAACCTCACTACTTCACACACCTCTTTGCAAGACCTTCTTTTGTCTCAAGCTATAAATTGAAGATAGAATTTTATTGTAAGTATCTTGGATTAGGTACACAGGATCTGAGTTGGTTGCCATTGGCTCTGATGTACGTGAGCAAAACTTCAAAAAAAGTAACTTTTGCTTTTTCCATTCTAAAAAATTAATTAACTGATAAGACATAACCCTGGAGCTTGGGTCTTCAAGCAGGTCAAGACAAAGGTTTAGAGAGAAGTTGAGACAGTGGTCTGAAAAATATGGATAAGGTATAAAGAATCCTTCAGTTCTCTGTAGCCATTCAAATCTTACTTTATTTGTCTTTCATGTCAGACTTGTGCATAGAAAATGTGAAATTAATCATTTGAGTTATTTTTTTCATTCACTTTAAGTCTTGGAATAACTTATTTTAAAATGGAAGAGGTAATTACCACTTGGGGAAATTTTGGAAGTACCTCTGATTGCTTCCCTTGCTTTTAAGAGAAATGACAGTGCTGGATGTAATTGGAGATAGCTGTTGTCCCCTCTCCCCAGTTTTTTGGGTTTGCTAGCAGAGCGGCACAGGAGGCTGCGAGGGTTGGATGTTCCTCTGTGCTTTGTTTTGCTGAGCTTTGAGCCTCAGCTTTGAGTCAGTGTCCTTATTTTAAAATATTTTTTTAAGAAGTCAGAGAAAATAAACATAGAACACTTATAAAAATTCTGCTCTGCGTTACTTTCTGAAGACAACCTTCCCCCTGCTTTAAGTGTTCTTACTTGGAGTGTGATGTGTCTGATCTCGCTGTAATGACACTTGGCAGAAAGCTTTTGCATCAAGGGAGAGAAATTTTGTGGGAGAAACTGCTCTGAGCTCCAGCAAAGATGAACAAAAGTTTGCAGGTGGAAAGGAGAATAAGATGAAAATCAAGCTGGTGATTTAATATTGCCGAGATTAAAACAGTTTTTGCTGGAAAGACTCTAATATAGAAAACATATCATGGTATCACAGTCGGATGTACCCCAAGGTTAGCTAGAATGAGGCAGATGAAGAGTATCTGAAAATACTAATAATCTCCCAGCAGGGTGGAAAGTATTGCTAGTTCTGATGCAATTTACTTTCTGTTGTGCTAATTTGTTTTTATTGCATTTGATTGTTTTTCAGTTAAATAAACCAACAAATTATGGTTCCATTAGTTACAATTATATGATCTGAGCCAATGGTAAAGAAGTCAGAAATGGAGAACTTTTTGTTCCTATTGTATTTGTTGTACATATGCTGTGGTAATCAATCACTATTTTGATTGTGTAATTGCTTTAGAAACAAACTTGCAAACAAAAGCTTCGTTCACAGATACTAAAAAGACAGTGTAATGGGATCTCTGCTTTTCACACTGAAAGGAACATGAGTTTTACCACTGCTTTATAATCCCCGTGCAGTTAGAACAGTCTGGTACAAATTTAAGAAAAGTAGCAGCAGGTAAATAAGAAATGTTTCCTTTTTTCTGTCTTCAAGGAAGGAAAAGATCACGATAAGAAAAACATAATGTGCTGTATGATATCTCCCTTTGCATCTTCCCTGTGATCTTCTGCCTTGTTTTAAGGAGAATAGAAGGGGAAAGCAAATCTTCTCTTTAGATCTGCTAGCTTCAAAAGAAGTGTAAAAAGGAATGTACTACCACTGAGACAGTGAACTACAACAGCAAACATGAGAATTATAAAAATAATTACTCTCCTCTTCCGTTAAAAGGCAAATGGATTTGAAGACATTAAAAAAAATTGCCTAATGTGACCCAGGGGAAATACTGGTTCTTGCACATATGGAAATCACAGTCTCATATGCATTATATATAAATATATCCTTCATTTTGGACTGTTAGGCTCTTCTGTTGATCTTTTTTTTTTTTCCTCACTAAAGAAAGAAAGGCTGCCCTAAGGCAGAGTTTCTGTGAAACATTTTTTTTTTTCCCCCACATACTAAGAATGTTTAGGAAGAGGTATGAAGAGCTTTTCTGGATGTATAATTTATACATTATGTATACGTGCATAGAGCTCCCACACATCAGTGTGACTGCTTTTACTGGGATTCAATTCTCTAAACGTAGCAAATCTACTGAAAGGTCCAAAACATTTGATTTCTCACAGTTCTTTATGAACCTTTTCATAATTTCCCTATGCCTCTTGCACCTTTACCCCAAGTAGCCGTATCCTCAGTGTACACACACTGTACTGATCCTCCAATCTCAAGAACGTTACTTGGGCAGTCACGGCAGACAATATTGTAAGATAAGCTGAAAGATAGTGCATTTAGATCTAGTATAAAGAGTGTGCCTTTTTATTAACTTTGGCCAAGGTAGACTTAGGCGTGTGTCAGTTTTAGGCTGCAGGTGAGTAGCCAGACTTCAGAACTCAAAGCATTCAACATCCTAATCTCTTTTTTTTTTTTTTTTTTTTTTTTTACTGTAGAAACGTGATAATTGAAGTGGAAAGCTGTATGCAGGAGTTTTTGTGCAATATGTGTCCGTACTTCAGAGAGATTTAATGTCAATTTCCATGAGTGGAATACAGAAAGTAATGAGGAGGTATCCAAGTTTCTGTGTTAGTCCTTTCTGAATTGAAGTTTTGAACTTGGATAAAGATGACAGTTCTGTATGCTGTAAATGCCAGTTCCTGAATTCTGGAAAAGCATGGCTTATTAAAGAAAAAAGAATAGAAGAGACCATATTCTGGTCTTATTTTAAACTGGTCCAAATCTGACTATCTTTATTGAGGTGCATTTGTTTACACAGCATTATGCAGGCAGTACGGTCATGGATAATTTCAAACCAGCCTATCTTCCCTTAAATGTTAGCCACAGGGCCAGGTAGTGAGAAAATCTAAATTCTGAGGAAAATAGAATGAATACAACCCAATGGACCACAGGCTACCACATAAATCCCTTCTGCAATAAGACCTATCCAACTGTGCATTAATTTCTCTTAATGCGACATGTCTCACAGCAAAATTGTGCCTGGGGAGAGAGAGGCTAAACCAATGCAATGCAATGATTTCTTACGTCCAGTTACCTGCAAGATGCTATGAACTGATAATTTTGTCAAGCCTGATTCCAAAAGCACGTAGCCTGAAATGCATAGTTCACTCCACATTCTTACAGAGGCATTTTTTGAGACCCTCCCCAGACTGAGTTTGCCAAGTGAGTTGATTGCATTGTTCAGCTCTGCGCTGCTCTCATGAATGACACACGTGTTCCTGCTAAATCTGGGCCTGGCTAGGCAAAACAGGCTGCATTTGTTCAGCTCTCACTAAAGTCACTGACCAGAGAGAATGCAGCTGAGGCAGAGCTCCCCAGAGAAAGTCAGTGCTTTCAAAGTGTTCAGCTAAGTGCTTTTCTGATTGGAGTTACTAGGAATACTGTACAGATGTTTGTTTTCCATTTTCTCTCTCTCTGTTACTTGGCATATTTGATTTTCTGTATTTACTGTGTTCTCAATGCATGTATATATAACAGGGTATATTAGTTTTATTTTCAGGATGTGCAAAAATAATTCATCTTAAATATAACTTGATGATTGATGCCACAAATAAATTGAACTCCAGTGCTTTTAGTAATTGTGGGCAACAGAAAGAGCAGAAAAGGAAGCATATTTTTGGGTTTCGTTATGCTCTCTGAAAGGAGTAGAAGGATAATTTCTATCATTAATCGTCTAATGCACTTCCATTGATTTTTCTTTTTAATAGAAAATGAAAGCAAAAGCAATTCAGAACCTATAATAAAGTCAGGAAAAAAGGAAAATTGTGAAAGATTCCTTAGACTGATTGCATAATATAGAAGCATTCAGACTGTAGTTATTCACTGGCCGAAGTAAATTTGAAACATTAAAAATCATACTATTTTGTCTTCCCAGCCAAACAGTGTGAACCACTACAATAAGAAAACACTTGTATTAAAATGAAAATGATGCCAGGCATTAATGTATCAATCTCCTGTTCCACATCCAGTGTGTGGGTGGGAGGAAGGATGGGCCTTATTGCAATGCATTTCTCTCCCATTTCTCCTTAAACAGCGAGCAGTCTTGGCTCAAAGGGAAAGAATTAAAACATCAAATCTCATACCTTAGTACAATTGACGTGTACAGCTCAATTCTCTGTGTTTCAAATCATATATTCCCTACCAAATGATCAATAACCTCATCCATAAATATTGAAGGAAAAACATACTCTGGGAAGTTACTTAAAATGGAACACAAGTGAGTCCTGTTTTGGGCATTAAATTGCAGAAATCAGCCTGCCTTGGTTTCGCTGGTTTTGATGTGCAGCCTCAAATATATTTAATCACTTTCAGATGAAGCTCCCTTCAGGCTGAGCCCTGGGAAGCTGCAAATAGATGCGCTGCCCCCTTCTTCTGTGGCTCCTGTCTTGCACTAACCTATCTCCTGATAACATACATGTCTTCTTGTGGGAAGGCTGCGGAGAGAAAGCAGCCAAAGAACGGCTGCAATCTTAAACTTGAGGAGAATCTTCAGTTATGTATGCTTTTTTTCCTTCTCCTCTTTTAGCCCAACTCTTCCCTTTTAT
Source organism: Tetrao urogallus (assembly GCF_951394365.1). NCBI lineage: Eukaryota > Metazoa > Chordata > Aves > Galliformes > Phasianidae > Tetrao > Tetrao urogallus. The sequence continues at coordinate 5,760,532 of NC_136821.1, read as the reverse complement.
TGTTACAGTCTCCTACGCATTAACATTGCTCCATTAGAGACTTTTCTTCCCAATTCTTCCCTCACTCCCTGTTTATGCAAATCTTTTCAGTTGCTTATCTTTATCTTTGCAATTGCTATTTACATCTTTATTGCTTCCCAGCCTCATCTCAGGCCTCTCGTTTGTTTATAGTGCACATTGGTTGGGGTCTATGTTTACTCAGAGCTCTGTGTATTTGGTGGCATTTGTTAGCCCTTTAAGCACCACTGTCAATATCATTAATAATTACGAAATGGGAAGCTGGTGGTCTCAGAGCCAGTTTCTCTGCTGAATAACTAGTTTTTCCAACCCTGCCCTGATTGTTCTAGATTTTTCTCTGTGATGTCCTTCCCAGCATCGTTTGTTCTTTTTTTCTTTTTTTTTTTTACTTACTTTAAGAAAGTATTATATTGTGGTTTCCTTCTGTAAGTCCATGCTTTGCCTCATTTCAGGGAGTGCTGCTGAATCCGAGGAGTGTTGTGGTGTTGAAGTTTGGCAAAAACTTATGTTAGTACAGAGTCAGGGCCCTAGTGTTCAATCTGAGTTGCAGCAGAGCCTTGTATTCTCTCTTCTGTTTTGTGTACAGCACTGCCTGTAGTCTTCTATAATTAGGGATTGCTATTGTGGGTATGCTGCACATAAATGTACATAAATGTTCCACCTGGGATTTTAGAAAAACTGATTGTAATTGCGAAGGAGTATCAATACAGAAAACAAATGAGATCATAATGGTTTATGAGATGATGGTTAGAACCAGTAAGTCTGAATAAATTTTAAGTATTATCTCTAAACTCCTTTTTCACTTATGGTATATGTAAGAAGTAAGTGAACTAGTTACTGAGTTGCTGTTATGTTGAGGGATAATGAAAATTTTTCTGAACAGTGAAAACGTAAACAGCCTCATTGAAGTAGTTCCTTTGACTTTACATGCTGTCTTTGATTTTTTCACAGATTCTTAGAATTTGAAGCCAGAAAAGCTTATTACACAATTGTCTCTGCTCCCCTTGGGGCTAGACCTCTCTTGTCTAGCCTCATCAGACATCTTCATGTATTAAGTCCAGCCATCTGAATTAAGACTGCTGCAGAGCTTTGCTTTTGGTGTTTGACCTGACTGTACCTTGCTGGAATTATCAGTCATTGTTTTCAGATATTCTAATGATATGTAATTCCAGAGTTTTGTCACCACCAATTTAGAGATTCCAAATAGAAATGCCGTGATACAATATAGTTGTAGTGCCTGGTAGTTGGTATTCTCACTCTTCAGTTTTCACTCTTTGGAAACTGTTGAAATGCATTTTTAAAGGAGAAGTGATTATAACTTTGGTAAATTAATATGATTACCAAGAGTATCCGTAATTGGATTTTTACCTAAGAGGAACCATATTTATGTTCTTGCAATGTTGTGCCTATAATATTTCTGTCCCAATGCTCTCTTTTGTTAGGACCGTCTCTGGAGCTGTAAGTCAGGCATGAGCACAGGGAGAGGACTTGAGTTCCGCTGATTGGATGCTCACAGGCTTCTTTGGTAATGACATAAAGTCCTCTAAAGATGTAGTTGGCATCTCTGCAATTTGTCAGCGTGCAAACATTTGATTTCACAGTATTCAAGTTTATAGATTAGTCTGCTATTTACTTTTAATTTAAGATAAATGTAGTTAAAGTATATAGCTTCCATATGCTTCCTTATGCCTTATGCTAAGATGATGGCACACAAGTGCACTCTTGCTGGTGTAAATACAGAACGAGAAGACAGAGACTGTCATACCGAATATCTTGTTAGCAATCCTAGTTCTGTGTTCCTGCAGGACCCTGTACTGATGGAAGGGGGAACTTCCTCCCAACACCATTCAGGTAGCAGCTGACTCATGCCTTGAAGCAAAGCAGTCGCATCTGCTGCTATTTTCATTGCTCGTATTAATCACTTAGATTTGCTGGCATCTTAAATGTTCACTAAACAGCTCCAGTTCTGTCCTGGGAACAAGCCTGTGCTGTCTCTGCACTACGCAGCCCACAGGCGATGCAGCTGGGCATGGTTTCCTCTCTCCTGGCCCTACCTCTCTGGTCACTTCTTTATAAAAATATGTTTTCTCTTAGCATTTGGAACCTGGTTACCTTTTGTTTAATTCATGATCTTGTTTTTGTGCCAGCTATTGTTTGATATTTATATCAACAGAGCTGCATTAAATTGTCACCTTGGAGCATGGCCCTAAGTGTTTAATTCCAGTTTGGTGGTGTTTGCAGGCACTAATAAGAAATAGCAGGACTTCAAAGGGAAATCTTGCATTTCTCTTCATGGAAACCAAGATTCAAAACCCTTTAACAGGCAGCGTCCTGTTAGTAGCTGTTTCAATTCATGTTTGTGCCCATTTTAAACGCTGCAGCGAGGTGGCAATCACACATTGTGTCTAGGAGGGACTTACAGTTACTATGTGATTATTGTTTTCTCAAAGCATAGAGCTAAAAATGGGCTGTATTTGCCCTTCGGTGGTATCCCACTTGAAAAAAGAATTGAGATGTTGACAGAGCAGAAATTCCTTTGTGGTATGAGTTTGTTTAAAACCATTGTGACAGACCTGAAGATTATGAAGAAGTATCTTACATAAAGAGAACGTACATGAGCCAACCCAGTCGGTAGTTTGAAACCACTGAGGATGAGTAATTTTATTAACTTTTCTGAAGGTTTGTTAAAAAGAAATTTGTCTCATTCTGTTTCCAGAAGTGCCTGTACTTGAAAATATTTTTGTCTTCAAAGAGCTGACTTAACTGAGGAATAAGCTTGCAGCAGGAAAATAGGAGGTGAATATTTCCTGTAGAAACCACCAGTATGGATCCAGCAGTAACGCTGCTTCCTATCTTTTACTTCTGAAATATTAAAATGCCCTAATAGGCGTTTGTTTTATTGTTTAATTTATTTTAGCAGTTTGTGCTGCTTGTCTCAGACATAGCATGTGCACATAGTAGAAGTCCTAATGTTTCTTCAGACTGACATGCCATGTAGATCAGGCATTTTCAACTTTGAATCTCGGAGATAATTCAGACCAAATCAGAGAAGTCATGCATTGGCATCATCGTTGAAGATGTTTGCAGACTGAGTGGAAATGGATTCCCTAACATGTCTGAAGTGCATCATCCTGCTTAAGCCTGTCTGAGGAAACGTGGGTCCATGCTGTGTGAGGACACAGATGTTCATGCTGGGATTTTGTTTTGTGCACATACAAATACAAAAAATACCCTAGCCAGCCAGCCCATTAGCCACCCAGTATGTGCTGCTGTGTGCCCTCCAGTGTAGCATTCCCTCTTGATACTGGCGAGTGCAAGACTCCAGGAAAGTGGAAAGCTGGCTGAACATTTGGTCCTTAAGTAGTATTTTGGGCTTCAGAAATAGCTTTTTGGATTCCTTGCTTTTCAGCTGCTGCCTTTTCTCCTTGGTGATACTGAAGGCTTTTTGTTCTGTCAGAAGTGGCCTGATGGAGTTACCAGGATATGCACTTATGAAAATTATTAACGTGGAAAAGTAATTCTGAATTCACAGTCACCTGCCTGTCCCTAATCACATCACAGGAACTCCTCCTCCTCTGCTATTCCTAAAATCCCCATGTTCTTCCTCTGTCCTCCCCAGGAAGTCTTTGATGCCATTCTGACCAAGTTGCTTCACCTTTCCTCAGTCTTTTAAATCTTTGCTGTCTCTGCACGAATTTAAATGTCTTGCTCTAGCAGTGAAATCTCCCTGCCTTCATTTCCCACTTGCTTTTGTTTCACATTGTTGTTGTCAGTAATATCAGCCTCATTCCTCTCCTCCTCGCTCATGATTCTCGATGGTACGTTTCAAGATGTCACTTCTCAGACAAAACATTACAGTTTCTGCTTTTCAACTCCTTCTTGTCTCCATGCTTTTTTCATTGCTGCTTCTTGTGTAAAAAATGTGATTACCTTCATTGATCTCTGAGAATCTTCAGGGTCTCTTTAAAGCCTATATTTTCTTTTTAAATTTTTCTGACAAGTTTTTGTTATGTGTGACGTAATTCCCCTCAAATGTGGTTGCTAGTATCTCTATTATATTGCTTCAAAATTACTATTGCATGCAAGCGTTACAGCACAATTCAAATTACTTGTTTTCTTTCCTCTACCTATGTTTACTATTGATGCTAATTTCTTTATGCTCCATAATCTCTGTCAAATATTTGCCTTGACCTTACACATCCATTACTTTTTGCATCTAAATAGCCTGAGCAAACTCAGTGAATTATGTGTATGCTTAAAATTAAGGGTATTTGTGCAGATTGGGCCATTAGATAATAACTCATTGCAGCATGAAGTGTCTGCTTCAACACTGGTATTTAAAAGTTCCATTGCTTGTGTTGCCATTAACAAATGTTGAGAATGAATTGTAGTCTTATGTCAGATGGTAGTAAACATTGCAGCAGGATAGTTTATTATCGAATTGCAAATATTGCTGGACAGGGCCTGCAGCACAGGATATTGCTCACTTGTAGCTGCTGCAATGCTGAGGAGTGTTGCATACACTTCATGATTTTGTGTTGCTGAATCTTTAGTGTCCTTGCTGAAGGTAATGAGGCTACAGAGACCTCGGGCAGGAGAGTCTATTACTTCTTTAACCTTTCTGAAGAGGGCAATTACACCGCTTTCCCATACAGTGCTGCGACCTCTGTCTTTCTGCTTTTGTAATTGAGAAAGAGAACGTCTCCGAATTGCTGCCTTCCAGTGTGGAGAGATGGCAAAGGTCAAAAGGATTGAAAGTGAGCAGCTAGGATCAGCAGTTTAGAGTTGGTTGTTAATATGCTGATTTACTGTCACTCGAGTCTAAAGAGATTTTTCACAATTGCTTGCCTTTTGCATGCTCTTCAAAATGCTGATTTTTTCCTCAGAAATCTAATTATATTTTAATAAATTACTTTTTATTTCTAGCTGGTTGCTGACTTACCCCTTACTCCCATGCAGCACCGCAGTTAAAAACAGAATCTGGGTGAATTCATTGCAGAGTTACACACCTTGCTAAATCTTTAAATTGTAAGAAAACAATGAGTTATTTTTCCCTTTTTCTTAATGCACTCCTAGTTACATGAAGTGCCAGCAACAAGAAAAAATATATTCAGCCTCAAAAATCTGAATTATTTAGTAATCTTCATGAAGTAATAACATAGGTTGTTGAAGTTAAATAATAATATCTGGATTAAATCATTTCATCTTCTGTAGCTCTATAGTGCAACGTGTGGACTTGCCTGAAGTCAGAGAGCCTGGCATGACTAAACTCTTGAGGCCAAATTTAATTCCTAACTCTGTCCCTGACTTCATTACTTTAATCAAGTCACGACCTTTCTTTGCCTTGGTTAACCTACAGTGTAGGATATAAATAGCCTATAATCTCGGAGATTTTCTGAGAATTAATTATTATTAATGAAATGAAAGGCTCCTTGATGTGCAGGCTATTTTTATTTATTATAATTACTTATTATTAATTCACTGAAACTTTAGAAAGTTCTATTGTAGGCTTCCTGTGACTCAGGTTTTTACATTAATACATTTGTCCCCTGCTATGGCTATTCAGTGCCATTACCCACCTTAATAAATTGTTATAGGCTAGCTTCAAAAAAAGTGTGAGGTGTTGAAGGAAAAGGGAATTTGGCATAAAATGGAATCTGGGGAAAATCAGTGTGTATCAGTCCTGGGCTGTGCTCTTTGCAAACCCCCTTTGATTCTTGACTGGCCGTAATAGCATCTAAGTTGGAGTTCAGGTACTCAGCCTCACCCCAGCACTGTGCCTGCTATTTCCAGTTGCCGTGGTCCAGTCTTACAGGTAAAGCTTTATACTGTGTGCAGAGTTAAAGCTGTGTAAGTGTGGAGGAGTTTTCCCTCTGTCCATGCTAGAGGCTGAGGGACACTGTCTTCACCTGATGCCTATATAGTAATTGCTTTTTGGGTTTGGTTGGTTTTCATATTGATGCATCCATTCAGTGGTGCTCTTATAGCAAGTGGTCATGCGCCATAAAAGCAGGTTGCATTCCGTATCCTGTCACAGGATTGCCAAGGAAGGGAAGGCATAGGTCTTGCTTTTTCTCCTAAACATCTGCATCTATTTGGAAGACATAGAAAATCTTATGTGGCCAGAGGGAGGGAGCCCAAGAGGAGGCACACTGTTTAGGGCGCACAGTCTGGAGGGTGAATGTATCTTGCTGCAAGAAGCCCTGAGCTTCATAAGCAGCATCTGCTGCTCAGACACTTGTTCTCTTTATCCAAGATACAGAGAGGATGACAGTTGTGGAAAAGGAAGCTTTCTTTTACTTGTTTTATTTTTTCACACTTCAAAGCAGTTTCAGTTCCATGGGGGACGTGTGCATTGCAGCTTGGGAATCCTGACCTCGACCAAACGTGCTTTATGGCTCAGAGCTGCAGTATTATATCTTTTCTTATTTGGTATTACAATGTATTATTAGTTAAACTGTTGCACCAATACTTACAATGACTGCCTCTTTGAGAATATTGAATTTATATCATCATTTAGGCAACAGACTGCTTGAATAAGAATGTGTCTTTATGATTTTGCAAAGCTCTTAGAACATGTTTGAGTGATGCATGACTAATGACCTAAAAATAAATCAGCTTTATGCTATTAAGCCAGAGGAGTGAATCTTGCACGGAGCACAAGCAGAGGTGAAATACAGTGTAATACAACACACAGAACAGTATAAAGTTTTCTGTCCCTTTACTCTCCAGCTGTTACGTGCCTGACAGAGAACGACGAAGCCGCTGACGTCTCTGAATGCATGAAATGGGCTGAACCTATGCCACCTCTTGTGCAAGACTGTCTCGTTCCCTGTAAAGATGACTGCACATTTACCCCTTGGTCTAAATTTACAGCGTGCTTGTTTGACTGTGAATCAACAAAATCTAGGAGGCGATCACTCACAGGTAAAGTCTTTTCTAATACTTATCTAATTATGATATTCTTGAGTGATATATCTTAGATGCTGGTGAACTGATGTTGGCGTTTCAGAAAATCCCAAAGAGAATAGGCAATTCCTCATTGATTTTTAATCTGATTCTGATTCTTGCCTTCTTTATGCACATGCTTTTTGGGATGGGAATATTGCAAAAAAACCTCAGTGGTGAGAACCTGTTTTTGCACATAAACCAAATAGTGACTACGCCTTGTGCAAGTTTATTTGACCAATTAATCATGAAACATGAAGAAAAAGAATATATTTTTTAGTTTTAGACTGTTTAAATCAGAATAAAACTTAAAACTGGGAGTTTTGTGCATAGCACTATCCAGTAGTTCAACAGTGCAAATTAATACCATGGGTGAAGAAAGAACAGTATCGTTCAAACAGTTTTGTTTGATCTTTTATATATATTCATTAAAAAAAAAAACACCAAAAACCTCTGGTTCAAACCATTTAATGGAACATTCTTGCTGTTGTGATATGCGATTATGTTATTTGAATGCTGACCAAACTGAAAAGCTTTGTAACTCTAGGATGTTAACAGTTGAGAGCAACTTGCTTTGTTAGGATTTGTCTCCCCCCTACATAGTAAATCAAGTCAAAATGAATTATACTGTTTCCAGCTTTACAGTAAATTTGCTGTTGTTACCCTGAACATTCATAACTTGTCACATTGCTGTTTTGTGTCTGAGAGCTGTGGTGCACATGGCTCCTTTTCTGGAGGTGAGCTCCACTACTGGAAGTGAAACTTCAAAGAATTCTACTGTGAAGTGGAAAAGTAACGTAGTCGTGAGAGTATCTGCTGCGATAATGCCTGGGAACAGAATGGCAGCAAAATGGGGTGGCTACCACTGTTTCTTTTTTCTGGAAGCACTTGTACCATGATTATTTTGTTATTCTGTTTGTTACTGCTGAAATGATCCAAGTTTTTAGTAAGTAGCAATCACAGTAGGTAGACATAATGGCATTTACGGTGAGTATGGCTCGCTGTAAAGATTTTGCTTCTACATAAAAATCATTATTATAAAATGCTCTGTTGTTTCTGTCAAAGAGCATATTCTAAAATCTTACCCATATTGATACCTGTATGCTTAAAATAGTAGCAATCCTCCATCTCTATCAGATTAATATCTGTGTGATCTTATGGAAAATATGATACCATAAGAAAATGTTGAATGTTTACTTGCAGGTGGCTTTAAATCTGAATTGTCATTATGAACATGCCTGCAAAATGCAAAGCAGCATGGCCCTACCTACATTCATTCTTTCTCATTCTGTTCTGCGTCAGACATAGATCTGGTCATGCAAGTGGACCTCAGCCCACTGCCTGACAGGGCACCCTCAGAAGCCAGCGGTGAAGGGCAGCAGGTGTCCTGGGTAGGACTGGGCAGCACAAAGCCACAGATTCTATCAAGGGAAAGGCCAAATCAGAAATCACTCTTAGGAAGCTGCAGTTCCAAAGAGATTTGTTGGATTAGGGCTCTCCTTTCTTTACATAAAACTTGATAATAACTGGTATTGGCTTCATCACATAGCCAGAGTTTGAAATCTCATCACTATGAGCTCGGTCCAAAGATCCAAAAGAAGGGCTGTTTGGGGAATACATCACAGCGTTGATGTGCTCCACTTGTATTTCACCTTTTTTGCAAGAGTGTATGAGTTGCATCTCCTTGCTCAACATATGTCTATGCTCAAATGAATGCTCAGAGTTAATTATAAGAGTTTATTAAGAATGTCATTCAGTGGGAATCTGCTAATTGTTTGCTAAGTATTTGCCTGCCTCCCCCTCAGTTTTCAGTATTATCCATTTTACTTTGTAAGTAATCATAGACTCTACACAGAAAATTAGTCATTAATTAAGAAACTTATTAAAAACATATCAAAATTCAAAGTCATTATAATGAAAATGCAGCTTTTAAGCCAGTCTTCAGTTAATAAATAGTCAAATATTCAGTATATTATAGATACATTACATTTTATGTAGAAATATATTCTCTTAGTGTCATTTAGTTTTTATGCATAGTACGTGCTACCTGGTAATATTGAATGTAATATTGAATGAATATAATATTTGTTGGTGTTCGGAAGCTCAGTTTATGAAAAGAAAATGCTACTTAATTGAAGGGTTTGTGTCCTTGAAAATGTTTTGGGATGGTATTTTTGATCAGCATTTTTGTAGCACTCTGTGAAGATCATAGAAATATCACTGCTGCTGATTCTAAAATGACTTCTTTGTGAAGAGAATGGATTGGATGCTACAATAGGGCTTTAATAGCACCTTCATTAGAAGATTCCTACAAAATGGATGGCAAGACAAGCTCTGTTGTGGCTGAGTGAGGTTATTAGCATCCTTACCTATATCTGATGTGCTTCATATAGTCCTGCCAAAAACTAGGAACCATGCATTCATGGCAGAGCCCAAATTCCTTTGCCAGTAGAGAGTTCCCAATCTATTTAAAGCCTTTTAAGACTCTCCTTGAAGCATGGGGAGTTGTACCTCTTACCTGAATTTATACGTTCATGAGTGTTAGGGAGGATAATAAGAATAATTCAAAGTTTCTCCAGAATCCTCTATGGTAGCTGGATTTGTAGATGCCCAGCTGCTGTGTGGGCACTCAGGGAGATGGGCACAGGTCCAGGCACACACAGCCACATGCATGCATGGTTCTGTTTGCATTCCCAGCTCTCCTTTAGGGCTTGCCTGCCGCTGTGCTGCCAGCTGAAAAAAAATAATGCTGGCATTTTTGTATTTCTTCGAGCTTATTTTCCTTTTGTGCTTGCAAACTTCGCCTTCCGGAGGACTCTGGATGTACACTTTTTAGAGAGCTGGGCTTGAAGGACATGAGTCTGAAGGGCTCTTCACTTTGCAGAGATACATGTTTGTACACAAACAGGTTTTGTCAAGGCCAACTCGTGCTCCTGTTGAAATGACTGCTGGACTAGCAAGGGTACTGTTGGGTATACAGCTTATTGTTTGTTTTTAGTATCGTACTTGTCTGCAATTGCAAAGAGAAAACATTTCTTTTCAGATCAAAGCTTTAAAAACTTTTTGTAGAAGTATTTTTAGAGTGTACAGGATCCCCAAGGGGTGTTTGAGGATGTGATACAGATGCAGTTGTTAGTGAAGATGAATCTCCCCTTCTGCTTGGATGCCAAATACAAAGACATTCCTGAGCTCAGACAGCGTAAAGATTACTCCACTTCACACTGCCTAACCCATGCCAAGAAAGGCATTGATTTTACCTTCCAGAGGCTGTGCACAGACCTTTTTTCTGCTTGAGCAATTGTAGGGATTCAGGGAGCATGGATTCTCTCCTTTGGATTATCTCCTTCCAGGGACCTCTTCTCATGTCTAGAAGTCCTCCAGGAGCAGGGTCTGCAGAGTGCACTTGCAAAGAGCTTCTCTGCAGGTTCATTTAAATGCTTCTGCTTTCCTAAAGTTGCTGAAGGAGAAAGATCTGTAAATAGCCTTCTTTTAAAGCCTGTTGAGGGAACAGAGCAAAAGAAAAGATTAAACCAATTGTAACCATTGAAATGCTTTCCAGCCCTGATAATTTACTGAGGATTATCTTTTCTGTTTTCTTCAAAGTGCAGTTTGTGTGCAGAGTGCATCTTTAACTAATTTGTAAAGTAGCATCAAAGAAGAAGTTGTGGCTAATGTGGAATCCTTTCTAGGTTGTCCTGGCAACCATTGATTGCAAGCAAATAGAGACAAAACAATCAATTTATTTGCATCAGATAATTAGAGAAAAGTGATATTATATTAAATTACAAAATGTTTTTTGAGCAGACTGTTAGTACAACAAGGCTTTGCATTTTGCTCCTCGCCCTATCCATCAAAACAGTATTTCTGAGTTCTCTTGTTGCCCCTGGAGATAAATACATGGTCCTTGCACTCCAAAGCACTGGCAGCAGCAAATAGATGCCTAGGAAATGTTCCTGGATATTAACATTCAGATTGTCTTGGTTCTAATGTGTTGAATTCCTGCAAGTATAAATAATATGACATGTCGTTATCAAAAGTAGCAGATGTTAAGCTAACTAACAGATTTCTCTGGTTGGAACAGGGAGAAGCAGAAAGCGAGACAAATGCCAGAACACAGAAGTTTATCCTCAGGTTGAAACAGAGCTGTGCCCCTGCGAGGTGTTTACCTCCCAACCCCATGGAAACTGGTCAGACTGCATTATCGGAGGAGGGAAGTTAGAGCTGCAGGCAGGAGTGCAATCCCACGGAGGCACCAAGGAGTGTGGAGAGGGCGTGCGGCTGCGAGCCATTGCCTGTTACGATAAGGCTGGCAGACTGGTGGAACCATCTCACTGTAGCAGCTCAGGTAAGGGGATTGAAAAAACCAAGTGCACAACATATGTAAATGATGACCTGACGCTGGGTGCGGCGATCCACTCAACAGTTATTGGAGCCTGTCACATGAATATAACTATGTGCCTGCTGGATTAGGACAGCTTTCCTGAGGTTGCTGTAATGCAGTTCTTCTAACTTCTTATCCTTCTTGGGACCAAGGTTTTCTGCCATCCAGGAGTCTGATGACATTTCTACATTTGAAGTGAAATAGAAGAGGGCTGGAGTTGACTACACTAGTGGAACGCTAGTGGAGTATAAATAGATTTCTACTGTTTGTATTAATTCCATAAAAGTCTAAACTAGATTAGAAATTAGAGGGAGAAGTTGCATTTCAATCAGGAGTTTCCTTCACGATATCTCCTACTTCAGTTTTTACTTGCTTGTAAACCTTTATTCCTTTTTGCTAAATCTGGTAATTCTTAGAGTTTTTTCAGTGTGGGATTTTCCTGATACTGTCTTATATAATTGCCGTGGGTCTGTGATGTCCTTGTTATGCTGCTCATTACTCATGACTTCAGCAGTCAGTGGTCTCGTCCTTGTGATTTTGAACCAGTCTTGAGCTCCATGTATTCCAGTTTCACTGCTTGCTGGGACTCTAGGCTGTGCTTCTGTCCTGGAAGCAGTTTGTCTGTATGTGTAATCTGTATCAAACACATGCCTTAGACGGAGAGCAGTTACAGAGCTGAAACAAGCAGGAGATGTCACTTCACCAGGGTATTTTCTACTCATTGCCATAATTTGCAGTTCATTGAAATCATTGCTCTGAATTGATTTACAGGCAAAAGCATTATCTTAGGAGCAGATTCTTTACCCATGCTGCTCCCAAAACACTAATGCTCCGTGACGTCCAGCCAAAAAGCTTAGGATGCCACACAGTGCAGTACAGTGAGTTGGAAGACTAGATTGAGCTCTGTAATGGGAGAAGGAAGAAACGAAGTCTCAGGAGATTAATAAGTACAAGAACAAGAATTGTTGTTCCTGAGTACAAGGGAATGGAGAGGCTGCTCTGTGGAGGGTCTTCAGGATAAGGATCAGCGGTCTGAGTTGCATGTGATAAAAGGAAAATAAAAACACATCCTGATGAAGTGATTCAGTTCTGGAGTGAATTTCTCTCGCAGCTGTTTATGGCTGTTCCAGCTGGCTGCACGGATTCATAAAGCAGCTTTCCGTGGTTTGTGTTTCAACAATGTGCTGTTGTACCAATTGATTATGCCTCTGTGGCCCATGAAGGAGGAATGCTATACCTTACCCCCACGATGTTACCTTTTCTTCTGCCAAAAGGGAGCTGCTGAGCTTTCAAAGGTAGATTTGACTGTAGTGTCTTGCTCTCTTGAAAACCTCAAGGCTTTTATCATGATTAAAAGAGAAGCTTGTCTATGCGTGGGGCTTCTCCGAATAACCTTGATGCCTGTCAGTGATATTTATGTGGTATTTTTAATGGTCAGGCTTTTCTTAGGGAGTAATAGCTTAAGGGGATCATTGTTGGCTTTCTTGTCTTTAGCTTTTTATCCGAGCAGGAATGATTGCAACATGGGCCCTGGCACAGGATCCATGTCAGAGGCTACAAGGGTGGTCAGTACTGGACAGCAAAGTCCTCCTGTACACACTGTGGTCTTCATAAAGAATGCTCTTAAGACCCCAAGGTTTGGAACTGGAAAATAGGTGTGAAATGTTTCCACCTCGTGAATGCCCCGTAATAGTTCCCTTAAGGGTGAATTATTCACCTCCATCCAGTCCCCTGTGTAATATTCAGGATGTGTAAACTGGCTTCCCAAAAACAGAGAATTTCACGTTATGAAGGCAATCACAATGGTTTCACCATAATAAAAAGCACTCCAATGTCACCATGGTAGGGGAAAAGTCCAGTAAGATGCCAAGCCTTTGGGAACTCTGACCAGACCGCAGCAGTGATCTCTCAAAACCTTTCCTTAGTTGGATCCTATACCCATTCCCACTTGCTACTCAGTGCTGGACACCTTCCATTCTCTGCAAGGCAATGCTGCGTCCCTCTCTGGAGGTCGTGGATGTTTCTGACTTCAGTCTCCAGTTTCCATCAGTTGAAACCTGCCTTCCAACCAGAGCAGTTAAGTGGAGATAAGACCAATATTTATGGTCTCAAGAGCTGGGAGCTTTCAAAATGCGCTTCTGTACATATTGTTGAATTAGCGATAGAAACAAATCATTATCCAATTAATAATTAGCAGGATGTTATTCAACCATAATAGAGAAGGGCAAATTACAGAAGTACACAGATTGCTAAGCCCTGTGAAATTATTCATGACAGGTTTTTCTGAGCAGCTTAGACTGTCTTGTTCACAATTAGAATCAGGTAACCTTGTGACATTTTCTGGGTGACTACATTTATATCTAATTAAGCCATGGCCTTATTTTTTGAGTGCCAGTCATTGTGATATCTAAGCGTTGTTCTTTCTTCATCAGATTTAGAGATAAGCAGTGTTCCTCTTCTCTTTCTTTGAGCTCTTCTGACTTCTCTTTGTTTCTTCCTCCTGTCCTTTTGCCAGGACAATTCTTTCTTTTTCTCCTTTGAGCAAAAGTGAGAATTTGTAAAAGCTACTTTTTTTTTGCTAGGTCTCTTTGAAGAATTTTTACAAAATGTAGAAAGACTCATCTAAGGTTACAAACTTTGCCTTAGAAGCAGATTTAAGTTTGTCCCAGACTTGATAATACCACGAGAACAAGGTATAGGAAAAAAAAAGTGGTCAGTTTGTTGCTCTTTTAGAGAGCAAACTTTGGCCTTTTGCCTTCTTGCAGCAGTGATTTTCACCTTCCGTGATTGAAACCTGGCTGTTAAAATTCCATAGGATTTAGTTCACCTACATCAGTGTGACTTACCATGTGAATGTATCATAAATATGTGAACGTAACAATGGCTTTGAGCCTAATGTAGAGATTAATCACTCCTCAGAGAGGTTCAGGGTCTGAGGCCCTTAAAAATACAAATCTCAGACAAATTTCTTTCTGCACCAAAGCTTTTCTGGGATGTACAGGAAAAAAAAAAAACAACATAGCACAGCTTTTTTTCACAAGACTGGCTTTTGTGTTTAGTGTGCTGCTTTATTTTAGTAGTGTCGTTATTTTCCTTGATGGCCCACTCAGTAAGCCCACAGATTGACTGTCTTGCAGTTTCTAAACCGGACAGAATCTTTCCTGCTGGAGTTGGTTCATTCTCCTTTTCCTTTCTTTAATTTGGAAAGCCAATTAGAAAATTAAGGATAGAGGTAAATATCTCCAACTGTGTTACCAAAATATAATTGATAATTTGCCTCAATTAGTCCTTCCCATCAGAAAAATAAATTATCTTGTTTTCAGCTTACCACTCCACAGAGTCGCTGGTTGCTGGTTGGCATTCGGAGCATCCTCTTGGATGTGAATTTGTCCTGCTAATTGCAGCTCATCTGCTTCTTTCAATCTGTCCTAATGCTGGTTGTGCATTTCTACCTCCTTTGTTTCAGATTATTTCATGCGACTCCTTGGCCTCTCTTTTTTTTGTGCTGTGCCAATGGGTTTTTGTTGGTGGTGTTTCTTTTTCGTGGTTTTTTTTTGGTTTTGTTTTGTTGTTGTTTTTTTTTTTTGGTTTTTAAATCTTGGAGGAGGAACGTAGGGTGCCTCATCTGTTCCAAATCAAAGGCTGGAGATCTCTGTGCTGCTGCACAGGGGTTTCTCTTTTGATCTGATGGGGAATTTATGGAAAGCTGGAATTTATGAAATGCGCTTATGCTATTCAAATTTTGCTTTGCTGACAACAACAGGAGCCTGGAAGAAAGATACAACAGACAAACAGATCCTCGCTTTAAATCATTGAGCAGTGGGCTTCAACACACAGTCTCCACAAAAAGCTTTAATTATCTCTAAATTTTTGAATAATAGTCTTCCTCACTCTCAGTAGTAAAATGTCCTCCTTGCTCTCACTAGTCAGATGTTTTCTTAGGTTTAGCTGCCTCTGGAGAAACAAAAAAGGACTGCAGTTTGCTGAGACTGTTCCTGGGCGTTTCTACTCATGGGGAGGTGTCCCTTGGTTGCTTCCCAGCAGGTCCATGGGATACTGCTGCTGGGAATGCTGCTGACAAGGTCACCCCCTGAGAATGTCAGTTCTGTTCCTGTGGGGACCTAGGATGGGTGATTCCTCATTTGCAAAACATTTTTTTGCTTTGTTTGTTTCTCTTGTAAAACATTGCTCCTGGAGCAAGCATTTGCACAAAGAGAAGTTGAAAACTTTCATTTGTTGCTGCTGGAGGAGTGCTCCCTGCTTGAGGCACAGCAGACAGCAGTCGCCAGCTCTGGCCAGCTGTGCCCCTGATGCTGAGAGATTTAGGACAATATTCAAAGGTCACGGATCAGGAATTTTAACTCCAGTTGCTGAAAACCAGGTAGCGTTGAGTCTCGTGAAGTCTGATTTTCTAAAAGGTCAGTCCACAGTAGAGCTGTGCCTTTACCCAGGGCACTCCTCTGGGGTTTGCACTCTCTTACTTCCAAATGCTGGCCATCAGCTTGATGGACACAGTGTGACTAGCAGGGATCCATCGCAGGGACTCTGAAATGCTGCATGAGTGAGCCCTGTTCCAACTGACCCTCTGTCTTTCATTTTCTTGCTTACATGAAATCTTCAGTTCTTTAGGGTACTGTAATTTCAGATTTAGCAAAATGATTTTGTTTCTGGATGAAAAGCTAAAAGCATCTGAATTAAATGAGTTATTTTAGGAGAAAATGAGACCCTTTTAATCGCTGGCCTTCAGTAATCTGTCTGCAAAGCGATATTTGTTTAGCTCAGAAAACTATAAGCAGAGCCTGACAGGTAAAAGAAATGTGACCTAAGTCTATCGTGGACTGATAGCACACTTATCTTTTCTGTGAGATAACAATATGGAAAGCCAAGGTTGGGAAAGCTTACTTTGAGTAAAGGCCCATTTGTTTTTGAAAGTACACCTATTCTGGCACTTGGTGCATTCAAAATTTTTTTTTCATTGCGGTGAATTTTATCTTGAAGAATGAAAATGTTGCAGAAATTCCTGATTTTGTTTTGAAATGCTTCAGAAATAGAATTTTTTGTGACCAGATATTTCACCTACTTTTGAAAAGAAGCATTTAATTGTATTTTTAGCCTGAATAGCATATTGAAATCGCATTTTTTAATCACAAACCATTAATGCCTGAATCCACTGCTTTCAGCACTAGGAGATTTCTGCACTGCCATAAACAGCATCCAACAAACATCTACAAATGAGCCCTTGTGTTTGACTCCCTCATTCTTTTACAAGCAAAATTGGCAGTCCTGCCTACCTGTTCTTTTCCAGTTCTGGGCTGTAAGCTTGGCAGCCTTGGGGTGCCTCCTCCATAAAGTATGGGAGCAGTAGGTAGTCTTGATACCATCAGCTGCTGATGATATGTGGGCTCAGTGCTCAGACTGTGCTACACCACCTTTGCTTGGCATTTGGCCTTGGTGAAATATTGCCATGCTCTTTTTGAGGATAGCTCTTGTGCCTCTCCTCTCTCTGCAGCTTTTCTATTGTAAATAAATGACTGTATTACTTAGCAGGACAAACCTTTTTGAAGACTGCTGGAGGAAGAAGTTTCAGCTTCAAGTTCACCTTGTTTTCTGCCCATTCTGTCCCCTGACATGGGAATGAAAGCTGGGTTTATATCACAAGTGGAAGGATAGCATTGCCCACTGCGGACAGCCTTGTCCTATCCTGCCTTCAGTCTCCACTTCAGGACGTAAAGCTGTTATCACCTTTGAGAGTCTGCTGTCTCAAAGGAAAATAGCTTCTCAATTTAGTCCCACAATCCCATCTGGGTACTCCTATGGACCTTCCTCCAACATTTCTACACATTTCCTCATGTGTGAAGTGACACTCTTAATTACAGCTGTGCCTGCCTATGGAGCTGTAGGTGTAGCAGCAGAGCTGTAAAGGGCCTGCCCTCTATTTCTAGTCTGTGTGCAGGATTTTTAGTCATTGTTCTCATTGCAGTGCTCAAAGAACAGTACTTCTCCCCCTATCTCTTCCTTCCCTTTTGTTTTGTTTTTTTTTCCTTTCCAAAATCTACTCACCGTAAGAAAATTTGGCCATAGTTCCTACTTCCTGGATGTTAAAAGAATTATCAAATGAAATAGGATCAGAAGACAACTGCTCAAACGTAGCTGTTCTTTATGGTTTTCTGGCAACAGAATCAAAGGCAAAAAAAAACCATCAAAATCTGTTATTTCTGAATGGGGCAAATTGTCTATCAAAGAAGTTTATTTCCAGCAAGACTTCCCCTGAGGCACTAGTACATAGGAATGCACATTCTTCCAGATCTTTGTCTTACAGAAAGCAAGCACACATCTTAAAAGAAAATATTTAGAGAATGAGCTCTTTGAGAAACATCTTCTGCAGATGCTGCCGATGTTTGGTTGTAGTGATATGCGCTATTCTTTTTTCCCATCTTCTGTTCTTGTTGCTGCATTCCATGAAACAACCCCTTTGAAGAGGTGGCAAATACCAGGCTACAGGAGGAAATTTTATTTATTTATTTGTTTATTTAACTAGCTACAGATCTGGGTTTCTGCATTGAAATACTAAGTTTGGTTGGGAGCAGTTCAGACACAGAGTTGCCTGCTCTCAGGGTACTAGCAGGCTGTGTGCTGGGGCTGTTAGTTAGGTTCAGATGGGATATAACCCTTGAGGGTATGGGCATGCTCATGAGCAATTGATGTGGAGCAGCTGATGTACTGTAAGCCTTGTCTTCCTGGTCCACCTCTGCCCGGCCTTGCTTGTGATCCTGCCTTTTGTTTCTATTATTAGGTTGGGCCACTTTTTCTAGTTTTGACAGCTTGATTAAAGCTCTTCCGTGGGAATTGAGAACACTTTCTGGTGTAGAAATAGTAACTCAGTGCGGAAACAGTCTATCAGAGGCTTTGGGCACTTTTGATAGCAAGTTAAGGTACTGGGCAGCCTGCTACTTCTGCAGTAGTCTGTAATAAGTGTGTCTTTTGGAAATGTGGTCTGTCTCTTCATCCTTAGTAACACATTTATCACAAGTACGGTCTGTTATAAACCAAAGCTCTAGTAAAATGTTATTATAGAAGAATTAAGAGTTTTCACTCCCTGCGTATCTATTTATTATCTTACACTGGAAGCATGAAGAAATGCTGTTTTCACTGAAGTCATTTCATGAATGGTGAAACTCTCTTAGTGAGCTTACTCTAGTGTTAAAAACTCTACTTTTCCTGCTCAAAGAGGGCTTCATGATCCCTTTGAAAGATGTGCAACTGAGCTGGGAAGTGACATACACATTAACAGAATTGTTCATGTGTCTTACAAGGTTTATTTTCCCAGTGTTCTTTAACCTGGTTACCTTTATGTATTCTGATTTATAAAGCTTCCAGTAAGTGTTAAAAGGTTTAATGCCTGATGATATTCAGAGGCAACTTCATATGTTTGTGACTGTATGGAACAAGTCCTACAAAACTAAGAATTCCACTTACTGCATATAGGTCAGTAACTGAATGAGTTGGTACACTGCTTGCAGTAAGAGTAGCACTAAATGGGGATATGGTGGTGAATGATGACTAACTGAGTGGTTGTCCTTCCTTAGTCTATGCCTGGATCTGAGATACACTTTGAAATCTATTCTCCAGAGTTGTTAAGTGAGGGTGGTGTATGAAATGGTGAAGAGCTTGGTCTGCAAAGCTCCTGATACCCTCAGTATGGACACGTTCCCTCTGTGAGATCTTGGACTTTCTTTGTATTTAGTAACAGATGAGTGCCTATTAACAACTGTAGCACTTCTCAAGATTGCATTGCTTTCTGCTGCAGTCTGAATTTATTGGCCAGGAAATGCTCCAGCAGGGGAGATTGAAGTTCACGACTAGAGCACTCTGAGCCACACTGCAAAATTGAAACAAAAATCTATAAGCAATTCAGTACATCAGTACTCTGTGCTGGGGCCTGCTTACATCATGAAAGTGTCCTATTCCCATCTCAACATTTTCCATCATCTAAGTCAGTTGTGCTGTTCTCCCTGTGCTTAAGCTGTAAAAAACAAGCAGGACTCCTCCTTTTCTTAAAACCCTGCTCTTAGCAGATGTTTCTTTTAGTACATCTTTATTTAAGGTCTGATGTCTTTGTGTCCATTGCCCTGTGTCAAGGTGACATCTGGTAGCAGGAATTGCAGCCAGTGCCTCCATCAGGAACTCCACCAGGAGAGCCTGGGCTGGACCTTGCAGCAGTTCTGTGCCTTTCAGAAAAGCGCTTACAGATTTCCCCAAGGCTGATAATGCTTAATGACATTTTTAAAACATTGCAAGTATGATTAAAGCATGTAGTTAGGTTTCTCAGTTAGCATCAATGAGACAAGAAGGAATTAAGGTGGTGTATTGATTTAAATGTATTGATTGGAGAGGTCACTGTGTCACTTGTTACTGTGGGGAAGGAGGCTGCAGAGGTCGGTGTTGGCTCAAGGAGCTCCTCAGTGCCTTTCAGGGGTGGGATGACCTGGTCTGGAGCAGAGTAATGGTAATACTTGGTAATACTTCTCAAGTTTGTGAATTAAAGTACAAGAAATGTGCATTTAAAAAAAAAAAAATCAGCTTTTGCTCATGTGGTCATGAGCCTCCTTGATAATACTTATTGCAAATTATTCTGACTGGTCTGTGTTCTCTTCTGCAGTCATCTGGTGGCTTGTGCTGTCCAAAATAGTGGCAGTATTAGAGTGCTCAATTCTTGCTAATTATCAGGATATGAGAAATGCGTCAGCATTTGCCATTCTGTAAAATGTAGTGTTGTCTGAGCTAAGTTGCCTAACTGAAGCTTGCCCATGTCTTGGGTTCCTAACTTGGCAGCTGAAATTAGGTGGCATATTGTGTTGACAATGCCTGACGTCGTGTGTCTGGAACCTGGCAGAAAAATGCTCTCCGTGGAGGGTCCCGAACTCAGAAATTGAGTTTCTTAGTGTGCTCCAGCACAGCCTGAAACCATTGACCTTTGGGCCATGTATGATTTACTGATGGGGGCAGATAGATTTGGTGCCATTTGGCAGCAGCTTTCTCCCAGGGCTGGACCCTTGGCTCTGGAAGATGCTTCCCACTCGGTCCAAATAGCCCAAGTCTATATTGCTCTTCAGTGCACTCTACAAAGTGCATTTATTTTTGCAGCTATTGTGGAATTGGGCCTTTGAGAGAAGTCAGACGTATGAGAAAGGGGGGAATTTGTCGTTCTTTGGACAATTTAATTTCGTCTTCATGATGTATTGCAGATGTGTGCACTGCCTTCAAAAACAGCCTTGTTATATTATCTAGTTCTCATAATAATAATAAAAAGTAAATGTTGTCTCAGGTTTGTTTTGCCATATCTGCTTTTGCTATGAATTGAATAGCCTGTAAAGCTATGTATGCTAAACAGTCAATAATAAAATATAATAGGATGTGTTTCTTTCCTAATATACCAAGGCTAAAGACACTGGGGAGGGAAAAAGCAGTTTTGCTTGGACAGAGCAGATGATTTTCCCAGTTGCAGGGTGATGAGCAAAGTATATAGGAAAACAGTTGAGCTTTTACCCTTAATACCCTTGATGCCAGTGCATGGGTTTTTTTTATTTGTAAAGACTTTCTTAAGACATTGGGGCTTCCAAGCAGACAGTCTGCCTTTGCTGCGGGGGAGCAGGGATCTTTGCCATGACTGGCTTTGAGATCTGGAGCCCAGGTTTGTGCAGTGAGTTTCTGCCTGTATGCATCTGAAGTCCCCTGTGAGGTGAGTGTCCACAGCGAGGTCCTATTTATTTGCACTCAGAAGGCAGCAGATGAATCTCTCTTCTCTGGAAGGGTTCTCAGTTTGTTTTGCAATCTGTTACAAGGCTTGTGCTAATTACTGGAAATTTTCTTATGTAGTTAACAGACTAAATATAGCAACTATTACAGTTGATAGTTAAGACAAGGTGTAAGCTTGCAGTTTCTTTAAGGAAATGCAAAATCAAAGGAAATTAGGAATCATAATGCAAAGTCAGCATCAACCCGACTGTCTTGTCAGGATTTATAGAGGCTGTGAAATTGAACAATAAAACCAACCTTTGGATGAATTTCAATAACAATAACGATGACTTAAACTTACCAGCATGTTTTACAAGTCCTCTCTGGTCTATTTAGAATCTATAATAAGTCTGCTACGAGATAAAGGGAGCGTGTGCCTTATTGTTGAGAAGAGCAAGCAGGAATAAATTAACTAAGGTGATCCATTATTCAAGCTTTGCAAAACACTCGATGTAAAAGTTATTTTTGCTGGTTTTTTATTGTGCATTTAATGAACGCATTCATTAGATTATCTCTTAAATTTCCCCGGCTAGCAAACTAGTAATGCATACAATCTCTCAAATCCTTGGATGTTAGGGGAAAAAAAAAGATTAAACATTTATTCTGTGGCAATATTACATCTTGTTCAGATGCAACTGAAGTTGATAAAAACTTTAAGACTCCCAGATTTGTTAATAACATTTGCCCTTGAGGCAGGATTTAAGCACTTGGAGGGGCTTGTTTAGGACAAGGAGCTCCTAGCTCCTGACGTGCTGGCAGTCCCTGCTCACATCTGCTGGGATTTGCTGGAGCAGCCCCAGCCTGATATGCCCAGCTGGCAGAGCCATTCTCTTAACTGCAGTCTGTTCTCAAAGCTGTTTTCACCTGACTTAAAGCACAAGGTTGCTTTGTAGGAGATCCCAGAGCACCAGCACAGCAGAATGTGGCTCACTGGGTGCTATGGTCCACCAGGTCTCACTAATGAAGTCCTTAGCTATTAGACTTTCAGTGCTGCATGGATTTACTGGTGTTACTCTACATACTTCACAGCCAGTTACCAAATGAAGGTAAATATTAATAGGAAAATGAATCAACTCTTTTTCCCTTCTACCTTTGGTGTGTAATTAGAAACATTTCTTCAGTGTCACTGTCCATTTTGCTTCTCCCTTGTGTGCTGAAAGGTGATCTCTTTTAGCCTGGAGGCTCCAAGGGAAATCACTTGTGTTATTACCAATGGCAGTAGCAGTGATGCACAGAATTGTCCCTTTCTTGGTAATGACCTTGAATTTTATGAAGTACCTCAAGGTTTACTAACAAGGGTAGTACTGCTAGAAGTTTGTTAATTGAAATGATGAAATATGCTAGAGAGGATACAAATGAGTTTAAAGCCAATTCAATTAGAAGTGCATCTGTTTCCAAAGCTGCTGGAGGAATGCTGTTTATTTTCAAAACACTTTTCAGTCAGCCTCTTGGAGTCCTTTTGGCACATTTGTTTAATGCTGTGCACAGACCTTACACCCTCAGCAAATTTATCATTTGGAAGTACAACAGTCAGGTGGATGTCAGTGTCTCCCATTAGCTTGTAAATCTCCTAATTGCCTGCTTCCCCCCGCCAGCGTCTGATTGTGAATGTGGACAGAGACACAGAAGGGTGCTGCAGCCCCTTGTTGGCTGTGCCAAGTGTGACCTGTGTTATTCATGTAGGGAATGAAATTGTACTACTGCAAAAACTCACCGCTCAGTTCTGCAGTGCAATCACTTTGTGTCTCCTACCACCTCCACCTGAACCGTGTGACATCTCCAGACCATCATTCATCCACCTCCTCAGCTCTTCTGGGTTGCACAGCAAAAAAGAATGAGACAAGAATAACAGTTTTTACACCAAGCGTTTGAGCCTTGGCGTCCAACACCCACCAAACCATCATCTTTGCTTTATTCGTCTGCCTTCTCTTGCTTCATCTCTTTTGGGTTGCGCAGAAAAAAAGTGAGACAAGAATAATAGCTGTTGTTCCATCTTGTGCCTTCCCAATACATCCTGTGTATTCTGTGGGCACTTTGTTTATTATGGATGGGATGAGACTCCATTTGTGGCTTGTAGAGCAACATTGTTCTTAATGAATAAATAATAGTAAAATGAGTTTGGCAGCCTAGGTAAATGCATTTGTTCATCCTATTACGTTGGCAGTGTCTCAGTAGTAAAACAATAGCACTTAAACATGAAAAAGGCTTATTTGATCGTCCAGTACAATTTTTTCTGCCAATTCGGGACAATTCCCAGTAGTGTGTTTCCAACTGCTTACGTAAATATCCCATGCCTTGGTGTTTGCGTCTCAATCTCACCTGCGCCTGCAGCCCCAGCTTGGTGACACACAGCAACCTGGTGTTGGTTCAGACTCTGCAGAGGTTCTCAACTGCTGTTTCTAAAGTAACGGGGCTTCAGTTCAATGGTGTTTGAGATTTTGAGGAATAAAAAAGATTAAAGGAAGCTTCAAGAGAAGAGAGAACATAAGAAACAGGCCGGGCAGGGCCTGGGAAAGGACAGTGTCTTTTCCTGCAGAAGGTCTTTATTGTTGATTTATCCTATTGTTTATTTATCCTAATCGGGGGGGGAAACTCAACAAGTGTTAGTACAGGTACTGCAGAAGAGGAGAACAGGGAATGAAGTGGATGAGTGAGGTGTTTAAGGATGACATTGACAAAACATGGTTGATCTTGAGCTTGGGTTGAGTTAATCTCCCTAAGCTGAGTGACAGTAACTCAGAAACACATTTATGTTCTTCCCTTTTCATATTCCTTTACTGTCAGAAATATTTTTTTATTTTGATCTGTAATTGTGTTTTATTGTTCCTTCCACTGGTAATAGCCTGCATGTGGAATTTGCTATTAACAGCTGGTATTAATGGTGTATCTCATTTGTTACGCGCCATGCCAATACTAAAAGCTTGCTGGGAATGCCATGTCAAGGTTTACTTTCTGTTTCCAAACCAAACTCTTCTCAGCTCCTGACACTGCCAGGCCATTGCAATGCTCTACAGAGAAAACCAAATATCCCATTCTCATGGGCACTGGAAGGGCTGGGAATGAGCTGAGTACAGCAGTACTTACTAGTTTCTCGTAACGGTATCAATAATCGATGACATATCTGTGCAGAGGGCACTCATCACACAGATGTTTTCACAAAAAATTTTGTTGTTGAATGAAACCTTTGATGATGGGAATCTCAGCACAGGATAAACTTCAAGCAGTTAATGGAAGATATAACGACAGTTTGTGAGAAGGTGTTGAAAAAAGGTTATATTCTGTTTTTTTTTTTTTAACCATTATTTAATATGGAACATCTGTTTCCTGTGGACATTAAGTTAATTTACTGCTCTATTAGCTTGCTAGTTTTTATTCATACTTAATTTAATTTATATATGTGGATGAGGAAACTCGAAATGCAGTAGGTTGGTCTCTTAGCATTAGGAAGTCTTTAGAAAACCTTCGTTTTGCTGAGGGATCCCCACTACAATGAAGTGGAACAGATTTCATTTGTTTTGTTTATGAAACTTTTTCTTTCTCTGTCTTACTTTCCTATTTTTTATTTTATTTCTTTTTATTGTAGAAGTAAGTCTTGAACTATCAGAAGGCTTATCCCATTTTGCCTTTGCTGATAAGCTGATAACCCCTCTGCCTAACTCTCCTTGTAAGCAAGGCACTTTCTTTGTTTCTGTTAAGAGTTAATTACCCAGGCTGTCACACAGCCCAAGGAGAAGTGATATTTCATGTGATGGTGGTACAGAACTCTTTGAAGAACTGCCTAAGAAATGCTGCTCATAAATCTATCATGAGGAAATTTCTTTTAGTTATCATAATGTGTTATGAACAGCTTTGAGTGACAACCTAAGCAGGTTGAGTAGAATATTAGTGAGAAAGCAGGGGATAGCTTGGATATTTTGGATAGAAAGTGAGTCTTTCTATCCAGTCTATCCAGTTGTGGAAATATTTTATGTGTGTGTGCATGGGTGTAATCTGAGCTAGATGAGAACACAAAGCATGCAAAGTCATCACTGTCATGGATTGGGTAGGAAATAATCAAGATATGTAATGCCAGTGACTCTGAAACTGTAGCTGAAAAGGGAATGCAGCACACAGAGATAAGCAGGAGCAAAGTGAAACATTGCATGCTGCACGAGGACAACTGGGCAGCTTTAGGAAGGAGTTACAGCAGGAACTGCTGGTGGAAATGATTGCAGCTGTCAGACTGCTGGGGTGGCCGTTCTGAAAGAGAGGGAGGAGAGTGCCACACGAAGCCAAAGAAAAAGCAGAACATCATAGAGCTGAAGGAGGGGACTGCTGTTGTTCCAGGAATTTTTAAGGCACTGTTTCCTAAAACAGTGTCAGTATTTCTTGTGCTGCTAGATGGAGGATATTTTATAGGTGGGGGATGCCTAACCAAGTCTGAAAGCTGTTTCTCCACAGTGAAACGAGGAGTGCATCCTCGTGCTGCTGCTGTGGATCGATGCTCAGGATGCAGCACAGTCATGGCTTGGAGTCAGTACAGGTTTGGATGCAGCAGAGCCGGTAAATCCGGCTGCTGGGCTTTGGTGTTTCCTGGCTGTTCGGGGCGCTTGTCCAGAGGTTTTGGAGAGAAGCTGCTTCTCCTGTTTTATTTATTATGTATTTTTGTGCTTTATCCTGCTGTGGTGACTGTCACCTTGATAGAGAGTGGAGAAATCCTTCTTAAGAGCATAATTAAATCAGCTAATTTAGTATTCTGTAGATATGGCTTACACAGGGAGGGTTAGAGGCTGAAAACCAAACAGAAAGGACATAAAAATGAGTAACGTCAGAAATACGATAGGGATGAAATTCTTTTCTTTCCATTGCCTTAATTGCCAGAGGTGTCAGAGGACTTAAGCCTTCTGTAATAAGGGCCGGTCCTAGCAGCCACCAACTTTTGTGGCTGAACATGAAATCTCTCTTTTGTTTAAATCTAGTAGTGCTTAGAATCATGTCAACCAGGTAATGGAAACTTGAGAATGAACATAGCACAGTGAGCAGGGATGTGCAGAAGCTTGTCCACATGTTGGCCAAGGGCTATGGACAGGCATTCGTGAAGACCCCATGGGCTCAGGCACCCTTTGAGTGTGCTTTACAAAATCTCTCTTCCCTTGAGTGACTGTGGGGCTGGATATGTGAAGACAAAGCCTGGTTTTGTCCTGAGAAACCCTATTGGGTTTTGATTCAATAAGGTGCTGTACCTGCAGCTATCCGAAATTCTGATTTGAAGAGGTGATCCTGGAAACACTTCAAAGTGGGAGAAGGTGAAAGCAAAGTTTTTGTATGTCTCTTATAAAATACAGAGTGGTCAAAGCAGTTGCAGAGATGTATAAGAACTACCAGAAGAAAGATGGGGTCATATGTTTTCTTTGCTTCTCTCAGGAAGACATCCCACCCAGATGCAGAACTTGTGCTTCAGAGGATCACAAAATTCAGAAGTACACTTAGTAGTACACTTAGATCTCCATAGTGTGTGATGTCCAGATTCTTACAGTGTGGATAGTTGCTGCCTGTTGTCAGCTGCCTGCTTCACATTGGATATTTCTTGTCAATGTGCATTCTTTACATCAGTCAGTTTTATCATGGCCATCCTAGTAAACATTGGGCTAAACCAAGAAATTGGTTTTAGTCACTGCTGTTCTTTGCAAATAGCATCATAATTTTGCATTGGGAAA